>NC_141378.1:42265092-42902592 GCF_017979445.1 Akebia trifoliata | reverse complement strand
GTCTTGCTTGGTTGACTTTAAATTTTTGGAGCCCTCTCTATTATATCTTTAATTCTTTGGACCCCCAAATGGAGGGGTCCTTAAAGAAATATCTTACGAACCCTCAACAATTTTGCCTGAAAGTCTGATTGATCGATTTTTTTGTTCACATTTTAAAATTAATTTTATTAATGTTTCACTTTACATTATTTAATGATTTATTTATTAATTTTGAAATTTTTAATTATTAAAATTGTGAAATTACCATTTTGCCCTCGGAGAGGATTTTTTTACGTTTTAAGTTATTTTTCAATGTTCCAGGATATTTTGGAATCAGTTTTTCGTAAGGAATTCAATGGGAATGTTGATTTTTGTCATTTAAGAAATTTTTTGTATGAAATGATCGTGAACTTTATGAGGGGTATTTTCGTAATTTTATCAAATTTTGTGAAAATTGGCGAAGTGGTTTACTTGGTTTCGATTTGTTGTTTTACGTGTTTGAGTGGGTTTTCCTAAGCGTAATGCAGGCTCTAGGGTTGTTTTGATGTTAGGGGTATTTTGGTAATTTGATCAATTTTTAGTGATTTTTATCGTGAAGCTTCTTTTTGGTTTGCAGGATGATGATTTCTATGTTTCTGGGGTAGTATTTTCCTAGCGTAGCGTGGTTTCTAAGTTTTGTCAGCTCGAGATACCTCATCCGAATTTCTGAAACATATCTGGTAACAAAATAAAGCATTGGAATAGACATCCATCATTGGGAACCTTTGCGATCGGGTTGACGACTTGATTAATCAGGCGGATGCAAAAATGGGGTGTCTACATTACTATTGAAAAACTGAAGACCTTGTTCAGTTTCTATTGATCTTCAAGCTTAGAAGACAAGAATGATTCACACCGAATTTGTTATGGAAGCGTTACTTATTAGATGAAACACGTCTAGTGAGAGATACTTTTGATCAGTCTCCAAGTAGGAGATTGTTATGGTTTATAGAACCTGATAGTACTATTCAACAAGGAAGTACTGTAAATCAATCCAAGGATTTTTTTTTTCATAATTTCACTAATATTATATAAAACCACCATTGTTAAGTTTTGTGGGGTATTTATATTTATCGTTTTTAGTGAAAGGGTGTAATCTGTAACTGTGAATTTTTTCTTTATAGTGGAATCAGTGCAATTCGTGGACATACTTCAATCTTGAGAGAACCACATAATATCTATGTGTTTCTTTGTGTGATTGCATCTTGTCTTATTTGTTTTTCGATTCATTTTCTTGTGGTGATTGCACATATTTTCTTAACAGAGGGTATATTTACAAATTCGTTATAAATTTCGAGGGGAGTAATATTTGAGAGGGGGGGAATGATTTAGGAGTTCTTACACAACAATCCTTTAAATGAAACCAAGCTCCTTTTAATAGCTATTTCTTAAAACTTAGGTGGAAAATGTTGAGCTAGCATTAAAATTGACAACGATTCTCACATTGTTGATGTGGATGTATTTATGGAACCATAGATGATTTTCATCGAGATGCGAGTGATAAGCATCAATGGCTATGTGTGCACCTCCAGATCAGCAATGTGAGAATCGATATCAATTTTAATGTTACTCCAACACAACTAAAATTTGTATTATTAAGGAGCTTTTTAAATATATTATTAAAAAGTTATCAAAATTTTCCCTTAACCAATGTCACAAGTAATCATTTTCCTTTTTCTTTTCTTTTTTTTCTTTTTTATTGTTGGTTAGCAGCAAATCTCGGTTCGTTGCAATCCTGTAACTGTATTGACTTTGACCAGCTATAAATCTCGAAAGTTGAAGGTAAATTACATTAAATACCCCCAACAACATCAATTACGATAAGATAGTGTATATCGGCCCTTGAATTTGTATTTGTTCTCATGATGATTATCTAGCGGTCAAGATTACTTTAAATATACAAATTAAATTGTGGCTAATCAATGTTCTCAAATCCATTTTATCTTCAAATACTTAAGCTAAGCCATTGATAATGATGATGATCAGAATTATAAATCTACCTTCATGAAAATTAGGACTTCAACGTCTCCTAAAAAGTTTGATGATGTGCCCTACAAAATTGCCACGTAGGATTAGATGGTGTAAAATGGGCTGGGCCAGGCCAGGCTTGATTGGGTTTGGGTCAGATGGATTGGGCCACTAATATCAGGCCTACACATTAGTAACCAGTCTAATAAGGCTACAAATGGTGGGCCAAAGTACGCCAAAAACTGTGCCATATGGCAACAATATTTCAAATGTACCCCTAACTTGACAGTTGTGGAACAAGACCTCAACAAAAAGCATCCTGATTTTGGGATCACATAATCTTGCTTGGGTTGACTAATTCGATTTGATATGAATTAGTCAAATTGATTATGAAATTAATTTTTAAAGAATAATTGATTTTTCTATTTGTTTGCAATAAAAAAAAAAGTATTATTTTATTTCAAACAAATATTTAAATTCTGAAAATAAAAAATCCTGTAGATCTACAAACCATTCTAATTCCATTGAAATCCAACACTGTTGTGAGTTGTGACTCCTTAAACTGTTTTTTATGCCAAAATGCCCTCACCCAAAGAAGTTCTATCTACAGCACATGTTTTCTTCTCTATCGTTCAAGATCTCTTAAAGCGCTCATCTGGGGATATAACCATGGTCATCGAAGAATTCGATGGGCGTGCAAAAAACCAAATTTACAAAGCCGCAGAGATTTACCTACGCTCGAAGATCACACCCTCGACAAAAAGGCTAAGAGTAAGCAAACACGAAAAGGAGAACAATTTCAAACTCACCATGGAAAGAAACAAAGATATCGTAGATGTCTTGGATGATGTACAATTCAAGTGGAGATTCATGTGTAGACAAGTCGAAAAATCAGTTTTACACGATACCCATGATCTCAATGCAAGTGTTGGATCCGAAATTCGATCTTTCGAACTTAGTTTTCATAAGAAATATAAGGAGAAAGTGTTGGGATCTTATTTTCCTTACATAATAAAGGAATCAAATAAGGTGAAAGAAGAGAACAAGACATTGAAGCTCTATACTGTGACACATGAGAAGATGAATAGAAACAAGGGAGATATATGGAGCTCCATAAATCTTGATCACCCAGCAACCTTTGCTACACTGGCAATGGAATCAAAGCTAAAGAAGGAGATAATGGAGGATTTGGAGAGGTTTGTCAAGAGAGAAGAGTATTATAGGAGAGTAGGGAAGGCTTGGAAACGTGGGTATTTGATATATGGCCCTTCAGGCACGGGTAAGTCGAGCTTGATTGCTGCAATGGCGAATTACCTTAATTTTGATATCTATGATTTAGAGCTCACTGAGGTCCCAAGCAATTCCGAGCTTAGGAGAATTCTTATGTCTATTGCTAATCGATCGATACTTGTCATTGAGGACATTGATGAGATACAAGATCGACTAGCCAAAGCGCAAACGATGCACCCCGGTCAGTTTCAACAAGAGTCCCAGCTGGTTAGTCTATTAATCTTTTGCTTATATTTGTGTTTGAGAACCAATTAACATACTAATTGATGCAATCAAATCTTGATGAAACGAATGAGATGATCATCATGCTCCTCCTTATAGTTATGAACTTTGAATCCATACAAGAAAAATAAAAGATACAATTCTCTAAAGGGAATTAAAATTTTATTGATTGTAAATAATGCAAAATTCATACTAGTTTAGACAGACTTTCAAACTTTTATTTTACTCCACTTTTAGGACAATCTTATTTATCCAAAATAGCACATTCTCCAAAATAACTAATAATTATATATAGAATAATGATGAATGCATTACCCAGCTGATGTGGCAAGGGCACAGAACCACACATTTTTTTTGTGTATACCGGTGAGAAAAGATATATGGTTCTGTGCCCTTGCCACATCAGCCACATACCAACACCACGTGCATTCATCACAACTCTTATATATATATGGGTCTCGATTAGGTGCCAACTATAATTGGCCTACATGGGTTAGAAGTTTCAAAATTAATTAAAGGGAAAAGTTCCCTAAGCGGATTGTATGCCTATTTCCACATTGTGATTAAGTTGATTGTGGAATACTAAAGGACCCAAATTAAGGATGAGAAAGTTCGATGTACGAATAACTAAGACAATGATCTCCAAGAAATGTTACATAATATAATTAATAAGCTCATTATGCAATGTGTTAACATTTCTTGAATGATTTTCATGTAAAAGAACCAAAATCAATTTGGATAGAATATGTATTCAATTATATCTAAAGTCGCATCTTAATTCATTTGCATATATTTATTAGTTTATTGATTTTATATTATTTTTAACTAGGTGACCTTGTCTGGATTGCTCAATTTCATTGATGGCCTATGGTCGAGTTGTGGGGATGAGCGGATCATTGTGTTCACAACTAATCACAAGGACCGACTAGACCCTGCTCTCCTGCATCATGGAAGCATGAACATGCACATACACATGTCTTATTGTACTCCTTGTGGGTTCAAGCTCCTCACTTCCAACTATTTAGGGATTCACGACCACCCTCTTTTCGAAGAGATCGAAGAATTGATAGAAAAGGTAGACATAACCCCTGCAGAAGTAGCAGAACAACTGATGAAGGGTGATGAAGCTGAAATGGTACTTCGAAACCTCATTGAATTCCTCCGAAAGACAAAGATTGAACATGAAGAAGTGAAAGCTTTGAAAGAAGAAAAAAAGAACTGAAAGTGAGAAATAAAAATGAGTCATTATGTATTTAAATTTAATTTCTTATAATTATTGTTATTACTGTTGGATTATTTCCTTGATCATGGACTATTTTATGCTTATTTGTTCGTGCTTGTCATGTAAGGACTCATTTGGGCAGCATTGCTTTCAACTATATAATCACTTTTATATGAATTTGTTCATCAACCAACTACTCTAAAAGATCAATCTGTTGGAAAGGGGGAGGTATGACACATCCAAGAGTGGAGGAAAATAAACTCTCAACAGAACTGCAATTATGGTAGAAAGTGTTTTTTGGGATCTAGAAAATTTATTGAGCATAAGAGCATGCATTTAGTGAAAAAAACAGCTTTCTCATAATATTTAATTAAGTTAACAAAATTTTGAACTTTTAATCATTAGGTTAAACCCTATTGAAAACTCTGGGAGAACTTTAGTTGTTAATTAACTTAAATAATGATGGAAAATTTTATTTATAAAAAATGTAATGTACCTTCTTCGGATTCCCACAAAAGCTAAAGTTCAAAACTTGTCTAGGCAACTTCTACTTCTTACCCATTGTACAATTTGGGCCTTAGTCTCTTTAACTGTTAATTATTATTTATTTTGTTCTTTTATTTATTATTAATCTTGAAGATCTAAGAGAGGAAACATAAGAAGGGGTCGTTTCAGATTTCATAAAAGACGAATCGAGAAATGTAGGAAATGAAGAGGTGGATCCAACATTCTTATCATAAAGAAAACTCAATTTAAGGCGTGTTGCAATCTAAGTAAGGAGAGTTTTGCTAGATTTTTTACAATTCATATAAAAAAAATTAACTAAGTACTTTATTGCAATTTCTTTCTATTTTAAGAGAAAATTTAATTTTAAATCTACGAAAAATATGATTATGGGATTAATTGGAAAATTTTATATTCTATGAATGAATTTTATATTAAATAAATTTACATAAATAATTATGTTTATGATTGAATTCTTAAATGATCATACTTGTTCATTAAGGATTATGAATTGTATTATAATTATGCATTGGATATAATGATGAGACCTAGTTGTTGTTGGAAATAATAAAAGTGATAAAATCTCATACGAAAGATCTTGCATATAGAGATAATCTAACGGTTGGACAAACAGAATAATTGATCAGACTATATTTAACGGTTTACTAATCCGGGTAATAGTCGATTTGGGTGAATAGGTTTCATGCATTCACATTTTTTGCATCATTGATTTTCTTGTAAATAAATATACTTATATTTATTGATTTTTTTGTAAAATATATTAGATTTATCAAACTCATCCTTGCGATTAACATTTTCAGGTTATGTTTGCCTGGAAGATTAATGTAACGAGAATGGAGAATAAATTTCAGGAATTTATCATCTTTTAGTTATTTTAAAATGTAACATTTTTTTCTAAATTGCATAGAAGATTTATGCATTAACAGTATTTTTAAAAAGAATTTGATTAAATTTTAGTGGATTCATTTAACTCTTATGTATTTTATAATTTCTGTGATCTCTACAGTAAGATTTTTACTTGAAACTTTTATCTTAGGGTCTTTGATATGCTTGAGAAACGTGAGAATTATTTTAGGAATAATCTCAATCATTTGGTATTTTAAACGTATATATCATTGGTGAAAATTTATGATTATTTTCTATACTAAAATTCTGTATTACTAATTTCCAATCAAATTGCACCTATTTTTATTCATAATTTGAAAAAAGTGTGAAACATAAAAGTTGGTCTCATTAAAAAATTTAATAAAATTAAATTGATAAGAATTTTATACTGCACACATATCAAGAATCACTATACACAAGAATTTTCAATTAAAATTTATATTTTGTTAAGTTTTTATTGAAAACACTATATATTTTTATTTATTTTTATTTTTAAGAGAATCCTAATTTTTAATCTTGAGCATAAACTCTGAGATCACTTGATTTAGATTTATAACAATTTTTTTTATAAATTACACAAATTAGAGTGTTTTGACTTCATCGAATGTCAACATGTTAAAAAAAAATTGGATTTTATAATTTTTGGAGGTGTTTAATATTTTCATGAGCTATTGATATATTTTTAAATAAAAATAAGTTTCTTAAGGTTTGTGAATTGATAGTATGGATGTCAATAAGAATTTTCTACATTGAGTTATGATTTTTAAAATCTCATATATATCGAAACTAATTTTATTTATTTATTAGTAAGCTGAGGCTATAGAGGGCCCCACCCTTATATCAAGAGGCTAAAACCGAATGGAATTACAAAGTTGATCTTCAAGAAGAATAAACATCAACTCAACACACAATTTATGGTTTTCCAACAAAAATAAATTTTCCTGAAAAAGAGCTCCTTCCTTAGCAAGCCAATCAGCAGAACAATTTGTTTCATGCCAAGCAAACTCAAAACTAATCCTCCTCAAAGTAGCATTTTAAATCTTGGATATGTCGAAAGAGAATACTGTTACATGTATTTTTCTATCCAACTTGTTAGTAAATTTAGTACTTCTTAAGAAAATTTTTTTTTCTCACTCAAAATTATTTAGAATTTTAGTCAATCTTTATCTTTCTTGTCATTTGTTTAATAATATAGTAATTTGCCATTCTCATTGAAAAATATTAATGAATTAATCTATTGGTTGCATGCATTTATACTACTACTATGAACCTGTATTTGATATGATCGAATTAAAAGCATTTACGATTTATTGTACAATCTAAAAGAAAGCATGACCTATAATTTAGCACAATGCGTCGACAAATCAAAACTGGTCTTAAATCAAGTAAATATGTTAATTGTAATATTATAGCTTGAACATATATAACCTAAAATTTTATTAATTCTCTTGATGATAATTGGGCTTGATTATATTTTGCTTGAAAGTGATTATACATTGATATGTAGTCCTGGATTTCAAAATGGAATATAAGTTTTAAATTCAAAATTCAAAAACGAAAAAGAAAATAAAAATATTATCATAAATATATAAAATAGTAAAAAAAAAAAAAAAAAATGTACTTGTGTCTTTTTTCTTAGATCAACTGTAAATGTGGCACCGAGCGAAACAATATTAGCATTATTTAAGTAAATTATGATTAAAAACTTCATTTCGTCATCAGATCAAATACTAACCAAAGAAAGTATTATTTGGATTATTGATAAAATAGCAATACATTCTTGATTGAAGGAAGGGAAGAGTGATCTTTCTAACTAGAGAAAAATAGTACTCTTTCTAAGTCTTTGAGTTTTGGTGAATATTTGCATGATATCCTTATATTTTTCAAAATTGACGACATGCCCCCACAATATTACAAATCAGTGGATGCCTTTAGTCCTATTTCTAGACTTTTGATCGACTGACAATTTGGAGCCTCAACAATACGGACAGCGGGTGAGCAAGCGGAAATATTTGTTTGAATCCAACATGTCTTTCGATGAATATCAACGAAAGGAGTTAATATTTGGATTATTTATAATGTAATAAGTTTCTAGTTTTTCAGATTCTTAATAGATTTTCTCTCTTTAAGATAATAGACTAAATAATTTGTTTTAAATAATATTTCAAAATACTTTTGAGTCCAACATATAACAAAATTTGTTATTAGTAAAAAATTTATAAGCATACCCTCCACATTTTGTTGAGTATTTCTTTTATCCTTTTATTTTCAAATTGATTACATGACCCACAATCCAAATAAACCGTTAAATCAATGAGTTATTGATTTCTCATTGAGTAATTTTTTTATCCTTTAAGCTCAAGATTTGACCTTTTAACTTTCAAATCTCAAGAACAAGAGAGATGGGATTTTTACTATGTGTTTTTATTTCCTGGAGTATCACGGAAGAAGAGCTTAAAAGCAAAACCCACATTGCCCAAGAATTGGTCTTCTAACATCAATTCTCCCTCAATTACTCCCATGGTTCAAGAAATTGCAAATAAGTCCTCAACAATGACAATAATAATTCAATCAAATCGAACATATATCATCTCATCTCAGTAATAAAAAAAATAAAAACAAAAAAAGGTTGGAATTTGAGCATCGTTAATGACGATAGTGATAGACATAGTTGTTAGAGTTAAGGTTAGGGACAGGGCGGAGCCAGGATTTTGCCCATGTGGGGGCAACTAAGAGTAGAAATGTGTTTTTGGGACGACAACTAAGAGTAAACAAACTAGTTCGGGGGCAACTAAGATTGGATAAAAAATTGTGGGGGCGATAGTGATAGATTTTTTTATCCGCCACTAAAATCTGTCACAATAGCTCACTAATTCATTGATTTTGAAAATTCTTGTGGGGGCAAGTGCTCCCACTCTAAATCCACCCCTGGTTAGAGAGGTGGACAAACTGGAATGGTAGATTAGCAAAATATGGTAATCAATTTGGTCAATTGTAATCACTAACTAATTATGTTGAAGCAAAGTAAGAATTGATTATATTATAATTGTTTGCATAGCAGTAAATTTGTTATTAAGTAGGAAGGTTTTGCATTTTTTTCCTGGAGATTCTGATGGGTTGGTGCTTCTTGGTCCAAAGTATGATGCAAATTGCACATAGAGGAAAATAATATATTCATAGAAAAAGATTTGGTGAGTTGTAAAATCTATTAAAATTGGATTTTGTGTTTAAAGGGTGTGGTACAATGTATGGGAAAATCATAAAAGGAAAGTTATTGAAAGTTAGAATTTGGTTCATTGTATAATATAATCAAGAGTCATGTAGGGGTGACACAAAGGGAGACACAGGGGTGACACAATGATGTGGTGGCGTGCACATTACCGTGGATGCTTTTTCCCAAGATACGAATAAAAAGCATCTACCGTAATGCACGCGCCACCACATCATTTGTGCCACCCTTGTGTCTCCATCTGTGTCATTCCAGCATTTTCCTATAATCAAAAGACAATAAATTATTAATAATAAATAATAAAAAAAGATTTGACAGATTGTAACATCATTTATGATTAGTGTATCATATTTGTTGCGTAGAAATTTCAAGCAAAAACTATTCTATATAAATCCTACCCTGTTGTAGGGTTGCAGCATCAAACATTGTGTCACTAATGAATTTTGTTCATCACTCTTCCATGTTAGTCATTTCTTTTTATTCTAGATTCAACGTGTTTTTTAACATGTTGATACGAATCTCGATCGTTGTTCCTGACATTTCGCACCTATCAAACAAGGTCGTTTTCAATTGGATGAAGTGTCATCCTAACAAACTCGTTTGAAGAATGATGTCAAAGAGTTTGGGAATCGGACTCAAATGGAAGCGGGGAAGAATCAAATTAACAGCCTCAGCCTTCTCTGATGATGATGCCAGGGTATAATCTGCCAGTTCGACATGTGAGAGTATTTGTCACTTGTAATTGCTTGGCTTCCTTGTGAAGATGGCACTAGGCATTTAGAATAGATGATCTTCACGAAGGTGGTACGGTGATGCCCAACCATGTAATTCTATCCTTTTGCATGCCATTATTAACATAAAAGATTAATCAAAATTGATGTGACTTATTTATTTGGATTTCTAATCTTTACTTTGAATTCAAATATGCTCACCTCTTTTGCATGATTGATAACTTATTATCTCTTTCCTTATCTCCTTTCTATTTCTTTAGAGTGTTGATATTCTAACTAGAAACAGTTGTGCATCCCGAGGAAACAGATCTATGGTTCCGTATTCGTGCCTGTCAACTGAGTGAAGACTTTCTAGTTATAATATCATTACTCATTTCTTTAGAATGTTTTTGGCTTAATTTTTAATTACATTTTCTAACTCCCCCTTTGACTAACTCCCTCCAAACTCTTATGATGTGGCATGTGCATAGAACCATATATTTTTGTCCTCGGGATAAGTGTAGTTGTGTATCTCGAGGATAAAATTTACGGTTCTTTGCACTTGCCAGGTCAGGAGAGTCTGGGGGAATTTGCCAAAGGGGGAGATAGAAAATCATTATTCATTTTCAATTGATAATGGGACAATATCACGAGCTGAGATTTGTTGTTTCGAAAGTTATGTGCTAAGCTGATGAACCAATGGTATGACGTCATGTGTGTTAAATGAGCAAAAGTGATTGGTCACTAAGAGAAAATTCCTAAAAAAAATTTGGGAGCAGTTTAAATGCTTTATTTTTTTAGTAACTTTTCAGTACACATGGTGTTGTGCCATTGGTTCATCAGCTTAGCATATAACTTTCAAAACAACAAATCTTTATTCCAACATCACCTATCTAAAGATGGCCAGAGAAAGCTAGAAGTTTCCATTATATACATATCTATATATATATATATATATATATATATGGGAAATGTTCAGCACCAAACATTTTGTCCAAACAGTTTTCAAAACATGAGTTAGAAGTTTTGGAATTGGCTAATTTTTGGTGAGGATGATCTCTATGGTGAGGAGATCATCATCACCAAAAATCAGCCCATTCCAAAACTTCTAACCCCATCAAAAATGGTTTACAAAAAATGGACAGTCCACGATTTTTTGAAATGTGTAGAGATCATCCTCACCAAAAATCAGCCCATTCCAAAACTTCTAACCCATGTAGGACCAAAATGGTTGGCCAAAATGTTTGGTGCTGAACGGGTCCCTATATATATATAATCCATTAGGAAAATCATCTTGCAATGAAACTCTATTTCTTCACATTTATATAGATTTAGGCTCAATCCCGCAGGCATTACTAAGGTATAAGGATTCCACCCTTACTAAGTGTCCTTGGGCTCACCATGTGGCGCCAGAAAATCTGACCATTGAAATTTAATTTTAAATTCAAGAGAAAGGTGGGAGTTCAGTAGCCGTCCATTTTCAAAATCTTGGATCAAGTCCAAAAGAAATTGTTTTTTGAATATTTTTATTTTGAATCTGAGTTTTTCAATGAAATCTAAAGGAATGTGGTTTGGATTGCTAATGTGGTAATTCATTTGAGCAAAACAAAAGAAAAGTGGTTTTCATTTAGAATTTCAATTTTATTATTAAGAATTCAACATATTTTAGGAAAAGTAAAAGAGAAACCCTTTCCTTACTAAGATAGTGAGGAAAAAAGCCTTACTAAGTCTCATCCTCTGTCAAAAAGACCTCGAGATTCAAATCTTGAAAAACTTATTTTTTAAATCTCGAGGTCTTTTTGATAGTGGATGAGGCTTAGTAAGCCTTTTTTCCTCACTATGTTAGTAAGACTAATTTGATTAATCATCAAATAGAGTAAACTTATTTACCCTTCTACCTCAATATTGCACTTTCTTCAACTTTCAAATCTTGATAACAAATTATTTTTCATTATGGATATGGCATTTGTTTTAGTTTAGTTCCAGAATAATTCGAATTGGTAATTGTAAGAAGTTGAAGCTGCCCATGCTCATTTTTGGTTTATAGATTTTGTGGGAAGTTTGGATGAAACGAAAATTGTGAGATTTTTAGACAAAGATATACTTGACATTGTATGCTTAATTACTACACATTTTATGGTTAACTCTTTTCTCTTGTTTAAGGGGGTATTACGGTTATTCAAATGCAATCAAAAAGGTAGAAAATGTTTTCCATCAAATGACCCAAAATTCTAAAATCATATTTCAAGTTAAAACTCTGAAATGCACTTCCTGACCACAATCACCAAACAATCAATGTTGCAATCACATTCTTATCGAAGTGATTCGATAGAGGTACTTCTATTGAAAGCAAAACTCTCTCAAATGAACCCTTAATGCTTTAATTTAAGTCAAAAAATAAAAAAGGGTATTTTCGGTAAAAAAAAATATACATTTTACTGTTTTTACCGTTTTGGTAAAAAAAATTAATTCCGAAAATGGTAAAATTACTGTTTTCGGAAATAATTTTAATAGTGTACCGTTTTGGTAAATAAACGAAAAGTTGTGCATGTTTTGGTAAATCTGCCTTAATATATGTATAAAATTCAATTCCTTCACTAAAATTCACTATTCTTCACTTTCAATTTTCTCAGTTCATGTAATATAATTTTTCTTAAAATCTATTATAATTGATTATGTATATGTATTGCAAATATAAAGGAGTAAACAAAAAATGGAAACTCATTCAAAGTTACACGTTTGGTTAAACATATGACATTGATACAAATAGAAAGAAAATAGATAATTTATAAAAAGAGATTTGACAAGTTGTAAAATCTTTTGCAATTAATGTACATATTGATTATTTTTGTTGTACACCATATATGTAGGGAAAAGAAAAAAAGAAAACTTATCGAAAATTACATGTTTGATCCAATGTATGATGCAAATTCCATACAAAAGAAAAGAATATATTAATAGAAAAAGTTTTGGCAAATTATAAAATCTGTTAGAATTAGTATATGATATTAATCATGTGTGTAATACAATGTTTAGGAAAAAAAACAAAAACAAGAAACTTATTGAAAGTTATGTATTAGTTCAATGTATAATACAACAACAGACAATAAAATTAGTAATAAAAAAGTTTTGACAATTTATCACATCTTTTATAATTAATGTATTATATTTGTTGCCTTAGAATTTCAAGAATTTTTTTTTCTATATAAATCTTACCCTGTTGTAGGCTTGTAGCATCAAGCATTGTGTTACTAATGAATTTTGTTCATAATTCTTTGCTATGTTAATCATTTCTTTTTTATTTCAGATTCAACTTGTGTTTGTACATGTTGATGTGAAGCTTGATCGTTGTTCCTGGCTTTTCACACTTATCAAACAAGTTCATTATAACTTGGATTACATGTAATCTTGACAAACTTGGTAGAAGAAAGATATATATCGGGGAGATTTGTTCACATGGGGTCTTTATTCAAGCTGGCTGTTGGAGTTTTGGTGAAGGTTAGAACAATATGGCCGAGTTTAGAACGCTTGCAACAGCTTTAGAAAGTTTTAATTTTTCAAATTCAAGCGTTCTAATTGAATCTGATTCTTTACTTTTGGTGATTCTCTTTGCGGATGTTCGGTTCCTTAGAAACTAGAAACTTAGCTCCATCAGATTAAAACTACCATTTCCTTGATAACTTGGGAAATTCAGCATATTTGGAGAGAAAAGAATGCTGTTGCGGATGCTCTTGGAAGTTTGGCCCTCAATTCTTTGGCTTCTTTCATCTCTTCACTTGTTTTTAATTTGCCTCTCATTGTGTAAAAGAACTATTATGGGTACTTAAGGAGTCTTCCTTTCAAGTGAATTGTAAGGGTCTCCCCCTGCCCTTTTTGGAAAATATAATAAAGCGATCAGCCATATATTCTTTTATCTAGGGGTGTCAATGGGTACCCATTTAACCGAAACCGAATACCCCAGTTCTTTATTGGAACCGTTTAGAGCTGGCTCTAAAATGAAATCGAACCGATAGGAATTGGAGCCGTTAAGTTCTATCCAATGGATACCCACGGGTACCTGGAACCGATTTATTTTGTCATAGATGATTTAAGGTATTTTTTATTCCAAAAATAAATACATGTTATATAAAATTCTTCAATTTTTCTTATAAATTATCGATTGAAACTTAAAACGAGTTACTCTTCTAAAAAATTATTACTTTTAACAAAGATAACTTTCTATTTAAAAAAAAAAATTTTAATTAATTTGTATCCTAACTATAACAAATTATAACTTAGTAAATACTTTTGTTGATAATATATTAATTTTTTGAAAGAAATTTTTTTTATTTATGATGGTTTGAATTACTTTTTTTCTCATTCGTTTCTTGAGAATCGGAATCAATACGTACCCGTGATTTTTGACGATTTGAATTTCGATTCCAATTATTTTGAAATCGGATCCGAAGCCGATAAAAATCGGAACTGAACTAATATAATGATTATGATTCTAAACTTCTTCGGAACCGAACTGGAACCGACCCATTAACACCCCTACTTTATTCATCCCTCAACTTTCCTTATCTCTCCTCTCTATTTTTATGGGTTAATTTCAATTGATGGGATTACCAATAACATCACCTAATCCAAAGACAAGGCTAAAAGTTTCCATTGTATGTTTTTTTTAACATAGAATCATAGATTTGTTTCCTCTAGATACACAAATAAAAGAATCTATGGTTATATGCACATTCCACATTGACTATATTTTATTATCTCTTTTAGACTCAATGTATATTTATTTATTTATTTCTAATCCACGAAGGAAACCATCTTGCCATGAGAATTTCAATTTTGATTACCATTACCATTAAAGAATTCAACATATTTTAAGAAATTAAAATTACTGATTTGAGTCCAAAATATCTTGGAATTATGGTAAGTTGGTGAAATGAGAAAAAATGGTTGATGCCACTTGAAGGGACTCTATAATAGTAAATTTGGACTCTTTAATGGTAAATTTTGCTGAAAACGCCACGCCAACTGAGTACAATTCTTTATTTACATAGGAATTGGCGTGGCATTAGTAAAACTTGGTGTGGCAATACCATCTCCATAAATTTTTCGGCTTGGAAAATACCCAAAAATCATCAAATAGAGATTTTACCCCAAAAAATTGTTCCTTTTTATTTTCTTAAAAAAAAAAAAAAAGAGCGCCACATTGCCCTAAAATTGGCCTTAACAACCCCTCAATTGAGCCCATAGTTCAAGAAATTGCAAATAAGTCTACAAAAGTAATAATAATAATTCAATCAAATCGAACATACATCATCTCATTTCAGGAAAAAAAAAAAAAAAAAGACGAATTAGGGTTGGAATTTGTATCATCGTTAATGGCGACGGTGATTCATCTGATAGTTAATAACTAGGTTAGGGTTATGGAGGAGGACGAACTGGAACAGTAGATAACGCAACAATGTCAGGGCTCTTGAGCTGATCGAGCTGTTTGGTACCACGACGAAGCAAGTATTCGATGTAGATGAAGTTCTTGCGATCGACATGTTGGGCGTTGTATCGAAACTCCTTCGAAACAATCGATTCTACTCTCTTCCGATCTTCAGGGCCCTTCGTACGAGCCGCTCTAAGAAACCCTCTGTATAACCCTAGAACTTGTTTCTGCAACCCTGTTAGCTTCTTTGATGCACCACCTCCTGATGGACCCATCATCATCTCATCTCATCTCATCTTGAAATTTTGAGGAGAAAAACACGAATTGGAGATAGATTAAGAAGAAAATAATCGAACAAGTAGACAGATTCACAGAATCTAATACAACTTCAACAAAAGAAATTGCAGATCGAGGTTCGAAACAAACCCTAGAATCGATAATAAAATACCGAAATCGATGAAGAAGAGTACGATCCAAGAAAATATTTTTGGTAAATATGGAAGAAGAGTTGGTCTAGGGTTTTATTGCGAGGCTCAAAACAAACGATGTAGCGTTCTGTAGCACTTTTTCCACAGTCGAGAGTGCGCCACGTCGAACAAAATAGGATGATTTAGACATCCACCCCTTCACGTTTTGGTAAATAATAGAGGTACCCTGTGTTTTCAAACTAATGGCATACCCCTTGACCTAGGTGTTCTAATATGGACTATAATAAAATTATTTAAATGCCCTTGTAATCAATCTCTAGTGAAATCATGGAGTGATGTATCTAAATCACCTCTAAAAATAACAATACAGACTTTAGAACAAAATGATTTTGTTACCTATGTCGATCTAGTGATCTTTCAATTGCTCGTGTTCCATTCTATGGGTTGCCAATATCTTACAAACCTACTTAGAAGCAAAATATTTTTAATGAAAAAAATTAAAACATGGAATTTCTAATAATAAGTCATTAATATATTCATAAAAGAAGTCATTAATTTAAGTCCTACCTCCTAAAAAGTGGTAAGTCATTAAGAGTTTGGTTCTCAATTTGGTTTCGTTCGGTTCTATATAAGCTATCAACCGAGAACCAAACCAAATTGATTGGAGAAAAACCACAACTTGTTCCAAACTAACCAAACCAGCCCAAAGCCATCGGTTTGATTCGGTTCTTAGTTTGAACTGGATCAACTTGCACCCCTATCTAAGCCATAAACCTAGAGGGTTAAAGTAGATTTTTAATATTTTGAGTTCAAACCATTCGAAATAACCATCGGAGTTCGTCAAGTCTACAACTTATATAATATATATTTTTATCCTTTTTATGTATAAAATTTGCAAGTAAACTGAAGTTGGCCAATAAATAGGCTCAAGCAGGTAGAAGTGTTGCAAGAGAGAAACTGTTATTAATTCTTCTTTACCATTTGTTAATGGTTTTCATTTTGGATATCGGCATTTGTTTCAGTTTAGTTCCAGAATAATTCGAATTGGTGATGATAATAGTTTTGAGGCATAAAATTGATAATATTTTCGATCAATTGGTAAAAACTATAATCTCTGGTGATGGGTCATTCTTTGAAAGTGCATCATGTGATGTGAGAGAGCTTATAAATGGTTGGCATCCTGGTGAAGGATTAAAATTTATTTCAATAAAACATTTAAACTTGGTGATCTTGGCAAAATCAATACAGTGGTTGTTGGATCACCTGAATGTCAAGGCACTCTTTGAATCAATCATATATTTTATTGGCATCGTTAAACCAAGGAATCTCCCTCTTCTGACAATTATAGAATTTCAACTTGTAACATATAAGGGCCGATCTGGCCAGATCATTCGTGAAATAAGGTAATCATCAGTTTGGTCACTTGTGATCGTGAATGAATAGCATTTACAATCACAAACTAATTACGTAAAAGTAAAGTAAGAATTGATTGTATTATTGTTTAAATAACAGTAAACTTGTTATTAAGGGGAAAGGTTTTGCATTTTTTCGGAGATTTTGATGGGTTGGTACTTCTTGATCCCAACACACACAAGGCAAAAGAGGATCAGAAGTTGAAATTGCGCAGGCTCACTTTTGATTTCTGGATTTTGTGGAAAGTTTAAAGTTAGAAACAAAAAAATCTTTGATTTTTTCAGTTACTGACTTAAATACTTTTTTTTTATCGTGGGTATCCCTACCCTTCGGGTGAGACTAACACCATGGTCACGTGCACCGCCCTCTTAGAAAGTCCCACGTGCAACTAGTTGAGTCAAGGGTCAATTGGACCCTGGAGGGTGGACCCAAGGAATTCATTGCTTTGTGGGCTTTCGAACACTTGACCCATCCTTCGTGAGGAGGTTATCAAGGCTCTGCTTGCCACTAGGCCAACCCCTTGGGGTTTACTGATTTACATACTTGCTAGACTTTCTAAGGTTAACTCTTTCGTCTTGTTTAAGGGACATTATGGTTATTCGAACACAATCTAGTATGTAGAAATTGTTTTTCAAGAAATGCCCCAAAATTCACATCTAAACTCCAATTAATGTCGGACAATCACAATCTTATAGAAGTGATTCCACAAAAGTACTTCTATTGAAAGCAGGAGAACTCCCCAAAATGAACCCTTAATGCTTCAAGATACAAATAAAATATGTTTGCAATTCTTCATTCTCAATCTTCTTAGTTTACATCAACGACTTCTCTTAAATGTATTACAATTGATTATTCGTAGGTTTTGCACGATGTATAGGAGAAAAATAAAAATATTAACTTATTGAAGTTTACATATTTGATTAAACATATGATAATAGACTTTTAATAGAAAAAAAGATTTGACAAGTTGTAAATTTTTTTGGAATTAATGTACATGTGTTGTGCGCTCGGTAAGGAAAAAAAAAGGAAACTTGTTGAAAATTACAAGCTTGGTTCAAAGTACGATGCAAATCGCATATAGAAGAAATGAATATGTTAATAGAAAAAGATTTGGCAAGTTGTAAAATCTGTTTGATTTAATGTATCATATTAATTATGTGTCCAATACAATGTATAATAAAAAACAAAAAAGGAAACTTATTGAAAGATAGGATCTGTTTCAATGTATAATATAATCAGAAGACAATAAATTATCAATAAAAAAGATTTGACAAATTCTAACATCTTTTATAATTAATGTATCACATTTGTTAATTTGAAATTTCAAGAAAAAACTTTTCTATATAAATCTCACCCTGCTGTAGGCTTGTAGCATCAAGCATTGTGTTACTAATCAATTTTGTTCAACACTCCTGGCTATGTTGGTCATTTCTTTTTATTTTGGGTTCGACATGTGTGATTGTACATGTTGATGTGAATCTTGATCGTTGTTCATGGCATTTCACAATTATCAAACAAGTTAGTTATTACTAGGATGAAGTGTCATCCTAACAAACTCATTTGAAGAAGGATATCAAAGAGATTTTGGGGACTCTCATACTCAAATAGCTACCTTGTGAAGATGACACCACTGTTTTAGAAATGATGGATGCTATGAGCTTCAAATAGCAAGGGAAGAAGATTTGAGTTCAAGGTAGCAAAAAGATCAAAATCAATTTCCATCAAGTCAATGATTTATGATTATGTTGGAGATATGCCTTTCGTAATCTACGAGCCAATGATCTTATGTGCACAACTCCCCAATCAAGTTCTTCATTTTTCAGACTCACCTTCTCTCTTCTTTCTATGTTGAATCAGTTAGAGTTCTAATGATTGATGGAGATCACAACGATTCAAAACCCTACAAGTGCATTCATGTGCGTCTCTCTATTATAGGGTGTCGATCCACTTAAATAAATGGAAATAAAGGGTCTAGATATCCTGTTTTAGTAAGATTCCTATTCATCAAGATTTCCTACTAAAACCTAAAGAGTATATTTCTAATTCTAATTACATTGGGATTTATCATTTATTATTAACGTCTTTAATCTATAGAATTCTTGTGCAACTTAAAACGTGTAGGTCAATTTGGCCACACAATTATTGGGTTCTAACAACCCGAACCAAGATCTCTCCCTCAACACAAAGACTACGAGTAAGGAAATTCATGAAGGAGAAGAATTTCTAACTTAGCCATTGTTGATTTCTTCGAGGGTGTACAACTTAAATGGACATTTTTTTCAAGAAAAGTTGAAAATTCAGTTTCACAAAGATTCAGTAAATTTAGTACGATTCTTCACTCCGAAGAATGATGTTTTGAGCTCAGATTTCATAAGAAACATAAGGAAAAAGTGTTGAGTTCTTACTTTCCTTATATACTAAAAGAAATCGAAGAAAGTGAATCAAGAGAACAAGAAATTGAAACTTTGTTGTGGATTTTGAGAAGATATATGGAAACAAGGGAGAGATATGGAGCTGGATAAATCTCAACCACCCAACGACCTTACACTCGCAATGGAATCAAAGCTAAAAGAGGAAATAATGGAGGATTTGGAGAGGTTTGTTACGAGTAGAGAGTATTATAAGAGAGTGGGGAAGGCGTGTGTTGTACTACGTGTGGCAATTATGATGAATAATACAAAAAGAGGAAAAAAAAAGAGAAAGAAAATAAAAACACACAGATTTAACGTGGTTCGGCGGTGTGCCTACATCCACAAGAGCGAGAAGCTGAATTTTCATTATATTATAAATTACGGTTACATCATATGTATTTATAATAAACCCTAGTCGTACAATAGGTATCAGAAAATTCTAATAATACCCCCGTACCATACCGTGGGGGCGTTGCCCCCTCACCCCCAACCTATTAATTATCCCCAACAATCCCAAAAACAAATGATGTCATTCCACTCCATTTGGTTCAGAATGCAACACTCCACTCCGCCATTTGCTTGCTTTCTCTATATACATGTTCCACTCAATATGAGCCACATACTATAACACACGTGGAAACGAGGGTATATACTATTTGGCCCTCAAGTCAAGCTTGATTGTTGCAATGACGAGTTATCTTGACTTTGACATCTATGATTTGGAGCTCACTAATCATAATCGTAATTCTGAGCTTCAGAGAGTACTTATTGCTACTGCAAATTGATCAATACTTGTTGTTGAGGATATTGATTGCAGCATTGAACTACAAGACCGACAAGCGGAAGCATGAGCGAAGAACCCTAACTCGAATGAAGAAGAATCCCAAGTTTCTTTATTTTTTCTTTTGTTTATATAATTATGTTTGAGAAACAACAAACATTTTTGTGTGTGCTTATAATGGGTATCCCCACACTTCAGGTGAGGCTAATCCCATGGTCACACACATCGCCCTATGCCACTGGTTGAGTTGAGGGTCAACCGGACCTGGAGGATGGCCCCAAGGAATTCATTGCTTTGTGGGGTTTCAAAAGCTTGACTTACCCTTCCTGAGGAGCTTATCAAGACTTTGAGAACCAGCAAACATAACTAATAAATTTTGGAAAGAATCAACTTTGACGTAGTTGCCATCCAACGACATCTTGTCCTTATATATATATATATATTTTATTCTTCTTTCTTCAACTTGGTTACCCTATCTGGATTGCTTAATTTCATCGATGGTTTATGGCCGAGTGTTGGGATGATGGATCATTGTGCTCACAACTAATCACGAAGAACAACTCTGTTGTACACCTTCTAGGTTGAGGCTTCATGGCCATCCTCTTTTCGAAGAGATTGAAGATTTGATAGAAGAGATTGAGGTAACTACAGCAGAAGTCACCGAACAACAATGAACCCGATATTGTTCTTTGAGACCTTATTGAATTTCTCCAAAAGGAGAATATCGAACAAGATGAAGCAAAAGCTTTAAAAGAAATCATAAGGATGAGCGAGGATGAGGAACTTATCAAAGTGATGAGGCAACAAAAACAAGTCATTATATTTTTCTTTTATTATAAGTAATTATCTTGTTAATGTTACCTTGATTATAGAATATTTTAGGCTTATTAGTAGTATAATTGTCTTTTTCAAGAAAAAGAAATAGTAATCTTTAATTGTTTGATAAACACTACAAAAGTTACTTAAATGTGACAATTGTTTTTTAGTTAACCCATTCTTACAAAACAGAGTCGATTCTACAATAATGGTTACCAAAAGGCGTGCCCTGTTTTTATAGTTAAATGGTTACGAACATAGAGCATGCTTTGATTACTAGACATTCTATTTTAAAGAATCCAACCATGACTAGTCTTATGGGTTTGGGGTTGATGATGGAACAACACATGAACAGATTCTAAGGTTGGGTCATCATATGACCAAAACCCAAATCTTAACATTATTTGTTTTTTTCGGGTACAAAGGTCCATTAGGGAAATGAAACCCCAACCATTAAAATATGAAATCCAATGTCAGAGATTTATTTTAGGGACATAACGTATCTTGGAAAAAGCATTATCTTTGGCCATCAATGCTTTTTTTTTTTTTTTTCAACGAGAGCATCTAGATCCATAGGCCCAACTAATAAGGTGAGGCAGAGCACCATATTTTGCTCAAATCTCCTGAGACATGCAATACCCCACAAACCACACGTACCAGGTAAGTTAGGATAAATCCTTGTGGGTGACCAACGAGGGGGCTTGAACTCAAGACTCTTCTTTTTTAGATAGAGACTCAGGCTACTAAACCTAACATTTGTTGGTTCTAACCAACAAATTTCATATATTAACAATTACGATTTCTAGTTTCTTAATGATTCACGAGAGCCTTACCCATTTATACATTAGGAGAAAAGTCTCATTTCTTGATTTTCTTTAATAATTACTTGTTACCATTAAATTACATGTATAGTATTTTAATAATTAAAGGTTTTTTTTTTCTTGATTTTCTCTTATAATTACTTGATTACATGTACTATTAGTGAGGGGGCTTGATTATATCAGTACTAATGCACCAACTCTAATCAGAATTGCTCAATTAAGCATGCTAGTGCGAGAGTAGTATTAGGATGGGTGACCTTTTAGGAAATCATAGTGTTGCACCCACTGTGGAGAGATAAAATCATCTCCTATTTGAACCATTCATTTCGCACCAATCAATGAGAATCTTGAGACGGGCATATGGCAATGTCTGAAGAAAATATATCTAATTACGATAATCACTAAATTTGGATAGGGGTAAATGTAAAAACAATAATCTATCTATGATTGGAGTTGCTAGTTTAAGTTTAAGATTTCTCTATTTAAAAAGGCAAAAGGCCATTACAAAGGGAAAAGAAAAAAAGAAAGATGCGATCATGTAATAAGGAGATTCATTATAATGGAATGGTTCTTTGAGTCTGTAGATGTAAGCACGTTTGTCGAACTAAGTAAAAAATCTCTTATATTCTCTATTTTACTTTTTCTGAGATCTGTGTGTAAGATCTTGATTTGGATTTAGATTTCGAGGTAGATGCCTAAAATCACATCTACAACTTGGTGCCGTCCGTAGGAAATGAAGAGGACTCACAAGAAATCATGAGGAATGGCCGGTGTCTTAATCAGAAGTTTGGGGGCGACCCCCATGATGAATCCTCAGTGGGTTTAAAGTTTTCGAACCCTGTTCTGTAAAAAGAAAGCAGCATGGTGAGAGGTAAGTTCTAAAGAATACTTCTAAGATTTACCTCATGTACAACAATTTCTTTATGGATATGGAACCACCCCGTTGTTGCAGGAAACCAAAAAAGTAAAAGAGTTGAATATGGTATGAGGCATGCACATTAGTGTTTGATGTGTGTGGTGAGACATGTTCAAGATGAAAAAAGGAATAAAAAATTTAAATTAAAAGTTAAGAGTGGGGTGAGCCACATGCACGTCAACTTCATTGATTTTAAAAAGGTGAACTTGATGTATATCATGAACATCATTCTTAATGTATGACACTACAGAAGGTAAGTTAAAAAAAGGTTATCCTAATTTGTAATTCAAGAAGATAAAAATTTGATGAGTATAAGAGCCTTACTGTAAAGCAACATGAAAAGGAAAAGTTGTGTTTCCAAGCACATCAACTTTGATGGGCATTGAAACACATTTCTTGAATATATCATGCATATATGCTTGGGGTGTGCAATCGAGAAAGTTTGGGATGTGATATAGGCAGCAAGAAAGGTGATCTTGCCCATGCTCGCAGGGTGTTCGAGGAAATGTTTCATAAAGGTCTAGGCTATAATGTAAGGTGCAAAATGCATATGGACATGTGCAACAAGTTAAGGGGCTACGATTTCTCTACTTAAGAGAGGGGAAATGAAAGAGAATTTACTACCTAAAAAAGAAAGGAAACTAAGGGTAAAAATGAAAGGGGTCCAATTTGGTTAAGTGGGGATCCCCAATTCTCACTCAATTGTACCAAGTCAACAATTTGCTCGGGGACTTAGTTTAGGGTAACCCAATTCCCACGTGATCCAATTTGTTACTTGAATCAACTCGGTATAACAGTAACATAAGGGCTAATTATATACCCAACTCAATCGAGTGTTGGGATTCCAAATAGTTAAATGTTCAATTAGTTAACCGTAGACTCAACTTTCGACCACCGAGTCATTTAAAATGGTATATATGGGGACTCAGTATAAACCGGTCAATGAGGCTAAATGGTTAATTTCTATAGGGGGGCTCAATCTAAGTATAATTAGTTAACGACTTGGAATTAGGTACTACTTAAGAAGGTACTATAAGTTGGATTTTAATAAATTGAGGGATTTACTTACTAGTAGGGTAAAGGGGATTTATGTTATGCTATCAAATTTCATGTGGCATAGGGATTCTGCTTTAAATGTTTTTAATTGAGCTGATGTTAATTATAAAGATGAATTATTTTTTAGTATCAAAAGTTGGCTCATTTCTTTGAGGGAATTGAGCCCTATTTTTGAAGTTGAGTAGGTTCAATAAGGTTAAGACTCGATTCATTTGGGAATCGAGCCTTATTCTTGAAGTTGAGTAGATTTAAGAAGATTAAGTCTCGATTCATTTTGGGAACCAAGTCTTAGTCGTGAGGTTGAGTAGGTTCAAGAAGGATAAGACTTGGTTCCTTGAGGGAACCGAGCCCTATTCTTGAGGTTAAGTAGGTTAAAGAAAATTAAGACTCGATTTATTTTGGGAACTAAGCCTTACACTTGAAGTGATAGGTTCAAGGATAATAAGTCTGGGTTCATTGAAGGAATCGAGCCCTACACTTGAGGATGAGTAAGTTCAAGAAGATTCAGATAATTTATTTTGGGAATCGAGTCCTACTCTTAAGGTTGAGTAGGCTCAAAAGGTACAAGTTTTTAAGCCTGGTTCATATTGGAAATTAAGTCATATTATTTGGGTTGAATATGGTGTAAATGGTAAAACACTTTAGCTCGATTCCACATGGGAACCAAGTCTTATTCTTGTAGATGCCTAGAAAAATGGGTAAGTCTTTATGCTCAGTTTTAAAAATCAAGTCCGACCTCTTTGTTGGTTGATTGATACACCAAAAGATAATTTGACCTCGTTGTTGGTCGATTAATATGCAAAAAGAAAATCCAACCTCTTTGTTGTTTCTACATATAAAAAAGACTTGGTTCCTCCCCCTAGATTGGTTGATTTATTAGATGGAAAGTCTTGGATCATTCTGAAATACAAGTCTGACTTATAGATTAGTCGATTATTCTATTTATCAAAGTCTTAAATCATTTTAGAATTTATACCCAACTTTCAAGATAGTCGGTTCCATTATTAAAGCATCAATTTATTATAAGAGTTTAATCAAGTGGAAGATCATATTTGTGTTAAACAAGGAAGAAGATAAGCTCGGATACTCGGGGAATCATACTAGTTTGGAAATTAGGGATAGTGTTTATTCAGGAAGGATTGTTAGAAGTTATAAATTTCTCAAAGGTGAATCTTGGTACATCAATCTCCACCATCGAGAGGGGGTTATTGGAGAGGGATAAAACCCTCTCCCATTTAGACTGTTCATTTCGCACCAATAAATAAGAATCTTGAGGTAGACATATAACAACATTTGAGAGAAATTTTATCTAATTAGGAAAGAATCTCAATTTCGAAGAATTCTTCCCCTTTAGATAATTATTTAATTTGGATTGGAGTAAATATGAAAACTATAATCTAAGTATGGTTAGTGTTGCTTTTTTAGGTTTAAGGTTTGTCGATTTAAAGGGCGAAAGACCTTTGTAAGGGGAAGAAAAAAAAAAGGACAAGAGGAAAAGAAAAAGAAGATGAAATCATGTAACAAGGAGATTTATTATAATGAAGTGACTCTTTAAATCCGCGGATATAGCCATGTTTGTCGAATCACGTAAAAAAATTTATGTTCATTTTATTTTATTTCATTGAGATTTGTGTGTGGGATCTTGATTTTGATCGAAATCTTGAGGTAGATGCCTAAAATTGCATCAACACCCACGACAAGTGAAAAAAAATTGTACTAGTAATAAGGATTACTTGTTTGTTTTTTAGTTTTATTTTATTTCATGAGTCCACTGATCCTGATCCTTTATGTTTCAAGTCAAACCAGATTAGATTAGAATTCCAAAATTATTAATTCTTTGGATTGGATACGAAACAACATTATCTTGGATTGACAACATAGTCACAAAATTCTCCAAATTTTTCCAAAAAATTCATAAAATTCTCTAAATAAGGACCCCTTAAATCGGGAAATCAATTAATAGATAAACAATTTATAACATGGGTTACATTTTACTCTTCAACGTCAAAATTTTATCCTCTTCAACAGTTATATTTTAAGAAAAAGATATGATTTTTAGGGAGGTTGAAGATGATGGGATTTAAGAGAGAAAAAAAAAGCCAACATTAAAATATCATTTGTATTGTAGTGTCCCGCACTACACTATGTCAATATTGTCCCCAGTTAATTGCCACGTGGCTAGGGGTTTTGTTTCTGCCACGTGACCAAGTCACGCCTAAAAGGCCTCGACACAGTTCAGTGGCAGTTTGCCACTTATTAATACTTCGAACACCCACTTCCTGGACGATGTAGAACTAAACCCCTCACCTCGAGACTGTGCTTTGAAGACCTGAGAGATTTAGCTCAAGCCTGGGAGCACAGTCTTGGGGTGAGGGGTTTAGTCCCACATCGCCCAGGAAGTGGGTGTTTGAAGTATTAATAAGTGGCAAGCTACCACTGAACTATGTCAAGGCCTTTTGGGCGTGACTTGGTCACGTGCCAGAAACAAAACCTCAGGCCACGTGACGACTAACTTGAGACAATATTGACACAGTGTAGTGCAAGACACTACATGTATAATCCTCAAAATTTTCCCAAAGTTTTTAAGAAACTTTTATGAATTTATTTGAATTAACCAAACTAAAACATATAGTGGGTTTTGAGAAAACTCTCAAACATCATTTATGTAATCTTCAAAAGTTTCTCCATTTATATATATATATAGATATAGATATGTTTTTTTTTTTTTTTTTTTTTTTTTTTTGGGGGGGGGGGGGGGGGGGGGGGGGGGGGGTTATGAACCACCAAAAACTGCCGAACCAAACTTGGTTCATGCAAATTTTGAATATTTCTCAGCGATGTTGAATTAAATGCAGACGAGTCAAGCCGATAGATCTGACTTGGCCGCCAAGTTCTTCAAATTGTTCTTTTTTTATTTTTGGCAAACTTTAGGATTGTAATGAATCAGATTTGGATGGAACCAATCCCATAAGAATTGGATCGAATCCAAAACTGACATTTGGACTTATTAAAAAAAAAAAAGTTTAAATCCAAAACTGATAGGATATAAAAAAATATAATTACACATAATATATCTATATAAGTATATAAAACAATAGTTTTTCATATAGATCCGGATTGGGTCCCTATTGGTTCGGGTAGTGTTGATCCAAAATGGGTCTATAAGATTGTCAAATCGGATCCTTATTGAGAAGATTCAACCATCTAACACATACCATTAGAAGATTCAAGTCTCTAAAACTAAATCCTTTTCAATTCTATTGAATTTCAATAGCGTATCCAGAATTTAACTAAACCATTACGATAGGAAGAGCACCAGAAAGTTCCTCAACTCTATAAAACCCAACAAGAAATTGGCCTAAAACCAAGAGAGAGTTTTTCTTCTTAGACTTCTCTTCAACTCACTAAAGCCTCTCCAATTCCATTGAATTCCAACACCCACAGCCAACCCAAATTGTGATTCCAAACATGTTTTCTACTACCAACATGCCTTCAACCAAAACAGTTCTATCTACAGCAGCGTCTCTCGCTGCATCGGCAATACTGATTCGATCGATGGCCCGTGAAATCTTACCTGATGAGCTCCAAAACTATATCTTCTCGGGCATTCGAAACCTCTTCAATCATTTCTCTTCTCAATTAACAATGGTCATTGAAGAATTCGATGGGCTTGCCAACAACCAAATCTACATGGCCGCAGAGATTTACTTAGGCACCAAAATCTCTCCCTCGACACAAAGACTAAGAGTGAGCAAACCCGAAAAGGACAAGAATCTAACTCTCACCATGGAAAGAAACAAAGGGATCGTAGATGTTTTCGAAGGTGTACAATACAAATGGCGATTTGTTTGTAGACAAATGAAAAAATCAGTTTTACAAAATCCCCATGATCTCAACTCGAATCTTCGATCCAAACTTCGATCGTTTGAACTCAGTTTTCAAAAGAAATATAAAGAAAAAGTGTTGGGATCTTACTTGCCTTATATACTAAAGAAATCAAAGGAATTTAAAGAAGAGAACAAAACATTGAAGCTCTTCACTGTGGACTTCCTCAAGGGAGGTATTTGGAACTCGACAAATCTCGATCACCCAGCAACCTTCGCTACACTGGCAATCGAATCAAAACTAAAGAAGGAAATATTGGAAGATTTGGAGAGGTTGGTTAAGAGAAAAGAGTATTATAGGAGAGTAGGGAAGGCTTGGAAACGTGGGTATTTGTTATATGGCCCTCCAGGGACAGGCAAGTCAAGCTTGATTGCTGCAATGGCGAATTACCTTAAATTCGACATTTATGATTTGGAGCTTTCCACTCTCAAAAACAATTTTCAGTTTAGAAGAATTCTTGTTTCTACTGCAAACCGATCAATACTTGTTGTTGAGGACATTGATTGCACCATCAAGCTACAAGATAGAGGCAGTCGGTTTCAACAAAAACCCGAGGTTAGTTTATTAGCCTTTCAATTACACGTGAATTAAAAGTTACATGAATTAATTCCCTAAAGTGAATTAAAGTTTCATTGATGTCTAAATAAACTTTCGGATTTCTGATTAGATTCTAATTATATACGACACTATTTATCCCAAACCGTAAAGTAAAAACTCTAAATTACAACTTTCTATTAATCTTAATATATTTAATAGGTGGTGTTCGATAGACAATCTTAGGGGGACAGCATTGGGAGACAAAAAATTTGTCTTATATGACTTAAAAATTTCAGATTGATCTGATTTTTTTTTTTTTGAGGATGATCTCTATGATGAGGAGATCATCCTCACAAAAAATCAGCCCAATCTGAAACTTCTAACCCTAACCCTGGCGATGATCTCTATGGTGAGGAGATCATCCTCACAAAAAATCAGCCCAATTTGAAACTTCTTACAGTGGCAAAAGTAATTTACAAATTAACGACAAAAAACGACGGTCCACAATTCTTCAATTTTGTAAATCACTTTTGATGGGGTTAAAGGTTTCAGATTGGACATATTTTTTGTGAGGACGATCCCCTCACCATAGAGATCATCCTCATAAAAAATCAGCCCAATCTAAAACTTTTAAATCATATAGGACAAATTTTTTCTCCCAACATTGTCCTTCTAAGATTGTATGCGGAACACTCCCCATATTTAAATAATATGTAAAAAAAATGGGCTCAAAATAATTTTACTATATAAAGTGCAATCCAAATAATGCAACTTTTACCACAGAAACGTTCTATTATTATTTTATTATTATTATTTTTTTTTTTTTGCAATAGTAAAATGTGCCCAATGGTCAATGACATTATCTCTATCATAATTTTCAAATTGGTATACAAATAGTCATTTTGATCTGCAACGACAAAGTTATGCTCGTTTGAAGTTAATTATATAATGAAAAATTAAGCTATTTTGTGACATTTTCATAGCAATTGTTATTTCTATTAATTCATTTGCATATGAATTAGTTTGACTATAATTTTATTCATTTTTGTTAACTAGGTGACCTTATCTGGATTGCTCAATTTCATTGATGGCCTATGGTCAAGTTGTGGGGATGAGCGAATCATTGTGTTCACAACAAATTACAAAGACCGAATAGACCCAGCTCTCTTGCGCCCCGGCCGCATGGATATGCACATTCACATGTCCTATTGTACGCCTTGTGGTTTCAAACTCCTTGCCTCCAACTATCTAGGGATTCATGACCACCCACTTTTTGAAGAGATTGAAGAATTGATAGAAAAGGTGGAGGTAACCCCCGCAGAAGTCTCCGAACAACTCATGAGGGGTACTGAGCCTGAAATTGTACTTCGAGACTTCACCGAATTCCTCCAAAAGAAGAAGATTGACCGAGAAGAAGCACAAGCTTTAAAAGATGTTGAAGGGAAAAATGTGGAAGGAGCTTAAATGAGAAACAAAAATGAGTCATTATATATATTTATTTCTTATAAGCAATTTTATTAATATCACATGTTTTTTTTTTTTAACATGGACTATTTTATACTTATTTGTACATGATTGTTTTCTAAGAGCTCATTTAGGTTAGCATTGCTTTGGACATTTTTTTTTTTAATAATCCACTGCTTCCATCTATATAATCAGTTCTATGAGTCGTGGAGCATTTGTGAAAAAACAGTTTCTCTAGTTGTCTTCTTAATTACATCTAGAGAAACTGTTTTTCATGGAAGACAGAAGTTGAGGGATTCATTTTCAATTCAAAATCATGGGTAATCATCTAATTTTCACCAAAACCTAGAGATTCTTCAAAATTACATTATATGAATTTTAAAAATAATAATTTCAGATTTGTAGTCATTAATCATTATATTTAAATTTGGCATATAGTCAAAATATAATGGAGTCGTAAAAAAGGCGCCTAGACCTTGCACTATTGTGCATTGGCGGCATATGGACATGCCTGTCCTATTGTACTCCTTGTGGGTTCAAATTCCTTACCTCCAACTAGCTAGAGATTCATGACCACCCTCTTTTCAAAAAGATTGAAGACTTGATAGAAAAGATGGAGGATCGACTATTTTATTCTTATAACGATTAGGAGTTAGTTGAGATGGTAAGGACGATTAGGTTTGCTCCTTAGGTCACACTTTCAAATCTCTATATGACACTCCACTTAAAAGTAGTTATATTTAACCACTGAACACATACTAGGGTGATGGGTATGTGCGGCCGCCAAAGTAAAAAAAAAAAAAAAAACTATTTTATTCTTATATATTAGTGCATGATTGTTGTTTTCAATATTAAAAAAATAGTCATCCTTATACGTCACAATTGTTTTTGGGGAATGTGATTTATCTCGACTATCAACTTTCATGTTTTATCAGTCAGGATTGTTTTTTTGATGATTCACCATATCTTGACTCATTTATACATTAGGAACAAATTCCTATTTCTTGATAATTTTATCTAATCCTTTTGGTAGTATTATTAACGGTTAACATCCATTGATCCACGAAAAGAAACTCATAAACAAACATGCAATCCCCATTGTCAAAATATAAAATTCAAAGGTCAAGATTTCTTGTAGGGATACATGAGTATCCTCAGGATTTCATGTCGTAATAATGGTGGGGATTACATATTTTATTATAAGTTTCTTCTTTTTCTTGAGTCAACTGATCACGACCCTTTTGTTTCATATCGAATCAATTAGATTTCGATGTCCAAATTATTAATCTTTTGGACTAGATCAGAAATAGACATTATATCGGATTAGGTTTAGATCTAATAAGTTTCTTATTAGATGGGGACTAATATAGGAAAAGATCTGTTCAAAATGTGACAAACCACAAACAATAAGGTAATAAAACCAACATTAATATATCTAGAAAAAATCCACATTAATATATATATATAGGGAAGTGTTCGGAAGCCCTAAAGAGAGTCAAACATTGTGCCAAACATTTTTCAAAATAGGGTTAGAAGTTTTGGAATGAGCTAATTTTTTGTGAGGATGATCTCTATGGCGAAGAGAACATCCTCACAAAAAATTAGCTCATTTCGAAATTTCTAAACCTAGTTTACAAGTTGAATAAATGTGGACCGTCCGATTTTGTAAACCAGTTTTGATGGGGTTATAAGTTTCAGAATGGGCTGATTTTTGGTGAGGATGATCTCATCATAGAGATTATGATAGGGTTATAAGTTTCAGAAGCGTAGGGTATATAGGTTAAAGGTTTCAAAATGGACTGCATTTTTGTGAGAATAATCTCTATGATGAGGAAATCATCCTCACCAAAAATCAGCCTATTCTGAAACTTCTAATCAAAACTAATTTACAAAATCGGACAGTCCACATTTATTCAACTTGTAATAAATGAGATAAGATTGGTCAAGTGAGATAAGATTGGTCAAAAGTCTCTTCAAAAGGGTTAAATACTTATAGGATTTAGTAATATTTATTTTTGTACTTAGATACTCTCTCTCTCTCTCTCTCTCTCTCTCTCTCTCTCTCTCTCTCTCTCTCTCTCTCTATATATATATATATATATATATATATATATATATATATATGGGAAATGTTCAGCACCCTAAGTTTTACCACACACTTTAACAAACGTTTTTTGTCCTACATGGGTTAGAAGTTTTGGAATGAGTTGATTTTTGGTGAGGATGATCTCTATGATTAGAAGATCATCCTCCCCAAAAATCAGCCCATTCCGAAATGTTTAGCCCCATGTTTACACGTTGAAAAATCGTGGACCATCCATTTTTTGTAAATCAATTTTGATGGGGTTAGAAGTTTTGGAATGAGCTGATTTTTGGTGAGGATGATCTCCTCACCATAGAGATCATCCTCACCAAAAATCAGCTCATTCCGAAACTTCTAACCCATGTAAGACAAAACGCGTTTGTTAAAGTGTGTGGTAAAACTAAGGGTGGCGAACGGGACCCTATATATATATGGGAAATGTTCAGCACCCTAAGTTTTACCACACACTTTAACAAACGTTTTTTGTCCTACATGGGTTAGAAGTTTTGGAATGAGTTGATTTTTGGTGAGAATGATCTCTATGATTAGAAGATCATCCTCCCCAAAAATCAGCCCATTCCGAAATGTTTAGCCCCATGTTTACACGTTGAAAAATCGTGGACCATCCATTTTTTGTAAATCAATTTTGATGGGGTTAAAAGTTTTGGAATGAGCTGATTTTTGGTGATGATGATCTCCTCACCATAGAGATCATCCTCACCAAAAATCAGCTCATTCCGAAACTTCTAACCCATGTAAGACAAAACGCGTTTGTTAAAATGTGTGGTAAAACTAAGGGTGGCGAACGGGACCCTATATATATATATATATATATATATATATATATATATGGGAAATGTTCAGCAACAAACATTTTGGCAAAATATTTTTCAAAACATGAGTTAGAGGTTTTGGAATGGGCTGATTTTTGGTGAAGATGATCTCTACGGTGAGGAGATCATCATCACCAAAAATCAGCCCATTCCAAAACTTCTAACCCCATCAAAAATGGTTTACAAAAAATGGACGGTCCATGATTTTTCAACTTGTAAACTGGGGCTAGAAGTTTTGGAATGGACTGATTTTTGGTAAAGATGATTTCCTCACCGTAAAGATCATCCTCACCAAAAATCAGCCCATTCCAAAACCTCTAACCCATGTTTTGAAAAATGTTTTGTCAAAATGTTTGTTGCTGAACGGGACCCTATATATATATGGGGGGCGTTCAATGGCCAACTTTTTAGCAAACTTTTTGGCAAAATATTTTTCAAAACATGAGTTAGAGGTTTTGGAATGGGCTGATTTTTTGTGAGGATGATCTCTACGGTGACGAGATCATCATCACCAAAAATCAGCCCATTCCAAAACTTCTAACCCCATCAAAAATGGTTTACAAAAAATGGACGGTCCACGATTTTTCAGCTTGTAAACATGGGTTAGAAGTTTTGGAATAGCCTGATTTTTGGTGAGGATGATCTCCTCACCATAGAGATCATCCTCACCAAAAATCAGCCCATTCCAAAACCTCTAACTCATGTTTTGAAAAATGTTTTGCCATTGAACGCTACCTTATATATATATATATATATATATGAAAATGTTCGGCACCCTACACTTTACCCTATGCTTTACCATACGTGTTTTGTCCTACATGTGTTAGAAGCTTTAGAATGGACTGATTTTTGATGAGGATAATCTCTATGGTTAGAAGATCCTCCTCACCAAAAATCAGCCTATTCCAAAATTTCTAGTCTCACGTTTACAAATTGAAAAATCGTTAACCATCCAATTTTTATAAAACTTCTAACCCATGTAGGACAAAACACGTATGGTAAAGCATAGGGTAAAGTGTAGGGTGCCGAACATTTCCATATATATAGGGTATCTAAGTACAAAAATAAATATTACTAAATCCTATAAGTATTTAAGCCCTAAGAAACTTTTGACCAATCTTATCTCACTTGTCCTGCTTCAAAAGGTCTCATCTCTTGCACTCCTTACCTGACTTTGAAATTGACAAAGAACAAGAAAAATATGAGGAACAGGACAGACAAAATACGGAGAAAATATATTTTTTCTGCTTCAAAAGGTCTCATCTCTTGCACTCCTTACTTGACTTGTACTCCTTGCTTGACTTTGAAATTGACTAAGAACAAGAAAAATATGAGGGAACAGGACAGACAAAATATGGAGAAAATATATTTTTTTTTAAATGAGTTCCTTAGGAAAATGAATTCCAACGTTTAATTACACTGTGCAAAAAAGATAAATATAACTTTCTATTTTAATTTTAAGGATGAATAAAACATTAACCATCCTTTTGGATTTTGAAGATTGACCATCTCAACTTCGTCTAGGAGGTCCGATCAATCTTGAATTAGATCATTCTCTCATCATGTTCATCTTTTAAATTTAAAATTTTAAAATTTTGTTTTAATTTGGTCATCATTTTATAAATCAGGATTGCAACGAATCTTCAAATTTTTTTATGGAGCTTTCTTGAACTTATCAAAATTAACCAAATGATTTTGAATTTTGTTTATGCACATTTTGAATACTTTTTCTGGGATGATGACCTAATGAAAATGCAGACAAGTCAAGTCAAGCCAATCTCACTTGGCCTCCACTGAAAGAAGATTCCATCCTAATACATGATTACATGTTGGAAAACTTCAGGGTTGTAATGGGCCGGATTTGGATGGAACCAATCCGGTAAGAGATGGATCGGATCCAAAGCCAACATTTGGACTTCATTATTTTTAAAGAACTTCTATTGGCACCCAAACTTTTACTTATTACGCTCCAACTAAATTTAAATAGTTCAAATTAATATGATGATAATCTCATTTTCCCACTTTAGGAAAGAGCATTAGGTTTGGACATTCTCTTCTATTTCATGGAGAGATATCAAAGAACGAAGAGCACAAGATCCGCATCAACAGGTCAGAGTAGACGAGTGTCATTGATGTCAACTTGTTCTTATTGATGGGTTATTGTCAATAGTGGCAATTTGTGCCATTTTTTAATATTTTGGAATTATTTGGAAGATAATTTTGATGTGAAAGTGTTCATTCTTATTTTAAATGGCATGTGTTAATTTTTAGATGGGAAGCGATAAATAATTTAAGCGGTGTAATAAGTAAAAGTTGGGGCCCCAGTAGAATTTTTCTAAAAACATAGGATCTGGAATAGGTTCAAATTGGATATCAAGAGAAATTTCCCAAAACGTGAGGATTCTGACTCATTATTCATTTTTATTCCCAAAGTTATATCGCACGTTTAACAAGTGAAGATCTTGTTGATATAAAGTAGCAAGATTGTTGATAGTTATTTTCAAACTGAAAATCTTGTTGGTTATAAAAGTAACGATCTCGTCAGTATGCTACTTTTTAGCAAGATTGTCACTTTGAAAAAAAATTATCAATGATCTTGCAATTTTATATTAACATAATCCTTACTTTGAAAAACCTGTGATCTCGCTCTTCACGTTTTGGGAGTTAAAATAAATAGTTAGCGGGAATCGAAATTTCATCATATTCAACTCACAAAATGGTAATTTACCCTTCCTAGTAGGATATAATATAGAGAATTGCTATTGACTCCCCAAGTTTTACTTATTACAACCCAATAAAGATTGATAAACTACGAAGATAAAAAAAAACACACACACACAAGAGATTTATGTGGTTTGGCAAAATTGCCAACGTTCACAAGCGGTGATGATAATCTTTCATTGATGAAAACTGTGAAAATACAATACAGTCTTTAGGATTTTTGAACTTAGAATATATATGGCTTTCTAGGGTAAAACACGCATTTTTTTAAAAATGAGTTACTTAGAAAAATGAATTTCAACGTTTAATTACACTGAACAAAAAAGATAAATATAGCTTCATATTTTAATTTTAAGGATGAATGGAACATTAACTATCCTTTGGATTTAGGAGATTGACCATCTCAACTTGGTCGAGGAGGTCTGATCAATCTTGAATCAGATCATTCTTTCATCGTCTTCTTCTTCTTCTTCTTCTTTTTTATTTATTTATTTATTTATTATTTATTATTATTTATTATTATTATTATTATTATTATTATTATTATCATTATTTTAGAAATCAGGATTGTAATGAATTTTTGAATTTTTTTTTATGAACTTATCAAAATTAACCAAATGAATTTTTGAACATTCTTTATGCACATTTTGAATACTCTTTTTTTTTTTTTTTTTTTTTTTTTTTTTATGATGAGCTAAATGCAAACAAGTCAAGCCAATCTGAATTGGCTGAGTCAAAGACGCACAAATCAGACCAATGATTTTCAAAAGTCATCCGGTTTCTTGGCCTCCACTGAAAGAAGATTCTTTCCTAATACATTTCCATGTCGGCAAACTTCAGGGTTGTAATGGGTTGGATTTGGATGGAATCAATCCGGTAAGAGATGGATCGGATCCAAAGCTAACATTTGGACTTCATTTTTTTAAAGTACTTCTATTGGCACCAAAACTTTTATTTATTACATCCCAATTAAATTTAAAATGTTAAAATTAATTCAGTCAGAATCTCATTCTCCCACGTTAGGAAAGAACATGAGGTCTGGACGTTCTCTTCATTTTCATGGAGAGATGTCAAAGAGCGAATAGCACAAGATTTGCATCTAGAAGTCAGAGTAAACGAGTGACATTGATGTCAACTTGTTCTTTTTGATGGGCTATTGTCGGTAGTGGCAATTCATGCCTTTTTTCTTTTTTTCTATCTTTTGGAAGTATTATGAAAAAAAAAAAAATTTGATGTCAAAATTGTTCGCTCTTATTTTAAATGGCATGTGTTAATTTTTAATTAGGAAGTGATAAATAATATGAGTAATTGGGTGTAATATGTAAAAGTTGGGGTCCTAATAGAATTTCTCTAAAAACGTAGGATTTGGATTAGGTTCGGATTGGATATCAAGAGAAATTTCCTGAAACATGAGGAACTTTTGACAAAATTCCCATTCTGACTCACTATTCATTTTAATTCCTAGAATGTGAAGAGCAATATCACAAGTTTATCAAGTGAAGATCCCGTTGATATAAAATAGCAAGAGCGTTGATAGTTTTTGTTTTAAAAGTGACAATCTCGTTGATTATAAAAGTGACGATCTCGTAGGTTCACTACCTTCTAGTGAGATCGTCACTATATAGATTAATGAGATTGTCACTTTGAAATATATATATATATATATATATATATATATATATATATATATATATATAGGGTCCCGTTCAGCAACAAACATTTTGACAAACATTTTGGCAAAACATTTTTCAAAACAAGGGTTAGAGGTTTTGAAATGGGCTGATTTTTGGTGAGGATGATCTCTACTGTGAGGAGATCATCCTCACCAAAAATCAGCCCATTCCAAAACTTCTAGCCCTAGTTTACAAGTTGAAAAATAGTGGACCGTCCATTTTTTGTAAACCATTTTTGATGGGGTTAGAAGTTTTGGAATGGGCTGATTTTTGGTAAGGGTGATCTCCTCACCATAGAGATCATCCTCACAATAAATCAGCCCATTCCAAAACCTCTAACCCATGTTTTGAAAAATGTTTTGCCAAAATGTTTGTCAAAATGTTTGTTGCTGAACGGGACCCATATATATATATATATATATATATATAATATCGCTATTTTATATCAACGTGATTGTTATTTTGAAAACCCACGATCTAGCTCTTCATGTTTTGAGAGTTAAAATAAACAGTTAGCAGGAATTGGAATTTCGTCATATTCAACTCACGAAATGGTAATTTTACCCTTTGATCAAAGTTGGCAGGATATAATATAGAGAATTGCTATTGGCATACCAAGTTTTACGTATTACAACCCAATTAAAAAATATAAGTCAATGATTGAGAATAAGTAAAAGTTAGGGAGCCAATAGAAATTCACTTTTTTTGTTTTTTGATAGACTTTTATTTGTTTGATTCAGGACTTTATATGGCCTTATTCTATTTATTAAAAAAATTGTAGAAGTTGTTTCAATGTCTTATAACTAGGGTTACCCAATTTGTTAAAGAAGCACCGTACCGCAGTATAAAAAGTCGCTTTTGGTACATGACAATTAGAGAATCAAATGATATGATCAAACTTTGTAATATTGAATGCTGTGTTTTAATCTTTAATTAGGGTATGATAAATAATTTAAAAAATTGGGGTGTAACAAGTAAAAGTTAGGGTGCCAACAGCAGCACTCATTTTTTATGCTTATTTTTCCATAATATGGATTTGGGTTCGGCTGATCCAAATTGGGTCTACTAGTTGTCAAAGTTTGATTTTCTGATCCAAAGTGGGTCTACTAGGCTGTCAAATTTGATTTTTATTAGAAGATTCAGGTATTAAACACATACCATTGAATATTCAAGTGTTTAGACTAAATCCTCTAGAATGAACAAGACTATTAAAGGTTAGGAAAAGCAGAAGAAAGTTCCTCTACTCTATAAAATCCAACTAGTAATTTGCCCAAAACCAAGAGAGAGATTTTTTTTAGACTTTCTTCCAAACTCATCAAAACCTCTCATATTTCAATTGAATAGCCAACACCCAAATCCAATTTGTTACTCCAAATATGTTTTCTGATACTAACATGCCTTCAAACAAAGCAATTCTATCTACAGCACTGTCTATAGCCACCACGGCCATGCTGGTTCGATCAATAGCCAACGATATCTTACCTGATGAGTTCCGAGACTATTTCTTCTCGGGCATTCGAAATCTCTTCAATCGTTTCTCGTCTGAGTTAACAATGGTCATCGAAGAGTCTGATGGACTTGCCAACAACCAAATCTACACGGCTGCGGAGATTTACTTAGGGACCCGCACCAAGATCTCTCCCTCGACACAAAGATTCAGAGTAAGCAAACCTGAAAAAGAGACGAATTTCACTCTCACCATGGAAAAAAACGAAGAGATCGTCGACGTCTTCGAAGGTGTACAATTCAAGTGGAGATTCATATGTAATCAAATTGAAAGATCAATTTTAAATAATGGCCAAAATCTCAACGAGACTCTTCAATCCGAAGTTCGATCTTTTGAACTTAGTTTTAAAAAGAAACATAAGGAAAAAGTGTTGGAATCTTACTTGCCTTATATACTAAAGGAATCAAAGGAAGTGAAAGAAGAGAACAAGACATTGAAGATCTTCAGTTGGGAAACGGGCTGGAGACTTGAATGGGGCTCGATAAACCTCGACCACCCAGCTACCTTCGCTACATTGGCAATAGAATCAAAACTAAAGAAGGAAATATTGGAGGATTTGGAGAGGTTTGTTCAGAGAAAAGAGTACTATAGGAGAGTAGGGAAGGCTTGGAAACGTGGGTATTTGTTGTATGGCCCTCCAGGCACAGGTAAGTCGAGCTTGATTGCTGCAATGGCGAATTATCTTAAATTCGATATCTATGATTTAGAGCTCACCTCTATCCATAATAATATGGAGTTTAGGAATATGCTTGTTGCTAGTGCTAACCGATCGATACTTGTTGTTGAGGACATCGATCGCACCATCGATCTACAAGGTAAGGCAGCGGAAGCCCGAAGCAACAACGGTCAGACTCAATCCGAGGTTAGTTTATTAATCTATCTATCTATCAACATATAGTAATGTTTCAGAACCAACAAGTGTGGTGAAATAATCCTTCTACACCATCAGTCTTCCTCGGATTAAAGAACTTCCATTCACAAGGAAAACATGAAATAATTCTCTAAAGCAAATTGAAGTTCCATTGATCAAGTCTAAATTAATGGAAAAGACACACTTTACAATTGCTTATATAAACTTCCAAATTTCGAATTTGATTTCACTTATTATATAACACTATTTATTAAGTATTTTTTTTTTATGGGTAAGCTGGACTTAAACCCATGACCTCAAAATTGTTTTGCAATATGTCAAACCAACTGAACAATGGGTTTAATCCCCATTATTAAGTATTCTAAAGTTAGTAAAAAAATTAAAATCAAATTACAGATTTTTACTATTTTTGGAAAGTTCATTATGTTGAATAAAGCAAAGACCAACTCAAATTACCCAAACATGCATTATTTTTTCACCCCTGAAATTTTAATATATAACCCAAAAAATGCCTTTTTTGTTTCGCAGTAGTAGAAAAAAAACCATATGACATAATCTCATTTGAAGCTAAGGTTTATGTTTAGCCCTTTTGACTTATGTTTTGATCCTAGCACTCCATACAGTCTTTTGCAGCTCGTCATATGTCAATAATTTATCTATATTGATATTTTTATGTTTTATAATTTTGATAGCAGACCAGGCCCATATCGGGGCTTTGCCCAGTCCATAGATCATAGTTTTGTCCAAGGACTAGTCTCGGGGCACATGCGACGCCCGCACATCACAGGCACCAACTATGTGAGGCTACACCCTCATGGGTGGCCCCTGAGGAATTAATGCTCATACTAAGTTTCGAAATCACAACTTATGGGCATTAACCATTTATCGTTCCGAAATCACCATTAAGCCAACCCCTCAGGAGATATCTATATTTGATTCTAGAATTTAAAATAGAAAGTTGTAACCATATTTATTTGTTTGAGAAACAAGAGAACCTAAGCATCCATATCATCTTTTCTCTCTTTTCCCTCTTCGTTTTTTAAAAAGGGAGGTCATTCCCTAGGTTTCTTGTATGTCTCTTCCCACATCAGTATCTCGTTGATTGTTACAAAATATAACGAAAAATCTCATTATGCTATCTAGCAACATTTCATTTAGGATGATTGGATTTTGACATAATCAATTCTATTTCTATAGGATCGTAACGAATTTTAACATAATATGTATTCATAAGTTAATTCTAAAGTTTGGCCTTCTTATAGTACATTTGCTTATTTATAAATTTAATTATATTTCTAATTCATATTTGTTAATTAGGTGACCTTATCTGGATTGCTCAATTTCATTGACGGCCTATGGTCAAGTTGTGGAGATGAGAGGATCATTGTGTTCACAACCAACCACAAGGAACGCCTAGACCCAGCTCTATTGCGCCCTGGCCGCATGGACATGCACATTCACATGTCCTATTGTACTCCTTGTGGGTTGAAGATCCTTGCCTCCAACTATTTGGGGATTCATGACCACCCTCTTTTTGAAGAGATCGAAAAATTGGTAGTAAAGGTGGAAGTAACCCCTGCAGAAGTTGCCGAACAACTCATGAGGGGTGATGAATCTGAAATTGTACTTCAAAACCTCATTGAATTTCTCCAAAAGAAGAAGATTGAACAAGAAGAAGCCAAAGCTTTAGAAGAAAAGACTGGGGGTGAATGTCAAGAAGGGCAACAAGAACAAGAAATTCAAAATAATGGGCAAAAGGAGGATAAGAAAGAAGTTGAAGGAGTTCAAAGTGAGAAATAAAAAAAGAGTAATTATATTTGTTTTTTTCTTAAAATTAATTATACTAACATTAGATTACTTTTCATCATGAAATTTTTATGCTTATTTTTTTATGGTTCTTGTGTAATGGCTCATTTGGGGCAAAGTTGTGTTCGAGTGACCTCAAGATTGTATCTCATATCTCACTTTTTGAATTGTAAGTGTGTAGGAATCATACCTTTTTCCTACATACTTCCACGTCGAAAAGGGCATATGAGGTACAATCTTGAGGTCACTTCAGCATTATTCGTTTGGGCAGCATTGCTTCCAACTATATAATCACTTCCATAAGAATTGCAATTGACAGTCAGTTTGAACAAAAAATTTGTTCCCCAACCCACTTATGTCTTTAGCCACATATTTTTATATTAAAAGAGTCTAGGTTCCTTTTTATTTTTATTTTTTCATATTTGTATATCGAAGTTAAATTTGAGTTGACATGTGTCCCGATCAATTGAAAAGTATCTGAATTTCTCCTTTTTCAATATGTTCCCCAAACTCACCTATGTGATCAATAAGCAAGGATAAAGATGATTGATCACATGGACGGAGGGAGTTCTTTTTAGTTAGTCCCTAAGTTGAAGGGCCTCTCTTAATCGTTCATTTAGCAAAAACATTCTTTCTAATCAGACCCTGAACCCCATTACTCACGATTGAATGTCCTAATCATTTGAACTCGCCGTTTTCATACAACAAAATTGGATTTTTGACATCACAATCAAATTTCAAAGACTCCATTCCATAAAAAATGATTTAAGAAAGTAGAAGTCATTTTCAAGGGTTTTTTCAAGCATTTTGAAGACATAAGTAAAAAACACTTTTTTACTTCATTTTTGGATGAAAATTGATCAAGGATGGTTCTTTTGGTTTGAAATCATCTAGACTAGTCATTGTCTCAAAAAATCTGCCGATCTTTCCATGTATTTTAATCGAGAAATGAAAATAGGTGGATTTTATTAGTGTAGAGTTCACCATTTTTTATCTAGAAAAGTCACTATCTCAAATTTTTTGTCGATGTTTCCATGTATTTTAGTCGAAAAAATTTGAAAAACAAAAATAGGTGGGTTTTACCAATGTCATGTTCACCACTTCTTATCTAGACAAGTCATTATCTCAAAAAAATTGTCAATCTTTCCAAGTATTTTAATTAGTCCAAAAAACTTGAGAAACACAAAAATAGGTGGGTTTTACCAGTGTCGAGTTCACCATTTTTTATTGTCGAGCTCGGCTATTAAAAATGTTGAACTCAAAAATAAAAGTGGTGAGTTCGGCAATAAACAAAAATGAGGATCCATTAAGAAATAAAAGGTACTAGGTAGATTATCAGGCTACCGTCCAAAACTTATGGATTATTTAGGAAGAAATCCCTCCATTGGAGTGCTTTAAGTAATTTTCCCAAAAGAAATATCAATCGGTGAGATCACAGTTGGACCCAAATTCAATTTACTATTAATAAGAATTTTAAAACAAGGTTGAAATGCATTGACTAGTGATAAATACAAAATCCAACTGTTGTCAAAGATCAGAGGCGAATCCACATAGGACCAATGGGGGCAACAGCCCCCACTCAACTTCTTGAATTTTATAATAACTGGTAATTAACCTCAACACTTGACTGATATTAAAGATACCGCCTGTGTTTTTTAAATTGATGTCATGCATGCCCCTAGTGAATGAAACCAGAGTTATATGGACTGGCCTATTTGTTGCATTTTATTTTATTTATTAAAGAAAAAAACCTCCTGTAGAGTTCTGACAACTCCAAGGGCCCTTATTTTATAAATTTTGTTATTCAACAAACCAAGATTTACCAGGCAAACCTATATGTTAAGATTTTATTACAAAACCTCCCTTACCTATTAACTTTATTACTGAACAAACCTTACTTTTTGAATCATGCTAGCAAGATTAACTTAGTAAGATTTCAAATTCATTGGGCCCACATGAATTATCAAATTGGCAATTATCACAATATCATTCTAAATTTCATGGAAAAACTCAAATTCAAAAGAAAAAGAAAAAATTCATAAAAAATAAAATAAAATAAAAAACTTTTTGACCTTATTCCAATGTGTTGAAAATGGGTAGCTATTAAACTCCCAAATTTAAAATTAAAATTCAATTGTGAAAATTAACTTTTTATTGAATTTTTGTTCAAACTTCTTAGAATTTTTTCTTGTAAAACTTTGTAGCTTCGTATGAGATCACGTTTTTGGATGCCACAAATTGATGCAGTTACCAACATCAATTTGAATTGTATGGTGCGGATCCCCACTGCAAGGTTTGTTGGGTAACTAACAGATAAAGTAAGCTTTGTTGAGTACTAAACTTTATAAAGTAAGGTTCCCTCGGAGTTTTGACAGGTCCAAGGGAGTTTTTGTTATAAAATGCAACAGTGGATAATCTCTCTTAAAAGATTAAAAAGTAAGGCTAGTCTTACTAACTTATAAGATTTCAAATCTTACTAAAATTTGATCTGATGCCACAAGGATGTATAAGACAAAATTCTATAAACTTTGAAAAAAAAGAAACTTAAAACGATTATTTTCTGTGTTAAATTTTAATTTTAAATTTGAGAGTTTTGTGGGATTTTCTTAACCGTCCATTTTCAAAACCTTGTATCAAGCGCAAAAAAATTATTTTACTTTTGGATCTAACTTTTTCAACGAAACCTAGAGGGTTGTAGTGTTGGATTGTCAATTTGGTAATCCATTTGAGCTCAACAACACTTACTTAAATTTTACTAAGATTTCAAGATTAAATGCTGATACTTTTTTTTTTTTTTTTTTTTTTGAAAGGTCAACAGGGTTGGGGCATACCCAGACTAGCTACAACCGAAGAACCAGGACACCACAGGCATCTTGAAAAATAACAGGCTTATACCCTAATTTTTTATATTAAGTACCACTTGCATCATCTCTTTGTCTCTCTAAGCATCCATCCTCTCAAAACCATGAATCAGTGGGAATCTTCTATTACCCTAATGAAGATTATGGACAATAATTGTTTAAGGTGACGAACCAAACATTCAAGTAAAAGAAAAGCAATATTAGATCCACCATCGTTAACACTTGGCCCCCACTGAGCAAAAATCCTGGGTTTGCCCCCATCAAAGATCTTGTCATGTATCTCTAGGATAAATACGACCACTTCTCCACTTTTTTTTTCAATGTTTTTTTTAATTCAACAATTGACTATAAATCCACCTCTTTCAGTATCAATTTTGAAATTAATTAACAAAAAATCAGAATCATCATAAAATAAATTTTAATTATAGTTGCACTGCCAAAACCAGAACCAATTCGTTTACATCCCTACTCCAAGTGGAATTCACACCAAGTGGGTGAAGAAGTTAACATGAAAATTAGCATTAATTTAGAGTTCATGTTTATAACATGTAAAAAACATTTATTTGAAATGATTGTTGCATCCACTATTTTCATATGATTTTTTCCTTATAAAGACAAAAAACTGTCTGAAATTTAAGTAGTATATATATATATATATATATATTGATTCTCAGTTGTGTTACTCTCAAAAATAATAAGTAAAAGTTGAGATATTGGAGAAAATTGAAATTTTCCTCCAGATTGCGTTGTTTCATACGTGCATGGCTTGTTTCATGCGACAAGGTGTGATGCTACAATTTCAAATTTTTTTCTTTTACAGCGTCAAAGTAAGTTTCCTACAAAACTCTCAATTTTCTCAACAAAAAAAAATATAAAGACCGAAGATAAAAAAATTGTTGAGAGACCATTTTAATAAACTTCTTACCTAGTTTACAGAACATTTGGATATTATATATTTGGATTGTAGAAAAAGTGTTTTGTCATATATGGGCTAAGAATCCGGGATGGGCTGATTATTTGTGAGGATGGTGTCTGTGGTGAGAAGACCATCTTCACAAAAATCAATCATTCTGAAATTTCTAAACCTAATTCATAAGTTGAAGAATCATCAGAAGTTTCTTATTCAAGAACTCAATGACCGGGAGATGGGACAAATGGTTGTAGAATCACAATTAATGTTATTTTTAAAATATTTTACTTCAGATTTAGACATTGTTCCTAATTTATTCACTTTGAGTTGAAAATTTCATCCAAACAATTACAGCAGTCACACAATGTGAAAAAAGCCCAAATTTGACGGTCCTAGGCCCTCAAATTTCATAAAATTCGACGGGCCAAGGGGTAGAATTGGCGTCGAATTTTTCATTGTCAATTTTTTTTTTCGACAGATTGAATTTGTCAAATTAATGAAAGATGGGAGAAATTCGACAGCTCTGAGCCGTCAAATCTGGGAACGTCAAGAATTTTGACAGTCCGAGACCGTCAAAATTCAATTTCTAAAATTCGTGGGCCTTGGCCTGTCAATTTTTTCTGTCGAATTTTCTAATTTTCACGTAGTGTCAGCCATGTACTTAGTTGTAGTCACAGGACAATTACAGCAAGATAAATATGCTATTGTTTAAAATATCAAATCCCCTATATTCCTATGATCTAAACACCAAGTAGTTGTTCTTTGAGGATCTGGTATTCTTATAATTAATAATATGCATCAAGTGAAAAAATAAATAAATTATAGTCACATAATTTTAATTTAATAAATCTCCGAGAGAGAGGTTTTAGTCTCTTAACAACTACATCATTTAAAACTGCAACGAATAATTTGAATCTGAGGTGATACAAGATTTATTTATTTAGCAATAGAAGTGAATCACAATATATCCAGATGGATTTTTATTTTTTTTTATCAAACAAAAATACGCAAAAATACTGTCTGAAACATGTTCACGTGTTGCTAGCAATGTGAATGTAACAACACATATATCATAGCTTATACTCTCTTCCTCAATCATCTCTCTATTTTTGTAATTATTTCCTATATTTTGCTTTCTATAATTATAAAGATTGCTCATGATTCCTTCTTATAAGAATTCTATATATACATGACAATACAGCTAACATTGGCAGTGGATTCAAATCCAGAACTTTCTTCATTAATCTGTGACATTTTATAATGTGATACAAATTCAAAAGGACCTTCCTTTTCATTAAAAAAACAAAATAAAAAATAAAAAATTTACCGCCTGAAAAATCTTTAATTTTCTACAAAGCCCAAGTTACTGTCCTAAAAAAATCTTCATGCAATGACAGGTGATCTTCAATATCGCCCACCAGTACTGAGCTGCTTTCTCAGGCGTAACTCCCATTGTGTGTCTTGTAGATGTCTTCTCAGGCATAACTCCTATATAAAGTTGTGAGTGAAATTCAAGCAGCCTTTTTCAACTCCAAGTGAACTCGATGCAGCCACTGTGTGTCTTGCAACTCATCCCACGCCCTGCCTAGTTCTTTATTGTGAGCCTCAATATAAAAGCTAGCTACAGTAGTCTCTTCCTCATCAATCGCAAATTCCATCAACTTAGTCTGGACATTTCTTTTTGTTGAAATAATATTTACCATGGTGCTGGAGCCAACTTTTTCAACTCCAAGGGAACTTGGCCCGGTCATTGTTATTCATCAAAAAAACGGAAAAAATTTCTGAAGCAACGAAATAGAACTTAAAAATAAAGAGACAAAGCAAAATCTATTAAAAGAATAAAACTAGTCGTGTTCTTCTTCGAAGAAAAATCCAGAATTGAAAAGAAATAAAATCGTAACTAGCAGAGCTGATTTCTTCTTGAATCCTGAATCTTCTTCGCTAATCTTTCTCTGTTGATAACAGTCTTCTAGTTAAATTCAAATCTCAAAAAAAAAACAAAAAAAAAATAATAGATAAAAAACTGAACTCTCATTCTCTTGCTCTTCAAAATAACTTGCATAGATTTGAACCCGTGTTATAATCTCAAGAGTTACACTGATATTTAAATTAAAATAATTATAATTTTTTAACAAAATAAGATAGTTTAAAATAACACTAATGATTTCTCAACGCCCACCTCCCACCTACATTCCATCACAGAATCATAGATCATTTGCCTCGGGATACATAAAATCATAAATCTTTTTCTTTTGTATCCCAAGGCAAATGATGTACGGTTCTGTGATGGGAGTGTATGCAAGAGGAGGGCGTCATATTATCACAACTCTTAAAATAATTATTATATAGATTAGGAAATGTTTAGTAATAAAATCATTTAATTATATAATAGATATTGGGGAAATTTCTAAAAGAGGGTTGATGTTTAATCTATTATTAAAAATGTAATATTTTTTAAAGAGAGATTTAGTGGGCAGCCTACCTGTTGTAATTTTATTAGAGCATCTCCAACGCAATTGGGCATTTCAAGGAGGAAAATCGGCTAGGCAGTTTATCGTGGAGAGCCCATTTATCTATTCAAGGGGTCTTCACTCCAATGCCATGAGCCAAAATTGCTTTTCAAAAACATTTAACTATTTTTACTTTTTCACAAAATTTAGTTACGGTACTATGACTCACAACTGCCATAGTTTTTTCCCGCGAACAAGTAAAGAGAGAGAAATCCACTCTCTACTTTTGCCTATCGAACTTTTCCTCTCTCCCTAGAAAAAGTTGAAGTGAAGAGCAAGAGCCCAAGTACGTTAAGAGTCCCTCCTTAAGGCTCTAGCTCTGTAAAATTATGAGGGGATGCCTATAGTGAGCCCGAGTGTGTTAGAGATGCTCTTGAAAGAACTCCCTTTGCTTTATCAAGTTTGTTACTCAGAACAAACCTTACTTTATAAATTAGGCTACCATGACTAACTTAGCAAGATTTGAAATCTTACTAAGGATCATTGGGCCCATGTGGATTATCAAATTATCTATTCAACATCACAAGCTTCCTAGTTGACTCTTTATTGACTCGGTCAAGATTTTTAAAATACCATCCAAGTCATCTTATTTATCTCACAAGAGACACCATGAATATCCCTCTCGTTGTTGAATGATACCAAGATATGTCTCAGATGATATTTAAAACCATGGTTCCATGATGTGATGATGATGATAATAATAAATGTCGAATTAGATTTATTCAACAAAAACTTTTTTTCAAGTCCTCCAGTTAGCCACCCACCCACAAGGATCTATCCTTGCTTACATGTAGGGGTAGAGCTAGGAAAGAGCTGTTTTGGGGCAATTACCCCCACAGAACTTTGAGACACCCATATACTTTCAACTAATTACATACCTCATTTGTCCTCACTCCCTCACTTAACAGTCCAAACAAGAGAAATAAAGAGAAACTCATTTATTTCCTCTTCTCTTCTCTCCATTTCTCTCAATCCAAACATAGTCTTAAGAGGCTATTGCCTTGCCCCTGCTAGTTGGGCCTACAAGTCTGAGACCCTCGTCGTAAAAATAAAAATAAACAAACAACTTTTGATGTTGAAACTTATTAAAAAAAAAAAACCTTACCATAACGACTTTAAATAATTTAGAAAAATCCCTTAAAACAACAGAAAATAACCTAACCTAAAGGCTTTTTGTCTTTCAACTTCTTAACAAATAAAAATTAGAAATGCTATAGGCACCTCAATTTTTTAAATTAAGTAACTTATTTGAGGTGTAGATAGTTACCATTTGCTTTTTTTATTGCACCCTAATTTCTTCTCCTACTCAGTAAGAATCCAAGAACCAAACCTTCATTCTTCCTCTTTATTCATCCAAAAACCATCAACCCTTCAATGGCAAACTAAATGAACATCAACCCTTCAAAAGTAATCTTCCATCATCACAGCCAAATCAACTCATCTCGAATGAGACATCTCATTTTACTCTTACATATAATGAAGAAACTAGTAGATTTAGATAGGAAGCAACGTAAAATAAACCAAATTTGATGCCTGAATATTCGATTTGATAACCTGCTACTAATTCTTCCTCTGTCTAGGGTAAATTAAAAGATAATATTTCACATTCTAGTAGGGAAAAATTCAAAAATCCACAAACCCAATCGGTTGATGTCAATTTTCTTTTCTTGAGTGACATTCCGAATCTAAAATCCCCACTTACAACGTGAAAAAAAGGCCATATTCAACTGTCCAAAGTCATCAAATATCATAAAATTTGACAGATCAAGGCATCAAAATTTTCATTGTCGAATTTTTTTTTCAACGGGTCAAAATCGTCAAATTAATGGAGAATAGGAGAAATTCCACAGCTTTAAACCATCAAATTTTAGGAACATCAACAAGTTCAACGGCCTTGGCCCATTGAATTTTCTTGTCAAATTTTTCAGTTTTCACCTGGTGGAACACCACAATGCCGAAAAGATATTACAATTAACAATACTCTAATATTTCTATTACTTAATAATATCAATTAATGGATCCTTTGGGTAGTGATGTAAATGGGCACCCATTTAACCGGAATGGGAATCAAAAACCCCATTTCTGGTTCTTTTTTATTGGAATTGATTAGAACCAGGTCTAAAATGGAACCAAATCGATAGCTGAAACCGTTAGGTTCTATTCGACACGTACTTATACGATTACTCGGAACTGATTTATTTTATCATTTCTTTTTATATTGTAGATGATTATGGTATTATTTTATTTCAAAATTAATGCATGTTATATAAAAGCATCTTCAATTTTTCATATAAACTATGGATTGGACCTTAAAATGGGTTATCTCTTCTTAAAATTTATTACTTTCAAAGAAGATAAATTATAATTTTTGAAAAAAATAAAATCATCAACCCATATCTTTAATATAATAAATTATAAGTTAATAATTTGGTAGATAATATGTTAATTTTTTTAGAAGGAAAAAAAATTAATGATGATTTGAAATACTTTTTTTCTCATTTGATTATTGAGAACTGAAATCGATGGGAACCCATTTTTTTGGTAGTTCTGATGCTATTTATTTTAGAACCAGAATTAGAATCAACCCATTAATAGTCCTACCCGTGGTAAGGGTTTTAAAACAGTTGGAGTCATATGATATAATCGTAAATGACGGCAATCGTTGGAAAACCTAAGTATATAAAGAAGATGATAAAAAGGGTAGTTTGGATATTTCAAGATATTATAATAAGAGTTGACATCGAGAGACCATTAACAAAGAAAAAGTTTACTAAGTAGATTTACTAGTGCAACCCGAGCGGAGGGGCTGGGTTGGGGATTAACTCACACTCGATATACACACTTGTGGCCTCGCCCAACCCGATTTCAGGCATGAAACACTCAACCCAATTTGGGTTTGCTCATTCCCCATTAATATTAGATAATTTAGTAACGATAATGATTTATATAAAGATATGTGATATGTAAATAAAAAAATTTATAATTTATAATTTATAATTATTTATCCTAAAAATATATTTCAAAATTCACGTATATGAAATTATAGGCAAAATGTTTAGAAAAAGATGATGATGTATACTAATGTTTGAACTAGGAATTGTGAATGAGAAAGAAATAAAAATATTTTTAAATTATAATCATATTAAATTCAGGTTCGGGGAAATTGGACAACCCGTATGCCTGAACCTAACCAGTTTGGTTTAGTTAACAAATTTTTTGCCAAACCCGAGCAAGAACCCTAGCCAATTGTGCCCAAATCTGCCCCAAGGTCGGGTTGAATCCATCGGGTTCAGGTTAGACCTGTCCAAGTTGCAGCCCTAAGTAGATAATCAAGCTACCCCAAAGTTATGGACTATTTAGAAAGTTAAAAAACTCTATTAAGTAAGAGAGCTGATATTGGCACCCCAACTTTTACTTATTACATCCCAATTAAAAATAAAGACAAGAAGTAAAGGGTGAATCTTCATTTCGTGTGCTGAATATGACGAAATTTTGATTTTGGTACATTGTTCATTTTAATTTCCAAAACACATTTTTTACATTGAATTCGTCACTTTTATAATCTACGAATTCGTTAATAAAATACCAACGATTTTGAGCGATCTCGCTGGTAATTTATCAACGATAATTTATCATGTTTTGGGAATTAAAATGAATAATGTACCGAAATCAAAATTTGGACATAAGTTGCACACGTTTTGGGAAAAGTCTCAGAATAAGTAAATGCCAATACAAGCTCTCTCATTTTTATTTTTTTTTTCTAGATTTCTATTTTTTAGATTTTATATGAGTGTAAATAACTATTGAAATTGTTAACCCCGAGGGGTTGGCTCAATGGCAATTTCGGACCGATAAGAGGTTAATGCCCGTAAGTCATGAGTCCAATACCGAGTATGAGCATTAATTCTTCAGGGGCCACGTGCTCCGAGACTAGTCCTTGGACAAGACCATTGTCCTTGGACTGGGCAAAGCCCAGATGCAGGCCCAATCCACTGTCTACAGGGGCCTACAAGGATACCCGATTATCGGTTATAATAAAAAATAAGAACTACTGAAATTGTTGGAACGAGTGTTACCATGTTTTGTAATGTTGATGGTTGAGATAGTAATTTGAGGCAAACCTTTGCAAGGGTTATAGAGAGTGCGTTTTAACCTTTAATTGGGGTGTGATCAGTAATTTAAGATATTCGGGTTGTAACAAGTAAAAGTTGGGGTGCCAATAACTACCGGCCTCCCTATTTTTATTTCCCAAAAAAGAGCCGTTGTTAATTAGTTACGTTAGGATTTTGAAACGAGTGGCTTGCATCGACGGCAAATCCTCTCTCTCTCTCTCTCTCTCTCTCTCATTAAGAAACAGAAACTAAAAGAAGGCATGGCGGGAAGAAGACTTGGTCAAGAAATCCAACAAACTCTCTCTTACTATACGTTTTGCGCCGATTTTTTAGGGCATCGCGAGAGAATAATTCGGTCATTTATAATCCTTCTGTGTCTCAAATTCATATATTTTTCTCGGAGGTAATTCCTTTGCAACTCTATCTCTCAAACAGAGATCAATACGATTCTTGTAATTACAGTTAGGTTTTAAAGTTTCAATCTTGATATCTTTTAGGGTTTTGTTTATTTTGATCTGGGTTTTGGTGGATTTCGCAGCTATTTATTAAATAATTAATCTTCTTTTTTTAAATTGTGGATGTTTGAAGGTTTCTAATAAATTATTATCTTTCAAGGTTTGATCTTGAGCAGCTGAAACGCATTTATATTCAAATTATATTGAAGTGATTACAGTTAGGTTTTTAAGCTTCAATGTTGATATCTTTTAGGGTTTTGTTTATTTTGATCTGGGTTTTTTATGGAATTCGAAGATACCTATTAATTTTTAATCTTCTTTCTTTAAATTGTTGATGTTTGAAGGTTTCTAAGAAATTCTTGTCATGTAATGTTTGATCTTGAGCAGGTGAAACTACAGAGATTTCCTTTTAATATGTGACTGAAGATGTGCTTTTATATTCAAATTATAGCCAAAATATTACAGTTAGGGTTTCAAGTTTCAATCTTTCTTTTAGGGATTTGTTTATTTTGATCTGGATTTTTTATGGTATTCGCAGATACTAATTTTTAATCTACTTTCTTTAAATTGTGAATATTTGAAGGTTTCTAAGAAATTCTTTTCTTTTAAGGCTTGATTTTTGCAGCTGAAACTGCAAAGATATCCTTTTGATATGTGACTGAAATTTATATTCAAATTCTAGGGATTTTTATTTTTATTTTGCCAATGATGAATGAACAAATTTAATGAAAAATGTATATCGATGCATTGTCTTCAAAAATATCTGTGTTTTCAATCTTCATGTCTAGATTTCTATAATGTAGATGAGTGATACTGAATTCATCGTTCCCATGTTTTCTTCTAGCTGTTTTTTTTTTTTTGGGTTCATAGTTAGGACCCATGACTCCTAGGAATTCTCTCTTTTGTTCTTTTTTTTGGTACGAGAAGCAGCTAGAACATAGAGATTCATTCAATATATTGTGGATTTATGATTGAACCCAATTTTTTTATTTTTTTATTTTTTGATTTTTTGATTTTTTTGGACTTGATGCAGGCATTTAGTGAGGACACCTGTTTTGCTATCTTGATATGAGTGCTTGATTCTCCTGCCCTTTGCTGTCCACGAGAATGAGCTCACAAGAAAGAATCATGAGTGACCTCGAGCGATCCTCTAGGCATGGTAAACAAATATCATCTGATCCCTTTTGTTTCAAAGCATTTTTTTTCTTTTTAATTTAGAAAATTAGAGAAGCTTAATAATTACTTCCAATAATTACAATCAGAAAAAAGATCAAATTTGTTATATACCACCAATTGTTCCTAAGGGTCTCAAAACCAATTCAAAGAAATCTGAAGTAAATAGAATCAAAATCAACCTCCGATATTTATTAATAGATATCGACCAGGAAAAGGTTTGGACTCTAATTGCTCAACACCTGTTGACATAGTTGCAATTTTAATCTATCGATTTTGAAAGATTTCAAAGAAGCTGAAGGAATTTTAGGGTAGAATACAAAGGCTTGTTTCTGTTGATGTATTTAAGTAATACTAAAAAATTTAAAATATTTTGTAGTTTTAAATACTTGAAAATTCGGTTTATTATGATAATTAAAAAAATTAGTTGGTCATTTTTATGGAATTTTGATATCTTATGTTTGAGTTTCCTTCCTTTTCATTATTTATTATTTTCAGGTCTTGATAGATCCGATTTTGAAAACTCTGAGGATGAGAGGAAGACTAGGATTGGATCTCTGAAAAAGAAAGCAATTAATGCCTCCACAAAGTTCAGAAGTTCTTTGACGAAAAGGGGTAGGAGAAGTAGTAGAGTTATGTCTATTTCCATTGATGATGTACATGATGCAGAGGAATTACAGGCAGTTGACGCATTTCGTCAAGCACTTATCTTAGAAGAAGTACTACCCTCAAAACATGATGATTATCATATGATGCTTAGGTAACTTTCCCCCCTTTGTTCCATCATCATTGTTGTGTTTGGTGCATGGTTACAACACTTTATCTTCTTCTTCTTTTTTTAACTTGTTTTCTTGGTTTTTAATTGGAAAAATCTCTGTATGAAAGAAAAATGATTACTCAGATTAGTGTGGTTGAGGTTCTAACAATCTTGGAAAATATCCTGAAATTTTCTGTAATTTTTTTATGTCACTTGAAGGTGGAATGTGCAAAAGCATATGTATCTGAATGGCTTATTTGTAATTTAAATATTAATTAAAGGGTGTTTTGAAGATTATATAGTAAAAAATGATGTTTTTGTAATTTTGAAAACCATCCAACCTGATAGGGGCATGAGATTGCTTTTCTTGGTTTTGGCAAAAATGACCCTACTTATATTAAGTTTAAATGTTAAGGTGGTGGCATTTTTGGAATCCAAGTTTTGGTGTCGAACCACTTCTGCTCCGCTATCTCTCATTGTAATAGTAAAGATGATAGACTACAGAGGTAGACAAAAATGCATATGTAGATAAAGTAATAGTTGCAGAACTTTAGAGCTTTGGTCTAGAGTCAGGATAAGCACCGTGTTTTTGTTGAAAATTTGTTTACTTTATGCTAATTGTAATCTAAATTTTTTCTCTATAGAATTGTCTTTTTTTAAAAAGAGACCTATTGCCACATCAGCTTCTGCTAATGCCTCCCCAAGATGTGTGCTAATTCTTTGGTTATTTACATACGAATTAGGGTGGCGTTAGCAAAAGTTGGCATGGCAATAGAATCTCTCCCCCTCCAAAAAAAAAAAAAAAATACTTGCATAATGTTTTCAATTAAACTGTTGCTGATGCTGAATTCATGTATTAGCTATTAACTTATAATTGGATGATACAGATTTTTGAAGGCCAGGAAATTCGATATCGAAAAATCAAAGCAAATGTGGATTGACATGCTTCAATGGCGCAAGGAATTCGGTGCCGACACAATCTTGGAGGTATTCATACCTACCAATAGAACCCTCTCATATATTATAATCCATGTGGCTGACTTGTTTTATTTCTCTCTTAAATCTTTTAATAAGGATTTTGAGTTCACTGAGATCAATGAAGTCCTAGAACACTATCCCCAAGGACATCATGGAGTAGACAAGGAAGGACGGCCCGTTTACATTGAACAATTGGGTAAAATTGATGTTGCAAAGGTGTTGCAAGCTACAACTATGGAACGATATTTGAAATACCACGTACAAGAGTTTGAAAAGACCTTTGATGTCAAGTTCCCAGCTTGTTCAATTGAGGCAAAAAAGCACATCGATCAGAGCACAACTATCCTCGACGTGCAAGGAGTGGTATGTGAGGATAGTCTCATTTATTTTCCGGAGAAATTAAGGAACACTTCTAATTTTCTAACATTAGACCAAAGTTTAACCAACCAACTACTCCAAAAGACCAATCTGTTGGAGAGGGGGAGAACTATGACTATAAGAGGGTCACAGGACTTAAGTGGGGGAGTATGACACACCTTTGAGTGGATGAAAATATACACTCAACACTCTTCCTCACCCATAAGGGTGGAAAGAATTGAACCCGGGTCCTATACAAACCTAGCACTCTAATACCATGTTAACCAACCACTACTCCAAAATACCAGTCTGTCAGAGAGGGGGAGAACTATGAATATAAGAGGGTCACGAGGCTTAACTGGGGTTTGAGACACCCGAGAGTTGAGGAAAATAAGCACTCAACATGGTTTTGCCATATGACATAGGGTTGTTTTGTCTGATTTGAGAAAAAGAAGCGTAGTTTGTATCATTTTCATTCTATTTTTTATTTTGTTTCTGTGCAATATCTACTATACTGTTTGACTAACAATAATATGAGAATTGGTTCCTTAGGGTCTTAAAAGCTTCAACAAAGCTGCAAGGGACCTTCTTATGCGCCTTCAGAAGATTGACGGTGATAATTATCCCGAGGTAATTTTTTTTTTTCCTTTGTTTAAATTAATTTGGTGCCAACATCTTGGTTTCCTTTTGGTGTGTAGATCACAAAGTTTTTGTGATCTCATATAGAAATGTTTATTTTTGTATCATAGAGCTTGTGCCGTATGTTCATCATTAATGCGGGTCCCGGATTTCGACTGTTATGGAACACGGTTAAGACTTTCCTTGATCCCAAAACCACAGCAAAGATCCATGTAAGCAGTCATCTTCTCTTTAACCATAAAATAGTTGGTTCTAATCAAGGAAATTTACTTAACCAATGTGAGGTTTTGTCCATCAGGTTCTTGGCAATAAGTTCCAAAGCAAATTGCTTGAAGTAATTGATGCTAGGTAAGTAGTTCGATCTCTCATCTTCCACTATAGAACTCAAAACTGCTTTTTCTACTGATTTTAGTCTGTGTCTCATAGTATTAAATTGCGATGTATTTCCACAAAATATACGACATGTTTCCATTTTCACAAGACTCAACACAATTTAATCTATAGGTTGTTTGTGTACATTTCAGTAGAAACCAATATTCATATCAGGAAATGTTTGTGAACATCAATAAAATCCAATTGAAATCTTCAGCAACAAAAAAAAAATTATCTGAAAACATTAATTAAATTTATTAAAATATCAAAAATTACGAATTACTTGTGGAAAGGACTTGTAACTTACATATAATCGTCATGCATTAGTAGAAATGAATTATGGTTAGCTAGGTATACTGGTATCAGTAGTATAACAAGTTATTTTTTGTGTACTTTAAAAGTGTATTAGCACGTACATATAGCATAAAGCTATTGATCTTCATTAACACACTTTATACGGTTGTTTATTGCAGTTTGATGACTTATTAGTGTGTTTTCATGTTTGTTTTATCATTCGTGATATTTGATATTTGAGAGATTCTATTGCCACACCAACTTTTTCTAATGCCACCACCCCAATTCATACGCAAATCACCAAAGAATTAGCACAGATCTTCGGGTACCGTTTGTAAAAGTTGGTGTGGCAATAGAAGCTCTTTTGTATTTTCAATGAAAATTTTCTCAATCATTTCTACAATACACTGATCACAATTATTTTTTTTTGACATGTATAAAATTTGTTAAAGAGAAAAAACTGATCACAATATTTCTATGACATATTTCCATTTCCAAGATGACCGAAATAGACACCAAAACTGAAATTGAATCCCTTGCTTTCTACGTGTAGTAATATTTTTCCTCTTCTTTTTTTCTTAAGTAAAGATCAAGATAATTTCATTAATTATTTTTCCTGTTTTTTTATAATAGTGAATTGCCAGAATTTTTGGGTGGTTCTTGTACTTGTGCGGATCAAGGTGGTTGTATGCGCTCAGATAAAGGACCATGGAAAAATCCGGAAATATTGAAGGTCAACTTCTCTCCCCTCTCCTCCTTTTCTCTTCCTCCTTTCTTTCGTTTTAATAACTCAACTAACTAATTATCAATCATATATAGTGTGTTCAAAACGGCGATGCCAAATGTACGAGGAAAATCACGACTTGTTCTTCAAGCATTGATGAGAAGACAATTTCTGAGGATGAGATAGTGTACCCAAAGGTGTTGCATGTTCTTCCAACATAACTACCACTTTTCTGTCTTCCAGTTTTTTTGTTTGCCAAGGAATTGCCTTACTTTTTGGTACTATTTTCAACATGAAGGGATATGACTCTTCGAATAGGGTGACAATTCCAGATGAAGTTGAAATGCCATCTTACTCTCCTAGAATCCCAAGAGATTATATACAACATCCACAACTATCTCCAGTTCACGAAGAAGTAAGTATTCAGCACTTCCTTTGATCCTTTCACTTGTGATTGAATTCAATATCATCTATTTCAGTGTTTTTTTTTTTTTTTTTCATATTTTAATTCTGCAAAAAATATAAGCAGGTTCAAATTTGTCGAGGAAATTTCCCAAGTACCTACGATTATGACAACTGCATCCCAATGGTTGACAAAGCTGTGGATGCAACCTGGAATAAAGTGATTCAACATGACAACTTCGCATTCTCTAAAGGTAGATTATACATTTTTTGTTTCATGGTTATGAATTCTAAGTCTTATCTTAAAACTTGAAAAGTATATACAAATGTGAATTTTGATTTTCAGAAGAAGTTCCATTTAAATAAATAAATAAATTTATGAACTAATTTTAGAGAGCTTCTATTGCCACACCAAATTTTGCCAACACCACCCCCAAGATGTGTGCTAATTCTTTGATGATTTAAATATGAATTGGGGTGGCCTTAGCAAAAGTTTGTGTGGTAATAGAATCTCTCTAATTTTATCTTAAATTCTATGATTTTGTCCCCATCAAATAGTGGATATTGACCTCTGCATATGCACTAGAGTCCCACTTGCCTTACTAACTTAGTAAGATTTCAACTCTTACTAAGGGTCGTTGACCTCACCTTGTGGCATGCAAAACTATAAATCCGATCCCACAAGGTTGTAGAGGACAAAATTCTATGAACTTTGCAAAAAAAAAAATCTTCATCGTAGAACTTTAATTTTAAATTTGGGAGTTCCATGGAAGTTCAATAGCCGTCCATTTTCAATACCTTGGATCAAGCCCAAAATGCCTTTTTTTTTTTTTTTACTTTTGGATCTTAGTTTTTCCATGAAATCTAGAGCAATCCATTTGAGCAAAACAACCCTTAGTAAGACTTAAGATCTTACTAAGTTAGTTAGAAAAATATTTCTATATGCACTATGTCTCCAGATATTCCATTTAAATATCACCTATATTTATGCCATATATGTACCATAAGTGAACTGAGGAACCAAAAAAAAATTTAAATGAAAATGGAAATATATATATATGTTTTCGTACCAAGGAATTTGTTTCTGAAGTCTCTCTGAATCGAAAACATTGAACCACTATCAATTTTCAACTCTTGGTGTTGCAGATTGCTTCTCCGTAAATGATTCTTGCAAGATTCCTGAAGGGGTTAGTTCTCAGATCTTTGGTGGTATCATGGCCTTTGTTATGGGCATTGTCACTATGATTCGACTAGCACGTAATATGCCAAAGAAGGTTACCGACACCCACCTCTATGCCAGACCGATTTACTGTGTGGACACAACCAAGAATTTCCGGTTGACCGAGCCCACCATCTCCAGCACTGATTACTTATCCATCATGAAACGTATCGCTGATTTGGAAGAGAAGGTTAATGTTCTAAGTGTGAAACCTGCAGCAATGCCAGCTGAGAAGGAAGAAATGTTGAATGCTGCTGTAAGTCGTGTTGATGCCTTGGAACAAGAGCTTATGGCAACCAAGAAGGTAAGATCATTTACTAAGTATAAAATACCACTTTGGTTGAAGATAGAAGATTAAGAGGAATACATTTTACATTGTTTCTCTCCAAGTAGTTTTAAGAGACAAATGTCTTTTTTAAGAATACACTCGTAATATTTTTTTACACCAACTTTTATTAATGCCACCCCAATTCATTTGTAAATCACCAAAGAATTAAACATATCTTGGGTTGGCGTTAGCAAAAGTTGGTGTATCAATAAAATCTCTGTTTTTAGTCAGAGAAATTTATTTGGGTACCTAAAATCAAACCCCTTCATATGTTTCTTCTTTTTTCTACTTTGAAATTATACGTTAAAGCTGTTTAATTCAGCAATGGTTGTCATTTATGTTAATTCTCACAAAATTGATATAGAGAGCTTCTATTGCCAAGCCAACCTTTGCTGACGCCACCCCAAGACGTGTGCTAATTCTTTGGTGATTTACAAATGAATTGGGATGGTGTTAGCAAAAGTTGGTGTGGTAATAGAAGCTCTCTTGAATAATTATCTATTTTTTATTTAACTTTTTTGGCTATTTCATCCATTGGATGATTAGTGATTACAATTTAGTATAGAAATACAGGCATTTTGAAGTAGATAGAAAGAAATACATTAAAACTACATAACTATAATGTCAGACTAATTCCAGAAGACAAAGAAGACATTATCAATTAAAAGTTCTTTTCGTCTATTTATTACCTATTTTTGTGTAGGCTTTGGAGGACACGCTTGTCCGACAGGAGGAGCTTCTAGCCTACATTGACAAGAAGAAGAAAAAGAAGAAATTGGTAATCTACTAAGATCCATAAAATTGACTATTTAGCTGCGTAAATGTTTATTTCAGATTAATCAAAGTATTTTCATCTTTAAGTTTTTTGGCCTGTGATTGCAGAATCCATTCTGTTGGTAAGGAAAATGTCTGGGGACAACGTGCGATGCTCAGAACAAAAACATGAAAACTTGTTGCAACTGGTGGTGGTGGTGGTGATTTTAAGCTCGCCCAAGCCATCCAAATGTCCTCTGAATTTTTTTATTATGTTTTTTTTCTTCTAGTCTTTTTACCAAAAATCAATCCAAGGTTTTGGTTGAATACACAGCTTCCCCATTCTTTCACACTTATATTTATTTTAAATAAAACTCGGGCATCGCATTAATGTAAAAATTTATACATTTCATCATGTTTTGAATCCTTTTCTCAGTTTTTGTAAATCTGAAAAGAAGGCAAAACCACTGTTGTTGGCTTTCCATTTTCTTTTTTCTCCTTTTATTGGTAAAAGTGCTTCACATGTAGAGAGTGAACCTCTTAATTGAAACCCATCACGTAACATTAAGGGTCTGTTTGCTATAAATTCCAACTTCTGCTTCAGGATTTTGTGCCTAGGAGAAGTAGTAGCTCAAAGTCTAGGAAGCTGTGTCCAGGAGAATCTTATTTGTTACAGAAACTGACGAAAAAGTAGTAGACAGAGGTCGAATTGATTCTGTTATTTAATCAATGAGTAAAGAAGAATGAGGGGTGAAATCTGATTTCACCCCATATATTTTTCAGTGTAGGCTTCTTATAGTGGCTCTTGCACAAAAGCAATCTCAGCAAGACTTCTCAAAAATGCAGTTTGGACTTCCCATAAAAGTTGTTGAAGCAGAAACCGTTACCAACAAACGTGTGCTTTTTCGGCTCAAAGCCCATAAAGTTGCTGAAAAAAGTCGTAACAAGCAGTCCCTAAGTTTTAATACTAAGTAGATGTCCAAAAAGAACTTGAACGGAGATTTGACATAACACAGAGAGGAATGGAATTCGTCCAGAATCTTTGGGACAGTACTGTGTGTGAGTGCGCAGGCAAGGCTTTGTTGTTGAAATCCTAATTTAATGCTTTACAGTCCTTAGGACTTCAATTAGCATCAAATGATCTGAAACACATGAACAATAAATCGATCTTGATTTGATTTCTTTGTTAGTGAGTTGATCTTGATTTCTTTGTTAGTGAGTCGATCTTGATTTTGGGAACTCATTAATCGGCATAAAAATACACATTAGTTTCCAACAATTTCTTCTCCCATCATACCTCAAAAAAAAAAAAACTGATTCTAATAGCTATGATCTAATGAGCTATTAAAGCAAGGAATGTCACCTTATTTTGGTATGAAAGAAGAATGCTCTGTTATTGTAAGTTAGTCATACTTTCCACAGCTCCAATTTATTTCAAAATCCATTTAAGAAACAAAGGATAAAAGAAATGTACTATTAATTTAATGAACCATTTTCAAGTGACATATGGGTTGGGGCAAAAGAGCACTAATGTGACAATATCATTGTTTTGAATCATTTTATAATTTCAAGAAGACACTGGTTGTCCCTTATTAAGTTGCCAACAGTTTGTATGGAGATTTGTTCGACATTTAAAATATGAATTTTTTTTGTTTTTTTTTTTTTAATAAAAAAAATCTTTTAGGAGTTCTTACTACCAACAAGAATAACATATTTACACAAAAAGTAGTACAGTAACTCTACCAACCCATTTTCCTTTCTAATAAAAAAGTACATTACTTTGTTTTTAAAAGCCTCTATAGTCCACAAAAACCCTAACCAACCTGCATTATTATTAGTGAAACATGGGTCTTGTTAACGTGTGCTTTAGGGTGCAATAAATACACTTTAGAAATTGGATTTTGTACCGAAAATGCACTTACCCTCAAATGCAAATTCCCTAGGTGTATTTATTGACCTGTGAAACATTCATCTCATTTGCACAGACTCTTGGAATAGAAAAATATGGTAGATGATCATCCCACAAAACTGTCGTCATTTGCAGAATTCATTTTTAAGAGAAAATAATCAAACCATAAACACTTTGAAACATACAAGAGCAGAAATAACTTAGTTTCGTCAGATTTGTATCAGATATAGTTTTTTCCTTATCAGCAAACCTTCTCTGTAACACCAGAATATGTATATCTCAAACATTGTGTAGTGTAATGATAGTGAAATGACCAAATGGACCCTCCCTTTACCAGCAAAACTTCTTTTTCTGTTGCACACAAAAACAGAAACAGATTTGTTATCAATCTCCAACAACAGTCTTCTTTCAAGTAGATAGAAAAGCTATGTAGTCTCCCTCACGACTTACCCGGAACTTGGCTTCTTCTTGACTGTCTATGTATGCAAGTAGTTCCTCTTGCCTCATTAAAGCTTCATGCAAAGCCTGCTCAGGAAAAAGGCACATGTAAATGTGTACTCAACGCATTACATACAGACAGACTGATTAGTCAGCCTAGAGGTTTTTCCAGTTTTGATAGAATAAGCACTGTGAACTAATGTTTGACTGATTGCAGACACACAAAACAGCAAATGGAGAGTTCGAGGTGACAAATCCATAATACATATGTAAGCTAATGATCATAGAAAATGAGAGCTGCTATTGGCACCCCAACTTTTACTTACTATAACCCAATAGAGATAAAGAAAATAAGTAGAAGTTGGAATGCCAATAGAAGCGCTCTCGTTTTTCTTTTCTTTTTTTGCAAGATTTCAATTTTTGGGGTTTAGGATTTTATATGAGCCTAATTGTAATTGTAAACATCTACTGAAATTGTTTGAACGAGTTATAATGTTTTGTAATGTTGAGATTATAATATGAACCAAACATTGACAATGTTTAAACGATGTGTTCTAATCTTTTATTGGGGTGTGATAGATAATTTAAGAAATTGGGATGTAATAAGTAAAAGTTGGGGTGCCAATAGCAGCTCTCTAGAAAATATACCTAAACAGGAATCTGATCTGTGTGCTTTAATGTTATTAGTCTACCCAAATTGAGTGATATAAATGTCTCATATCGCAACTCTGGAATAATCTTGCTTACTGATCTTAAGATCTTAAAAGAAGAGAAACCTAGCTTAAAAGCATTTGATTCTAAGTAAATGGCTATTGGAAACCAAAAGATCACTCACTTGGTGGCTGGAGAACTAGGGCCATAGGACTGACTTCATTTCTATGAACAGCAATTAGATGCCTAACATTAATATGTTGATGCATGTAAAGTAAAAAGTGAAATTGTACCTTCTTAGTAGCAATTAGTTCAGCTTCTAGAGCATCTACACGACAAACAGCAGCATTCAGCAACTCTTCTTTCTCAAAGGGCATCTCAGACGGCTTTGCTTGAAGTATGTCGACCTTCTCCTCCAGCTCACCCAGCTTTTTCAGTACAGATGAGAGGATATCTGCCTCCGTAAATGCTGGAGTCGGTGAAGGGGGGCGGAACTCCTCCACGGGCATTGAGTCGGGTGTGAGGTCAGGGATGATGTGGTCACGATCAGAGAATGCAGGAAGTTTCTTGGTTACACGACATCTTAGCGAATTAAAGAGAGCAAAAAGCGTCATGAAGAAAGCCATAAGCACAGCATAAATCCGAGCCCGAACTCCTTCTGGAGTCTTTTGAGTATCAGGCAAAGGAAGTGTCCCTGCAGAGAATAGCTTTGATGATTATTCCAGAACATATCACATGAGTCCCACACCCAATTAAACATAAAATAAAATTTAAAAAAAATAACCAGCTTTTGATTAGTATACCCTCTAGATGTTAGAACTACAGACTTAAATAACCAGTCGACGATCCCACATTTGAATCTCTCTCTTAAATCAATAGTTAAAAAATATAGGTAATATTTTTTATTTTTTAAATCAATAGGATTTAATTCAGCAAAAACATGTTTTTCTCTTAAATCAATAGTAAAAAATAAAAGTATAGGTAATATTTTTTTAAATCAATAGAATTTAATTAAGCAAAAAATATGAAATACCTAGGATGCTGCAAAGCAATTATACCCCACTTAGCAACAATTCTTTCAAAATTGATTATTCCTAGAATGGTTTTGCCAACATAATAGCAGAATCAATTGCCCCACACCACCTAGCAACTCTGTACCATCATTCTTTTCTTGTCATGCTGAGTTCCATTTGTTGTTACAATCTCTCAAATAGACAAAGCTTTGATGTCAAATAACGTTTCCAGTGATTCTTTGTCATTTCTCACTCAGAAGTGTCTAAACTGCATCACATTCGATATTGTGATATACATGGTTCAAAGTATCGTATTGTATCGGAACATATCGGATTTTGATGATTCCAATACAAAATCCATGGCATTAAAGAAATAGTGGGATTGAAAGATGATGTATTGTAGAGAGAAGAGAGAAAGCAAAGCAGAGAATAAATTTCTTAGGAGGAAAAAAACTATTACCAAAATTTCTTTTCTTCTCTGTAAGCATTGGCTGTTATGATATTTTTTCAACATATGAAAATGAAATCTTAATAATACAACCATTAATTTTGATTGTAGTAGTCCTTATTGAGGTACTCCAATTTAGTACTAGGTTAAGAATTAAGTAACAAATGAATTTTCTTGCATGGTTTTAATGTTGGCAATATAAACCAGCAGTAAGTATTGATTGTTATAGTAGTCATTTCATTGAAGTTTGCGATACTATAAAGTTAAGTAGACACTATTATGATGAAGACAGACCCACAGTCATTAAAGTTTACAGATCAAGGAAGCTCATTAAGGCCAGTTCAACCGAGCCCAAAAATTATGGGTTTGATCTGTTTGTACATTCCATTAAAGGGAGTTCTTTGTTCATACAGCCCAGACATATGCAGGTTCCATTTTTCAGTCAATAAGTTTCGGCTACAAGAGTTTATCTAGTATTAGTTTCTATCATTGAACTGTTTGGTCAATAAGTTTCATGAAGAGTTATTTTAGTTGTAGTTTTCTATTTTAGAGATTCTAATTGAAAATGTTGCCTTGACTATCCCTAAATTTTAAGAAGAATTTTCTTTGATTGCTATTGCTGCCATGTTTCACAGCGTTTAGACTCTTTGCATTGATTGATACGACATTAAACTGTCTGAGCTTAATTCGACCACCACCATAAACCCTAGATAAATTCCCTATTTTCAATCCATATCCATATTATCTTAAAAGTCAGTCCCCTTTAAACCCAAAACAAGTCTACTTTCTGCAAGACCATGAGCCCCTTTTAGAAAACCATAACCAGTCCAATAAAACCTTCAGTAGAACATTAATCTATATACAGCCTCTGTTATACTCTAGCACCATTAATACCTCGTCCGAACGAAAAAATTGTACAACAATTCGAAACCCTGCTGTCCGATGCCATGTTTTTGGGTTTTTATTTTTTTGGCTAGGCAAGTAAGATGGTTAGCAGTCAACATGAAGGTGGACTCAATAAGGCCCAACAAGGTTTGAACCAAGGTCGTGGGATCAACACTCCACTCACCCTTACCAACGTAACTAATTTGGCACCTTCTCCTATACCACGTTATACAATAAAAATGACAAATCCTTACATGTTAATGCTGTTACAAACACATTTAATGATGATACATAGGCAAACTTGTTATGGTGGCCATTAATAAATCAATAATTGCTTCTACCAAAACCATGAATTCCACAAGCTATTTTTATTTTTTAGGGCATCAAGTTCAAACTTTGAGAGAGGATTAACAAAAGTAGAATAATGTAATAAAGGTATCAATTCCTTTACAAAGGCTAAGTTAAGATTGCTAACCTTTGGAAGCAATAGACCTTTGATGTGATACTTCTTTCTTCCATGATCCTGCATCTACTGCTTTGTCGACCATGGGAACATATTCATCATACTCCGAAAATACACCAGAGTAGCTCCCCTTTCCAGCAATTTTAGCCTATAATTATCAAAACATATCAACAACAACATACATATCTGTTTTGAAATATAAAATTCAATGATGCACATCATCATTCAAAAATCATAAAAGTTAAATCAAGACGCCAATAGCAACACACAACCATTGTCTAAGACGTGCTCTGGGAAGGATAATATACTGCTGTGTACTCCACAGAATACAACAGAACTCAGAAATTGTGAAAGCTGTGTGTGGATACATGTTTAAATAACACAATATATATATATATAGATATAGATATATAGATATGTTCACATTATTTAGACATACAAAGTTTATATATCAAAATAAGTACTTTATAAATTAGCAATATACTTAATTATGTCTGTTACCAACAAATGAATCCATGAGGCTGATATGTTTGTAAGGATTCAATACGCAGAAATCGATCTTAGACAGAATTGAATGATGTAGCAGATTAATTCAGCCAACATAAAAATGTTGGGATAAGACAATGATGAGTCCATAACGAAGTTGAGCGAAAATTTTAAATCACGCGGACTGGGAGGGGAACCAATGAAACACATGAGGTTTGTATCAGAACATATATGACCCAACTAATCCAGAGTACCCATGGTATGTAAGTGATTTCTAATGATCATTTCAATTGACAATGTTACTTAATATATTATATATCCCTTCCACAAATTTAAATGAAGGAACACCTACTTCTTCGCGAACAGGAGTCAACCGAAGATGTGCATAACTCCTCATTGCTTTGGGGGAGGCAATTTCTTCAGCTTCTGACCCTGACTCAGCGGTAGATGTATCACCACCTATTATCTGCTTCAATAAAAGAATAAAATTAATCCTCAACAGAGAAAGGAACAATATTAACTAAATAATAAATAAATAACCAAAAAAAAAAAATGGAACTTGAAGCTCATGTTCCACGGTGTAAACTTTTGAACATTAATTAGAAATCTTACAGCTGGGTAGTGTGGCTTAGCATAAGAAATTATCTTCCCCTCACTGTTGGAAACTGTCACAATTTGTCTGGCACATCGTGCTTCACCATCTAAAACCATCTATAATAAAGTACACAAGCAAACAATCATAATTGTTTCTGAACCATATATGAATCACAGAAGATGAAGAAAAAGCTAAAAACCCATTTCTACATCATTCCCAAATATAAGAAATAAAAGTTTTCCAAGGTAAGTAACAAAACCTTCAATATGTTTGGGTCCTTCCATGGACCCTTATCAGACCTGAGGCAACCCCCCTGATCTGCACAGGTACACGTACCACCAAGAAATTCTGGCAACTCACTGAAACCAAAGACAATCCAGAAATTTTAAAACATATATGCAAAATTAAAATATGAAATAGAGTTACAAAAACTCAATCAAAATCCAATCAAATTTAAAAATGAGAAGTAATTACCTGGCATCTATTATCTCGAGCAATTTGCTCTGATACTTGTTTCCAAGAACCTGAGATGGAATTTCAAAGCAATTCATACTATAAAAACCTAGTTCAATTTCCTTATGGAACTGAAAGGTAACCACTGACAACAGAGTAAAGGACTAAAGCATACGTGAATCTTGGAAGTAGTTTTGGGATCAAGAAAAGACTTCACAGTGCTCCATAAAAGTCTAAAACCAGGACCAGCATTGATGATGAACATTCGACATAGTGTCTGCAGCATGTATTTTCCATGTCATAATAGAGAAAAATACCCAAAAGTACATTTCTTATACGACTTCAAATCCCTAAATAATTGAGAAATTTGAACCAATTAATCCCAAGTGTGAAGTTACAGATCTTAAAACTACACACCTCAGGGTAATTGTCTCCGTCAATCTTCTGCAAACGAACAATGAGGTCTCGTGCAGACTTGCTGAAATTCTTTAAACCCTGAATTAGAAAGATATGGGAAGGAAAAGGCGAAAATCAGTCAATAACCTCTGCAATCAAAAATTCAAAACACATTATTGACTAAGAACAACATGACACAAACATACCACGCCTTGAACATCAAGAATTGTTGTACTCGAATCAATGTGTCTTTTTGCGGCAATGGTGCAAGCTGGGAACTTCACGGCAAAACTCCTCTCAAACTCCTGCACATGGTATTTTACATACCGATCCATAGTTGTTACTTGCATGAGTTTGTTGGGATCAACTTTTCCAAGTCTTTCGATGTAAATAGGCTTTCCTTCCTTATCCACACCATGATGACCATGGGGATAATACTTCAAAACTTCATCTAACTCTTTGAACTCAAAATCCTGATGAAACATACCAACACAATAAACATGTTAATCGATCAAAAATCAAAAACACTGCAAAAATATAGGTTTTTGAGATACAGGGTAAGTGATAGAATCCAAAATCTACGTGAAAAACCTTGAAAGTGTGGAAAAATTATCAGATCAAATTACCTCTAGAATAGTGTCAGCACCAAAATCCTTCCTCCACTGAATCATTTCGGCCCACATGTGTTTTGCTTTATCAATTTCAAACTTCCTTGCTTTCAAAAATCTGCAATTAACTTAATCATTGAGAATGCAATTGTTTGGAGAAGCATTTAACCAAGTGAAAAAACTGTCATACAGGATTAAAGAAAAAACTGATTACAACTACTAATTATTAACAGGTAAGTAATCCAAAAAGGATAGAAAAAACCAGAAATCCATGACAACCAAAATAAAGTAGATAGAAATTGATCAGGTGTTAATGGAGTGGGAAATTTTTTTTTTTTTTTTTTTTTTTCTTTTTTTTGCAATCTATAATACCCGAATACATCAACATGCACAGATATTTCCACGATAACATTTGCTTATTTCTAATTTATATCAAAATTTCCTAATTTGTTTTTACAGCAGAAATTTTTACAATACACGTTTTTAGGCAAAGAAACTTTTCAAATACTAGTAGTGCCATTACATGTGCTACTCCTTAAAGTTGTCTCAACGAAACAAAACTTAAAGCATCGTACCAGCGTATTGGATGGGATACCCATATCCATATGTGTCTCCTGGTTTTAGGATAATGAAGAGTCATACCAGGTGCCTTGTATGAGTGTCAACATATTAGAAGGAAACAAGGGATACAGAAACCTTTGAATCAGCATATTGGACAGGATACCCATACCAATATCAATCAAAATTAAAGTCTATCAGTGTCAAAACTAAAGTAATTGAAGCAATAAATTGGTTGGAATAACCGTATCTGTATTATTGACTTTGTTCTGGAAATCTTGTATTTTACATATCCATACGATCGAGTCCTTGGGTTTCCAAAATAGTACAAAAATAAAAATAAAAAGTGCTTCAAATCATTGCTATTTGACTTGGACCTGTTCTAAAAAAGTCGAGGTAGAATCCTAGGGAACCTCAAAAAAGGATACAGACCCAGTAGAAATTACTTGTTTTTCGAGACCCCGTTGTAAGTTCAATCCATGTACGTCCTGATTACCAGTTCATACTAGATCCAGTTGTAATTTATGGGAATTGAGAGAAATGAAGAGTCCTACCATGTTTCCTGTGCTAGTGTCTGCTTCCAAATCTGGATTTGGGAATATTAGCTTGCTACTCAATTATGTCATATTGTCAAGGTAACATACCTAAAAATAGCAAAGTTCAATAAAACCAGCTAGATACACTAGCTTTGTTTGTCAAGCAGGAAACCTTAAAATTTTCACTCACATATCAGGTGACCTGTTCGTTACAATTAATTTTTGTGTGTATTATAAATTAGAGAGCTGCTATTGGCACCCCAACTTTTACCTATAACACCCAAATTTCTGAAACTATCAATCTCACCCAATTAAAGATTTAAACACACTCTTCAAACATTACAAAGGTTTGGCTCAAATTATATTCTCAACATAACAAAACTTTATAACACTCGTTCAAAGTTCAAACAATTTCAGAGTTGTTTAAAATTATGATTAGGCTTATGTAAATTCCTAAAACCAAAGAAATAGAAATCTAGCAAAAAACAAATACAAGAGAGCTTCAAGCACACCATCTTTTACGTATTCTCAACCATTCACTCATTTTCTTTATTTTTAATATGGGGTACAATAAGTAAAAGTTGGGGTGCCAATATGAGCCTGAAAGACCCAATATGAGGATGCACATGTAAGTTTATAGATCAATAGTAACACTTGTGACTTGGATTAATCTTCTTCAAAAATAATAATAATAATAACTGTGCCTCCAAAATATCCTATAATATATCATAAATGAAAACTTTACGAGATAAAAATTGAATCCATAGACCAGAGAAAGATATACCATGTAGATATGCAGATTAAAAAAAGAAGGAAGAAGTGAGAATAGAGCACCTTAGCAACATATGATAATCATCATGCCTTGAAGGTAGCAATTCATCCAAAATCAATGCTTGACGAAATGCATCAACAGCTTGTAACTCCCCAACATCCCGAACATCCTCAATGGAAACTGAAATAACTCGACTATCACTTTTCCTTCTATTGTTCTTCTTCTTAAGAGAACGTCTTAATTTGGTAGATGCATTTATTGCTTTCTTCTTCAAAGATCCAATTCTCGTCCTCCTTTCGTCCTCTGAATTTTCAAAATCAGATTTTCTCTCTCTTCTTTCTTCATGACTAGAAAATCCCTCAAAGCCTGTAAAACGGTATAAATCATCCATGAACCAGTGAGCCAAAAAATATTCATGCAATTCCCAAAAGACGAATCTTATGAAATTGCCACACAATGGAAAAGTCTCAAAAAGGGTCTAATCTGTTTTTTTGTTTTAATGGGTAAGCTGGACTTGCACCCACGAGCTCAAAATTGAGTTTAATCAGTTGAGACTGAGCAAAAGTTCCAGAGGGGTTTAAACAGGTGGTTGGTATAAAGATAAGAATGTGAGAACTGTTTAATCAACAAGTATTGAGTCTACCCATAATCAAAAGACTAAAGCATCCTATCATTCCCATTAAATACATGTCATTTATCATACAAAGTACAAACTAAATTAAACAACAACAAAATTCATAGAGAAAAGGTTATAAATAGAATAGAAATCTCTCAATGTAGTTTTTAATCCAGGTATTGTTGACAAAAATTTCTTGCAAGAAAATGTATATTTTCCTTTCTGAAGCAAAATATATATATATATATATATATATATTGGTAATCCAGCAGCCCATAAAGGAAATTTTAATTAAAAACAACAACAGGTAGGGTTCAAATAGAACAAGGCAAAAGTCCTTATTCCGAAAAAAGTCAAGGATTAAATTTTCATTATATGAAGCCCAAAACAAAATTTTCAAATATACCCTATTAAAGACATAGAAAACGAATTTTTATGGAAACAGAGGATACAAAAAAGGAGAAACCCTAGAATCGAAAATTTCAACTATAATATCCCTAGATCAAAACAAATCACATACAAAATGTTATAAATATATAGAAATCTCTTAATGAGATGATATAAAATTTAGGGATTGTTCTATGGGTAGTTTTTTATCCAGGTACTGTTGAAAGATTTTTTTCTTGCAAAATGTATATTCTCCTTTCTAAAAAAAAACTAAGGTTCGTAAAAGTCCCTAATTCCCAAAAAATGTCAAAGTATCGAAGATCGGAATTCTCATAATATGACGCCCAAAAAAAATCAAAATTGCCCTATTATGGAAACAGAGGATACAAAAAAGGAGAAACCCTGGAATCGAGAAATTCAACTATAACATCCCTAGATCAAAACAAAATCACAATTCAACTACAATAAGAACTACTATGAAAATTCGATTAAATTAGAAATACTCACAAGGCCTGGCGAATCGATCCAACGGTCCAGACATCTCGAAGTTCACTAGTCCAGACTAGAAAATTTCAAGCATAGACAATCAAATTGACCATCAATACCAAAACTGAAACCCTAAATAACATTAGATCAAAAAGTAAAACCCACAAAAGAAACAAAAATCAAAAGTCAAAAGAGAGGAAAAAGTACCTCGAATAGCTCGTCGCGACGAGAAGAATCGAAAGACGTTAAAAACGATTCGACTAAGATCTTCGATCAAGGAACCTATCTCTGAAACATTAATTGAAGAAAATCTCTTCGTTCTCCACCAAATGAGAGAATCAAAGAGAAAGAGAAGAGATTTGAAAAATGAAATATGGATTTTAAAATATCTCAAATTCGAAAAATTGGAAAGTAATCGGAGAGAGAAAGAGAGAGAGAGAGAGAGAGCATAGAAAGGATTGTATACGGAGTGGGTGTCTTTTTGTGGGCCTACTTAGGAGTGTAGGCCACGTGGCAGATGGAGCGTAGAGTATGCGTCGGGGGAATTGTCCGACAGCACTGCAAAGTTTGATCAAGCAAATTACATTAAATACCACGTGGCATAATGAAATTAATGATTACAGCCTAATACTTGGGCCAATTCGCACATTTGACTTTTTTCCTCTTAATAATTATAATTACCACATATGACGTAAGCCACGTTCCTACCTATGAAAGTTTGGCATGTTATACTAGGAGGTGCAAACCGGGACGAACCGGGTTTTTTTGGACCGGACTTTAAAAAATATAAAATATAATATAAAACTATAAAGTAAATAAATTATTAAGTAAAATCATTTTTAAATTGAATAAGATACATTTGAATCCAAATTTGTCTATGAGGATGAATTTATAAATTCAATTGATAGTCATGATTTTTAAATAGAGATTTTATTATCACACCAACTTTTAATATAACACACCAATCTATATGCATATACGTTAAATTTCAAGGGATTTTTCCCAAAATATGCGTAACTTATTTTCAAATTCCGATTTTGATACATTGTTCATATTAAATCCAAAATCATACATGAATCATTTTCTAACGAGTTCGTTGGTGAATATAAAGTCAAAATTAGTAGGAAAATTTTAAGGGAAAAAATCCTAATTTTTTTAATGGCAAATTCATGGGTAATTTATCAGCAACTTCGTCGCTTTAAATTAAAAATACCTACCAACGAATTCGCTGAAAAACTATTCATGCAAAATTTATCATATTCAGCATACGAAAGCATAATTCTTCTTAATTTAAAAAAAGAGTGGTGTGTTGTAAGTAAAAGTTAGTGTACAACAGAGTTTCTCTTTTAAAATCTAGTATTTTATAAGGTCTTGCTATCGTTATACTGGTTGATCACGCGAGTCATCTTGTCTTAATGGGGCAAATTGTTTAAATTGATTTAAATTAATTATTGGAATATATTTATGTTTAAATAATTGTAATTTTATCCTATTATAAGGTGTTTAGAAGATTTTTAGTCTCAAAATCCTATCTTATTTGTATAATTTGAAAAATTAATTACTATGTAAATAAGAAAACATAAACGTATTTGACTCGGCAGATTTTATATATAACTCATTCGATATTTTGAAAATATCGGATGAGTCTTCCTGTTGACCATCTCGGCTGGTTTGCTCTTAGACCAAATGACTCGCTAACTGCAGCCCATTTTAATGTTGAGAATGGGTCAACTAGAAGTCTAGGACAACTTCTATCTATATTTTAAAGCAAATGCAACAACTATGCATTATTAACTCATCATATGAGGTGTGGACCCACCAAATGGTCCATACTAAGAGTCCATGTGGGTGTGTCTTAGGTCTTTGGGTGCCACGCCTGCGTAAAGCATGAAATTTTAAAAATGCAAAACTGACTTCCTATGACACTGCGCCCCCATACTATGCCGACATGGTGATGAGCACAAAATCATAAATGCTTTCCTTGAGATACAAGTGGTGCACACTCGAGAAAAAGTGTTGTAAGATGTCAGTGTAGCACGAATCAAATTTTAGTTTAAGAAGCGAAAAAAATTAACGATAGATATTTTTTTCTTAATTGATCTGGATTTCAAATTTGGGATTTTTATGTTCTTCCATTTTCAAAATTAATAAAAGCCTTATTTTATTTCTATTCTCATTTTTAACATCTAAGCTAGAGTCTAGAATAAGAGTGTCAATGGGTACCCATTTAACCGGAACCAAAAACTTTAGTTTCCTTTTTATTGGAATCGATTAAAGTCAAGTCTAAAATGGAACTAAAGCAATAGGAATCGAAGTCATTGCGTTCTATTCGACGTGTACTTGCGACAACCAGAACCGATTTATTTTGCCACTTCTTTTTATACTATTAATGATTTAAGATATTATTTTACTTCAAAATTAATGCATGTTATGTAAAGTTCTTCAATTTTTCATATAAACTATGGATCAAAGCTTAAAATGAGTTGTTAAAAATTTATTATTTTGAAAGAAGATAAATTTTTATTTTTGAATTTTTGTATAACAAATTATAATTAAGTTACTAATTCTATATATAATATGTTAATTTTTTAGAAGGAAAAAAGTTTTTCAATGATTTGAAATACTTTTTTTCTCATTCAATCCTTGAGATTCAGAAACAATGGGTACCCCTGTTTTTTTATAGTTTCGAGTCCAATTTCATTTATTTTGAAATCGGAACCAAACAAAATGTAATGGTTAAGGTTCAAAGTGCCTTGGGCATTGAGCCGGAACCTACCCATGGACACCCCTAGTCTAGACGTGTGTTACCAAATTTGTTCCTACTATATTAAACATTTGTTACTCGATTTACTCCAACTAGGCCAATTCATGAACTTGTTCGAAAAGAACTGATTGGCGGTTTGATTTGTCATGCATTTGAGGTGCCATTGATCCCACTAATGTTATACCTATTTTGCTCCATATTAGATGCCCCCACGTTTTTGTCAAATTAGTGATACACAACTATTTTGACATGCCCCCGACTTAGGTTTTCTTCTATGAGAGACTGACAAAAATGGTCTAAATGCCCTCTAAAATGTTTTGTATTTTCGCAGTTTTTATCAGTAAAGAATTATCATGTCGCCCATGGACAAAGTCAATTTTGTCAAATCTCGTAACTCTTTTGTGTTCTTTGTTTTCTCTGTTTTTATCTATGTACGTTACCAATATTGATTGATCGAAGGGAATTTTTTCATAACAAAATCTTAGTTTGATTCTAATCAAATTAGATTTTCCCTTTTTGGAAATTTAGTCATACCCCTCAACATTTTGTAAAATATATTTGAGACATCAATTATGTTTACAAACTACATAAAACACAGTCTTCTATGAGGAGCTAACAAAAAATATAGGAACGCCCTCATTTTCAACATTTGATCTAAATCCTTGATTTTATTTTTCTTCGAACCCATCATATTTAACTTTAAGATCCCAACTCCTTGTACTTTTCACCTATTAAGATCTTATCCTCTTTAAGATTTCGACAAATTTCAAGAGACCTTTTAACAATCTCTCTCAAAGTTGTGTGTGAATGTCAAGAACACACAAGTTACTTATAAATCGTACTGACTTGATCAATATCCAATCATATATTACATGTTTACACAAATCTCATCAATTAATTATGAGAATTTGATCAATTAATCATATGGAGATTTGAATAAATCTCATTATACCACCTAATTTATTGGTCCTTATTTCCAATGGTTATTATTGTATTAGAATTCTCCTTAGAACTCTTAACAATTTTACGTTTTAATTCCATCAAATAGTAGAGATCTCTCTAGATCCACTAGTAATCATGGTTAAATCCAAGAAAAGAGATCTTTCAAGATTCCTTCTTCATAATCTATCAAACTTGATAATTTCTCTTAGGTTGTGTTTGGATTGAGAGAAAAGAAACTCATTAAGACTATGTTTGGATTGAGAGAAATTGGAGAGAAGAGAAGAATAGGGAAGAGAAAATAAATGAGCTTCTTTCCATTTCTTTTGTTTGGATGGTTAAGTGGGGAGAGAAGAGAAAAGAATTGGTGGGAAGACAAGAGAAAAAATGTGACTTTTCTTTCTCTCCAAAAGTGGAGGAAAACCCTTTTAAAATATTTTATAATTTCAATTTTACTCCTAAATCTCTTTTTAAAATATTTTAAAATTCCAAAATTATCCTGAGTTCTCTATTGTCAATCCAAACATGATAGAGAGAAATTGAATTTATCTTATCTTCTCTTTCTTTCTCTTCGCTCAATTTCTCTCCACCATGTTTGGATTGACAAAAGAGAATTTAGGACAACTTTAAAATTTGAAACGTATTTTAAAAGAGATCTAGGGGCAGAGTAGGTATTATAAAATATTTTAAAAGGATTTTTCTCCATTTCTCTCCTCTTCTTATCTCCCCTACTTAACAATTCAAACAAGATAAATGGAGAGAAATTCATTTTTCTTCTCTTCTCTTCCCACTCAATCCAAACACAGCGTTATTGAATGGATATATACAATAAATAATAGGTATAAAAATAAAAAACCAAAGATTAATTCTTATCCTCGGATTCTTGCTAATTGTAATAGGACTTTAGTGATTAGGACTTCTACTCTCCCATAACTGTCTTCCTATCTTTATGTTCACCCCCCAGTAGCCGAAAGTCGATTATCCTAATATCGGGATTCTAGAATAATTAAGCAAGAGAAGGCTTTGGAAATATGTGACAAAAGTCAATAAAGGAAACAAATTAAAAAATAAAATACATTTTTAAGTATAAAAATATAAAGAAAATATGTATATATAAAATAATAAACAATAAAACAACATTTAAATAAATGCTAAAAATAATATTAAACTTTGATTTTTTTCTCAAAAAAATCTTCGATTAAATAACTTGATAGCAAAATATATATATATATATATATATATATATATATATATATATATATATATATATATATATATATATCGGAGATTTAAAAAGAAAAAAGAAACTTCAACCAATTTTTTTTTAAATCATGATTTAATCAACAACTATTAAAATTAATATTTAATCATGATTTTTGTCACTATGCTCATGTTTAATAAATATCTTCATATTAGATATCAATAATTTCAACAAAAAAGGAAAAAAAAAATCCTGACTTAAAGAACAGTTAAAATTTCCATTTTAGGGAAAATAATTTTTAAGATAACCGCTTGCCATATACTGAATAAAGCATAAATGGAAAATTAATTACTATGTAAATAAGAAAACAAATCCATTTGACTCGGCTGACTTTACATATAAGTCGTTCGATATTTTGAAAATATCGGATGAATCTTCCCATTGACCATCTCGCGTGATTGCCTGCGAGACAAGATGACTCGTTGACCATCTCGCCTGAGTGATTGGCTCTAGACCAGATGACTCGCTAACTGCGACCCATTATCTTTATTTTAAAGCAAAGCGACAACTATGCATTAACTCAGGATATCAAGTGTGGACCCACCTAATGATCCACACTTAAGAGTCCACGTGGGTGTGCCTTGGATCCTTAGGTGCCACGTGGATGTAAAACACAAAATTTTAAGAAAAATGCTAAATTGACTTCTTACGACATTGCCCTAATACTATACCGACACCGTTGTGTGCACAGTGACCTTAGTAGGGACACATGGGAACACCTTGATGTGGTGGCGCCCACATGTCCGTAGATGTGTTTTACTCGTATTTCGAAGAAATGCATTTATGAGCATGCGCCGTCACCACATCAAGATGTCTCTTGTGGATCCCCATTGAGGTCACTTCAACATTAATCAATCATAAATGTTTTTTCTGTATATGAAAGTGTTGCACACTCGAGAAAAATTAACGGGTCTTTTCACAAACAATGTCGTTGAAAGTATTGTATGATGCCGTGTAGTACTATTAAAATTTTTGTTTTAAGAAAAGAAAAAATTAAGGAAAAATTAAAAAAATAATTAATTAATTATTTATTTATTTATTAAAAAAGTACTATTTTTTAAATTTAAAAAAAAAATCAACATTAGCATTTAAAGTAGCCCAACCAAACTTTTTTGTTTTTATAGATCCGGGAAGTCCAACTTGAATTGCTACAATCTTGAAGCTCACCTTATTTTATGAATCTGACTACCATGACTAACTTCATAAGATTACAAATATTACTAATGACCATTATGTATTATTAAATTAGCAATCCAACAAAACAGACTTCTAGATTTCATGGAGAAACTCATATTTGAAAGTAAAAAAATTAAAATAAAAAACAAATACAAAAACAAAATCTTTTTAATTAAGATGTTGAAAATGGATGGCTATTGAACTCCCAAATTCAAAATTAAAATTCAATTATGAAAATTAACGTTTTTTTTTAATTCTTGTTGTAATGCTCTTAGAATTGTGTCCTTTATAATCTTGTGCACCAGATCATTATAAAACACAAAATTCTATCTGCTTTTCACATCAAGATGTGCGATATGAGTCCAATCTTGAGGTCACTCATGCATGACTTTCTCAATTGATTTGGATTTCAAATTAAGGATTTTCTTGCACTTCCATTTTCAAAATTAATTAAAAAAATCTTTATTTTAATTTATTTTTAATTTTAAAATATAATATAGAGTCTGAAATAGAGGTGTCAACGGCTATCCATTTAATTGAAATCGGAATAAAAAAAACTCTAATTCTAATTCTCTTTTTATTGGAACCAATTAAAGCCAGGTCTAAAATAGAATCGAACCGATAGAAACAAAAACCATTAATTTATTAATTTAATGCATGTTACATAAAGTTCTTCAATTTCTTATATAAACTATGAATCGGAGCTTAAAATGAGTTATTTCTTCTAAAATTTTATTAATTTAAAAGAAGATGAATTTTTGAAAAAAAAAAAATTTAACTTTACAAATTATAATTAAGTTAATAATTTTTTAGATAATATGTTAATTTTTTTTTTTATAATGATTTGAAATACTTTTTTTCTCATTCGATTCTTGAAAACCGAAACCAATGGATGACATCCATCCCACTAATACTATACCTAATTTGCTCCATATTAGATGCCCCCACGTTTTTGTGGAATTAGTGATTCACAACTCTTTTGGTCAATATTTGAGATACCCCTCTCAATATTAAAGATGTGCTTTGACTTGTCCCTTAACTTAGGTTTTTTTTTTCCTATAAGACTAATAAAATCACCTAAATGCTCATAAGGCAAGTCATAGTTTGATTCACTCAAGGTTTAATTATAATCAAATTAGATTTTTTATTTATTTATGGTTATTTAGTCATACCTCTCAAATGTTTTGTAGAATATATTTGAGACATCCCTTATGTTTTTTGCTTATTAAGAACCCATCCCGTTATGATTTTGACAAATTTCAAGAAAACTTTTAACAATCACTGTCAAGGTCATGTGTGAATGTCTAAAACACCTAATTTACCAATAATCAAATTGAAAGATGGGGATGTAATTCATATCCTCTTAAAATTTTGATAGATTACCGGGCTTTGCCTGGTCGATCCAAATCCAACTCGGATCTTAGTAGATCAATCATATCCTCTTTTTTTTTTTTTTTTAAATACTTCAGGCCCTATTTGTTTGCGTTGTAGACAAGCACAAACACAAGCATTTACGTTTGTTTGCAGGATGTGAGGGTGATTGGATGCTAAAATTATGGTGGATTCCATCGTAAAGCAATACAAAATTTAATTAAAATTACAATAAAATCTCTGTAAAGTGTTGTGGAGAAAATACCTCCACAAAAATTTACGTTATGTTAAGTTTCTTCTTTCTCTCTCTCTAACTACTTAAACCTCTCTCTCTCTCTCTCTGGTTTTCTTCAACTTCTTAAACATTACCCAACATTAATATAATTATTATTTAAATAAAAAAATCGTGGGATAGAATCCTACTTGCAGTTAATTTCTATTTATATTTTAAAATTACAAAATTTATATTTATTTTTTAAATTAAAAAATAATAATTGTGGGATAATAGTCTTACTTGCATTAATTTATATTTATTTTTTTTATAAATTAAATAAATAATTATTTTTCATTAAATGTGTAGACACCCAAATTTGATCGGACCCTCGATGCAAAATACCCTAAAATCCATGAAAATTGGAATGGGCCCTAAAACCCAAACCTTCAAAAATCCTTTTTTTTCTTTTAATAAATGGTTCAAGCCTTACCACGTGGCCCATGGACATAAACCTACCCCACCACTCTATACTTCTCAACCTATCTCAACCCATCATCCATTACTATCAAATTTACTATCCAACTATCATACTCAAGCCCAACCTACCACCTAAGCCCAATTTAATTCAACCCAAACCCATTCAACTTACCACCTAAGCCCACTAATTCTCAATCCAACCACAAGCTTAATTCAACTCAACCCAAATATATTCAACTTACCACCTAAGCCCACTAATTCTCAACCTAACTCAAGCCCAACCTACAACCTAATCCCAATCCATTATCCAAGTTCAACTCTCAACCCAACACAGCATCACAACCAATCAACGTGATCATCAAGGTGGGACACATGTCACCACCTCAACTCACCTCCATTATCCCACAATCTATCCCATCACCTTTTCTCTAAATATCATCTACTCACACCTCCAACTCATACCTCCCCCTAACCTACCCTCATCATTCCCTACAAACCCTCATTTTTTCAAATCAAACACTTACAATCTACACCTCCCCCTAATCTACCATCATCACTCCCTATTAACCTTCATTCTCTCAAATCAAATATCTCTAACCTATACCTCCTCCTAACCTACCCTCATCAAACACACACCCCTCCTCTCAAATCAAATGCTCATTATCTCCCATCAATTCATTTAAACGTCTCCACACATCCTAACACATGTCACCATCTCTCTCATTCTCCCAAAAATTTAATTAATTACCCTTTTACACAATCCATTTATTTAATTAAAACCTCATTCCCTCAACTGACCAAATACTCAACTACCATATTACATCTTTATTCTCTCAACCATACATCATTAATTTCATTCCACCTAACACTCAATCCAAATAGGTTGAAAGATCCAACCTATTTGAGTTATAAATAACCCATTTAACCCCATTTACACAAATGTCTCTCCATCCCCTCCAATTTACATATATCCCTCTCTTAAACCCCTAATCATTTTACTCATTCTCATCAATCCATCCCATTTTACCCCTAAAAATACTCTCCAAATCTTAGAGAACCCCTCTCATTCTCAACTCAAAGAAGAAAAAAAAGATAATGGAAAATTAAGAAAAAAATATACTCTCAACTCATCTATCTACTCTCAACTTTCAAACGAAAGTCATTAAACGCCAAAATGTCACTTTTTCAAAAAAATGTACATCGGGTGATCATTCACACTCTCTTACAATATGAATGATGACGACTCCAAACCTTCATAAAAGTGGACTCGTAATCGAGAATCACGTATCTACAAGATGTAAGGTATTAAATGAGTTTGGGACGAATTACATTTAAGAACTATCAATGCTAATATTGGCATGTTTGGGGCAATTGGATTTTTTTTCCAAAATGAAAAATTAGTAAGTGAAAGTTGGTATCATGTAGTAGGTGTTTTAAGGTAAATTGTAATTAATTAAAGAGATTTTGGATTTCTATTATAACCCTGGTTTAAAGAGAATAGTATTGTATGACCTTATATGAAAATGTTTTGTCTATAATTTTTCGATTTCTTTAAAAGTATATGTAACTATTTATCATTTTTTATTTAACTTTAAACAAGGTTTTAAAAAGAAAAATAGTTTTTTTTTGTTTTTTTAACGTTTACATGATATTCAAGCAAATGTAAAATTTTGCATTAGACACAACCAAGTGCTTCAATCACAAAACTATGTAAAATTTTGTATTTATGGTAGTTTACGTTGCAAACCGGATTAAAGTCATCCGGATTCAACCGATAATTTCAAATTATTACAAAGTAATTTATTAAAAAATGTGGCTTAAATGTTATTTGAAGTCAAGACCTCTCCCTTTTTAAAAAAAAAACTTCGACCACTACACCTAATATTCATTTATTGATGAATTATAAATTAAAAAATATAAAAATATAACATACAACATATAAAATAATATATCATTCAGATATAGGTAGATATAGGGATAGGTCTGTATCCGACTCGGGTCAAGGGGCATCAACCCATATTTATATACTTGAAGAAATCAAATTCACTAAAAATCAAATTTGGATAACTTGTATTTTGGATAAAATCCAGCCCATTTTTAGCCCTGGTAATTCCTACTATTTAATAGATATATAATTAATAATAATAAAAAATCGAGGGTTGATTCTTATCCTTGGGTTTTCGCTAATTGTAATGGGACTTTAGTGATCCGAACTCTCCAATAGTTCACTTTTATCTTGAATTCTACTCAAATATTTGATTACATGCCTTTTGAGACTACTCTTGTTTTATAAATGATAATATCTTTTGTTTGGGTATTAATAATTTAAAAAACACTAATGATTTTCTAATTCAAAAATTTTCACTTAGTTTGTACTTGGCTGATGTGGCAAGGGCACAGAACCGTTGATCATTTTCCTTGTATATCCTGAAGAAAAAGATCTATGATTCTATGCCCTTGCCATGTCAGACGCTTACAGATCGAACGACAATTTTTGATTCAGAAAATCACACTCTTTTAAAAAAAATCCCTAACATAAATGTAATGGTTAAAATACCCATTTTAAGGAAAAATATTTTTTAAATAACTGCTTGCCACGTACTGAATACAGCCTTAAATTGCATAATTGTACAAAAATTGAACATATCCCCAATTTGGAGGCACCACTAGATTCAAGGTTTAAAATCACCTTTTGAGTTTTGAAACAAGGTTTCGATCACGAAAAAAAAATTGAAACTGTCTCAACCAAAATCATAAACGTTCCCTTACAAACAATTGAGACGGTTTGAACCTAAATTTGGCAGAATAAAATTTTTAACCACAAATAGACACAACTAACTATTAGAGTGTTACGTTACAATGCAGTGTAATAAGATGTATCTTGATACATCAGATCGTTTGCAGATTATGATAACGATTAAATTAGGATTAGAATTTGATTATGATAAAATCTTATTAGATCTAACCAGATATGAATCTAATTCTCACATTCTCTGTATAAATCTTATTAGGATTCATTATAATCATCCAAGAGAATCAATCGAATCTCTGTACGAAGTGTTCATAACAATCATCCAAGACAATCAAGAGAATCTCATTCTTGAATTTGCTTAGCAAGTTGGCAAACCAAATTGGCAACCATCACTTGGCCTCTCTGCACCTTTGGTACAATTTTAAGTACAATGTTGGACACAAAAGCAACCATGGAATTAAAATTGGATAACCAAAACAAAGTTGCATGTTGTGTCTATGTTAAACACAACATTAACACTAAAGTTCTCTCCTATCTATAAAAATATTCACAAATTTTCTATCTAAATTGGTGATTTGGAAGGAAATATTTACGATGAATTTTGCTAGCAAAGCTGACTTTGTTTGCTCCAAAAAATAGCTTCTATTTACAGATGTTCCGCTTGAAACTACTGAAACAGAAAGAAATGTGTTATTTAAGTGCAATGTAATGGGATTCACATAAGATAATGATCTATCTGTGCTGAGGATTAGATCTACATAAAAGTGAAATACCTGTTGTACCCAGTTTCCTTTGTCGGACCTTAGTTGGGTGAGTTCATCCCTCCATCGAGCTAATAATATCAGATCATCATAAAAGTATAAAAGGTCAAGTCTTTGAAACTCAAGAGGCCAAAAAATAAATAAATAACAGAACCGATGAGATCGAAATGAGAATTAGTTCAAACTTCAAAGCTCCCCAAGTAGTTCCTAGCTACCAAAAAACAATCTCTATGATCTAATAGAAATGGGCCATTCATTTGAGTTGAAGTCAAATTAAAATAAAAATGAAATGAAATGATTCACAAAGAACCTTAATAAATTTAGAGAGCTGCTATCAGCACCTCAACTTTTACTAATTACACCCCAATCAAAGATTGTTCATTACAAAAGTCAATGGTTCAAGTTATTACCTCAACATTACAAATAATTATAACTACATTCAAACAACTTCGGCAGCAGTTGTTTACAATTACGATTAGGCTCATATAAGATCCTAAATCGAGAGAGGAGAGAGAGAGAGTTTCTATTGGCACCCCAACTTTTACAGTTTCTCAACCATTGACTTTTTTTTTTTTTTTTTTTTTTAAATTTAATTTGGGAGTAATAAGTAAAAGTTGGGGTGCCAATAGCAGCTCGCTAAATTTAACATTCAAGATCATCAATTCATGAGATTCATGATTATGTGCCATTAACTTGATTGGAAATACCAATCAAAGAAGAAAAAGAAAAACTTGATCACTAATGGGTCATGAATTGGGTGATGTTACCACCTAATATTTTATTTTCTCATTCTCCAATATCAAAAATAAATAAAAATCCAAAATATGATGAACATTATCGCGTTAAATTGAAAAGTGGATGGTACACTCATGTGACCATAAAGGGAATTGGACAAATCAAAAAGTAGTAATCAAGCCGTTTTGGGTATGTAAATGGTGGTAGACCCATCAAGGGGTTGGCCAAACATCCATATTGGTTCAAAAGAGTGCCACTTGTGACATTGATTAAACAAAAATATCGCTAATCGAGCAAATTTTGGTATCCACAATTAGTGGCCGAAAATAATTTAGTAGCTAACTAGCATTGCATTTGTTTCCAACTATTAATGAGACGGGTCAAGTGAGGCAAAAAGTTCTCTCTTCGAACGATAGATAGAAAGATAGATGAGAAGAAAACATACCTGCATCCATATAACGTTCTTCAACAGAAGCATTTAGCATGTTACGGACAAGACCAAACTCTTTAGTTTCAAGACATGGCTTACCATCAGGCCTGTAAAAAAGTGTCAAATTATTAACACAAGAGTACATCTTCTCGCTAAATAAGACCTATAGCTGTCTCAATTAGAAAGTTGAGTTATAATGATCACTAATCGCTATAACATCTTAAACTTACAACCGATGTTGTGTACAATGAATGGGGATAAATTTTTAAATTGAAATAACTAATTTTTTATGAACAAAAAAATTGATGAAGAGAAATTTCACCATGACTATAATATTAAAAGAAACACTCTTGCTTTCATCAAATAGAAAACAATAGTCACTTTTCTTTTCTTGAAGATTTATGCCCAGTTTGGATATAAAGTAGAAAATAACTCTGGAAGAAAGTACTTTTTAGAAGCTAGAAAATAGTTTCCTTATACTTTTTGAAAAGAATAATACTAAACTGACTTTAAAAAAAAGACACTCTAATACACTCAACTGATGTAGAATGTGCACCGAACCGTAGATTTTTTTTCCTTCCTTCTATATCTCGATGAAAAAAATCAATGGTTTTATGTACATTCCACGTCAGTTGAGTGTTTTTTAATCAATTTATCATGGCTCTTTCAAAAAAGTTCAATTTTTTACTTTTTAAGTAATATTTTAAAATTAACCCAAATAAAAAAAAAAAGTTTATTTAAAAAAAAAAAAAAACTTTTCAACTTTCAAAAGTAATATTTTTTTTTAAAACTTTTTTAAGTGTATCCAAATGGGCTCTTAGAGAGTAAGGTGGTTAATTCTACCTATCCAATTCCGAGGATAGAAAGTGATCAAAGGCAAAATCACTCGGCTTTGCAGATACAATAACTTTCAATCCATCACTGTGTATAAAAGACCTGTGAACTTGTATAGGCACCTGTACATGACCAACCAAAAAGTGGCATTTAGTAGCTTAAGACAGATAACCATCCATAAGGTTCTAAGACAACAAGAACAAGAAATAGAAAATGAAAAAAAAAAAAGAGGTAGTTTTTTTATGAAAATTAGAGATGCCCCTGTTTTTTCAAACTGATGGAATTCTATCTTGCAAGAAAGACTAACAAAAATGACAGAAATGTTCCCACATTTAACTACACAGGACTAATACAGAAAATCGTCACTTTATCTACATTCTTGCTTGTTTAGAAATATTTTCCTTATCCAATGTTTTGAAGAACCAGTCTTTACATAATAATCTTTACCATTATAATGAGAGTAGGTATAGTAGAAGGCTTCAACACCAAAATTTAGATTCCAATAATGCCCCCACCCTAACATTTAAACTTAACATAATCAAAGGTTATTTTGGTCAAAAACCAAGAAAATTGCAATCACACATCCCAAAATCACGTTGGTTAGTTTTCAAAATTACAAAAACATTTTTTTTTACTATGTAATCTTCAAAACCACGCTTTAATTAATATTTTAAATTACAAATAAGCCCTTCAGATGCATGTGTGTGCACATGCCACACAAAAGAAAATACATACCCGGTGTCTTACTGCAATGTGAATGGCATCTGAACATTGAAGATCAAAGCTGACTATCTCTGTTTCGTTACCAACCTGTGAACACATTTGAAATGTATAAGAGTGATATATTTGTTAAGTAACAGAAGGATTAAGCATGAATTTACCTTTGAAAGGTATAATTGAGCAAATTGTGTCTCATTCATTTTATGGTTAATTCGAACAAGTTTCACCTGCAAACAAGAAAAACAGAACATTGACATATGGAAAGGATATTTCGCGAAAAAGAATCTCAAGGGAAATCACGCAAATAATGGAGTTCCATAACACGTGATAAGTGTAAAAGTTCAACAAAAACTAACCGCATATCCCATCTTCTCAATCATCTCCTCTATTATTTTATATAGATTAGGTCTTGTCTGGCGTTGCACCATTGCCAAGCTCTATAGTATTTGACATAGTATAAGAAAATAGACAAGAAGATACTAAAGTTTAAAAAATCATGAAAAAAGAGAGGCCTAAATAACATACAATTTGAACATTGCGATCTGCGTTCATGAGCAATACACTTGGCAAATTTGCTGCAATCGAAGGCGAATCAGCACTTGTTAAAATGATAATTTGTAAGAAGACAATGTCTAATCAAGTTACTAAAAAACATTTCTTTTTTCTTTTTCTAAAACATCCAAATGCGGGATGATTTCAAAAATTAAGTACTTACAGACAAAAATTCGTAGAAGAAGATCGCTTCCATCTTCCATTTTTAGAACAATGGAAGGATATGGAGTACGATCCGGGACAAGTAAGCCTCGAGGGATGTTATAAACACATCTTAAATACCCACCATCTCGCATTTTAATAACGAAACCATCTATTTCCCTTTTCACCTCAACTGCATAGAGAATCCCAAACACATGGTCATCAGTTACAATGCATTAAGTAATTAAAGAAGATGCAAGAACAGTAAAACAGAAATTTGTTTTGATATGAGGTTATTACGCAATCCAGTTTCAATTTTAGTTTGGAACAATACAAATTGTAAGCAAAATGGCATTCCTGCAAGATGGGTTCTCTACAAATGAACAACATTATGTGAGGATATATGTGTGCACACACGCACACACACACACAAGCACGTGCCCACACACACATATATGAAGAATGCTAACATCCAATGATTCGTGAGAATGTTATCAACCCAATTTATTTTGATATGAGGTTATTAAGCAATCCAATTTCAATTTTAGTTTGGAATATAACAAATTGTATGCAAAATGACACTCTTGCAAGATGGGTTCTCTACTAATGAACAACATTATGTGAGTATATATATGTGCACACACATATGTGAGAATACATGCATGCACACACACACACACACATGAAGAATGCTAACGTCCAATGCTTCATGAGAATGTCATCATCCACCATAGCATTTTTTATTATTATTTTTTTTTTTTGCAAATTGCATTGCAATATGTGAACAACTAAGCTATTGGTCAAAGCCAGAGCAATGTCAAAATCATCGATCAAGACTAAAGACAATTCAAATATTCAATAGTGAAGCAAATGAACTAAGACCCACAAAAACATACATAAGATCTCCTAAAAACGAAAATCCACATTTTAATTAATAGAAATTAAATAAGATTACATGCGTCAATTATGCTTGTGTTCACATATTCTTCATCGTCCTCCTTGAAATCCTCTTTCGCATTGAAGCCATAGTCATTTTCATTTGAAGATGAAACGGAACTACATTGAACTGTCATACACCTTCCTTTACGGACCCAATGAGAAGAATCCCCCACCTTAATCCCACCCAGATAACTCCCTTTAGGTCCCGACAATCCTCCCAACTTAATCCCACCTCTATAGCTCCATTGGCAACCCCATAATCCAATTCTAGGAATCACATTTTCCACCCCCACTTTTTTAGCAATACTGGCGCAAATAACTGGTCCTTGTAGAGCTCCCATCTTACCTTACCTCCTTCAAGATCTACAAAGGCAAAGAAGAATAAGGGAATGTTTGATTGCAAGGAAAATATTTACTTGGCAAATCATTTGCCAGGCAACGATGTACATGCAAATCCTTTTCCGCTATTTGAGCACATCATTAAAAATCACACGGAAAATCTATTTGTACTATTTCATTTAAATTGATTCATATAGGTTTTGTTTCTTTTCTTTCGAGTAAGTCTAGCCTAACCAAGGGTCATTGAGCGCACCTTGTAACATCCAAAAACATGATCCGTGCCACAAGGATCTAGATAACAAAATTCTATGAACTCAAATAATTAAAAAAAAAAAAAAAACCCTTAAAATAGGTTATTTTCCATCATTAAATTACTAAAACAGTAGAAAAAAGTATGGAATTCCCATATTAAGACACTATTCATTTTAGTTCCAAAAGCGGTAATTTACTATTTTCGGAATTAATTTCTTTCACTGTTTCGTTAGCAATAATAAAACAAAAAAACGTCTTATCTTTAATAAACAGTTAAAATAATTTCCACTTTATAAAACAATAAAAAAATTCCCTGCTTTAGTTTTATTAAACTGTTAAAAAAATCAACTTTATAAAATAGTAAATTATTTCTCTTCTTTAGTTTTAGTGAACAGCGAAAATTAATTCCAAAACATGGTCTTTTACCATTTTTGGAAATAAATTGAATGGTGCACTAATGAGAATTTCACAATTTTAAATCAACCCTTTTTGAACCCTTACAAGTTGAAAAATAGCAAAGAAGTGAAGAGCAAATTGAACCACAACCATGGTTTCAAATCTCGTCCAAGATTGAGATGACTCACCGAAGTACTCTCGTATCGTTTAAGAACGAGCAAAATATTCAATATGAATCATCTTGCACAATGTCTCTTCGACAACCGGAATGACTCGCCTTGGCTGAGTCAACTGGGTTTGTATTTGTTACATTAAAATAATTATTTTTAATAATTTAATTATTATATTTAGTATCTTAATAAAAATATGATCCTATCATTACTAATCCTCTAATTCACCTTATGTTATAATATATAAAAAAAAAATTATAATTACTTATATAAATATGCATTAATAAATAATTGTAAACAGAGTTTATCATGTCCAAGACAAGTCTTTCATAATCCTCTAATCCACCTTATTTTCTATATATATATAAAATTATAATTATTTTCATATAAATATACATGAATAAATAACTGTAAACAGAGTTAAAAAGTTTATCTCAGCCAGACGAGACAACTCGGACGAGTCAACTCGTGAGACGAAGTACCGAGTTTTAAGACCATGACCAGAACTACGTAATCAGATTATCAGAATTGATAACTAACTACTAATGAGACATGAATACTAGACGAAATTGAAGTAAAAAAAAACATAAAAAAAGAATTTTCATGAAAATCAAAACAGTTTCAAGAGAAAATCAATCTATTTAAACATGAAATTACACTAACTGAATGTCTTTGCAGGCTCTCTTACCTCCAGAAACCGATAAAAGATTTGAAGGAACCTTAAATCTCTTGATTTGCACGAATTTCAGCCAAAGAACGCAACCGAAGAATGTTTTGTGAGCAAATCGATCTGCAATGTATAATAAACCCTAGAATTCCACCAGAATGGAATCACGTGTGAAGAAGAAGTTTAAACCTCAAAGAAGACCTAATCCTATATATTTAACCATGTTTTCAGACTTCGAAAAAACATGCATGAGTAGGTTTTTTTTTAAATCAAACTCGGACTCGAAGAGAACGCCTAGAGATTGGAACTTGATGAAAGAACGACTGAGATGGAACGCGTGAGATACGGTGAATCAAACGTTCGTTTGAGAAAAGTTTCTAATATATGATGGTAGAAGACTCCTAGGGATTCCTAAAGTTATGAAGAGAGCTCATATTGGCACCCCCAATCTTTACTTATTACATCCCAATTAATATGAGAGCTATCTGAATTCTGAAATTGAAAGAACATAGAATAAGGCAAATCCCACTGTGGAGAGCAAAACTTATAATCTTAAAAAACCAAAAATAAAAACAAATATAGAGAACAAAATCCAAATCCAAATCATAAAAAATAAAAAATTGTCTAACTAATCAAGCAAAAGCTCCATTTCTAAGAACAACAAATTATTTTTAATTTAAAAAATAAAAAGAAATTAATGCCACATAGGACTCTATCCTGCAGGTTTTTTTTTTTAATTTTAAAATAAATAGAAATTAACTGCAAATTGGATTGTATCCCACGTTTTTTTCTTAATTCTTAATTTTTATTATTATAAATTATAATATTAAAAACAACGTCAATATTTTTTTTTTTAATTAATACTTTAATTTTAAAAATTAAATAGAAATTAACTCTAAATATGATTCACACCGAAACGTTTCTTTTTTCAATTTATATTCTCTATCCTCTATTCCTTTAAAATAACTTTAAATTAATTAAAATTATTTTTTTAAATAGTAATACGGTCAAAAAGTAAGGAAATTAAAGGTATAGACGTCCCTAATCTGTATTGAAACGGTGTCTACGTGGCACAGTTTGAAAAATTAAGGATAAATTATATTTTGACCCTGTAGGTTTGGCACAATTCTATTTCGACCTCCTAATGTTTCGATAATTGCATTTCACTTACCCCCTTCTAGGGGTGTCAATGGATAGCCGAAATCTGAATTCGAATTTGAATTCGAAAAATCTGATATTATCCGAAATTTTCAGATATCGGATTCGGATTCGGATGTCATTTTAAAATTCGAATGTGTTTTGGATACGAATTCGGATATCGCGATATCCGATTCAATAATATCCGCTCCGATATAATATATATATCATGTATTTATGTTTTACAACAAAAATTTTACATATGTATATATGGTGATGTGTATTTGTGTTATACAATGAAATATTATCTTTTAAACTTTATCTTCTCTAACCGGCTAAAACGACACAAACCAGTAACGGATTCGGAACGAGATGAATTTCGATCGAACTCCGCATCACTGTCTTCTCCCGCCGGCGAGCATCAGGTACCTCTCTCTCTCTTTCTCTCGCTTTCTCTCCGATCTGATTCGAACCAGTTGGAGTGATTTTTTAGGAGGAAATCTGAGGGTTTCGAGTTTCGACTGTGCGAACTCCGACACATCTTCTCCGCCCGACAAGATTACAGGTACATATTCACTCACTCACTCTCTCTCTCTCCGAACCAGTCGGAGTGATTTTTCGGGGGTTTCGACTGTGCAAACTCCGACAAATTGAAGACGATGGTATTTTATAAGATTTTTTTTTCGGATCGGATATTATCGGATATCCGATATATTTTTCGGATTCGAATTCGAATGTTTGTTAGGAATATCCGATCGGATTCGAATTCGAATTCGAATAGTATTATTTTTTTTCGGATTCAAATTTGGATATAGTAATATCCAATCGGATATATATCCGTTGACAGGCCTACCCCTTTCCATCAAATTACCGTCAACCTAATTGCTAAGCCTCTTTTACAAAAACCATTTAACCCTTTTTAAAATGCTATTTTTTTTAATAAATAAAAATATGTCCTTATTGAAAGGGGTGGAGCCAATATTTTCTATTAGTGGGGGCAAAGTTATAATTAATTAGAGGGGGAGGGGGCAAAAATTGGAGGAAGATGAGGGAATGGGGGCAATAGGTCAAACGGGACATGTCAGTATTTCAAAATGTAGGGATATTTCAAATTTAAGAATAAATTCAAGGGATAATTATCAAAAAAATACAAAAAAAAAAGTATTTATCAAAACAAATCCAATTTTTAAAATATTTAAAAAGATACAAAATCGGTCTTTCAAAGATCGGTTTTTCTCTCTCCTCAATTTTTCTCAACAAATTCTCTCTCCTCTAATATTAAAAAAAATGATTTTTTTTTTAAAATCGGTCTTTCAAAGACCGGTTTTTCTCTCTCTTCATTCATTTCTCTCACCATTTCTCTCTCCTCTATTATTTAAAAAAAAAAATGAATTTTTTTTTAAAGTTTTTCTCTCTCTTCATTCATTTCTCTCACTCTTTTCTCTCTCCTTAAAAAAATGATTTTTTTTAAAAAAAAAATTTCTCTCTCTTCATTCATTTCTCTCTCCTATTATTTAAAAAAAAAAACGAATCTATTTTAAAAAATTTTCATTTTTTTAAATAATAGGAGAGAGAAAGGGGTGAGAGAAATGAATGAAGAGAGAGAAATTTTTTTTAAAAAAAAATTCGTTTTTTTTTTAAATAATAGGAGAGAAAGGGGTGAGAGAAATGAATGAAGAGAGAGAAAAACTTTTTAAAAAAAATTCATTTTTTTTTTAAATAATAGAGGTGAGAGAAATGGTGAGAGAAATGGTGAGAGAAATGAATGAAGAGAGAGAAAAATCGGTCTTTGAAAGACTGATTTTAAATTTTTTTTTTTTTTTTAAATATTAGAGGAGAGAGAATGTATTGAGAAAAATTGAGGAGAGAGAAAAACCAGTCTTTGAAAGACTGGTTTTGTATCTTTTTTGAAATATTTTAAAAATTGAACTTGTTTTGATAAATACTTTTTTTTTTGTATTTTTTTGATAATTGTCCCTAAATTCAAAAATATCTAAAATGCCCAAAAAAGTTGAGTGGGGGCAATTGCCTCCAATGTCTCCTTACTAGCTCCGCCCCTGCTTGCTGAAACGGTGTTGCACAGATACGGAGAACTCTCACTTTTGTTTTTAATTCATCACTTTTAGGTTTATTTCCCTTTAGAAATAGAAAAATAAGTTACAAAAGGTTTAGTTTTGGAATCTCCTTCTGTTGATGAGATTATTTGAGAATTTCTTCCTTTGAATTTGCCGTTATGATTATGATTTCCCTCCGACAAAAAGAGATCGACTTGGCTTTCAAAGCCTCCTTCCTCCTTGCATTATATCATTTGAGCAGCAATATGAACATTTTAGTGAATCTAATAGGTCTAATCAACTTTTTACACATGTATCAAGCTGTATTTAAATTTATATCTATACACTCATCTTCAAAACATTGTTGAAAACTGATTATCCTAATTAGATTTGAGGAATAATGAATTTATATTCCTCTCTAAGAAAATATATTTTTTTTATTTGTAACGTTATTCTCTTATCCTCTACCTCCTTGAAAATCAAAAGGAATTATTTTACTCTTCATTTAAATTTTTAATGTAATCTTCCTTCCTTGTTAGGTTTAGGGAAAATTATGAACAAAAGCCAAAAAAAAAAAAAAAAAAAAAAAAAAAAATTATTTATAAAAAAATCTAATTTTTGAAAAATTAGAAAAAATATAAAAATTCAGACATTGAAAGACCAGTTTCTTCTCTCTCCTCTAAATTAAAAAAAAAAATCAATTTTTTTTTTAAATATAGACCATTAAAGGGCCGGTTTCTTCTCTCTCTTCTACATTTAAAAAAAAATCAAATTAAATATATATATATATATATAATAAAAATAATGATTATATTTTATATGTTTCTATCACACATAATTATAGTAATCATTGACAAGATAACTATCAAATTTTGATTAAATAATATAATATTAAATATTTTTTATAATATTTAAATTTTTATGTATTCACATGCAAGGCACGTGTATTTTACTAGTATATACATGTTTGTCCTATTTGGATTAAAAATTTCAGATTGAACTTATTTTTTATGAGGATGATCTCTATGGTGAGAAGGTCATCCTTATCAAACATCCAAAGGAATCTTAAACTTCTAAGTCCATAAAAAATGATTTAGAATTGTTAATCATCGATTTTTTATTGAAAATTTGTAAAATGCTTTTGATGCACTTAGAAATTTCAGATTCAACTGATTTTTTGTGAGGATGATATCATCACCATAGAGATCCTATTTACAAAAAATCAGCTCAATCCGAAACTTTTAAGTCACATAGGACAAATGTGTTGGCTCTCGAACTTAATAAAACACAACTAAGTTGGAATAGTTATTAGATGCAAACATTTGTGTGAGACCCACTTTAATTATTTTATTGTGTTTCTCTTTATTCCTTCAATTTTATTTTTACTCTTCTAACTTTATTATATTTCTTCTTTATCATTTTTAACTTATTTTATTATTTTTTTTCTTTTACCCCTTTAACCTATTTTTTTTTTTTTTAAGAATATTCTTTCAATTTTATTCTTTTTTACTTTTATACCCTTAACCCTCCCATTAAATTATAATTACGTGAGATCTACTATATTTTTTTTATATTTCACCCGCTATAACTTTACTATATTTTTTATTTTATTTATTTTATTACTTTTCATCTTTTACTCATTTAATCTTAAAAATTTAGGCTTGATCCAAACTTATTAATTTCATATCATTTTCAAGTTATGTTAAAATTGCCGCGACCTACTCTAACTTCAGTACCAAACTCGAAATTTAGTTGTATTCAACACATGAAATGAAGATTCACCCTAAAAAAAGATCAATGAACGTGCATGAGTAAAAAGTTAGAGTGCCAATAGAAACTCTCTCTCTCTCTCTGTAATGTTGAGGTTATAACTTAAACCAAACTTTTGTAATTTTTGAGTATTGTATTCTAATCTTTTGTGTTTTTATGGTGGGTATTGGACCATAGAAGTGTGTTTTAATCTTTAATTAGAATGCAATAAATAATTTAAGAAATTTGGATGTAATAAGTAAAAGTTGGAGTGTCAATAGCAACTCTCATATATACAATTACACGGCATTTAGTATTTCTTTATAGGCGGCGGTTCATGGACTTATGTAAAAGCAATGATTTTTCAAAATATGGGTTAGAGGTTTTGGATTGAGCTGATTTTTTGCGAGGATGGTCACTATGATGAGAAGATCATCCTCATCCTCGCAAAAAATCAGCTCAATCTGAAACTTCTAAATGCATCAAAAGTGATTTTTTATTATTGACAAAAATTGATAAAAAGTCGATGGTCCACATTCTAAATCACTTTTAATAGGGTTAGAAGTTTCAGATTGGACTTATTTTTTTTTCCGGATGATCTTCCCATCATAGAGATCATCCTCACAAAAAATCATCTCAATCCGAAACTTTTAACCTATATTTTGAAAATTTATTAATGTTGCATTGTTTTTACTTATGTTTTTTCATATGTCCCTTGATCTAACCCTTCTTTATATTGCTTCATATATATTTTTATTTGTAAGAGAGTTTCAAATGAATTAATGGAAGTTTTCTTCTTAATTTTTTGTGGTACAATATTTTAATTTAGCTTATTTTGACATTATACATTGTTAAATGATAGACTTGGTGCAAAAATTGAAGGAACTCCTAATCTCCTATTAATGATGGGCTATATATCTTAATGTATTGTCGTAAAATTCTTCAATGAGGTGTAATAATTAGGGATAGGATGGAAATTTTAGAAAAGTCAAAAATATGCTATTTTTTAGGTTGGAATGCAATCGGTACTAGTTGATGTGCAACTAGTCGATCCCTATAAATTTTTTTTAAATATGTTCCTCCTTATCTTAAAAAAAAAAAAAAATTAAGTACCCAAAATACTCATTATTATCTCTTTTATCTTACTTGAATTTTTTAATGACTATTACAATTCATGTAGATGATTTGTGATGGCAAATATCTAATGAAGAATGACATATACATACATAATTCTGAAGATTCAAACATTACTTTCAATTCATTTCGATGATTTGTGACAGTGATTGACGAATGAAAAACAACATATAAATACTCGCAATTTTGAAGATTTAGAAGTAATTTTTTATCTGAAAATCCATTTTGCTATTGTTATTTATATATTTCAAATATCTTGTGAAGATCTATCTAATGACAAGCTTATCACTTTTGAAAATTGATGAGCTCATCCTTAAATAAAGGGTTGGCAATGACCCGAAATATATCTAATGTCCGAAATGATTCGAAAAATACAAAAAATTGGACTTTCGGATCAGATTGGAATCTTAGTTCTGAAACAATTTCGGATCAGATTTGAATCTATCCCAATCCAGTCCAAAAAAATTCTCTTAATTTCATATAAATACATATCGATAAAATGTTTTAGTCATTTTGGTCTCTCTATATTTGTAATTGGAAAGTAGATTTTTTTAAAATTTTAAATTTTTTAAATTTTATTTTTATGATTTTAATTTTTTAAAATTTTTTGAACATTGATCATTTAAAAACAAGGCATGTGTTCGGATCGATTTTGGATTAAGGATGAAAAGAAATGGATCGAATTTGGTTCACATATTCATTAATCCGTTTGGATGGGTACATATTTTTAAATTTTCGGGTTGGTTTTGGAGTGATATTGATCCAATAGTGAACTGATCTGATTTTAGCCCTACTTAAACAAATCTTCATGAAATATTCAAAAATATAAAAAATTATAATAACGGAATAGACACTTAGATAAAAAATAAATAAATAAATAAATTACACTCTGACATTTATCAAGTGTGGGGTTGTCAACTTTAATGCTTTTAGGTTGGGATGATGAATTAATCTTCAAGACTCGATGTAGCTATAAATCATAGTTTTAAAACTCAACTAAAATTCTAATGTCAATTTAACAAATCAAATAAAAATTAATTTAATTTTTTAAAAATAGACTATTTTAAAATAAATGATTACGTACAGCTACATAACTCAATTGAGTTTTTAACCCAATACGGTGTATTTTCAAGCTGACTTCATTGAATTGACGAGTTGACTCAATTTTGTGAGTTGAATCCATCGAGTCTCTAGATAAAATCAATTCAAAATTCAACGTAGTCACTCAAGTCGACTTGGCCTAGTTTTTTGTTGGCTCGATGAGTTCTATTAGCATGCTGCAAATATCCTACTATATCGTTTCCTTTATAAACGACAAGATTGAAGGAAACTTGTTTTAAAAAAAAAAATATATATATATATACATATTCAAGTGACATTGAAGTTGACATTGATTCACACATTTACATTATTGACGTGGATGTGTACAGAACCATAGATGCTTTATTTTGTCAAGATACGAGTAAGAAAAAATCTATGATTATGTGTGCACCTCCACATCAACAATGTGTGAATCAATGTCAATTCCAATGTCGTTCCATCATGACTAAAACAAATTGATTTAGACACGTCATCGACGTTTAGGTCAAAATCAGAGGCAATCTTGCATTTTCAAATTGATGACATGCACACCCTAACTCATATCAAATGTCTCTCAGTAAAATCAGATGAGTCAAATAAAAATATGTCAAATTTATAAATGTATAAAATAATTTTTAATATTTTAAAACAAAGAGAAATATCCATATTTTTTCCTCACAACAAACATTTTGGCAAAACATTTTTCAAAACATGGGTTAGAGGTTTTGGAATGGGCTGATTTTTGTTGAGGATGATCTCTACGGTGAGGAGATCATCATCACCAAAAATCAGCCCATTCCAAAACTTCTAACCCCATCAAAAATGATTTACAAAAAATCAACGGTCCACGATTTTTCAACTTGTAACTGGGGCTAGAAGTTTTGGAATGGGCTGATTTTTGGTGAGGATGATCTCCTCACCGTAGAGATCATCCTCACCGAAAATCAGCCCATTCCAAAACCTCTAACCCATGTTTTGAAAAATGTTTTGCCAAAATATTTGTCAAAATGTTTGTTGCTGAACGGGACCCATATATATATATATATATATATGGGGAGTCAGTTTTGACAGCTAGCAAGGAGCCAACAATTTGTCCTGTATGGCTTAAAGGTTTTGGATTGAGCTACTTTTTTGTAAGGATGATCTCCTCGTCAAAAGTGATTAGAATTGTGGACTGTCAATTTTTTGTCGATAATTTGTAAATCACTTTTAATGGATTTAGAAGCTTCAAATTGGACTGATTTTTTGTGAGGATGATCTCCTTCCAAAAAGCCAGTTTAATCCAAAACTTTTAAGTCATATAAGACAAAATTTACTCCTAACATTGGTTGTCGACACCACTATATATATTAGGGGGTCAGATGAGCCAAGGTCGGAACCAAAGTATATGGACCCCTCCCTCCGCCTCTGGGAAGGTGCAATGCCCGCACATCACACACATCATATAAGTGAGGGAACGCCCTTGTGGGTGGCCCCGAGCAAATATTCCTTATAATGGGTACCAAACACGCAACCTACGGACTCTCACTATTTATTGGATTTGAAATTGCCATTCAGCCACCCCCTCGAGGTTACATCAAATATTTTTAAGTTAAATAATACAACAAAATTGCCCATCTAATAACATTTTTCTCATTTTAGAATGCAAAACTCTTTGTTAACTTGACCAATAGAGGATGAGATTTTCATTCCATTTAATCATACAAGTTGAAAATTTGATCTCCCTTCCTCAAAATGGTCACCCCTCATCACAGGGTTCCTTGAGTTCTTGTAAACAAGAGAGGAGGAAGGCAAGAACACGCGCGTGCCTTGTGCCAATTGCCACGGTAGTATGTCTATAAATTTTGCACAACAAGCACGAGACCTTTCAAAACACCACTAAGTGGTCATCAGACCATGTTTCTTCATCGTCGTTAATGATCAATTTTGACAACATGTGCACTATTTTCGTCTTTCTACCTTGACCTTGTATTAACACTCTATTCAATCTCCATGTATGCTCTTACATTGCTTCTAGCGATCTGTTTCATAGTAATCCACACATCTAATTTGACTCTATAAATGAACTATTTCTAGAATTGTAGTAATTTTCTAGTTTCACAATAATATATTGCTTTAAGTTGAAAACTTAAAAAAATATGGGGATGTAGCTCAGATGGTAGAGCGCTCGCTTAGCATGCGAGAGGTACGGGGATCGATACCCCGCATCTCCAACTTATATTTATTTTGTTCCAATTTTTTCCCTTTTAAAACTTTTATAGATCAACCATAATCCGGTGATGGTCCCACTCATTTTCCATCAATCAACACCGTTTAAACCCCTTGTTCCGAAAACTTCGGATTTGGATTGTTCCGATAACTTCGGCTATGAAACAAGAATTTGCATTCTAACAAGGATCCGATCAGGTAAGGATCCAATTTGATAACTTATTCGAATTGATTTTAAATAAATTATATGTTCCAATTCAATAAATTGTAAGAAAGGATCTACATTCCACTATATATTTTGTTAATAAATAAAGTCTATTTAAATTGTGTATATCAAATAGAATTGGTCCAACTATTGTCAAATTGGTTTTGAATCCTAGTATTGATGTTGTACACTCATTTCTGTTCCGATGTAGATGTTCGATCTTATAGGCCGGGATGATTATTCGACGGGTTAGGTCAATTTAATTAAGTTTGAGAAATTTAAGGGGGAAAAAAACAAAACAAAAAAATTATGGGGAAAGGTTAGAACAAATTTTATTTCTTTTGAAAGGATGGAAAAATCCATTTTTTTTTCTAAAATAATCAACAATTAAACAAATCACGTATTTTTCTTAATAATTGAATTTTTTTTCAATTAATGATCAATTTTTCTCAGTTAATTAATTGTTGATTCTTTTTCGATAGACCCTTTCAGCTTTTTTTATTCTTTTCTTAAATTTTTTTTTTTTTAAACTGTAGTGATTTGTCAAATTTTTTGACTTTGCCCTAGGGATTGAATCAAACCCAAAACTCAATCTGTTCCAATCTGATAACTTTGGACATGGATCGAGAATTTGGATTCTAATAAGGATTTAATTCAATAAGGGTCCAGTTTGATAACCTATCTATTCATTTTGGATAGGGGTGCAACTTGGTTCGGTTCAGTTCAGTTCAATTTGGTTTGAGGTCAAATTGGAATCGAACCGACATAGGTCAGTTCTATTGAATAAGAACTATAACCGAACCACATTTCATTAGAACCAAACCAACCCAAACCGAATTAAAGTCCATTTGGTTCGATTCTACGGATTGTCAATATTCTATAAATTGTAAATAATATTTTTTAATGAAAAAACAAACATAAAATTTCATATATATATATATATATATATATATGAAATTTTATTTATTTATTTATTGCATAGGAATTCAATTTCAATTCTATACAAGTTTGATCTGAGAACTGAATCAAATTGATCGATTGTACATTTTCGTAATCTGAAACCGAACCACAACTTATTCCAAACTGAACCAAACCACCCCAAAGCTATTGATTTGGTTCGGTTCTCAATTTGAACGGGACCAAGTTGCACCCATAATTTTGGATCAATCATGTCCAAATCAAAGAAATTGAACATTACACTATATATTTTGTTGAAATAAATAAATTTATGTATATTTTGTTAATCAAATTGTATTTGATTCAGTCCAGATCTAACCCAATTATTATGAAATCATGTTGGATAAAAATCCAATCCCATATGCCCACCCTTATTGGATCGGTCTCGGGTTGATCCATTGACATCCCTATTAGATACTCTTGTGTTGCAATTTGGCTCCTTATAAAGGTTCAACCTAAAAATAAAAATAATCTCACATTTTAAGGGCATAGAATCCATATTATATTTGCCAATAACATGGAACACGTGAAGGACACCCACACTCAAGTGGGACCCACGTGGTGGTGCCTTTGGGCGGCCTCCATTTGTCGTGCTTTACATATTGGATGGGAATTGGAGAATGTTATGGATTTTGAGTGAAAACTACATCTTCTCCATACCTTCCCCATGCCATGCACTTTGCTTTAATTCTAATCTAATTAACGAATATTACACTAATGTCAAAAAGGCTGGTAGGTCATATGACATAATGTAGGACCCCTCACATCTAGACGGGGTGATTTCAAATTGAAAAAGCTAGCTATCAGAAGACGAGTTCAACGTAATTGGTGATTCATTAATCAATATTATGTGTATGACGTGAAGATTCATTGTCATTGGTATCAATTTTTTTATTCGGGGATTGTCCCGAAGTCAAGATGGGATGATATATCCTGGAAGGATCGTCGTGGGTTCTCTAAGCATGATATGCCTTGGCATTTGGGATTTGATGTGAAGTTTTCAATGAACACGTCATGCCCACAAGTGCAAGGAGTGATGAAAAAATGTGTTATCTTAGACATCATGGTAAGTGCACCATACTACGACATTTCTAGTATTCCCCTATTTGAACACTATGGCTTGGACGGGTATCCAATGTGCCCTATTTGATCTATTGCCACCTTTGTTGGTTTAGGTCAACCTTCTTATAGGAATTTTTTTTTTAACATAGTAATGACATAATACTCAGCGATGCACATTATGGTAACCAATTTTGTCCCTACCTAAGATTGTGACACATATCCTAAAAAAATTATTATTCTCACGTAATAAAACAGAGTTCGAGCTCCCAAACTTATTTAAATCAACATGTTAAAGGAATTCATTTGAATGATATCACATAAAGACATGAGATCCCTGGCTTGATTCTAGTCTGATCCCTAACTCTTTTCTAACCTGAGCTCAAACTCGTATTTAATGCCTAGTTCATGTCTGACTTGAACTCGAGCTCATATCTAACTTGAGCCTGAGCTCCCATCCTTTTACATTAAAAAGGATACAGACCAAGATCTTATCGTATTGATGGGATTGCATATGGCAGAATTCTACATTTTTCAACGTTGCATAAATGATCTAAAACACTTGCACATCAAACTCAAGTACTTGCTTACAAGTGATGCACATCTTCTAAAACATTCAAGTGTATCTCAACTACCTACGTCAGACTCAAGTGCTTGTTTTTAAGTGATGGTTACATTTGTTAAAGCTTTCAAATGTATCTTAATTATCCAGCTCATCATACACTTAAACAAGTAATGTGGTGATACTCATTTCCAAGGCTTACTTATAAGTATATCCTCCATAAACTAAAAAAATTGTTGTTTGGTTGGGTTGTTTTAGCTAAGTTTTGATTTTCGTATTTGAGTACTATTCATCTTTTTCTATCTAAGTACTAACTTGACTATCAGAATATCCTTAGTAGACACCACATCGGGATCTCATCATTCTTTCATTCTTGTCGTCTATCAACTGAGAAGTGGTAAAAAAACATAAATCAACAATCGTCAATAAATGAGGAATATCAAGCCAACCATCAAAAGAGGTCAACCGATCGAGTTAGCACCAACAAAAGGTGAAGATCAACCTAACAATTAGAAGAGGTCAATCAAATCAATATCAACAAAGGAGAAGATCAAACTAACCATTAGAAGAGGTCAATCAAGTCAGTACTAACAAAGTAGAAAGTTTAAGTCGACAACCAAAAAACAATTCTCATCTCGAAGAGTGGAAACTCAAAAAAGTCTTCACACACATACTCTAACATTTAAGACTTACGCTAGTTGGCCATGTCTAGTACACTTCACGATCCCCCCATTTTCTGAATATTCAAGACTGTGACTCTTGGGCTCCATTATAGGTGTATAAGCAAGACATTACAAGCCTTTTAGGCATTTATGACAAAGATTTTGAATCGAAGAATTAGAAATTATCAATCAAGCTTATTTTTAATATGTAGATTTACGGGTCAAGCCTCTAAAGAATAGGTCAAGTGGTGGATAACTGAGTTCGAAATTGCAACTTAAATCTTGAAAGTACAAGATCTTCTCTCATATATGAGCCGCGATAAATCAACACGCCAAAACATAAGCGGTTTGTACGCAGCTAACATGGCAAGGGCATATAATCATAGATCTTTTTCTTCAGGGATACACACGGAAAATATCAACGATTTTGTTCCCTTATAATGTACAGGCATCGTATTTTCTTATTATGTCGATTTATCATTAGTCCTCATATATTGTTAAACAATTATGATACAATTGACCCACCCATCACGTGAAGTGTGGGTTAGGCGCACGTCACGGGTTCGATTCCCCTCTTAGGTTTTTCTCATGATTTAACTGGGGGACCATAACAGTGGGTTGTTGTGGTAGTCCTCCCCGAGATTAGTTGCGGGCCTGGACACTCGATTAGCAAAAAAAAAAAAAAAAATTATGATAAAATTGACTAAAAAAAAAAGATACCCGAAATCAACTCAAGTGCATAAAACCATAGATATTTGAGTCTTGATAATCTAACGCCCTAGGACATATACTCTCATCATAGTACCGTAGATCATTTGTCTTCGGATACACAAGAAAAAGATTTATGATTCTATGCATCCCGATACAAATGATCTACTATTATGTGATGGGAGCATATGTATCAGAGAGGGCGTCAGAAAATCATTTGTCTAGATATTTTCCTCGTGTATGAACAGTCCTGATAAACCGACTAAAAAAAAAAAAACTCACTCATCTGCACTGGATTCATTGCTAAATGACAAATGGGCACGGTAGTGCAATGTGGATTACAAATGATTGGACTTTCACCGTGGATGACAAAATGATCAACAGGGCCCACTTTGTCGAAGGTCAGGATTGGCTATTTAGTTGTTTCAATCATTATGGCCATACTTGAATGAACTTTTGTTGGGCAAAGAGCGGTAAAGTTGGTGACTGTATAGATCCTGTACTTCGGGTAGTTCGTTTGCAACTCCACTCTCTACACCTATACATGCCACATAACTCACTCTTCCTACTCCCTACTCCATTGATCTACACAAGTCAATAATATCTAAGCTGGTATCCACCCATGTAAGCAAGGCCTACCATGATTTTTTTTTGAAATAAAGATCCATGGACTAGGTGGGTCTTTTATTGGATTGGATCCGGATCCAAATCACATTGGAATTAATCTGATAAGGATCAGATTGGAGACGTTACGAGATCGAATTCTTGCGGATCAAGTTTTATTAAATCTAAATATTAAAATTTTAACTTGATTAACTTTTATAGGGTCAGGACATGAGTTGTGTGGACGAAAATTCTAATTTAAAAAAAAAAAAAAATCCACACCTAATCCAATAAAAATTATATCAAGTCAATCGAATAAAACCCAATTTGAAACACAAAATATAAGTATACTTCATATATAAATATAATTTATATATTTTCACATATTTTATAGGATCGAGACAAGGTTGATACCGAATCAATCCAAAAGTTTATTGGATTGAAACCTTATTAAATTAGATCCTCATCAAAATAAACCATCGATCAAGACTCAAAATTATCTAACGGATTGGATTTTTGATATAATCAAATCCATTGAAACTCCTAGGTCGGAACATAGACAGAAAAATATATCAAGTGGTGCTCAAAAGAGGTCCGGTTTGAATTGTAACACAACTACCAGGAGTACAGGATCAACATTTTTCTTTTAATAGTTTTAGGATATAGGATATATAGGATTTCCAAAAAAAAAAATAAATAAATAAATAATTTGACTTTTGTCGTTGGCCGAGCGAAAGCCGGGGTGTTATGCGCCACGCCAAACTCTCTCTCTCTCTCTCTATCTGATCACGAAGGTCTGATTGCGACGAGAGAACGAATCTATATCGGCAGGAGATCTAAGGAGTCTGCATCGAAAATCTCATACAAAGGCGACGAGAGATACTATTTAGATGGATAGAGAGCGAAGAAGACTTTCAGATCTAAGATAGTTCTGGCGGGAAATCGATAAACGGGATATTTTTGTATGAATTTGAGCAAATTTTGAAGATTCATGGATTTTTGAGCTAATCGGGGTCGAATTCGGAAGGAAGGAGAGAATTTGACTCGGAAAATTTGAAAAATTGGAGGAATTATGGAGAATTAGTGTGGTAATTAGAGGGAAGGATAAATTGGGTCGTTGTTTTGGAGGAAATTTCTAGATTTTTCAAGGTTTGAGTTGAAATTTGTGAAGGTGAGGGTTTGATTTGAAGGTGTTAGGAGAAAATATTTGGTCTTTTTAAGAGAATCGTGTTGGATAGATGAAAGTTTGAGTCTTTGTGCGAATTGCAGTAGATTTGCTATAAAAGCAGTAGAAATTAGAGCTTGGATTCGAGGAAAATAAGAGATTTTTCAGAACGTTTAGGACAGAGAATTGTTGCAGCAACTCAACGATTTGTGTAAAAGTCGAAGGTTTTTTGAAGATATTTAGAGGCTTTGAAATCGATTAAGTTAATAAATCTATTTAATTCTTCCAAGTAAGGTAAGGATTCCTTTGTTTTAATTATCCATCAGTTTCTCATTTTTTTCCACATTTTTTCACATTCTGTTATTATTTTCTTCATTTTGTTCGTTTGCTTAATTTAATTTTATGTGGAAAATTAAATTTTAAAGGTATGTTTGGACGAATATTTTTTTGCCCAAAAAATTATTTTCATGCGAATTGTTCTAAAATATATTTTTTGGGTGCAAAAAATGAAGATCCAAACGGACCCCTAAATTAGTATTTTTGTAAATTAATGAGAATAGTTATTTCTATTTTGATTTTTGTTCCTTTTTAGTACTCAAGTTCATAAAATTTGTTATTAATCCCTTTGTAAATTAACCAATCCCCGTTATTAAATATGAATATTACAGTTTAGAAAATTAGAAACATTTGTGATGGGTTCTTTAAACTCAAGTGATCTCATTTTTTCTTTGTGATCATTGACGGGCTTATATTGATTTTCAGGAAAAATGGCAACTTATGTGGATCCCCCAAATGGGGTCGGGTCTCCAGGGAAGCATTACTACTCAATGTGGCAAACCTTATTCGAGATCGACACAAAATATGTGCCGATTAAGCCCATTGGTAGAGGAGCCTACGGTATCGTTTGTTCTTCGGTGAACAAGGAAACAAATGAGAAAGTTGCAATTAAGAAGATTAATAATGTCTTTGAGAATCGCATAGACGCACTGAGAACTCTACGAGAACTTAAGCTTCTCCAACACCTTCGGCATGAAAATGTTATAGCTTTGAAGGATGTTATGATGGCCACCCATAGGAGAAGTTTCAAGGATGTTTATCTTGTTTACGAACTAATGGACACGGATCTTCATCAAATTATTAAGTCGTCTCAAGAACTTTCGAATGATCACTGCCAATATTTCCTTTTCCAGGTCAGCAATTCTCTGTTGACTATTTATATTGGTAGTAATTAATAAATTTGTTTCTAATTGGTCTTGGATACTTGTTCTTTCAATTATAATGAATTAATGTTTGAATTAGTTTCCTCCACTCGATACATCATATTATTACTTAATTCGTTACTAGAATAGTTATAAAATGTTTACTACCAGACCATATGGTTGGGGAAAAATAATCCTACTTATTGTCCTGGGATACAGAATTAATTGAAGCGAACGAACAAGAAATGATAATAAAGAAATCAACCACAACACATGGATTTGTTGTGTAAATGTCTTGTATTCTGTTGGGGGTACACTGAGCTGCGGGGGTGGGGTCCCGGAAAGGGGAATTATGTATTATTTTCTTAAGTTTTTTCTATTTTTGGGAGATAGATGCATTTTTTCTACTCCTGTTTTTTTGCTTGAGATCTTTAGAGCTGTAAAACTCGAAAGAATATAGTGTTTGGATTTTTTATCTGATCCGTGGACATAGGTACACCGCCGAACCACGTAAATCCTTGTTTTTTTGTGTGTGATTTTAGTTCTCTTTTTTGTTTTCATTTTTCACAGGATTTATGTGGAAAACCCTAACTCAGGTAAAAACCCCCAAGCCTCGCCGATTTCACTATGCTTGAAAAAGGCAAAAAAGAGTTACAATATCTATCCGCTAGAAAACTACTTTAAATACCCTTAACAAATTAGGGTTAGCAACCTACTAGCACAAAAATATGGTTTTGCCCTTTGTAATTGATTGATTAATCCAAATATTCGAAGTCAGTCTTGGAGCTGGTAGGGGCGGGCAGACCAGTCTATTCACTGAAAGAGATATGAGGCAGTAACTTCTTGTTCCCCTTTAGTTACTGAATGTTTAGTAGACTTTAGACACTTAAAGCCTTAGAGAAGACAAGTATCAATTCCATGTTGGTCTTATGTTTAGTATCAATCAACTTAAGCAGTCCAGTGTAAGACTTGATTAGTATAACTGGCATATGTAATTCGTGGATACATATAAGATGGATACTGGTCCTAGGGTGTATACTATTAATGACACCCACACTTAATTATCATGTTGAAGACTTGAAGCATCACGGGTGCTATTGATTTAATTGTTAGGGCTAATCAATCTTCAGAAATTGATAGTGAGATGTTTTTTGGATTTCTGTTTATTCCATGTTCAAATTCTCCAGATCTATGCACAATATAGGGTTTTTTTTTATCAATCCCCCAAGAAGTCTTCTTTATTTTGTCGTTTGTAGGACTTCTTTTTCTCTGTGATTCTATTATACAGTGGTTCAACTCTGATAGACCCCTTAGGGGTGCTATAAAGGTACAAGAAAGGCCTTTGTTCAGTTGTATTGCACAGTGCAACAACTGTTAGTTTCACAATTCTGAACTCGCTCCTACTAATCTGTCTATTTAATAGGTTAGCTAAACAAAAGATGTTCAACCAAACATGTTTGGGATTTTCGCAATACACCTCCTTGAAATGGCATTGTGATGAGTACAGTGTTCATTGGTGATAGATAGTTTTGGAGACCTGATCCCATCTGCTGTTAGATGGAATTGAAACTGGGATCCTCAACAATGAGCTACTTCTCTCTTGGACCTTGCAAAAGTAGAGCCACGAGTCTCTCCATCATGATTAGAGACAACTCTTCAAACCACTACAAAATCTTAATTTTTTTCCTTCTAAATGATGGCTTTTTATCAAAGCCCTAACCATTGGATCACTCCAAGCTCTTGGATTATTCCGTCAGATCCTAGCCTTCCATCCTATTATAAAAAACCCAAACTTACATAATGCTCTTAAAAACTTAATCTCACCCCTCGGTTGGGTTATATAGTTTCCCCTTCTTAGGGAAAAAAACAATGTAGATTTTGTTACCAAGAAGCCATACGAGCTATGCATTGAGTTCGACAGGAAACACCATCTACTTCTTTCATTTAAGCTTTTTTTTTTCTCTCAACAAGTATACTTCATTGGTGCCAAGATGAGGATTCCAGGTCGGCAGGAAAAGCTCAACCCCATGATTCACTCGGTCTGATGGGAATACAAAATCCAACACTTTGTAGTTACTGTAAAATGAGAATCATCTCGTTCTTGCTGTCTGTGATGGTTTAGCGATGGAAGTCTGATCCGTTGTGAACACAGTCGTTAATGATATCATTGTTCTAAGCATAAGCACATTGAAGAACTTTTACGGACATCCAAATGGTTTAGTTGACTGATTATATGTGATTTCTTTCGAATACTTCATTTAAAGTTTAGTTACTGCTATATTATACTATGTTGCCACCATTCGCAATTTAAATTGCTTTCGACTTTTCTATTCTGGAGAAGCGTTTATAGTGGGAAAGCATTTATATAACTTAATGCTGTTGCTACAAATATTACAAGTCATCACCATAGTTTTGGTGACGCTAGTTTCAAAAACGTCACGGAGCTTGACAACTGAAGATATAAAAGTTTCAAAACATACCAACCTTCCATTTAGTCCTCTTTTATGTCAATTGCCACCTCGATAGAAAATGACCCCTTCAACTGTAATCTTTTTATGCTACTTTTAGTCATTTATCTACTTTGTTTGAATTTATTGCTGAAATTTATATATTTATATCTGTGAAATGTAGTTGCTTCGAGGTCTGAAGTATCTCCACTCGGCAAACATCCTCCACAGGGACCTGAAGCCTGGGAACCTCCTCGTCAATGCGAACTGTGACCTAAAGATCTGTGACTTTGGGTTAGCACGCACCAGTAGTGGCAAGGGCCAGTTCATGACCGAGTATGTTGTCACTCGCTGGTACCGAGCTCCCGAGCTCCTACTCTGTTGTGACAACTATGGGACATCCATTGACGTCTGGTCCGTTGGGTGTATTTTTGCAGAGCTTCTTGGCCGTAAACCCATCTTCCCCGGTACTGAGTGCCTCAACCAGCTCAAACTGATCATCAACGTACTTGGCAGCCAGAGTGAGGCCGATCTTGAGTTCATTGACAATCCAAAAGCCAGAAACTACATCAAAACACTCCCAAAATCCCCGGGGACCCCATTTGCCCGTCTTTATCCCAAAGCCAGTCCACCAGCGATCGACCTCCTTCAGAAAATGCTCGTCTTTGATCCAACCAAGAGAATTAGTGTCACTGAAGCGCTTCAACACCCATACATGTCTCCCCTATATGACCCAAGCCGTAACCCTCCAGCCCAAGTCCCAATCGATCTCGAAATAGATGAGGAATTAGGGGAAGAGATGATCAGAGAGATGATGTGGACAGAAATGCTTCATTACCATCCCGAAGCTGCTTCAGCTAATACCCAGGTTTGAAGGTTTGTATCCGTTAACCCTTCTTTCTTCATTATGTTGAGAGGTCTAGAAGACTGTTTAGTTCGGAGGACAAAGGTTGTCTTTGTAACACTGCTGCCTTTTATTTTATTTTATGTAAAAGCATGCATTAGATGTTTGTTCTGTTAATGCATGAGAGTCTTGAGTTTATGTATTAGAGTTTTTGTTATGAGTCTGAACTTTTCATGCTTAGTGACCTCTGAACTTGTACATAGGTATGGTGGTTATGTATGTGGTCCAAGAACCCTTCTCTCTTTGTACATTAATGGTGGACTTATCGATTATCTTATGATGATAAAGTTATGTTTGAAGATTTTCTTTCTGTATGTTGGATTCATTATCATTCTCAAAGCCTTATCCCAAAGATTTGGATCGGCTAAATGAATCTTGTTTTTCCATTCCACTTTGTCCAAGGCCATGTCTTATGCTATAGAAAGAGTTTTCATATCTGCTCACGTTATCTCCATCCATGTCTTTTTGGGTCTTCCTCTCGCTATATTGGAACGTTTATTTTTTCTAAAAATTAAGGTCTTGATATCGTGAGCTCACCCAATGAATCCATCAAAAGGATGAGTATGGAGTATTGAGGTACTCCTTACTACAATCTCTCTTTGTATAAGTATTTTCTTTTTCTTTTTATTTTTGCTATGCAAGCGAGATTAGTGATCAATGATTTGTAGGTAAAAGCACATACGGCATCCAAAAACATTGATATGATACCACAAAGATGTAGAGCACATGATTTTAAGATCTTAAAAGAATTTAATTCAAATAAAAAAAAAATGAGAGAAAATTATTAAAGATGATTAAATATTTTAATATTTACAAAAAAAATCTAATTTTTAAAAATTATCAAAAACGAATTAAATTGTTTTTTTTTTTCTCACAAACCTATGTATATGTATGTCTCTTATTTGTATACCTTATTATGTAGACATGGGACAATGTGATGCTCACTTCCAGTCTGAACCATATTGGGAGCGACGTCAGGACGGGCGAAATGAATCCTATCCTGTATAGTCGAATCGGCTGTGGTGACGCATCTCAAATCGTCCTTATTTGTTTGTGTATTTTTCTTTCTCTCATGTCTTCTGTTAGTCAATAATTAACCATCTATTTTGTTTAGTTCTTCACTACTCTCCAAAGTTGGAGATTTGGGAGAGAATCCGCTCAAACCTTTTCGAATCAAATTTCTCAACGATAACCGATTTCCAATGCACACATGCCATTGGTTACATGAGATCCATATGCATGGGGTGAAGGGAGAACCATGGACGACTCCCCAACTAACAAATAATATTTAGGAGAGATGAAAGAGAAACGTAGAACAGTTTAATAGTATTTTAAGTAATTTATTAAATATTTAAGGATAGATTAATAATCTACATATTAAAGGTGTTTTTGATATTTTTGAAGAATAATTGTAACAATAACAAAAGTTTTAAAAAGTCCTTTCGGCCAACCGTGTTTGTCTCCCAAGTTATACTATCCAAAGCAAGGTATAAGATACGTTGTCCATTTTTTTTTTTCTTGTGTTTATGTGTCTCACTTTATCAATGTTTAGCTAAATTAGCGGATTCCACTCATGAATAGCATAACCAAGAAAATTCGGATTGGGGAATCCCACCAAAAGGCTCATCAACTCCACAACGTAAAAACACTTTTCTTACAAACTTAGTAGGATTCCAAATTTTACAGAGGGTCGTTGGATCCACATGGATTACCATCTTGCCAATCCAACACCATAGCCTTTTAGATTTCATAAAAAAAAAAATTAGATTGAGCTTGATTCAAGTGATTGAAAATGGACAGCTACAAAACTCCAAAAACTTAAAATTAAAATTCAATGGAAAAATAAAATGATGTTTTCTAATTAATTCTTTTCAAAATTCTTAGAATTTCGTCCTCTACAAACATGTGACATTGTAACATCGGATTCTGTTTTTGGATGCTAAGATATGAGCTCACACCCTTAGTAAGATTTGAAATCTTACTAAACTAGTAAGGTTAGTTTTGACTCATAAAAATTCTTCAACCACCAACTCACCAAAGAACAAATTAAGATAGAGATAAATCAGATATCATTTTTTTAAGCATCATTTGCATAGGCATATGGCAATGAAAAATTTATTATTTTAATTAGTATTAAGATTTATTTTGTAATGCATATTTTGAGGCTTATAATTTATATAAATTCATATTTGAGCTATTTACTACATTAGACTAAACTTACGTCATTATAGGAAAAATAACATGTAGACTAGACCATGTCAGGATTAATGTTAGACAAACAACATGAAAGCTAATCCAACTAAGGATTTCCACCACCAGGGGCAGAGCCAGGATTTTGCTTATGTGGGGGCAACTAAGAGTAGAGAATTTTTTGTGGGGATAATTAAGAGTGAAAAAAAAAGTTGTGAAGGCAATTAAGAGTGGAATTTTTTTTTTTTTTGTGGGGGCAATAGTGGCAGAATTCTTTATCCATCATTAAAATATGTCGTAATAGCACATTAATTCGTAGAATCTAATAGTTCTTGTGGGGGCAAGTGCCCCTATAGCCCCCACTCTAAATCACCCCTGTCCATCGCATGATCAAGGGAAGTTTTATTTAGAATATCTTAAATAATTTTTGAAAAACTAAGCTTTGAACGGTCAATTTATATATATATGGATCAGGTTCAAGGGCCATATGAGAAAACATATAAGAAAACTTTCGAAAGTAAAAAAAAATTTAAAATATGGGTTAGAAATTTTGGATTAAGCTGATTTTTTGTGAGGATGATCTCTATGATGGGAAGATCATCCAAAAAAAAAAAAAAAAATCAACCCAATCTGAAACTTTTAACCCCATTAAAAGTGATTTAGAATGTGGATCGTCGATTTTTTACCAATTTTTATCACTAATTTGTAAATCACTTTTGATGGATTTAGAAGTTTCTGATTGAGCTAATTTTTTGTGAGGATGATCTTCTCATCATAGTGACCTTCCTTGCAAAAAATCAGCTCAATCCAAAATCTCTAACCCTTATTTTGAAAAATGAAAGTTTTCTCATATGTTTTCTCATATGGCCCTTGAACCTGACCCATATATATATAGGGTCAGGATCAAAGGCCATATGAAAAAACATATGTAAAAACAATGAAACATTAATAAATTTTCAAAATATAGGTTAGAAGTTTCAGATTGAGCTGATTTTTTGTGGGGATGATCTCTATGATAGAAAGATTATCTGAAAAGAAAATCAGTCCAATCTGAAACTTCTAACCCCATTAAAAGTGATTTAGAATGTGGATCGTCGATTTTTTGTCAACTTTTTTCAATAATTTGTAAATCACTTTTGATGGATTTAAAAGTTTCTGATTAAGCTGATTTTTCTGATCATAGTGACCATCATTGCAAAAAATCAGCTCAATCCAAAACTTCTAACTTATATTTTGAAAAACTATTGTTTTTTCATATGTTTTTACATATGGCCCTTGAACCGCCCCCATATATATATATATATTATAAATGAGGACTTGTTGGTCCGTAGTTTTCGAAAATTGTCTTTAAAAATTATTTTCCCTTTTTTACTATTTATCCTTTAATCAATATTTTAAATCTTTACTATTACAGTGAAAGAAGGTGGAGTGGAAGTGGTTGGCTAGCAAATTTTGAGTGGTCATAAATACCCTCACTTTTATATGTAATTTAATATAAAAAATATAATTTCAGTTTCAGATCCAAAAAAAATTGCAGCCACGCCCTTAGGATATTCGTTTTCAAAATTACAAAGAATGTCTTTTTTTTTTCGTTCTTACTATCTAGTCTTAAAAAACCTTTGAATCAGTATTTTAAATTACAAATAAGCCCTTTTAATACATGTGTGTTTCCCAATGCCACCTTCTAGTTAAGTTAATAATTTTTCAAAGCTATCTAAACAATTTTGACTCGTCCGAGACGAAACGACTCGAGTCAACTCGTTTGGGACCAGGTTTTATGACGGTGGATGAGACTATTTTGATGAGACTATTTTCCTTAAATATCTGAGTATCTCTTCGCTTCTCCTTCCTCCATTTTCTCTCAAAAACTTTCTAAACGAAGAACAAGAAGAGGTTCTAAAACCCTAAATCGATCTATTGCTGTAAGATTGTCTCATTATTATTTTTAATTTTTGCTACATTAATGATTTGATTTGAGATTTTTTTTTCTTCTTATTTTGGTTCGTTTTTTAAATTCTCAGTTCTTTATCTTAGAATCTAAGCATCTACTGAAAATCTGATTAATTTACTGTCGTCTATGGCATTGAATTCAAATGTGAGGATGTTAAAAGTTTAGATTTTTATTTTTTAATTTTTAAAGTTTGTTCTCTGTCTAAAATGTTAATTTCTTATTTTTATTGTCCCTCCCATTGTTTATATCTGTTAGATTGTTCTCTGTCTCTCTACTCTCTTTTTTTAATTGTTTTGTTTCCCTCTTGGAAATCTAATTTTGTTGATTGTTGATTGTTGATTAATGTACAATTGTTGATTGGATTGAATCTCGTCTTAAAGAACGATCTTTGTTCTTGTACAAGTTGGGGCTATTTCATTTTTACTAATCTTTGGACTTTACTACGACTACCACTCATGGTTTAAAACTTGGTTTTGCGTCTCGTCCATGCCAGATACCGAGGTGTCTCGGATGAGTTTTCCGATACATTAGTTTAAAAAAAAAAAAAAAGAGTAATGAACGTGGGGATCAATATCTCGTCTGAAAAATTGACTTGTCCGTCTGTCTCGTCCATGCCTGATACCGAGGCGACTTGGGCGATACCTCTCGGTCTCGGAAGAGTTTTGAAACCATGCTACCACTACTACTGTAAGCGTGTGTTTGGAAATGGGGGTTGGAGTTACAACTTTCACCTTAAAATTCTAATAGGTTGTTTGGTTCACCAATTCCATGGAGATGCAACTCCAAGAAGGTCCTCAACGCCCATTTTTAAAGGAGTTACAACTCCCACCTATGTGGGTGGGGTTTACAACTCCAGGCAAAAATCTTTAGTCCCAAAAATCGAGTTGACTCACCTGAGTCATCTAGTATATAAATCATTCAACTCACTTTTCATTATTTATAATATAGATTCCTATTTAAATAACAAAAAAATGTTGAATAATCCAAAATTATCCGACCCGAATCAATAAATCGGTCAGGTCGGATCCGGATTTAATGTAATCAATATGGTTTTAACTAATAAGATCCAAGTCGGATCCGGATATGAATATACTCAGATCCAAGCCGACCCAAACCCATTTTAAGCCCTAGATTAGAATGTTTCATCACAAAATCATATTTATTTAAGATAATAAATATTTTAATTCCTAAAAATTAATTAATTATCCAAATATATAAAACCCAGCCAACTCGGTCAATTTTTATTGTTTATGACAATATTTTCTAAGTAATAGAGGAGTCATATCGGATACCAGTCAAATGCGAACAATTCATCAAATGGATTCCTACATGATACCAAGCACTGGAGTTTGTCTTCATTTTTTGGGCTTCAAGTGATTGAGTTCAACTAGCCTTACTAAGTTAGTAAGGATTTCATCCTCACCGAGGGTCCTTGGGCTTAACTTGTTGCATGCAAAACCATGATCTGATGTTTCAGGGTTGTAGAGGACAAAGTTCTATGGACTTCGAAATTAAAAAAAAAAAAAAGTTATTTTTCACCGCTGAATTTTAATTTTAAATTTGTGAGTTATGTGGAAGTTCGGGAGCACCGATTTTCAAAACTCTGGATCAAGCCCAAAGGAATTTTTTTTTTCCCCATGAAATTTAGATGGCTGTGGTGTTGGATTGCCAATATGGTAATCCATTTGAGCAGAACGACCCTTAGTAAGGCTTAAAATATTTACTAAGTTAGGGAGGAAAATGTTTATCTAAGTGATTTACCAATGTTTATCTAAGTGATTTACCCCCTTTTATGATTGATCATAGGATCTGATTTTGGGGATTTTTATTTTCCTAGCTTGGTCTGAAGTTATGGTGAAGGAAACTGAATATTATGACATCTTGGGTGTGAGCATTGATGCATCTCCAGCTGAGATCAAGAAGGCTTACTACCTTAAGGTAAGCTCTCAACCTCATGTCAACAGGTTTAATTTTGTAAATTTCAGTAGTGTGTATAATTAGGTCCAGCTATGTTTCGAATCTTTATTCTTATAATGAAGAAGGTGGAGTAGAAATGCTTCGACACCAAAATTTGAGTGGTCATAAATACCCTCACTTTTATATATAATTTAATATAATTAGGGTCATTTTAGTCACAAACCGGGAAAATTGCAACCCATGACCCTAGAATCACGTTGCTTCATTTTCAAAATTACAAAGAATATCATTTTTTTCTTACTATCTAATCTGGAAAAAAAAACCTTTAATCAGTATTTTAAATTTCTATTTTATTTTTCTTTTTGGGTTTCAGATCTGTTTAGGGTCAGCTAGAAATATTGAAAATTTTAGAAGTTACACCGAGATGTTCTGTTTGTTAACCATCACTCAGTGGTCTTATTGGTGCATTATCTTTGTATGGATGGTGATCTTTGGAGGATTACATTCACAACTTAATGCTTCTTTTGGAGGCACTTCAGTGTATAAAGCATAGACCTAATTTGTTATTCTTCCTTCACACACAAAACAGGATCGGAGATCATCATCCTATATATTTTTGGTAGGAATCTATGGGTCCCATCATGAGAGGTCCTAATTATATTTTCATTAATACTGCACCACGAAGCATGAATGAGATGTCTGAATCCTTTGCTATAGATTGAATAATTTAGAGAGCTCTTATCGGCGCCCCAATTCTTTACTTATTACACCTCAATTAGAATAAAAAAAGAGTCAATGGATGAGAATAAGTAAAAGTTGGGGTGCCGATAGAAACATTCTCCTTTTCCTTTTTAAACATTTCTATTTGTTAGATTTAGGATTTTATATGGACCTAATTCTAATTGTAAAGAACTGTTGAAGTTATTTGAATGTGTTATAATGTTTTGTAATGTTGAAGTAATAACTTGAACCGAGCTGTTGTAATGTTTGAATGGTGCATTTTAATCTCTAATTAGAGTGTGATAAATAATTTAAGAAATTGGGATGTAATAAGTAGAAATTGGTGTGCCAATAGTACCTATAATAATTTAACGTCCTTTAGTTTATTATAAAGTTATTTCATGGGTTTCTCTTGTAGGCAAGGCTGGTACACCCAGATAAAAATCTTGGAGATCCACAGGCGGCCCACAATTTTCAGGTACGATTTTTTGGTCTAATTTACTTATTGAAGGATGAATCAGAATCTTGCATTGTTTATGCAATGTTGAAGTAGAGATTAGGGTTTATTATCTACAAAGAACAGCGAAAAAAAGAAAAACGAATGTGGGTCCTTTTATTTTGTAGTAGGAATTGGAGCCATTTGAATAAAATAAGTCCCAACTGGATATCTTAGACCTGTTTCGCATGACTTTATGTTTAGTAGAAGTGTTTTTATGGAATCATTTCCCTTTGAATCACTTTTATAAGAGATGGAATTTCCTTTAGGTGCTACTATTTGACATACCTTCCTCATATGCATGTCAAACAAGCAACTGATAGTAAGCACCATAACATAAATGTAGCACACGTTGACGATTCATCAATCAACATCAAGGCAAAAAAATATAAAAAAAATTGGAAAACTCTGCTTGCGTCACAGTGATTCTTTGCTAACATGTGCCTATCATTTCAAGCTCCATAAACACCATGAGGGAGGCAGAAACTAAAGGATAGACGTGAAATGAAATCTATGTGTTGATGTGGCCAAGTGAGATCTAATGGATTAGATCTTCAGGCATCTTATTCTGCTTCTCTCAACGAACCCAAAATCTAATAAAACAAAAATAACACCCTAGATCCTGACCTTAACCCTAGAAATATACAAATATTTGTATCTCTCACACAGTGGGGTGGGGGGGTGATACATTCCTTAGGGTCACCACCAAGCTTTGTAATGTGGAAGCAATGTTAGCAGGAGCACCACGGGGAGCTTTGATAAAACCAGGAATCTTACTAATTTGTAGAAGAAAGAGATGATGGAGATGAAGGAGGGAGAGTTTTTATTTAAAGAGGATAGAGATGTCAACAAAAAGGAGAGAAATTGAGATTAAGACTATCTAGAGAGGAGAATTATTATGTAGAGGGAGAGGGATGTCAATAAGAAGAATATTTATAATGAATGATGGACTACAAATATTGACGGACAGGAAAAAGTTGATGATTATGTAATCAGATAGTCCACAAATAGGTAAATTAAAGATAAATGCCAAAACTACTCCTACTCAATATATACTAAGGACAAAACACAAATAAAGATGAATTAATTAGGTATTCTAGTGGTCTAGGAGTTGTTGTTTATTATTATGTCAGTTAGTACACAAATGAACATAATTGCTATTCTATGGATTATGTTATAATTGCAAAGGTACTTGGGGAGGCTTATCAAGTTATAAGTGATCCTGAGAAGCGTGAAGCCTATGACCAGCATGGCAAGGCGGGCATATCCCAGTAAGTTGACACAAATTTCTCCATAGGGTGTTCTAATTGAAATTGTGGGGCCTTACTTATTGTTGAAAATGTTATTTCTTCTTGGCTATGCTTTGCCATGTTAATCCGATCCTTATTTTTTCATCTAAAATACAAGAAGAAGAGAGAGTTGTAGTATTTATGGCTTAACACATTTCCATATTTCAGAGATTCTTTGGTGGATCCTGCCGCTGTATTTGGGATGCTTTTCGGAAGTGAGTTCTTTGAAGACTATATTGGTCAGCTTGCCATGGCTTCTTTACTATCTGAGGAAACTGAAGAAGACTTACAGGCCCCAGAAGGCCAAGAACAAAAATTTCTGGACAAGATGAGGGTACCCCGTCATTCACTAGTGTTCTCAAATAGACTTAAGAGAGCTTCTATTGCCACACCAACTTTTACTAACTCACACCAAGTTGTGTGCTAATTCTTTGATGATTTCATATGAATTGGTGTAGCGTTAGTAAAATTTGGTGTGGCAATTGAATTTCTCTAGATTAAGCACCTCAATTCATGCCAGTGAATCACCATTTCATTGTTGAAGTACAGGAGATGCAGAGTAAACGGGAAGAAAAGCTTGTAAAACATCTGAAAGACCGTCTTCAGCCATATGTTGAAGGTCGAAGGGATGAGTTCATAAAGCAGGCAAACTTAGAAGCCCGCCGTCTCTCGGAAGCTGGTAATAAAATCTGCATTTGAATTTGTCATTTTTTAATATTTTTGTGCTTAAGAGTCCATAGCCAAAGAATCATTGGGTCATTAAATATGCTGGAAACTGAACCAAATTCTTCTTTTTAATTTCTCATTTTTTAATATTTTCATGCTTATGAGATGGTATTACTTAAAGAACATGGCCAAAGAATCATTGGATCATTAGCTCCCCCCCAACCCCCCAAAAAATTAAAATTAAAATTAAAATTGTTGGAAACTGAACCAAATTCTTCAACAATTTGAGTGTCTTTTCTGGAATAAAATCAAGTTCTTACAAATATTGAACCATTACTGGAGGCCCATCTAGTCAAGTTGAGCAATTATCCTTCCATGATTAAGTGGTCTGAATTGAAATGTGCATGATTCTTCGAACTCCACTCCTTTCTCTTCCTTGTTAGAATCCTTGAACCTAATCATACCCTTGAACAAGGTTTAAAATCTTCATTTCAAGTTGTTTTTTCGGTTGGGAGAAAAAATGGAAAGGATCTCAAGTGAAACATTGACTTTCTAAGACAATCCAGAACATTCAATATTTCATTCTCGGTTTTGTCCAAAACCGAACTTTGCTGCAGAAACAATTGAAATAGCGAAATCTACTTCACTTCTATGAATCTAAATCTTTTTTTGTGTTCCACTACTTTATTAATGTAGTGCAAAGTTAATGTTTTTTTATTCTCATTAGCCCTGATCAGTTGTGGAAACTGTGAACTCAAATAGTTATGAGATCAAATTACTATAATACCCCTGGGCACTTCAAAATGGATGCCATATTGGTGACTAGCACTTCGTTTTTTAATGTACAAATGTTTTGTCTTTGCCATACCCAAGGAACATAGGATCACAATTTCTTTGAAAACCCGCTCTATTAAAATGAGAAAGAAGCACTGTTTGTTAAATAACCAACTTCTCCAAAAGACCGATCTGTTGGAGAGGGGGAGAACTATGAATATTAGAGGGTCATGGGGCTTAAATGGGGTATAAAACACCTGAGAGTGGAGGGAAATATACACTCAACACTCCCCCTCACCCATAATGGTGGAAAGAATTGAACCCGTGACCCATACAAACCTAGTACTCTGATACCATGTTAATCAACCAATTACTCCAAAAGACCGATCTGTTGGAGAGGGGGAGAACTATGAATATAACGAAGGTCACAGGGCTTAAATGCGGTATGACACACCTGAGAGAGGAGGAAAATATACACTCAACATTGTTTTCACCCCCTTTGTTTTTCCTCACCAAATTACACTTTTTAAGAAATCATACTTTGAATTTCAGCTTTTGGTGAGGCTATGTTGCACACTATCGGTTATATTTACACGAGGCAATCTGCTAAGGAACTTGGGAAGAATGTACGGTTCATGGGTGTGCCATTCTTAGCAGAATGGGTGCGAGACAAAGGTCACTGTATAAAATCACAAGTAACAGCAGCTTCAGGTGAAATTTTGTCTGCAATTAAAGAGAGCTTCTTTGGAGGAGAAATGGTTTGGGCCCCATCATTTTCGTTTGGAGTTTCTAAGATAAAAGAAACTGACTCTTTTGTATTCCGGAATGTGTAGGTGCAGTATCTTTAATTCTTATGCAGGATGATGGGAAGAAGGTTGAGCACAATGAGAATGGCGAAGAGAACTTGTCAAAAGTCATTGAAGATAAGAAAGAAGCCATGGTTAACAATCTTTGGAAGATCAACGTGGTTGACATTGAGTCAACTCTCTCACATGTCTGCCGAGCGGTGAGCTTTGGTTATGGTCCATCCTGCTTTGAGAAAATAAATTTACACTCAAGTAACCCTCCATGCAATATAGATGGATAGAATAAATTGTATAGGTATTCCACAAATAATAGCTGAAAACAAAGAAAACACAAACAAAACTGAAGTACATTTTTGCAAGTCTTTTTGTGTGTCTGACTTATAAAAGGGTATTGTTAACATGTGCTCTCAGGGCATACATTAAATTGCATTAAAAATTGCACCTTGGAAATGCATTTACTAACAAAAGATGCCCTAAAAAGGATTTTTATTATCAAAATTACACTCAGATGTTTATTTCAATGGTGTATTGAATGCACCTTAACGTGTGCCCTTAGGGAACATGTTGACAAAACCCGATAAAAATGTTTAAAAAGACAAAACATGACTGCATAACTAAGGAACTGATTTTTAGTTCTATACTCTGCTTCAGGTTCTCAAAGATACTAGTGTTTCAAAGGATGTGCTCAAGCTACGAGCCAAAGCTTTGAAAAAGCTTGGAACAATCTTCCAAGTAAGTGTTCATTTCATTCCTTTAATTTACGTGTCTTTCTCACAATTTTTAGTGGTATTCTAAATGGTCTCCAGTTGGTACTTAATTCTTTTCGATTGTGATCTTAGGGATGAGACCTTTACTTTCTCCCGGCTGGCAATGGGTTGGGTATGGGTCGGATGAAGCATATATCTGTCTCCTTATCCAACTCTATATCTGGATATCCGTATCCGATTTGTTACCCAGTTTTGCTAAGGGTATCCATATCCTACCATTTATTCAAATTTTTAGAGGCTATCCATATCCGACTTGTACCCAAATTTCAAGCGGATATCCGAGTTGGATATATACCCATTGTGAAGTTGATGGAAGGACCTTAATTTTGGGTTATGCATATATCTTATTGTGAATTTATCGGATTAAACTCGGATAAATGAATTTCAGTTTGGATTGGATTGGATATGATGCACATCCATAACCAACCTAAAAAAATTTGGATAAAATAATTATGGATAAGAAAATTGTACAAATACCCGAATAACTTGGGTCAGATGAGTTGGATATTGTCTCACCCGTTGCCAGCGCTACACCTAGCTCTTACAATTTACTTGATCATTGATCGTTAAATTGATTCAAACTCTTATATCCGGCGGAGATTCAAGCCAAAGCAGATAAAGCAAATAAAATAATGGCAAGTTTCACACGGTTAAGCATAGTAGCATACAATGACTTCTAAATACATTTTTCAAGGGAAAGGAGCAAAAGTAACAATTTTGATGTCCCAACCACTTACATCTATTGTATTTATTTCAACAATTAGAACTATAGCCAAAAGAGTAGAGAAAAGGTAACTTCTCGAAAGGTTAAAATTATTCTTGAAGTAGATCAAAAGCTGGCAATGGAGAAGGTAATTTGGTTTCAAACTTAAAATGTGTGTTTCCTATAACTTGGTCAGGTACTTGACTTATTGTTATAACCTTGAACTCGAACCTTACTATGTATGACATTTGTCTGATAGATTTATTGAGTTTATGACATGAACTTCTTTTCTATTGTAATTTAATCAGTTTTTGGAGAATGTTTCATCTACAATTTATGTAATTAATTCATATAAAATTAAAACTCACATTGTTTTCCTATAACTTCTTAGGGTGCCAAGGATCTTTATAGCAGAGAAAACAGTTTGCGCCATGAGAGAGACCAAAAGAGAGATGTCGAATCATCATCGACGTCATCATAGGCATCATGAAATGTTTAAGGTACTTAGTTATATCTTAATTGGTGTATGTTCATGTAATAGATGATAGATGTTTTCGGTAGTATTGTTGATGTGTTCATGTATTTGTGAGTGTTAAAAAGATGTTTTATGGGTTTAGTCCCACATATGCTAAACATTAGTTTTGGACTCTTTACGTGTCTTATACTATTTACAATTTTTTTTTTTCTATTTGTTTTGTTTCTCTTTTTTGTTTTTTATTTTCATCTCATCTCACTTAATAGCTTTGTATGAAACCTTCTACAGTAGATTTGGTTTATGTACCGTTGAACCGATTGAACCTCGTAAAAAGATAAGGAAAGAATTTTTATTTTATACAAAAAATTGGCTGAAAAACACATTTGCACATTGTATTGAAATGTGTTTAGAGGGATGCATGCAAGCATCTCTTGATGGCGAACTTATATTCCATTATTTTCTTGAATTGTCTGTGATTGAGATTGCGACCAATGAATCAGGCTGCATTGAAACTCGTGAATTTTTCGAAACCTTTTTATTTTGTTTTTTTTTAAAAGGGAGTCTTGGTCTGTACTTGACTGATGTGCCAAGGGCACAGCACCATCAATCATTTTCTTTGTGTATGCTGAAGAAAAAGATTTATGGTTCTGTGCCCTTGTCATGTCACCCGCATACACACGGAGTGAGTTTTTGAGTCAGAAAATCATGATTTGATTTTTTGGCTCTCCTCCGACATACTCTCCTGACGTGACATGAGTATAAAATCATATATATATATATATTTATTGTTCTTGGGATGCACAACTGCATGTATTTATGGGGATGTGCAGTGGTGTATCACAAGGAAAAAATCTATGGTACTATGCACATGTCATTTCAGGAGAGTAGAAGAGGGAGTATGTCAGAGGGGGAGTCAAGTTATTATTCCAAAGGAAAGTGTTGAGATGATGAGTAGAAAGAAATATATTTAGAAATTGTTGGAGTGACTCCAATAAGTCATAAATTAAGAGAAAGTTGATTGAGATGATTTAGTTGTGTTCAATGAAAGAACACTGAACAGAATGCTTATAATCCCAGTTAGGGATCTTGAGAGAGTGGAAGGTCCACTCCAATGAAACTAGTCAATTTAATTTACTTGGCAAATCATCAACTCAGCTTGTCTAGTTGACCTAGTTAGATTGAAAAATATCTCAGATAAAAATGTTGATCAAATTTGACTTGGTTAAGCAGTAATATTTGTAAAGAATAAAAAATAAATATCATCATTTATTTTAGGATAAATTACACTTTGTCCCCTATAGGTTTGGCATAATTTCATTTTAACTTCTAATGTTTTGATAATTGCACTTACCTCTCTTATAGTTATCTAAGTGATTCACTTACCCTTTCTGTCAAATTGTCATCAACCTAATTGTTAGGTTCCTTTTATAGAGATCATTTTACCTTTTTTAAAATATTATTCTTTTTTATAAATAAAAATATGTCGTGAAAAAATGAGTTCAATGAATGTTAAGAAGGAAGTATTTTAATTTATTTTTTAAATAAAAAATAATATAAAATAAGAGGGTAAAATAGTAAAATAACATTTAAATTTTAACTCCTTAGTGAAAGGGGAGGTAAGTGCAATTATCAAAACATTAGAGGGTCAAAATGAAATTATGTTAAACTACAAGGGTTAAAGTGTAATTTACCCTTTATATTAAATCATTAAAAATATTGTTTAATTATTTATAAATTTAATATATTTTTATTTCACTCATTTGAGTCAACTTGCGAGTCATGAATTTTACTTGACTCGATGGACATTAATACTATGATTGAAGATACATATATGAACTTACTTTAGAAAAAGATGGTTAAAATTGAATGGATGAACCTGCAAACCCCAAATCTTTTGGATAAGGTTTTGATGATAATAATGATTATATCCTAAGTGATTTTCCATGAAAATGAATTCCCATCTCACTGTCCGGAAAGATTTTGTCACCTCGTGACGTTATTCTCTAACAATTACTCCCACCCCTTAGAATCCAAAATCACAAAACTCAAAAACTCAACGTGACTTAGATGTCCATAGAGTCAAGTGGATAGCTATGGAGTGAACTCGAGTGAGTCAAATTAATATGTACATAATAATTTTTAATATTTGTTAATCTTGTGTTTCTTTTATCGGTTTGTTTTTAATGAGTTTAGTTATTTGGTGTTGATGGGATTTGAACACAGGTTTCTAGTATCATCAATTAAAGACTTTACCAGCTAAGAGATTGTTTGTTTGTGCTATTTTTCAGTGCTAAATGTTGAAAAAAGAAATTTCAACACTTTTTGTCAAGTAGCCGCGTTTGTTTACTTTATATTTTTAGTGTTTATAGTTGAAAATAAGTGAAAAAAATTCGACATTATTTTCATGCTTAATTTTTGCACTGAAGCGGTAGTCACTTCTCCTTTTTGGCATAGATAAGTATACCTTTATATTTAAAAAGATAATTATATAAGCATCCCACAAATTAATAAACCCACACCATGGTTGACTTGTTTTATCTTATATGGGTTAAAAGTTTTGGAAATGAGTCGATTTTTGTTGAGGATGATCTCTACAATGAAGAGATCATCCTCACAAAAAATCAGCCTATCTTGAAACTTCTAACCCCATTAAAACAAGTTCAAGAATTGTAAATCGTTCATTTTTTTTTTTGGAAATCAATTTTGATGTGGTTAGAAGTTTCGGAAATAACTGATTTTTTGTGAGGATGATCTTTAGGCCATATAGATCATCATCACCAAAAATTGGCTCATTCCAAAAACTTTAACTCATATAAAAAGATTTGGCTATGGTGTGGGTTGCCCTTATTAATTCGTGTGGTGCTTTTATAATTACACATTTTTCATTTCCATTGAAAATTATTCATCTAAAAATAAGTTTTTTCAATGTTGATTTCAAATTTTGGTGACTTGTACGACATTATTGTTTTTAATTTGAAATTTGTGGGATTTTAGAAATAAAAATTATTATTTAGATATTGAAAATTTGAGTATTATTTATTATTTAAAAATGAATTGTATTTTAATTTTATAAGAAATAATATATTTTATTGTGTTTGATAAGAAATAAATATTTAAAACATACAAACAATATATAATATGATTATAAGGGTAAAAAAGACAATTTACTAGTTTTAGTAATGTGTAACAAACATGATTTTGCATCTAAATACACAACTTTTTCAACTCTTAAATTCAATGCTTATAAGTTTCAGCATGTAAAGTCATTCATCACTTATTTTTTTTTGTTTAACAAACAACACCTAAGCTAGCCGACATCGGCTACTTTTCATATTAATTAAGAAAGTTGATATTGCCACACCAATTTTTACTAGCATCACACCAATTACGTGCAATTCCTCGATGATTTATATAGGATTTGGTGCGACATTAGTAAAAGTTGGTGTGGCAATAGTAGTTCTCTTTATTAATCTTGTTATCCATAGAAATATTAAATCTAATAGAATAACTTGATTGAAGTTTTGACTTGATTAAGTGCATTTTCTAGATGACTCAACCAAATTGACTCGATAATTTACCAATTTGATTCAATTTAGTTTTGGGTTCAATTAACCTCGAAATCCAATCCAATCAAGTCGACGCTATCCAGTTCAAGATTGACCAGATGAGTTTTAAAACTATGCCATAAAATCAAATTTTGTTTTTGATTTTCCAAGAAAATCATTTATCCTTAAAAATGAATTTCTCTACAATCAAACAGACCCTTAACAGTAGCTTTGTAAGTGAAGTTTGGTGGGGTTCTGCAAGACCAAGACGATATGACTGACTTTCGCTAACCTACGCCGGGTGTGCAAGCGCAACGACGAATCTCTGAAGTCAAGACTCAGAAGTCAGAACCCGTAGAATGCATTGATTACGTATGACCACTAAAGTAAAGGAATGCGTACTGCGCACTCGGCGTGCTGCAGAAGAGACCACCAACTTTAACTTTCACAGTTTCGTCAGAATATTATATAATAAAAAAGAAAAAAAAAGAAGAAAAAAATTCGGATTCGTGAAAAAGCAGAATAATATCCTACGTGGCACAATTCTCTTTCTTTTAACTCCGTTAAAGTAACGGCAACCTCACTGCAACGAAACGAAACGAAACAAGACAAATATCCTTTAACGGAGTTTAGGTACAACTTAGTTAAAACTCCCACTCCTCTCTTCATCCCTCTCTGACTTCTGAAACCCTAACCCTAGAAAGGTGAGACTTCGAAGCTTTCGTATTTGTTTGCTTGTGTTTCTGTGACTGATGTTGAAAACTAGGGTTTATTTGACTATCGATTTTTTGAAATTAAAGCTTTGTTTGAACAGTAATGGTGGATTTGACTTTAATTATCTCTTTTGGTCGTTAATTTGGGTTTATTTTGACCTAGAATGCTAGAACTGTTTAACAGTTTCCTTTATTTTAGGGATCTCGATCGAAACTTTCGGTAAGGTTTCGGAAAGGGGGCAGATTAGATTCAATTTTAGGTATATTGCTTCTTGATTTTTTGTTCATGTTTTCGTTCTCATGTATATATTGTAATTAATAATCTAGATTTATTTAATTTTAATGGAGATTTGACTGTAATTAATCGAGTTTTATAAACAGGTCGTGATTTTGTAATTTGTGGCTGATTTCATCTTTTGGTTCACTGATAGAGAACGCGTTGCTAAAATCTGATCGTACGGATTTTAATTTCTCGTTTCAAGTAGCTTTCGGTACTAAAATCTTCTACAAATTTGTTTCTGTTTAATTGGGAGATTATTTTTTTAAATTATTAATTCAGAATCATACTAGAATCTTCTGCAATTTGATTATTGTTGGGGTTGATGATATTTGCTTTTATGATTCTATCTGAATTAGGTTTTTTGATGGATTGGCGTGTTCTAATTATTTTATAGTTTGTACTAGAGATTTAATCTGCAATTCGATGTCTTTGTTGAATTATGTTTGATTTTATTTCTTTTCAGGAGCCATTGAAAGTGTAGGTTTCTTCATAGACAACGGACTTCAGAATTTTTATAAGAATCGGAGGTTTTTGTGGGTTTCTTGATAATTGGTTAGATTATCTTTGGTATATGTGTATGAGCGACTATGGGGTCTGCTTGTTCATGTGTTGCTGTGAGGGATAGAGATCTTCCGAACAGAAACAATAGTGAAGTTTTGTATAGGAGTGTTGGATACTCCCCTTCTTGGAGCTTTCGATGGGATAATCGAGGGCGTGTGGCAGGTGAAATAGAGAATCCCCCAGATCCGTATTCCCGTAGAATCAGTGGGAATGGTGGGTTTGTGAATAAGGGTTTGAGGGATATAGAAACAGAAGATATTTCAGATGGAGGAAGTCCATTGGAGAATTTACATTCACCTGTGTGGCAAAAGTCTCCGATTCACGATGGAACTGCAGGAAATTTGACAACTCCTGCTTCAGGTGGGCTTCTTAATTTTTTAAACTGTAATATATTGTTTGTAGAAATATCAAAAGACTAACCTATCCTCAAATTTGATCTTATCCATTCGTTTTGTAGAGCTATTTACTCAATCACAAACATTTCTAGAACACTTTTCCCAGATGGAAAATTATCAATTTTGAAAGGAATTATCGTCAACCTCTTTGATATGTGAATCTATATCATTTAGAAGGGAATAACTTGCATCAGTAGGATTAGAAATGTGAATCGCAACTACTTAACATTTTCCATTTGTATTTCTGCACCATCCAATTAGCCATGGAATAAAAAATTGTTACAGGTTGTTTTACAATATGGAATTACAGATTCAAACACAAAGAACTGCAAAAGGGCATCTTTTTGGTTGAGATGAATGCCATTTTTTTTTCATTTTGTTCACTGGAGTTGTTATAATATCACAATTCTAACGCATCTTAGCATGCTTGACATAGATGCATTTGTGACAGGTGATGAATTGATAAACTGGTAGAAGTCGGATTATGTTGTCTTGAGTTGGCAATACTTGGCATGCTATGTCAGTGTTTTCCATTAATTGATGTTCTTTTTTATCAGTTCCTCTGTTGAGAAAATGGCTGCATTTGCATTTTCCCTACATTCTAGTTTAATTGAGATCTGTTACAATTTGTGGTTGTTTTTGAAATGTTATAAAACGTCAAGTCTATCTTCGTTAGATGATTGATGCTCACTCACTTGTTACATATCCCTCCTTGATTCTCAAAAAAACAATTATTTACATTTATCTTATATCCTGCTTTTATATTAATGAAATCTGAATAAAAATGACTTCTTTGCATTTCTCACACTTAAGCAAAGGAGAACTTTTCTTTTATCTTTTGGCTATGTTAAATAGCTCTGGAAGCACATGTTTAGGTCATATTAGCTTGCAATGGGTTTTCCCAAGCAAGCCTTCCCTTTATTTTACTTTTCATGTTGGGGGAGGTTATCAAATTTATTTAAATAAGTATAAATTTATTGCCACAAAGAAAAAAGATACATAAGGTGGTCGAGATGACCAACCAAAAGCAAACAAGAACACACCTAAAGAATACAAATAGAGTCTCATCTGAAGACAAAATCTTCAAAAAATACACCCTTAAACTACGGCCAAAGTTTGCATCAAAAAAACAGATGCCCCAAAACACTTATCATTAAATTCTGGCTCGAAGATTCGACTCTTCCATGTTGATGTACCCTCCCCTGGCTTGAAGATTCGACTCTTCCATGCTGATGTACCCTCCCCTCACATTATTTTCTTTGTGTTCATTTTCATGTTTCTTGTCCTCTACTATCATCATTCTTCATGTTTGACGTGCTCTTGGCCACATCTCTCTTGTTAATAATTTTTTTTGCTTTTCCTATAAAAAAAATGTTTGATGCTGCTCCATATATATCTTACCATCATCAGTGGGACAATATTTTATGAAGCTTATGCCTTGAGGCTTGGCAGGCTTTCCCCAAAATGTCTTGTTCCTTATTAAAAAGTATAAAAGCTCCTGAGTCATACTACTAATCAATACAGGCCTCGCATAACTTCAGCTCCTCAAATGCCAAATGTCAGAAGCATGTACCCTATGTGAATGTGCTAGTGGTGGCAACCCCCCAGATATTTTTGATTTAAATTTTCTGTTATTTATTAGTTTTAATTTTAGTGTTCATTTAAGAAGGCATGCTTGTGAGGTTTATACTCAACACTTTGAGGCATACGACTCATGATCTAGGCCATTGAAGTGCTCCCCCCCACATGTTTAAAAGATTGCCTTCGTGAATATCTTTGACTGCTACTCCACCTTAATGGTTGACTAATCAAGATAACTGCAGTGTGCTACGTGGAATTTCTTGATTTTTGGGAACTAGGTCATGAGATGGGGAGTCCTGGTCTCCCGGGTCCTAATCTTTTTCTTATATGCTTGGGTAACGAGGAGTTGGCAAAGCATGTGCTTATTCATTTCCCATTTGCATGGCGGATCATGTAACACTTCTTGGAATTATTCAGTATTGTGGGTGCTTGCCTTGGTCAGGCCGCATTGTTTTCTAGGCGTGGGTTGAGTGGGGATCCTCTTTTGTGGATTCCAAGAGGTTGTTCTGGGGTATTACCGCCTTCGCTATTTGTTGGGGGATTCGGAAGGACTGTAGCTGCAGGGTTTCCAAAGGTAGGAGTGAGTCTGTGGAGGATGCAGTGTTGTCGGTTCTAGGTCTTTTGTTGTAAAGTCTTTAAGGAGTTCAAAGGAAACTTTTTTGAGGATTTTCTGGTTAGATGGGATCAGATGTGTTGTATTACTTCCTCTTAGACTCTTAGTGTGCTGCGTGTTTTTTTGTTGCTTTTATTAATTCTTTTTTAGCTGGTCATCTTTACTGCTCAAAATGGAATTATCTTTACTTATCAAAAAAACTTGGGATAGGGTTTTGATGATGATGATGGCTCTATCTCATCCTGTCAATGGGGAAAATTTCTCATATTCTATAATATCTTAAATTAAATATCACCCATTACAAGTCCTGATGTGTATGCTACTAATCCATTGTAGAATCGCGAACATTAAGAAATCTAATGTTCGGTTGAAGCATTTATGGCTTCTATTTTTAATGGTGGAATCTTGAAAGCCTGCGCATTGAGTGCCCGATACTCGTGCATAAACTAACAGACTTTCTAGAGAGAATATGTTTGTTGACTTGCTGGTGTCATACTCGGGCGGAGCCAGAATTTTGCCTACGTGGGGGCACTTAACAGTGGAAAAAAATTTGTGGGGGCAAATAGGAGTAGAAGAAATAATTATGGGGCAATAGCGGCGGATTTTTTTATATCTGCTGCTGTTATCTGTCGCAATATCTCATTACTCCTTATAGACTTTGAAAATTCCTTGGGGCAAGTGCGCCCCAATTACCCCCACTGTAACATACTTATGACCTAAAAAGTTTTTTTTTTTTTGGTTTTTGGTTTTTGTTTTTCTTTTTTTTAATACAATCAGGTCAGTATGTCTGTGTACAGCATACATCTATTCATTTCCCAGTCAGCTATTCCTTTTCTGTTCCTGTTCCATTTCTAACTAAAATTTTCCCAGTCAACGTTAAATGTTGATTTACTTCTTATGAAACATAAAATGGTGAACCATGTTCAGTGTATCTGATATCTTTACACATGTTTGGAACAGATCTGTCCATGGGAAGCAGTTTCTCGACCGAGGTGAGTTTGAACCAATTGAAGAGGATATCTGGTGTGCTTTGTGGTTTTCAAGTCCAGTCATTCCTGCTTTTAGTTTAACATCTTTCATCTTTCTTATTGTTTTATAGGTAAAAGATTTAACAGAGTCAACAACAGTTGCAGATCCATCAGCATCAAAGCTTTCATTTTCTCTTCCTACCGACTCAACCCCATCTAGATGGGCCCGTCGTTCACCAGGACACCATCTCTCGAGGGGTATGTCTGACAGCCGAATTTCTGAATCTAAGTCACTTAACAACAACTCGATGTCTGAAGGAAGACCATCTTTCGTCCTTTCCACGTGCAGCAACGACATAACAATGGGCTCTCAAGGTCGATCTCCAGATGGTTGGTCTATGCGTGCTTTCACCGAGCTCGTGGCCTCTTCTCAAAGAGAAAGATGGTCTTTCGACAGCGATACCTTTGACTCTAGTCGTGGTAAGATAACAAGATCAAATAGCCATCTCTTAGCTTCTCCATCCGTTGATATTCAAACATGTGGTATGTGTTCGAAGCTCTTGACAGAGAAATCTTCGTGGAGTAGCCAGAAAATTATAACCACTAATGAACTCTCAGTAGTTGCTGTCTTGGTCTGTGGGCATGTGTACCATGCAGAGTGCTTGGACAACATGACATACCAAACTGATCGATATGACCCTTCCTGCCCGGTATGTGTGCCAGGAGTGAAGCATACCTTAAAAATATCTGGAAAAGCTTCGAGAGTTGAAGCGGATTCAAAGTTGAGAAATAGTAGAGTATCCCGAAACCGTGTCGTGGATGGTGACCTCGAGGATGATTCTGTTGCGTCTGACCATCAAAAAATTAATGGAAAAGGGGGGAAAGGTTCCAAGTTGGCGACTAGTTTGAGTCTGAGGAGCTCGTTTGCGGGCCCTTTCTTGAGGCGGCATTTTTCACTTGGAATGAAATCAAATAGGTCATTGTCAGTGAGTGAGTCGTCTACAAGAAGGAAGGGGTTTTGGGCAAGATATCTTAAGGAATGAGTTGGTAAGACCATGAGCCACTCAAGTCTCTTATATATGTTGCATTGGTCGGCACATGCCTTTTTTGAATCCTTTTTTACTTCATATGCTGCTAATAAATAGTATTCTTCGCCCCTTAATGTCATTACATATCCTCCCTCTGAATTGCTGCTAAGCAGGAGGTTGAGTATAAACCCAGGAAGCACACACATGAGTATACTCTTCTCTCTTAGATCTTTTTGGAAATCTTCAAACAATGGTTGTCTTGGTGTCTTTCCTGATTTGGATTCCTTGATGGGTTCCTGGATTCCTTGACTTGTTCTCACCTTGGTCTCGGTTGAAACAGAATCATGAATGGAGAAAGATATAACGTGTATCTTGTTAAGTAACAGGCTCCTGTTTTGTTTTGTTTTTTTTCCAAAATTGTGGAAGAAAAATATTCTCGAAGCCTTGATCTTTCATGATTTCCCTTTAGTGAGCTGTTTTAGCATTCCGGCCCTTCTGTTAGGTCCAATCCCAAACTTCGCTCCAACCTGTTGTGTGCAAGTTCATAATATTTCTACTGGGTCATGTAATGTTGTTGGAAATCTGTGCTTAATGCTTAATACGTCATATCCTTTTTAATTTTTAAATTTTAAAGAGATTTTGTTATTTTTTATGTGCTTAAACGAAGTAATTTTACTGAAATTTCAAAATTGAAGTGCAAGAAAACTTTAATGGTTTAAAATATTTATTGCTAGTAAGTAATAATGTTGATTTAAAACAGATTGAAGATTAGGTTATGAGATGAATAGGGTGGGGAAACGAGTTAAAATCAAATTATGAAATTAGGAAAAATAGAATTGAGTTATTGATTAGAGTGGGGCAATGATTCGTCTTTTTAAAGGTATAATTCAGTTAGTAAAATTAATTAACGTCCCTAAAAAAATATTGTCAAATTTGAGATTTAAGAGAGAAGATGGCGCTGTTGTTGTGCCAAGGTGTATCTAGTAATGAAATAGGTAGAGCAAAGGGGCATGTGATGCCCTAGTTGATATTTTGTGAGTGGCTAGTTTCGAGCCTGTAAATGTTTCTTTTAGTTATAGATTAAGTTACTATTCATATTCAATAGCATGTAGTTTAGTATATTTTATTTGTTGATGAGATTAGAGATGGATTTCATACAAAATGAGAATTAAGAAAAAAAAAAAAAACAATTTATTCTTTGATTTCATATTCAAAGTGGGATGTCCGATGATTTCTCATCTTTAATTTGTTGACGACACGTTTGCCTTGGTTGATGCCTCACCTATTCAGGTTAAATTTCTGAAAAAAGATTATTGATCTGTTTGGAGGTGGTGTTTGTTCTAGCCATTTATCTCCCCAAGAGTAAGGATTTTGAGCTTCATACCTAGAATTGCATTGTTGGGTGGTCTTTTGTGGTGTGAGGTGGGCTATTTAATTGATACCTTTTCTGTCGTCCTCCCTCCGTCCCCGTCGGAGTTAGTATTTCTTATGAGTCTAAGGCCAACAGGAACCCAATGATTGAAAGAATAAGGTCTAGGTTATGTTGTTGGAAATCTGGATTCTTGTTCTCAGTCCTTAGGAGCGTGGAGAGGTGAGGTGTATCAACAAACTTGCTCATTACTTTCTGTAGAATGATAAAAGGCGGTCAAATAAGATGCATTTGGTGGCATGTAGTCATGTTTGAGCTCCTAATAACTACGGTGGTTGATAGTTAAGTAGTCGTAGAGATGAAAGATTCAGACGAACTATGAGTTGGGGAGTTTGGGGGTGGGAGACCAGGTCAGTATTCTTTTTTGGTTATAAGTAGGTCAGTAGTCTTCTTATGGTTGTAGACTTTGAAGGGTCGTTATTAAGGTATTTACTTGAATTCAGAATAACTTCTCTTAGGGGTACAAGAGGATGACAAAGTCCATGTTCATGTTTGGGAGGATTGCCAACCCCATGAGCTCCCCCTCAACCCTTCTCTTCTCCCAAAATGTCTAGTTTTTAAGAAAAAAATAAAAACCCAGAATTTCTTGGTTCGATCTAGGAACAAAATTGCTTGGAACTTTGGGTTTTGAAGGAAATTTAATTATTGGGAGGTATTGGACTCTTTAGCTTGTCTAATGAGTGTATTTAATGATTGGAAGGTTGCATTTATTTTTATTTTTATTTGGTCATCTAACTTGAATTATTTTCTAACTGTAATATTTTCGAGCATCACTTTTGTGAACTATTTATTTATTTATTTATTTTTTTCCATTTTACATTCAATGTAGTTTCTCACGTCATTTGGGCTAATTTTTATTTTCTCTCATCTCCAAAATTGGAGTTCCAATGCTTTCAAATTGAGTAAGAAAATTCTTTCACGATTTGTTGGGAAAATTAAGAAGAGTTGGTGGATTTTCGAAGTGAAAGGGAGTTGCAGATTAAAGAAATTTCCATGCTCGTGGTGTTGAGCTCATTGAAGAGTCGTGCTGGAGTGATGTGAAAATGGATAGAAAACATCTAGGGCTCTTTCCCGTACACTTTCACATCAAGAAATGCAATATGAGGTTCTAACTTGAGGTCACTTCAGCATTATTCTGAAGTGACCTCAAGATTAGATCTCACCTTGCACAACGTGAAAGTGTATGGAAACCATAGATACTCTTCCTTAAAGAGTGAAAAGCATCTATGGTTCCCATCCATTATGTGCAACATGAGGTCTAATCTTGAGGTTCCTCTAGGCACAATTCTTTTAAAAAATCTTAATCTTGGAAGAGTTAGAGAGGACGAATTGGTCCAAAATACGGAAAAAAAAGCTTAAAAACCTAGTTGCTAACTCCATCTTCTTCAGCGAGGTATGAACTTTGTTATAACTTCTCTTTGAAAATGGTGGATGCACTTATTAAAAATCGAGGGGCATTATTATCATTTAAAAAATTATGAAATTTTCGATTAAGGAGTCCACACACTGACTGTGGTAGGTGCAATAAAGAATGATCCATAAAAAAATTGTGTCTTATCTCATCAACAAAATCTCCTTTTTTTAACCTCTAATAATGTACATGTATAGGTCAATAAAGACACATCCCATAGTACCTGAAACTTTCTATAGTATTCGTGTTATTAGACAAGAAGAGTGCACCACAAGGCACTTTTAAGAGGTCTATCTAGCCTTTTATTCTCCATGAGGAGCCCTGATTTTTGAATTTGGTTAAATCTTGATGGTTATATTTAGATGAGCTAAAAAGATCAAAGCCGAGGACTAAATGTAAATTTGATTTTCTCCACATCCTGAAACACAATTTTGAGAGAGAGAGAGAGATTGTTAAGAGTGTTCATCGTCGTGATGTTGTTGCTGAAAACTTGCTGATTTAGGGGGAAACAATCCATTTAATTTCACCAAATTTCAGTTTTTTTTTTTTCTCAACTTTGAACCCATTTGTTAAAGGACCAGCTTCTATTAATTAGCGAAAAATAACTCGAGAAAAAATATACATGTAAGGTTGAAATCCAAGTCTTATCCTTGAGATATGTATAAATTCCATTTGTGCTTTATATGGTTGGGGTCGTATGTGTTTCTGGACTCAAATCTTTTAGGATTATTTAGACATACCCCCCTACCCCCACCCCATATGTTTTTATGAAAATTCTTGATTTTTCTATCAAAAAATTCATTCATATACTCCTCAAAAAATCTTATCTTATTCTTGAGGTTTGAAGATTGATAAAGATCGGATCTTAAGGTGAAGATGGTAAAACTGTATATCCATTTTAAAGGTTACTGATTTTTAAGAGAAAATCAAGGAGTTTTAGACCAGAGGTAGAGAATGAGGACATCTAATCTTTCAAAGAATACTTAAGTCAAGGGCATGTCATCAGTTTGTAAACATAAGGGTGTCTCTTATATTGGCCAAAACATAAAGGGGCAAGTCTAAATTACCCTTTTTTCTTAAGTAAATAAATCCCGGGCCTTTGTTTGTTAAAGAAAGGATATCTTCGATTTATGTCTCAAAAACCATATCTCGAAATGCAATTTCTTGTTAAAATATATTGTCTTTGGTTTCTTTCTCCAGTGGTTTTTGATTTCTTGTACTTATAAGTTTTTGAAAAATAATAATTTTGATGTATCCCTCTAATTTTTTGTGTATATTTGAGATACCCTTGGGTTCTGAAACTGATGACATAATGCTTTAACCAGACTACTTGAGAAAAAAAAAAAAAAAAAAAAAAATTCATTCCAACAAACCCCCTCCTCAAAAACGAAAAAATATTCTTTGATTGTTCCCACAACAACTTCATGTCTAAGTTGAAGATGAGGTTAGATTACCTAGTCAAATAAATCAAGAGTTGAAGACGACAATACTTTTTAATGGAGAAATCAAGGTTTTTGTACAAAAAACTCAAGGATTGCTTAGACTATTTCCAATCGATCTTCAAAACTCTAAATATAGAAATGAAGACCTCTGAACCTAATCCCAACCGGTTTACATTTTTTATGTTAACCCCTCTACATCATCATCATTCACACCTTGAGATATAGAGGGGAGGGGGTGGAATTTGAAAGTTCTAGCTAAATCACTATTCACCTTTTTAAATACCTATTTTGTCTCTTTTATTTTTATAATTGTCATTTTTGATAATCTCTTTTCATGAACATGTTTTAAATACTATTTTTGTTCTCAATGAATTTTATTTTTTTAAAGTGAATGGAAGTTCAAAGTAGTTTGGACTTTGGAGTGGATTTCCATCTTCAAATTTGAAGAAGATGTTAGTTTGATGGAAAAATTTGAAGATGTGGGTTGGAGATGCTCTTATGAAGAGGTTCAAAGCGATTGATGTTTTAGAAAAAAAAAATTCAAGAGTTGTTTATATGCTAAGAGATAGAAGCTGAGGGGTATTTCAGTCATTTTCTTATAATCTTCTGGTCGAAGACTTTGGTCAGAGGCCTATCTCAAATATTCACCAAACTCTAGAGGGGTAGATTTAAATCACCCAAAAAAAGTTATAAACAGAGAAGGTACCCCTCACCCACTCCAATTATAAACCCAACTACAAAACTAGAATGAAATTCAACAAATAAAGAACAGTGATCAATGTTTGTACCCAATTATTTCAAACTTTATTTCATCCAAAATTCACTTTTTTTTTTAAAACTTTACTTAGTTCTCTTGTGAAAGATTAATGGAGGATTATATTGTGAAATGTGTTCTTTTGGGAGTGATTTCATGGACAATAGTTTTTATATTAGTTAGAAAGATTTTCCTAAACATCTCTTTCAACTCCTTCAATCTCATTGTTTCTAGAATCCATGCTTCCATGGCTGTTGTTTTAGCTTCCATATCTGTCAAAGATTGGAGCTGCCCTGTCCGTCCATTGGCTTCAAAGTCTTCACCATTGCAGGTATTTTTAGTAATCTTGAATAAATTTATCTTGTTTTTTGGTTAATGGGTTTGTTTTGTTTGATTGAATTTTTGAACTTGTTGTGTGATTAGATCATATTATTTTGTTTTGGTTAATGGGTTTGTTTTAGTGGTGTAACTTGGCACATCAACTTTTACTTTACTTGCAACACACCAATCCTTTTGAAAAAAACATCTGATTGTTTACATTAGATTGGTATGTTATAAGTAAAAGTTGGCCTGTTAATAGAAGGTCTCTTAATTTCATTTCCAGTGAATCTCCAAATCGTGCATTGAATATGCTGAAATTCCGGTTTCAGCGCATTGTTCATTTTAACATTGTTCACTTTTTACGTATCTACAAACTCTTAAGTTCGTCACTTTTAATATCTACGAATTTGTAAGTTCATCACGTTTAAACTTACGAGTTTGTAGATGTGTAAAAGTGAATAGTGTACCACAAGCACGTTTTTGTAAATAAAATGAATAGAGTGCCCAAATCGTAATTAGAGCAAAAGTAGTGCATGTTTTCATAAATATCTTTTCATTTTTTTGTGCTATAAGAAAGGTTTGTGTTTGAAATATAGTTTTGAGATGATGTAGGGACGGAGCCAGGATTTTCCTGTAGTGGGGGCAAACTATGGTTAGTTGTATAGTGAAGATGATCAGTTTTAAGGAGAAATTAAGAGGTTTTTAGTTAGAAGTTGAAGAAAATGATGGCTAGGTCATTTTCAATTAATATTTGAGAAGTCCCAGTCAAGACGCAATGTCATCAACAAAAAATTGAAGAGGTGAGGGAGTGGGGACAAATGGGATATGTAATTAGTTAAAAATATAGGGGTGTCTCAAAGGTTCATGGGGACAAATGGGACATGTTATTCATATTTTCAAATAAAAGTTTAGCCTCACGTTGAGGCTCTTCGTCAAACAGACGATTGAGATGATATAGGTTTTCAAGAAAAATGTACCCCTAGAAAAAAAAATTGTATTGGTTCCTAGGCGATCAATATTGATTTTTAGGAAATATTCATTATTCCTCTTGTTTCAATTGTTTGTTTGATGGAGGAGTTGGAATCTAACGTTTTCAAAAATAATAAAATGAAAAATGAAAGTGATGTAATTATCCATAGGCAGATTTGTGGCTTATAATCCAAGACATTGAATGCATTTTTGGATGTGTGGTTTGATTTGAATTATCCAACTAATTAAAAAAGTATTCTGATGAAACTTATAAAACATTAATAAGATAGAGACAGGGGCGGATCTATGATTTTCCTGTTGTGGAGGAGAACTCTGATTAGTTGTTTAGTGAAGATGAATGGTTTTAGGGAGAAATTAAGAGGTTTTTAGTTAGAAATTGAAGAAAATGATATTTAGGTCATTTCTAATTAATATTTGAGAAGTCCCGATCAAGAGGCAATATCATCAATAAAAAATTGAAGAGGTGAGGGAGTAGGGACAAATGGGACATGTAATTAGTTGAAAATATAGGGGTGTCTGAAAATTATATGGGGGGCAAAAATGGGAGGGAGATGAGAGTGTAAGGGCAAATGGGGAGAGAGGTGAGGGAATGGAGACAAATGGGGCGTGTAATTAGTTGAAAATATAGGAGTGTCTTAAAGTTCTGTGGGGGCAAAAATTGGAGGGAGGTGAGGGTGTGGGGGCAAATGGGGAAAGTGGTGAGGGAGTGGGGACAAATGGGGCATGTAATTAGTTGAAAATATAGGGGTGTTTCAAAGTTTTGTGGGGGCAATTGCCCCCATCAGCTCTTACTAGCTCCGCCCCTGAGATGATGGTCTAGACCCAACACAAATGTTTTATTGTTGAATTAAGATACGACATGGCGCTATATAAAATTGGATAAATGAATAGAATTCGTTAACGATGAGATGTTGATTTTGAGCTCTTGAAACTTGTAGATGCAAACACTGGTAGTCACCCTTGCTTATCTAATCTATGACACGATATGTTGTTTCTTCGACGAATACTTCAAAATTGATAATTCTTTCCATCATTTAGTTACCATTATTGGTATTGGTGGTGAGCATTGCCTGTGACATTACATGGTATGTTCACTACTATATTTGATTTTCTTCCAATTTTCTTTCCAAATTTTCAGTCTCGTTTATTGTTCGTAGACAAATAGTTTGTATTCTTAGTATAAAATGATGAACCCCATAATAAAAAAAGAGTGAAAAATAAAATATAAAAGATGACAAAAAATTGTACAAACACAAGGATATACGTGTTTCGACAGTGTGCCTACTTCCACGGATTAGAACAAAAATAATCACTATTTTCTCTTAAGTTTTCCAACCCTATAGAGATCTCTATTTATAAAGTCGGAGTTGCTAAAATGTGTTTTATCTCCTCAAAATAGAAAACCTTTAAGAAAGATTGCTTAAAATGGGTTGGGTTTGGGCCAGATATGTGTCTACCCATATTCATATCCGAATTTTTAATTCGGGTCCAAATCCAGATCTGACTTAGATCCTAATAGTTCAAACCATATCCGATTTTTTTTTTTTTTTTAAAACTTTCATTAAACTCATATCCAGATTTGATTAAATTATTATAAAGTAATTTATTAAAAAATGTGGTTTAAATGTGATTTGAACTTAAGACGACCCTTTTGAAAGGAAGTTTTGACAACTACACCTAATACTCATTTTTTGATAAATGATAGACTAAAAAAATATAAAAATATAATTTACAACATACAAAATAATATATCATCTGGATATAGGGATGGGTCTGTATCTGACCCGGGTCAAGGGACATCTTCCCATATCCGACTCGGGTCAATGGACATTAACCCATATCCGACCCATTTTTAATTTAGATATACTTCAAAAAATCAAATCCACTAAAAGCCAGATTCGGATCACTTGGATTTCGGATAAAATCCGACCCATTTTAAGCTCTAGCACTACCCCCTGCTCCCCCGCAACTCTGCATAGCGCATTAGAACGCAAGATAGCTCATACACAACAAAAAGCAGATTGGGCTCAAAATTAAACTTAGTTTCCTCAGAACTCAAAGAAAGGGCCTTCAGTTTGAGTACCAAAAAAAATCATTAAAGTTCTTAAGAAAGTTAATCAAATAAATGTTATTTTTTTTTTTTGTAATGTACTAATGAATCAAATACCATATTTTTATCAACCCAAATCAATGGCAATACATAAACAAAAAGAAAACTAAGATAAAAATTTCACAAGCATTAGTTTATGTTCAGAGTGATGACGATTGAGAGCTTCCACGAAATGCAAATAGAGAAAGACACAAAATATGAGCAAAAGGATAACTTATATTTGATTTTCGAATTCTATAATCCCATATCAATGACGAAACTAAACACCGAGAACAAGAAACTGTGTGCGTGTGTGTGTTTTTTCCAAGAAAAATGTATGCCTATGAAAGTGTATTAATCCCTAGAAGATTGTAATTGATCTCTAGGAAATCTGCATTTTTCGTCAAATCCTAATGGTCATGTTGATGGAGAGCCACAACCATGGGTTGAGGCTTGAAATGTCCTTCCATTAACGATTCATATCTATCTTCACGTGTTGGAAATTGGAATATGTGTTGGTCCTGTTTTCGAAATAACTTCAAGTATGAGTATTGCGTCCAACATTAAACTTGTAATTGGTAATAAAACATCAATTCTCCTGTTGAGACCTAATTCAATCTTCATTGATTTCTTGAGATAACTTCTTTTTAAGTGATTTTTTTTAAATATTTGAAATCAGTCCTTCCAAATTCTCATCTATCTTATTATGAAGGTGTATTTCCCGAAATATTACTTGGAAACTATCATGGGAATTGCACTCTTTATGCTAATAGAATAAGCATGTTCGAGTTTGACAGTCACACGATGCATGTAGGAGAATCCAATGGTTTATGATTGAAATACTTTATAGTGTGGATCAGACTTGGTGGCAGCGTTGTGGGTAACGGGGATTTCTAGCCCTTTTCTCCACATAAGGGAACTTCTCAAAGAATTTGGTTGCAAGGACACTGACCTTAATTTGGCAGCCGATGTGAGTTCTATGTCTCAACACCATTTGTTTTGAACAATGTTGCACTTAAAATGGGTTTCTGTCATTCCACGATTTTCATATAATAATTTTGGTTCTTTATAGATTTCATTTGCAATGATCTTCACATTCGGGAGGATGATCAGTGGACCTTATGTCACTTACTTTACTATATCTGCAGATAACCCACTTAATTATAAAGGTAATGTCAAACATGAATCCTACTTTGCTATTTAACTCTTATCTTAAAGTCGATGTGCTTGTGCTCTCAATAAGAAACACCATTTACTATGATCTCAATTGATTACTTCGAGCTTATGTTGGATTAGGCTCGACTAATCGATAAGCATGATTGCAAAAAATCTTGTTTTGTCCCAAATTCTTTCGTAAGGAGACATTGGAAAGTTCTATAATCCATTTTTTTTTATCATAAACCCGTTGAAATGGTGTTAGTGTATTCTTGAAAATTTTGATCAGTTTTAGGTCCATGGGATGGGATCTATGTACCTAAGACTAGAGTACTTAATTTTTTTTCTTGAGTTGTAATTTTAGTATCGTTAAACGATTGTCCACACCATTACTAAGCACTAATATGAAAATTTGTTCCTTTAACTCAATTTGCTATCCATTTGCAGGCAATGTTGCTCTCTGGTTCTTCAAGATTGCAAGGATGGTGAAATACCATCCCATTGAAAGATCAAATGTTTGTATATTTCATGGCTTAATAGAAATATCTTGTCCATTGTTAAAACATTTTCCATTTCTTAACATGAATCTTGATCCTTGTTTCATTTGATTCATGTTTCGATGAGTTTATCTTGAATTATTTTTTAAATAATAAATTTCCTCAATGTGAGTATTGGAAACTTGACATCATGTGGAATTTATAACCGTCAATTGGATGTGGTGGATCTAAACAAATTAAAAGTGGGATCTTTTCAACCCTTAAGGCTATTCTTCTTTGCCTGAAATTAATGTAAAAGTTTATTGGTTTGTAGTTATGGTCATGGGCTCATGTGCATGCCCACTCTCTCTTGATGTAAATGGGAATTCGTTCCTACATTAAATGGAAAGCATAATTTTTAGGCAAATTTACCAAAACATACATTGGAAGTTGATTAATTCCCAAAACGAAGCACTATTGAACTTAATTCCGAAGATAACTTACCGTTTTCGAACTTTTTTTATACCAAAACAGTAAAAAAATAAGAACAGTAAATTGGTAATTTTTTATATCAAAAATACAATTTTTTTTATTTTTAAAAAGATGTTCTTTTTCAATGGGATACTTTTAACATTGTACAAAAAAAAATCTGCTCAGGTCAAGAGGATCCCGTTGACATTGATTTTCATTTTTTTTGTTAAAACAAATGTTCTTTGTCAATAGGATCTTTTTGACATTATACAAAAATAAATTCCTATCTCATGTCAAGAGGATCTTATTGATATTGAGTAATTTAAAAAAAATGTTGTCTCAATAAAATCCTTTTGGCAATGTACAAAAATAAATTATGATATCATGTCAAGAGGATTCCGTTGACATTGAGTAAATTTTTTTTTTAATGTTGTGTCAATGGGGTCCTTATGATAATGTACGAACATAAATTATGATGTTATGTCAAAGGGCATTTTCAGTATAAAAAAATGATCAATTTACTATTCATATATATATATTTTTACTATTTTGGTAAAAAAATAATAATTTCAAAAATGATAAATTACCATTTTCAAAAATAAGTTCAACAATACTTCGTGTTTGGGAGTTAATCCAAATTGGTGCTCCCTTTTTGGTAAATTTCTCTAATTTTTATATCAAATAACAGATATTTAAATTGTTAAAAACCATTTAAATATACAAAAACCTTATATGGACCCCCAACCGGTTGACTTGGCCAAGTCGATTTAGGGATTGGCCAAGATAGAGAGAGCCTGATTTTCATGAATAAGTGAATACTAATGTAGACTCGAAAGGCTCGATTGGAAGCCATGAAGTTCAAAATGGGCTTCATGTACTCCAACGATACGTATGGATTATGATGGATCCGCCAAAATTAGTTACTTGCAAGTGGATCTATGTTTCTAAGACTTCCACCAACTTGGTAAGCTGACACCTTTCATATGACACAGGGATATTTTGGAAAATGGGAGGAAGAGAAGAGACAATAAATATGGGTTGAGATAATCCCGACTGTGTAAACACAATATGCAACTGTCGGGATTTTATGTGTAACATGAGAATACATGTCTTGATGATCATATTTTATCTCTTGAGTTAATGTAATACAATATGTATGTATAGCCATTTGGACTGCCACATTGTTGCCTAAATGACACCTCTACCCTTTAGAATCCATAGTTCTTTCTTCAAAATAAGTATAAAAAAAATAAAATAAAATAAAAATTTTGCCAGACAAAAGAAAATAGATGGTCACTGAATCCCTGCATTTAACATGCGTTGATTGAAAAATGTTTTTTATTTCTTTTTTTGGGAGCTCTTATAATTAAAAAAATAATTTACAATCCCAATCATGTAAATGTAACATCCAACTATATTAGATAAAAGATGTATAGCAAGAATACTTACGTATCTCTAAGATAAATCCTGACCATTAGATTTCACATTTACATAGTTGAGATTGTGAGTGAACATATAAGTTCTTTTTCATAAGTTTAAGATGTCATATATATATATATATATATTTAGAAATTTAAAATAGATAGTCTAATATTAAGTGTTTAAAAATGTGTATTTTTCCATTATTTTATAGAGCACTTAACTATATTTTCTAATCTATAGGTACGATTTCTTAATGAAATCATGATAATAGTTAATTCATCATAAATTATATTTTATTAACTAAATTGCATGTATTTTTACAGATTTCGAAGGTTTAATTATATGTTCATTTCTACTAGGCAAAACTTGAAGATTCAAAGTGTGAAAACTACTAAAGTCAAAGTCAAAGTTAAAGGTCAATGTCAAATTCAAAGTCAAAGCATCGTTCAAGAGATCTGATGGTCTCGGATTGAAAGAATCAAATTTTCTTTCATTCTAAAACTGTCACGTCATATTATTTTACCTACAACTTTTGACTCACTGAATTAAGATGAAATCAATGAGGTTAAAAAATTGATTAAGAGGTGAACAAATTCATATTTCATGAAGAAAGATTTATTTGGATTTGTCATTAGTAAAACATGCGTGATAAGTTAGAGTCTCTAAATCTATCATGTTTCACCATTTTTTATCACATTTTATCATTTTGAACATAAATTTGACTCGATTATTAAAATGAGATAATGTAAATAGGGGTTAAAATTCTAATTAAGAGAATATATTTCTATTTCAAGAAGAAAAATCAATTTAGATGAAAATGGTGAAAATTTGTTGTCCCGCAACCCTAATTTTTTCCTATAAAAAGACCTTAACTCTTTAGTTTTTGGACTTTCTCTTTGATCCATCTCTTTTCATTTTCTATTCACTTTCTTTATATTTTAGATTTATATTTTATTTCTTACTTTTTTTTTGTTGTAATTTTTGAAGAAATGAAGATTTTATTCAAGGATTTCGTCAATAATAAAGATAATATTTTATTTATATTTACTATTGTGTCTTCATGATCATGTTTGACTAATCTCCCATTCTAGAGAGATTGATGAAATCATATTAAACTAGTTAGATTTAATTCTAGTATTTTTTTATATTTTTCATAATTTTTTCTTCAACCTTGGATTCTAAGTGTTTTTCAATTATTTCTCTTTATCTGTCATGCTTGGATAATAAAATATTTTAAGGGAAGAAAAATTTGACTAATTAATTAGACCTATTTCACAATGATTTTTAAAGAAAAACATTCTGAGTCAAGATCATTAATTGGATTCTTGATTTGAATTATTTTTTAAGAACTTGAATATTAGAATTAAATTTAATTAGGTTGTTTTGGTGGATTCATTTTCCCTAAGTTTTATTAAAATGCAAGTCTTTCTTATTTTTAACTATTTTCAATAAAATTTAGTTTTTCTCGACAATCAAATATTTTTTCTTTTGATTTTCTAAAATCTAAAACATTAGTCCCTCAATCCTCAATATAGCGATCCTACTTGCTAATCTAAAATTAGTTTTTTTACTTTTATATTTGTTCTTATTATTTTCAGAGACATCTTTACACAATGAATATCTAACTTTATAAAATGTTGTAAGTAATGTAAAGGCATGCTTATAATTTTAAAAATTAATTAATGTGAATTTGCACCGATGATACTTATCCTAATTTCTTGTAATAGAGGGAGCATGACATGGATTTATATGTTCAAGTACTCTTGCTAGTTAAGAGCATTGATGACACAGCTTGCAAACCCATGAGGGGGGTATTTATTACTTTCTCCAAATTCCAACTTTCTCCACTTTGATTGAACCCTTGTGTTTAGAAGTAGGATTGTCTTAGTTTGACACTATGTACAACACTCAGCTGACATGGTAGTGCATATAAAATTGTTGATTTTTCTAATTTGTATCTTGAGAAAATAAATCTATGATTATCTATGCACTACTATGCCAACTCAGTGTTAAACGTAGTGTCCACCAAAGGCCACTATCTCGACTTTAAGGGTTTTGTTAATATGCACCCTTAGGGCTCACGTTAAGTTGCATTAAATACATTTTGAGAGTATTTTTGGTAAATTTTTTTTAGAGATGCTATTGGCACCCCAACTTTTACTTAGCACATCCCAATTAAAAATAAAGAAAATAAGTAAATAGTTTAGAATAAGTAAAAGTTGGTGTGCCAATAGAAGTTCTCTCAATTTTGTGTGTGTGTGTGTGTGTGCACGCTAAATTTCATATTTTTTGGGTGAAGGAATTTATATGAGCCTAGTCGTAATTGTAAGCAACTACTGAAATTGTTTAAAGAAGTATTGTACTTTGAACCAAGCCTTTGTCATGTTTGAAGAATGTATTTAAATCTATAATTGGAGTATAATAAGTAAAAGTTGGGGGTGTAAATAGCAGTTGTCAAACTCAAATTCCTTTTATGGAAAATTCAACTTCTAAGGTGTATTTAATGCAGTTTGAAAGGAATTGAATATGAGGGTATTTCGGTCATCTCATATGATATTATTAAGTCTTACTGACCTACCCCAACCAACCCAACTAAAAAAATCAATAAACATTTTTAAAATCTAATGTTTGTACCCTATGATTTCAAACTTCTTCAAAATACTCATGAGTTTCATTCACTCAAGTCTCTCTACCTTTTTTTTTTTTTCCTACTTTTCTGGTTTTCTTTATGGATGAGATGGTTCTTTGAAGAGGATATCTCTTAATCTGACCCAAAATTCACTTTATAGTTTACTTATTTGTCTTTTTGTGAAAGCTAAATGGAGGATTACATTGTAAAATTGGTTGTTTTGGGAGTGATTTTATGGACAATAGTTTTTATATTAGTTAGAAAGATTTTCTCCAATTTGTCTTTCAATTCTTGCAACCGAATTGTCTCTACAATCCATGCTCTCATGGCTGTTACTTTAGCTTCTATTTCTGTGGAAGATTGGAGCTGTCCTGTCTGCCCATTGGCTTCAAAGTCTTCATCATTGCAGGTAATATTTTTTTTCCTACTAAGCTTGAATAATTTAGTGAAATTCTATTGGAACACAAATTTTTTTAGTTATAACACACCAATGAATGAAATAATATTTTCCACACCAAATTAGAGTAAAGGGACACCAAAGTCATCTACAAAAGGGAGACTTTAGAAGAAAAAAAAACAAAGGGGGTGTCATTTGGTGTGCTTTAAGTAAAAGTTGATGTACCAATAGAAGTTCTTTAAATTTATATGTTTTTTTGTTAATGGGTTTGTTCTGTTTGAGTAAGTTATATTGAATTTTGAAGTTGAGTGATTAGATCAGATTAATTTCAGAGAAGAAAAAAAATGGAAAGAAGGGTTACTTGACACCTTATATGATTGAGAACTTCTATTAACACACCAACTTTTACATATAATACACCAACCTACATATAAACCACCTCTTAATTTTGAAAGGATTGTTGTATTATAAATAAACGTTGGTGTGCTAATAGAATCTCTCTATATTTTCATAGTTTTGGCATGTTATAAATAAATTTGGTGTGGAGATATAATTTTAAGACGGTGATTTTGACACTATGGTGATTTTAATTTTTAACATGATCTTGAACTGTTATGATTCATTACTAAATCTTGACAATATATATAAAAATGTTTTATTGTTGATTTAATGTAAGATAAAGTTGGATAGTTGAATAAATCCGACCTTACGTAAGAGAGTTGGGATAATTAAGACTTTAATGATGAGATGATGATTAATTGGGTTCTTTAAACTTGCAGATGCGAACACTTGCATTGACAAGTGCTTATTTAATTTATGACATGATATGTTGCTTCTTCGATGAACAATTCTCTCTTGATAATTCTATCCATCATTTAGTTAGCATTATTGGCATCGGGGCGAGCCTAGCTTATGAAATGGTACGTTCAATTTGCTACTCTATTTGATTCCCTTGATTTTCTTTGAGTCTGGTCTATTGTTCGACAAAGGATAATTCATATTCTTTATGTAAAATAGTGAACTCCGTGATAAAAATGCAGGTTCAGTCTAACGTTATAGTTACCTTAATTCTATGTTTGGATTGGGAGAAATGGAGAGAATTGAAGAGTAAATAAATGAGTTTCTCTCCATTTCTCTTGTTTGGATTGTTAAGTGGGGAGAGAAGAGAAAAGAATTTGAGAGAAGATGAGTGAAATGGAGATAAATCCTTATAAAATATTTTACAATTCCAATTCTATCCCTAATTCTTTTTATGATATTTTAAAATTCCAAAGTTTTCTCAAGTTCTTTCCTGTCAATCCAAACATGGTAGAGAGAAAGTCTCTTCTCTTTTCTTAATGAGTTTCTTTTTCTTTTCTTAATGAGTTTCTCTTCTCTCCACTTCTCTCAATCCAAACGTGTACACTATGTTTGGATTGAGAGAATGGGAGAGAAGAGAAACTCTTAAATTAAGAGAAGAGAAACTAGTTTCTCTCCACCATGTTTGTATTGAGAGGAGAGAAAAAGGAATGGGTTTGGAATTTTATAGTGTCTTAAAAGAAATCTTGGGACAGAGTTGGAATTATAACATATTTTAAAAGGGTTTCTCTCCAAATCTCTCCATTTTTTGAGAGAAAGGAAACTCACATTTTTTTTTTCTCTTCTCTCCCTTACCTAACAATCCAAACAAGAGAAAGGGAGAAAAATTCATTTTCTCTCAATCCAAATGTAACTACTAATTAAAAACAACAAAGCCTTATCCCAAAAATTGAGAAATATGCAAAATAAGACCAAAATGATGGCTTATATCTGATTTCCCAAGCAACCTCTCCACTCAATGGGACCATTTTTCGATGGCTAGAGAGTAAAATAACAACAATGGAATTCGAGCTACCCAGCCTACACATAACAAGTTCTAGCAGATCTTGAAGGTTTGAATTCAAACCTTAGAGCCTCTATTGAAGCTAAATTTTTTTCCTAAAATATGAATTAGTTTTACTATTTCGAAAATTCCATATGTATATATTGGGGTATTCTTGAAATAAACCCCTGTTAAATAAGCGATATAAGGTTTACCCCTTGCAAAAGGCAAGATTAGGTTTACCCTCTTGACTGTAAGTCAACGTTGCTTTTTCTTGATGATTTAACATTGAAATTTTGATTTAGTAATTTAAGTATTTGAAGAGGATTTAAAAAAAAAATTCAAAATTTCACCGTTAAATCATCAAGAAAATACAACATTGACTTACGGTCAATGGCGGTTTACCTAATGTCACTGTATTCCTTAGGAATTTTTTTATAAGCTTCCATACAGGGCCTGTGATGAATTTATTCTATGGGAAAGTAGTTATGTCTTTGGTCTAGTAGTAACTTCTTGAGCTTATTTGTTTGTAAATTCTCTTCTAAGATCCTTGTACAAGTACCCATAATGTCCCCTTCTCTTCAACATCTACTATAGATGTTTAGACTCATTTATTGCTTATTTAACGATTATCGATCGACTCTATTACTTTGTAGTGTGGGTCAGAGTTGGTTGCGGCATTATGGATAACGGAGATTTCTAGTCCATTTCTCCACATAAGGGAACTTCTCAAAGAACTCGGTTACAAGGACACCGACCTTAATTTGGCAGCCGATGTGATTTTTCTCTCCTAACACCATCTTTTTTCGTGATTTGTTTCAAACAATGAACATTGGTTTTCTTTCATTCCTCGATTTTTATACAATAATTTTGGTTCTTTATAGATTTTGTTTGCAGTCATCTTCACATTCGGAAGGATGATTTGTGGACCTTATCTCGCTTACTTGACTTTATCTGCCGACAACCCATTGATTATAAAGGTATTGTCGTCATCTTGAATTCTATTTCGGTCGTTTTTAGGAACATTGGAGCTATGTAGCTAAGATAGAGTACTTGAAATAATTTTTCTTGTTGATTTGATAATGTTAAATGATCTTCCGTGCCATTATTAATATTGATAGTAAAATTGGTTCCTTGCAGGTAATGGCGCTCGGATTGCAGTTGGTTTGTGCTTTCTGGTTCTTCAAAATTGCAAAGATGGTTAAATACAAACTATCTAAAAGGAGTAGGCCTAGCAAATTAGCCTAAAGTCTTCCATCCTAGTGAAAGATTAAGAGCTTTTACATATCATCTTCATCATCATTGTCATCAAATCCTTAATTGAAACATCCTAAAATCTTTTCCATTTCTTAAAATGAATCTTGATCCTTTGGTTTATTTCTTCATTTTTATTATGTTAGATAGAAAAAGTAAAAAATAAATTGCTCGATTTGGGTCTCGGAGATATGAAATTTTGTGAAATTCAAAACAATCTATTATATTTGTGACTTGTATAATGTTGGAGTAACTTTTTTTCACAATGTCTTAACTTTTTTCCTAATCGAAAGTGTCCTCTTAGTACGGATTATAAATTCATAGCAAACTTGTTTTCATTTGTTTTATTTTGATTGTTATCGTTGGTTCCTGCATGAAGTGAGAATTTTTTTTTTTCTATATCAAAGAGAAATTATTTAAATATACCAAGAGCTGAAATGGCTTCGAACTCAAGGGGTAAATCTAAATCATCCAAAAAAAAAAAAAAGAAAACCAACAGAAAATGGACCTTGACTACCCCAACTACAATGAAAAGTTCTTTTTTTTTTTTTTTGTGAGTTTTGATGAACCTTATGATTTTAACTTCTAATTTTACTGAGAAAGGGATTGGCTTGCTTGGATCAATTTACTCAAAATAATTATCTTCTCTCAAGATGGTTTGAGCAAGAAAGGTGAATGATAATGTTTATTCTTCATTAGAACTGCCTTCCTTTTACATTTCTACTTAACAAACATGACATCAAAGTTCAATCAACATCACACCCATTTTCAATCCTCCATTCTTCTTTACTTTCTTGCATGATTTGAGACACTCTTGTTTTTCGTCAGAACACATTCTGATGGACTCAAATCCGTAGAAGGCTCTTCACACTCATCTTTACACATTTCTTCTATCATAGGCTTCCATAGCCGAATTCGAGCATTTATAAACCAATTTGAAACCTGAAACAACCACGACAAGACCCATAGTTTACAAAAAATCAACCTACGTTCTAAAAAAAAAAAAAAAATTTCCAAAGGTTCGTAAAAGGGTGCTTGAAAATTACTTGGTTCTTGGTTAGGCCTGTCTGTGATGCTAACATTAGCTTCTCAAACTCGTCGGGATATCTATAAGAAACTCATAACAAGTAGTTGAAAATATGAATTAAAATGTAGGAAACATGAAAATGACATTGTAGGTTAAAAGTGCTTACGGATGGAGAAAGTGTTCGAAAAGCCATGTGCGAAGGAACCCGACTGAATTCTCTGGAAACCCTCTTATCGGTCCACATTTTTGTCGTTGATGTTGAAGTGGTGCTTGAGTATGTCTTATCTCCTGATCAAACAGACTAAGTTGGGAAAGAACGTTGTTGATTCTCGGTAAATCTTGAGAAAATTCTCGATTTGCTATATGTATTTGAGTGATTATGGCATCTCTTAATCTGCTGAATTGTTTGGATATGGCTTGAAGTGATAGAGAAGTGTAAGACTTGGCTGCCCCTAAGCCCGCTATCACCTCAAATGAAGATACCACTTCTTCCATTTGACGATAATATTGCTCGTATTTTCTTTCAACCTGACCATTGAAAGGTAATTCTTGAGATTTTCGGAGATTACATGTTCAAAATGATTAATAAAAATAGCAAAAACAAACAAATATCAAAACAAGAGAACGGCAAGAGTTACGTGGTTCGCCTAGGTCCACATGACTGTTAAGAAAATAGGGGCAATTGAACCAAGAAACAAATAAAAAAATAAAAAAAAAACCGCAAATCACACAGACATTTTAAGTGATTCCCTCAAGATTGAGGTATGTCCACAGATCACATCGATTTCACTATGAAGAGAAAACTGACAGTTACAAATTACACCCTTTTATTGAGGAAATTGAAAATATATACCTATGAAAACATAACTGGGGTGTTACATAATACCAGTGAAATTATGAAAATACTCTTGGAAAAATTTCTTTCTCTAGTATCATCAGGCTCCATAAATGATAATAGGGGTGTGATCTGACCTTTTTCACAATAAGAATCAAAAGAGAATACTACAAGAAAGATACTTGAGTTTAATCCCAAACCCAAACCCTTGTACACCCTCACTACGTTAAAAAGGGGTAAATTCGACACGAAGGTCCATCGAATTTACCCCTTTTTTCATGTAGTGCCTTTTATTCCTCTTCTATTCCTCTCTCTCGAAACTAAGAAGAAAATATCCAATTACTGTAAAACCATCCTAAAATCGATATTTGTATGATTTCTAAATATGGAAACTTTTCCTAAATGTTAGATTGAAACCCATCTAATGGGTAGGATAAAAAACACATAAAAAACATTTTTGAACTAACCAAGCTTGAGTGACCGAATACATGGAAGAAAAATTAAATACTATGTTACACTTACCTCATCTAATAATGCCATTAGTTTTGTAATTCTAATCTGAAGTTCATCTTTTGTTGCCGATGAGAACCCATTACACAATAACTCTGCTTGCAATTCAGGGGAAACTCCAAGAGCTCCTCGTCTGCCATTACAACTTAATCTTCCAATAAGTTTATCTGAACCGAGGTCGATAGCCTTGCCCCCAACACTAACAACTTCTTCAAGTAAGGACTGAGCCGGCATTAGATATCGAGAACTCCCAACAATAGCAGCAAAATAATCTGTTTCGTACGAAGTTGAGCAAGATTGGTTCGTGGTCGAAGATGACGCATTGGAGCTACCTATAAAGGAACCATCTTCATCCCTAGTGTGTTCTGTTTCATTTGATGCTTCAAGAAGATTCATCAAATGTTTTCTAAAGGTTTGGGAATCCTCTGATATGGTTGGAGCTTGATCGAATTCTACCAAACTAGAAATTTGCCGCCCGAGTGATTGAATACTAGTACCAAGTAAATCTTGTGATTGAGGGAACAATGGGTTTGTATTTCTTCCATTAGTTTGAGAAGTGGCACACTCATCATCTTCGAAATTGGTCTGGCTCATATTCATGTTTGAGATAATGATTTGATGTAAAGCACTTGAGTCTTGATCTTAACGGTGGTGCATTATACACATTAGTGGATGAGTGATTGTTGCTCCTACAAATGGTATCAGAGCCGGTGTTTGTGTAGTGTTGTGGCTTTGGCATAAACTAGGGGTCCTGCACCCATAAGAGAAACATCGGGAATCCTTGAAGTTCATGTTTATTCATTTGTTGAGACTAGAGAGTAGAAAACAAATCTATCCGCAAAGAAGGTTTCTTTGTAAGGTGAGATTAATAGAGAAACTTTAGCTTATGAAAGAGTACAAGAAATCAAAATTCCCATGACTAACATTGAGAATCAATAATGGTAAGATCAAGTTATGAAACAAAATAAATTGGGTTTTCAATTCTAAACTAGAATTACAAGGTCCTATTTTTTTTTTGTTTTGGGAGTAATCAGATATGGAAACCATTTAAAAGACATGATTAGCTAGGCCTAATAAGGAAATCTATGCTAATTAGCTCCTAAAACAACTGAAATAAAGAACAAATAGAGCATCTGAGATACTTAGAAGAGGTAATAAATAAACATTAAAGCTAGAAAATTAATTTAAGCAAAGAGAATGAAAATAATAGAGGAAGACCTCAAAACAAAAGCAAAACACATCTGTTTAGAGACCCATTCATGATATAATGAAACAAAACCAATCAAGTTCAAGTAAAAGTATAAAACAGGAGAACAACACTTATCCACTCAAGAAACTCATCAAAGAACTGAAAATAAGACAAACCACCCTGTTAAGTCCATAAGAAATCAAATAAAACCCAATATAGAAATTTTAATACCTTATAAGAAAACAATGGACATTTTTCCTTCAAACTACACCTAAACTTCTAAGAAGTTCCAACTTCAAACCAACTCCATGAATTCTTGCACTTGTTCTTCCTATTAAATAGAAGTGGAATGAGTAAGTTAAAGTTCTCTGTAAAAAAAAGGAGTTTAGTGGGGTTATTTTTTTAAGGGAGATTCTATTGCCACGCCAAATTTTGCTAATACCACCCCCGTTCATGTGTAAATTAGCACACATCGTGGGGTGGCATTAGTAAAAGTTGATGTGGCAATGGAAGGTTTCTTTTTTTTTATATTATTATTTTACCAATCATAGTCTGGAGATTGTCTCCCTGTGAGTCAGTAAAAGAACCCAAATTGTGAGTCAGTAAAAGAACCCAAATTGGGGAAAATCTACCTTACACATAAATATGGAGAGGGCACTGAGATCACAATCTATCAAGAGAAAGATATTTTTGAGGAGTAGTTGTTGTCATTGTTGGTGTGCTGATAGTGATTGAGTGATGTTAGATTGATTCTGGGTCTGATAGATTGGATACTTTGGTATTGGTTACCATCTTTGTTCCTTCTGACATCTCCAGTTGTACTTCTCTAAAATTAATTTTGTCCATAGGACTTTGAGGGGGACCCACCTTTAGATTAAAGTGTTTTTTTTTATCTGAATTCTGAGCCATCTCACAAAGTACCCTGAGTTACCTGAAGTGTGCATCACTGGTATTTGTCTTGCTTGTGGTCTAGTTCAAAACTTCAAATACTGTCACTTAGAACTGATCTTGGGCCCCACTGATCCTCACTAATTGATTAAATCTACACACCCAAAATATCCTGATGGGTGATCCCTCTCCATTGAATTTGATTGTTTCTATAATGGCTTCATGAGCAGGTTCAAGGGTTACATATATATTTTTTAATTTTAAAAAATTTGGGTTCTAAGCCCTTTATGAAAATGCTCAAATCCAACATATAAGGACTGCCTATATTTCTAATTTTTCTTTGTGTGTATAGATCCTCTAAGAGGTGGCCCAAACCCTGATGAGTCAGTGGATCCCTCAAAGCTTTATGTGACGATACCTGACATATATGAATATTCAATAAAAATGATTGTGATAGGGTTGGATATGCAACCGTATGGATTAGTCTCATCCCAAAGGATATGAGGATGTCTTGTTGTAAATAAAAAATAAGAATAAAACAAGGGTTGTAGTCCTTAAGTTACTCTAAGGGATATATACCAATTTGGAAATCTCAAGGATCCAAGATCCAATGCCATGGACCTTAGGACTACTGTTAACATTTTCATTTTCAAAAATAAAGTTTAAAACTTGTACTCCTAATAATGGTTTAAACTTTGATTGTAAAAACAAAATTAAGAGGCATAGATACGTTCGGCACTAAATTAGAGGTGAATTAGACCTCAAGGACAAGAGTATGACGTGTGCCTTTGTTTTTATGAGACCCAATAATTTCTTTCTTTTTCTAGCAAAGATTATTATAAATCGATGAAGCACGAATCATCTTTTGTGACTTGGGTAATATTTTATTTCTCAATTTCGTAATTTATAGTTTCTTGATTGATTTGCATTTGTCGATTCACATGTTCGTCTCCCTAGATCATCCATTTTAATAGATGACTAGAGCTCTGCAAGTTGATCCAAGATCATTCGTACCTCAAAATAAGCGAGCTTCTATTGGCACCAACTTTTATTTATTACACCCCAATTAAAAATAAAGAAAAATAAGTGAATGATTGAGAATAAGTAAAAGTTGAGGTTACCCTTAGAAACTCTTTCGTTTTTCGTTGTAGCTAGATTTCTATCTTTTGAGTTTAGGATTTTATATGGGCCTAATCATAATTGCAAACAACTATTGAAGTTGTTTGAATAAGTCTTACAATGTTTCGTAACATTGAGATGATAATTTGAGCAAAACCTTTGTAATAAATGAATGAGTGTGTTTTAATCCTTAATTGGGGTGTGATAAATAGTTTAAGAAATTGGGGTGTAATAAGTAAAAGTTGGAGTGCCAATAGCAGCTCTCCAAAATGATTGACTGTGATTATTATTCAGCCATAGAGATTTTAGAGATGGTCAAAAAACGATTTAATTTGATGTATTTATAATCATGATTCAAAATATTGTATCATTTTAGAAATGTTTCAATTTGTTTCGAAGTCCCTCATATAATTCGGTCAATCAAGACTATGAAGGCAATCCAACAACGAACCAACCTTCGAGTGTTTTTTCTATATCACTCTCACTCTCGTTATCGTTCCTTTTAGAATTTGGAGAACTTTCCTAACCAAGTAGAAATCCAATGGATTAGCTTCTTTGGATTAGAAGAAATGGAAAAAGGGGTGCAATAATTAAAAAATTATAATGGATAGAAACTAATGTATTCCAACATATGTACCTATATAATTCTAATACTAGGTAAACTAAGAGAACATCAACTGAGATCATTTGAGAATGTTCAATTGAAGTCAATTACAATCCCAGTTTGAAGAAATATTCAAGTTGAAAGTCAAAAATTAGCAAGAGAAAGATCCAAAAGAACCTAAATGAAAATATTGAACGTAGGTCCGTACACAATTTTAATAAGAGAAGACTTGGTTCTAGATAAGAGTGGAATGAGGGAACATAATTTCCTTAGCCATGATCCCAAATTTATGGGCTCTGTTGTTGTTTTTCGATAACCTGGTATGCCTGTAGACAGCGGACCAGGTTCATATCTACCCAGTCCATAAACCATGGTCTTGTATTCCTAGGACATGTGCATCACCCTCACATCACACATTAGATACGTGAGTGTACATCCTCGTATGTGGCCCTTGAGGAATTAATGCTCATATTGGGTATCGAACTCATGACCTACGGGCATTAATTGCTTATCGGTTTGAGCCAACCCCTCAAGGTTAATTTATGGGTTTCGTTCTTGTCTTATTTGGTGTAAAATGTTGGTGTGGCAATATAAGGTCTCTTTTATATATAAAAATTATGGAAAATTGGTTCCAAAGTCCAGTCCATGAGATGGACTGAAAATACCTCTAATGGATCCACATCCTTTAAATAGTTTTGTATCACAACATTTTTTGTATCTCGAGAATCCATGTAAAAACAAGATCAACCAATCAAACAAGAGATTGATTACTGAAAAAATAAAGAATCTCATTGGTTACTTCTTTGGCTTTTTCTTGATGGATGAAATGGTGGCCGTCGATGATGATGACTTCAAGATTTGGTACAAATTTCTTGAAAGTCTCTCCCTCTAAGTATTCTTTTGTCCCAAATGATCGCATTCCCATGTCCTTGTCCCCAGTGATAAACTTTGTTGGAACAGTAATTTTAGATCCTTGCCATGGTGCAAGAAGCTCCCAATTCCTACACTCAAAAACAAATCCCGATTAGAATCTACAATTGGTTTTTATAACCACCCTAATAAATATAAGTGATTAGTAGTACTCTTTTCTTTTAGAACTATAGGAATGCCGCCTCGAATAAAATTGTCCTTCGACAACACTAATAATTGATTGTTAGGGTTGTCAATGGATCAGATCAAACCCGAAATCCAATAAGCACAAATTTGAATCAAGAATCCAAGTTTTGATAAGGACTCAAAAACGATTTGATTCGAATTCGACAACTTATTGGATAGATTGATTTCAACTCAACCATGTCTCGATTTAATAGAGACTCAAACCCATATGTATATGGGTTTAAACATATTATACATGTCAACATTTTATTTATCAAATCAATTAGGATCAGGATTCAAATGCTGAGATCAAATCAATTTAAGATCCATTGTAATTCTTATTGGATGGGTTCTTGATCCATTGACAATAACTAATTTATTAGGGATTTTGCAAAAATTAATTGTCGAACTTGAAGAAAACACATCGAACAATTCTCATTGTTATTGACTCACATTGGAATGTGACTTGCATCAAGTATATGTTAGTAATTTATTCCAAAGAAGAAAAAATATGAGTATGTAATTTTTCAACGTGGGTCAATAGTAACCAAACCTAAAGTTTGAAATTATAAGATTATTGCAAGAATATTATCTTACAGGTTCATCGCGCGATAGTAGTTTAAAGGGCCAGTAAATCCAGACTTTTTGAACTTAGTAGCACAAAATTCAAGTTCTTCCTCAGTAATCCATGTAGGCAATGATGATGGGGTCTCAAGAAATTTGATGATCTCAACACCAGGAGGAGCAGTTAGAAGATCAGGTGCACCAATAAACAAAAACTTCTTCATGATCGTTAAACAATCGTAATGGGCGAAAGCATTTTCTGCTCTTCCAGGCTCCTGTAATACAAATGTTGTTAGAGAATAAGATGCACTGTATTAAGATGCATGAGATACACTGTATCATTATTAGTGTATCTCATCACAAATGAAAGGTTGTGACGAAGGATATTTATTTAGAATATATCAATTGGAATTTTCTAGAATATTTATATTAGGTAGTTTTCATATATCTTGGTTGATGTAATGTCTATAAATATTGTATTGGGGCTTTTGTAATATTAATCTTAGAAATCTCAATAAAATTCAGATTTTCTACAAATGTTGTATCGCTTCGTAACATTGCCGAAACGACCACTATGTGTAAAATAAGGGGTAAATTCGATGGATCTTGATGTCAAATTTACCCATTTTCCATATAGTAGGCATATGACATGATTTGGTTTTCATAGAACTATTTTAAGCCAATTTAGGTCTACATCATCATCAAAGCCTTGTCTCAAAAATTTCTAGTTGAATTAAGAAATCATGTTCGTCCACTCATTTCTATCTAAATCCATGACTTTTATTAATTCTAGAAGTTCATATCGATTCCATCTATTGACCTCTGGGACCTATATGCTACTTTTATTTAACATTGACTAAGAATCCATCCATGGGTTTGTCAACCAAACTGATCATAGAAAAATGCTTAAATCTAATGTCTAAAAGTCATCAACAACAGATATATATATATATATATATATAGAGGGTCCCGTTCAGCAACAAACATTTTGGCAAAACATTTTTCTAAACATGGGTTAGAGGTTTTGGAATGAACTGATTTTTGGTGAGGATGATCTCTACGGTGAGGAGATCATCCTCACCAAAAATCAGCCCATTCCAAAACTTCTAGCCCCAGTTTACAAGTTGAAAAATCGTGGACCGTCCATTTTTTGTAAACCATTTTTGATGGGGTTAGAAGTTTTGGAATGGGCTGATTTTTGGTGATGATGATCTCCTCACCGTAGAGATCATCCTCATCAAAAATCAGCCCATTCCAAAATTTCTAACCCATGTTTTGAAAAATGTTTTGCCAAAATATTTGCCAAAATGTTTGTTGTTGAACATTTCCCATATATATATATATATATGGGAAATGTTCATTAACAAACATTTTTCAAAACATGGATTATAAATTTTGGAATGGGCTGATTTTTGGTGAGGATGATCTCTACGGTGAGGAGATCATCATCACCAAAAATCAGCCCATTCCAAAACTTCTAACCCCATCAAATATGGGAAATGTTCAGCAACAAACATTTTGGCAAAACATTTTTCAAAACATGGGTTAGAAATTTTGGAATGGGCTGATTTTTGGTGAGGATGATCTCTACGGTGAGGAGATCATCATCACCAAAAATCAGCACATTCCAAAACTTCTAACCCCATCAAAAATGGTTTACAAAAAATGGATGGTCCACAATTTTTCAACTTGTAAATATGGGGCTAGAAGTTTTGGAAGGGACTGATTTTTGGTGAGGATGATCTCCTCACGAAGAGATCATCCTCACAAAAAATCAGCCCATTTCAAAACTTCTAACCCATGTAGGACAAAAATGGTTGGCTAAAATGTTGGCCAAAATGTTTAGTGCTGAACGGGACCCTATATATATATATATGTAAAAGGGTGGATCATGGGATATATGTAAAAACAATGTTTGTTCAAAATATGGGTTAAGCTATTTTTTTGTGAGGATGGTTTCTATGATGAGAAGATCATCCTAAAAAAATTGGTCTAGTATGAAATTTTTAAGTCCATCAAAAGTGATTTACAAATTATTGGTAAAAAATTAATGATCTACATTCTAAATCACTTTTGATGGGGTTAGAAGTTTCAGATTGAACTGATATCATAGAGATCATCCTCACAAAAAATTAACTCAATCCGAAACTCCTAACCCATATTTTGAAAAATTATTATATATATATATATATATATATAGGATTAAAAAACCCATGCCTTTTGTCCTATATAGGTTAGAAGTTTTGGAATGGGCTAATTTTTGGTATAAAGATTACCTTGACAAAAAATCAGACCAATTTGAAACATTTAACCTTGTCAAAAGTGATTTACAAATTAACGGTAAAATATTGATGATCCACAATGCTAAACCACTTTTGATGGGGTTAGAAGTTCTAGATTGAGCTGATTTTTTATGAGGATGATCTCCTCACCACAGAGATTATATTGGCAAAAAATCAGTCCAATTCAATACTTTTAAGTCATATAAGACAAAGGCCCATATAGGACAAAAGGCATTGGCTCGCTAACGTTATTCGCTCCACGTTGTCTCTCTAACATCGTCTCCCAAATAAAATATATATATATATATATAGGGTCAGGTTCAAACGACAACCATTTCAACACACATATAGACAACGTGTTTTGTCTTATATGGGCAAAAGTGTTTGGAATGGGCTGATTTTTTGTGAGTATGATCTCTGTGGTGAGGAGATCATCCTGACCAAAAATCAGCTCATTATGGAACTTCTAGACCGTTCAATTTTTGTTGAAAAATTATAGACCGTCCAATTTTTGTAAATCAATTTTGATGGGGTTACAAGTTTTGGAATGGGATGATTTTTTGCCAGGATGATTCCCTCATCACAGAGATCATCCTCACAGAAAATCAACCCATTCCAAACATTTTTGCCCATATAAGACAAACACGTTGTCTATATGTGTGTCGCAATGTGTGTTGCAGGAACCCGACCCATATATATATATATGAGTATTGGTAATCTGATTTAGACATGTGGCAACTCAATCAACTTACCTGGCGTAACAAGCTTGGAAATTGTAGATGTGCCATGTGGGGAACTGTAGTTCTATATCCTAAGGAGAACACATCTACGGTTTTCGAGCTTGTCGCGTCAAGAATGACTTATGAAAAAAATACATGATCCCTTGACTCCTTAAGAATGATCCCAAACCTTTAAACATAAAATCCAATGGTTGAGATTTATCATTCAGAATAAGTATTCTTAAGATTTGTGTTATCAAGATAATCATTAATCTCAATCATTGGATTTTGTGTTTAAAGGGTTGAGATCATGTGTTTTTTTCACGAGTCATTCTTAGGACATATATATATATGGGTCAGGATCAAGGGACATATGAAAAAACAAATGTAAAAACAATGTAACATTAATAAATTTTCAAAATATGGGTTATAAGTTTTGGATTGAGCTGATTTTTTGTGAGGATGATCTCTATGATGGGAAGATCATCCGAAAAAAAAAAATCAGTCCAATCTGAAACTTCTAACCCCATTAAAAGTGATTTAGAATGTGGACTGTTGATTTTTTGCTAATTTTTGTCAATAATTTGTAAATCACTTTTGATGGATTTAGAAGTTTCAGATTGAGCTGATTTTTTGTGAGGATCTTCTCATCATATTGACCATCCTTGCAAAAAATCAGCTCAATCAAAAACCCCTAACCCATATTTTGAAAAACCATTAGTTTTACATATGTCCCTTGAACCGCCCCATATATATATACACTTGGAATTGAGAGAGAGAGAGAGAGAGAGAGAGAGAGAGAGAGAGAGAGAGAGAGGTCTTACTTGAAATTGTGAAATATAAAAGCCTTCACCAAACATGTGAGTCAATAATTCCACGGGTTTGAAATTGGGGGAACGTAGGCGGAAAGGTACACCCAGGTTAACCAGTGCCCTAACTCTGTCTGGCCTAAAGAGGCATAGGTACCATGCAATCTCAGCACCCACATCATTCCCAACCACAAATACCTGTTCAAATTAAAATTTAAAACCCAACCCTGCCTTCAAAATTCAAATCCATTATCTTAAATTGTAAAAGAAGATGAAAAAGCAATAACTTTCAAACCAACACTCCAAGAGAGATATTACGATGCATTGCAATAAGATGTACATTGGTACACCAAATCATGTTTTCATGAAACATGAAGATTCGCATTGCATCAATGATTAGTCCTATCTTAGATTAAATCAGATTAGTTTGAGTATACTTCCACTAACCCCAAGGGTTTGGCCTAGTGGCAAGTTAAACCTTGATAAGCTCCTCTGGAAGAGTAGGTCAAGTGTTCGAAACCTCATGAAAGTATGAATTTCTTGGGACCATCGTCTAGGGTCTAGTTGACCCTCAACTCAACTTGTTGCACGGAGGACTTTCCAAAGGGGCGGCGCATGTGACCGTGGGATTTGTCCCGCCCAGACCCACGATATCAAAAAGAATAATCATTTTTTGACTCCTCCTCTGACACAGCCTTTGAGGTGGCATGAGCTAAATCATAGATTTTATTCCCTCGAGATACAAGACTCTATCAAAACACAAAAAAGAGAGTTTACGTCCAGTTACGATTTCCTTACATGATTGAGTCGTGATTTTCGGACTCCCTCCTCTGACATACTCCCCCTCTACTCTCCCGACATAGCCTGTGATAGAATTGTTTATTTTCTTTCCTCAGGATGCACAACTGCACATCCCCATAAAAATTTGCAGTTTTGTATCTTGAGGAAAAATCTACGCTTCTGTCACATGCCCATAAACATGTGCAGTTTTAAATACAAAGATCTGATCACAGATAATGAAACAAGAAAGATTTTTGATCTCTGACCAATAATTGATTATCAAAGACAGTGTTTAGAAACCGATAATTGTAACTATAATCATGGAAATTTTGGCTAAAGAAATGTGAGTGAATTTGAAAATTTGTTGATCAAGGAATTTTATGTGAAAATGATCAATAATCAGTGAAAAACAATCAAGGGATTTCAATTGGAAACGATGAATGACCAACTTTTTTTTAAAATTTCTTTGAGTGTAATTGTAAGGTACCCGTTCTTCGCCGAGATTATCGAGTAGGCCAATCAGATCTCCTACGAAATGAAAATGCGTGTACAAGGCAGGATCAGACGGTGAATCGGTATCACCATAACCTCTCAAATCGGGTGCAACAACGTGATAACCATGGTTAGCCAATTGGGTTATCTGGTAATTCCATGAGAACCAAAGCTGTGGAAATCCATGGATGAGAAGCACAACAGGTCCTGTTCCTTTCTCTACTACATGCATCGATATTCCATTAGTTTGAACCATTCGATGCCTTAGCTCTTCCATGGTTTTGGGTTTTTTATTTTTTTTTCCTTGGTGGAGATTGTTGTTTCTTCTTCTTGATTGATTATTGATTGTAGCATAAGATAATATATAGAGTTGTGATTTCCTGACTTTCCACTCCCTCTGACATGCTATCCTGATATGGCATGTGCAATCGTGTATCCCAAGGAAAAAAACTACGGCTCTAACACATGCCACATCATTATTCTAATATATTTGATAGAGACTTTAAAAATTTTCAAAACCGGCGGCTCTTGCTTCTTTTGAGAAGTTTGTTAAGAATTTTCTTTTTTCCCCTATATATTTATTTGGAAGAGTCCAATTTGCCTTGCCTTAATGGCGAGGAAAAAAAATGCCTTGTTAAGACTCATTCCTCGACATGCATAAAAAATCTTCAAGATTTGTAATAATCCCAAGGTCTTGTTTTATGAATCTCAAGATCCTTTGGGTTGGTCCCACTTAGTTTTTATGGGAACATAGTGACCTCAATAGTCAATACTAACAGTGTGAAGAGAGATAAGGACGGGAGAAGGGAAAAGAGATGGAGATGAGAGACAAGTTAGGTGAAAGAGAGTTGCTCTCTTTTTCTCTCCTTTATTTATTTTTTTCTCAGCAATTTTTGTGGAGTAAGAGAGCTTTCGTCTTGTTTATCATGCAAAGAGGATAAGTACACGATTGTGAGTTTTAGAGAGAAGTAGGATTTTTTGAGGTAGAACTAGGACTAAAGCTACAAGTGTTTGGTCCATATGGAATCATCCATGTCCTCTAAAATCCATATAACAAATTGATCGTGAGAGATTTCATCTACGACACTCAAAGATCTCTTAATCTGTAATAGTTTATGAAATCTTATGCATGGTATGGAGACCAATTTTGTCACGTCACATGATGAAAACATGTGTCACAAGGGAACGAGGGGGGCCATTAAAAACTAATAAGTCAAAGCCTTAGATCGAATCAATGAACAGGAAAAAATCGAGCGTGATGTCTTAAACCGAATAGGTTATAATAAGAAGGGGATAGAGGTTCATCTTTCTGCCATAAGAACAAGGAGCACGATATGAGTCGAGCACCAAAGGCTTGGGCACCACTTTTTTTGATGCTATGGGGAGTCGAGGGGCCAATGCTCTTATACTGAGGTAAGTTAACAACATCAATTAGATTGTCACAAATAAAAGTGAGAGTTAGGAGTTGAAGGTATGCAATACAATACCTTAGCAAGGACATGGACAACAAGGTTGAGTTTGAACCTAATCCACTAAAGCAAACACAAACTCAGTATGGGCCAGGATCACCCAAATAGAAGAATAGCAAGACTTTGGGCCAATAAGAACAAGTCAGTGAGCTTTATCAGTTCAAAGTGAATCTATCAGGTTGGTAAGACCACATCTTGGACCCAGAGCCCACATTCTAACAAGGAATTTAGTTTGATCTAAGCTCTACCATGTGAAACTTTTCTCATTAAATGTGAGAACTTAGCATACTTATCAAAATGAGGATGATTGAGACATTATTTAACTCACCCACCCCCAAATAATGAAATATTACCAACTCAACTTTAATGAGGTTGAGACACTGTTTATCAATTCGATGAAAGCATTACTGAAGATATGGATACAACTCCCAAAGGAAGTCAACAAATCTCTATCCAGTTATCATCTTAGGTGGCATTCGACCTGAATCAGTAGTGTGGTGACACCAGTCTTGAAGTTTTGGTTATCAATTCACCACCCAAGGAATTGATCTAAGTATCTCTAAAATAAAATAAAAAAAACCCTCTTTGCAACATCACTATTCATCTTCTTCATTCTTCAGCCTTTTTTATTTTTATTTTTTATTTACATCATTTACTAACTAAATCTTCAGAGGATCATTGATAGACACCACATCGGAGCCTCTTCCTTCAAACCTTCTCTCCTTCTACCATCAAAAGCTGAAGAATTGAAGGGAAACCTTCAAAGTCAAAGATTTTGAACAAAAAATACAAATAACATCTTGAGGAGTGAGAGCCATATAAAGCCTCCACACATGGGCATGGTGGACCTTTTGTCTATCTAATTTCTTCATTTGTAACATCCATTGAATAAATGTATAACTTTGATCCATTACCAATACTCATTGTGAACCAATTCAACTCCTTTTTTTATATTATAAAAATGAATGGGTCTTTCGAAACAAATAGTTCATTGTATGGTGTAACAAACTCTTTCCAAGCCAAACAATCTTCTTCACCATTAAGCGTAAGCACAATGCATTTGTACCTAATATTAGAGTTAGAGAATCCAACAACCTTATATTTTTCAATAGAAACATCGTAGCATAAAAGCCCAAACACCAATCCAATTTGGTGGTGGAGGTGGAAGCTTCATATGTTGGTGAGTAAGGGGATTACAGTCAAAGAATTTGTCATATATAGCTAGATCAAAGGAGGAGTAAACCATTGCAAGAAGCTTCAAAGTAGACATGGTCATGGAGGAACAACTGGATTTTCTTTGTACTCACAACTTTCTCTTGCAAGTTGATAGAGAAGGTCTCATGCACGATTTCAAGATCGTTTTATCTTTGGATAGATGAGAAAATGATATCAGTTGGCTGAAAATTCGCAAGTTGGGCTTTGGCAAAGTTCTTATATAAGAACTTTGCCAAAGCTTGCATATTAGAGTTCAATGGTACCAAAGCTTGCATACAGTCTTGAATCTGATGAGTGACTCTCAATAGGATCTGTTATACGATATCTTCAATGAGGAAAGGAAGAGATACTCAATGATGATGCGCACTTGTCACCCGGATATAGTTCCCCATCTTCCAAAGTGAAGGTGTCAAGTAAGTACTGGATTTTTAAAGGAAGATTTTATTAGCCTGCATAAAACAAAAAATCTTAGTAAATGTGAAGTGCAGAAAAGTGAAAGCTCCTCAATTCCTTTTCGATGTTTTTTGGGGCTTGGGAGTCACCACCTAATTATAGATCTAAGAGCCAAAGTTTGACTCGGAATATAGAATCGTGTTAGTCTATGATAGAGGTCATGGGTAAAGAGTATGGTTACAGATTTAGGAAGGTGTTAGGCATTAATTAATAATCGATCTCTATTACAATCCATTGACTAGACTACAATCAACCTGCTTTGACTAAATTCAAAATGCTAAGTTAGGGGTAACATGGTGCTTTCATCCTCATTTTAGGCCTAGACGCATATTTACAATGAATCATGGTTAGATCAAAATTACATCCGAATAATAATAATAATAAACATGGATCCAAAATTGGCCCCAAAACCAAATCATTATACTAGCAAGAAAGTCATGAAAGCCAATCTTTTATAGCACTTGGAACCGATTAGAAAACCCAATCATTTATTGTCACAATAGTCCTTTAAGATCCCTTCCCAAAACCAACTAAATAACTAAATCCATGTGTGGAATTAGCCCGAAAATAAATCTAAAAATGATTTCAAGACACCCCCGACATGAAATATCGGATAAATAATCTTGAAGAGCGTAGGGTCTTATTGTAACATGAAACTGATTCCAAAGATGGAGTGTTGTGCTACTCAATTGGTTTACAGGATGGAATTTTACCGATATAAAAACAATTCAAACGGGACCCCATCATACCAATTACCTGATTCCCACGCGTCTTGATGTTGAGTAAGTCTAAAAACAAACTTCAAGTCTTGGGATATATATATCAAAACAATACTTAACACACGATTTTGGGGCATCAAGCCCCTAATATCTGACTTGTCATGGCATCAAGGCAACCCCCCATGTCCATGTTCAAAAATCAAGTCGTAAGAGAAATATAATCTATTTCAGTGCAAGCAAAATAATTAATTGTATATGACTTAGAGTTAAAATCCTATATATTGCAGCCCAAGAGAAAATCATAGTTTAATCACATGTAATATAATTCATGCTTAAGAGAGAAAGTCATAATTAAAGAGTTAGAAGCAAACCAATCGAAGCAGGACAAACATTTAATTTCCATTCCAACATGAATTAATGAACAAATCCTTGATGGCTTAATAATCTATTTATTTCAGTGGAGAGCTAGTATGCCAAGCATCATGAATAAAGAATATATTCAAGAATCAAGTCATGCACCAAAATCCATTATCAAAGGCTATAAAAAAATATTTTAGAGAGTTGTTATTGCCATACCAAAGTATGATGAGATTTGAAATCCTTACCTCACACTATGATCTCATTAATAAATAGAGAGACCAACAAGTGCCAAGTTTTCTTCCCCTCTATAGATTCCTTCAGAGATTTTCAAACAAAATAGCCTCATGATATATATGTTTTTGGTTGGGTTTCAACTTCCAACGAAATTATGTGTTTTTTTTTCCTCTCTCTCTCTTCTATCTGAGCTATTCAATTGTGCACATTTTTAGGGAATTTTATGGTGGATCGTGGTTTCTTGGATTTTAGAAGGTTTTAACCGATTTTTCAAAGATATTGATGAGTTTTCACTTAGAGATTTTACTTTGCCACAACTTTTACTTTTTACACCCCAATTAAAAATAACGAAAATAGGGTGAATCTCCATTTCATGAGCTGAATATGGCGAAATTCCAATCCCGATACTTTGTTCACTTTTATAATCAAAGAATTCGCTGATAAAAAATCAACAATTTTTCCATATAAGTGCTCTCACCGGTAAATTATCAGCTAATTTGTTAATTATTAAAAGTGACGAATTCACTAGAAAAACATGTTTTGGGAATTAAAATGAATAGTGTACTAGATCCAGAATTTTGTCATAAGTTGCACATGTTTTGAAAAATATCTCAAGAAAGTAAGTGGATGGTTGAGAATAAGTAAAAGTTAGGGTGCCAATAGAAATTATTATTATTATTATTTTTTCATAGATCTCTCTTTCTTTTTTTAGGTTTAAGATGTTATATGAGCCTAAACATCATTGGGGTGTAATTAATAATTTAAGAAATTGGGGTTTAGGATTTTATATGAGCCTAATCATAATTGAGAGTATAACTTGAGTCAAACCTTTGTCATGTTTGAAGGGTGTGTTTTAATCTTTAACTGTGGTGTAATTAATAATTTAAGAAATTGGGGTGTAATAAATAAAAGTTGGGATGCTAATAGTAGCTCCATTTTTTAATATATACTTTTGTTTTTACTAATGATGAATGCACGTGGTGAATCATACGTGGTTTGTACGTGGCTGATGTGGCAAGGGCATAGGACCGCAAATCTTTTTTCCTTGTGTGTCCCGAAGAAAAAGATCTATGATTATGTGCCTTTGCCACGTCAATCGTGTACAACTTACTGCATGCATTCGTCGTAGCTCTTTTTTTTTCCTTTCTAACTAAACCCCAAATTTTAACAAGTTTCAAGTACTATGGCTTTTCAAAGGAGAATTTTAATAGCTTGCATAAAATAGAAAAGCTTGGCTTGTGTGAAGGGCAAAAAAGTGATTGACTCTCTTTCGAGGTTTGGGAGTTACTGCTTAGTTCAAGGTCTAAGAGCTAAAATTTGACTTTGAATACGGATTAGAGATCATGAGTTGAAAGAGATTTGATTATGGATTTCGAAAGGTATTAGGCACCGAACCCGTTTGATTAAAAATTAGTCTCTATTACAATCCATTGACTAAACTATAGTCAGCCTACTTTGAAAACTGTTATACTAGAGGTAACATGATCCTTTCATATCATTTTAGGTGCAGTCACAATGAATCAAAGTCACAACAAAATTAAATCCAAATAATGTTAATGGATCCAACATTGACCCTAAAAGCAAATCATTACACTGGCAAGAAAGTCTTTCATCGCACTTAGAAACGATTTGAAAACCGAATCCTTTATCCTATTCTCTTACATCCTTCCACAATTGCATGGTCTTCTGAAGAAAGAGTACGCAATTGGTTTAATTGAATAACTTGCTCTTAATCTCATGTAAAAATTGATGATGGATTGCCTCTAACAACCAATCAAGCTTGATGGTGGTCACCAATGTCTGTGAAGTTCATCACTGTTACATCTTGTTCATTTTGAGTCTGTCGGAGCCGGTGGCATACTAGATCAGGTCTATCATGATCTTTCCCCAAAAATACAAATTAGAATTGTATGACTTAAATAGAAAAAATCTTATTGAAGTGCTTTTAAATAAAATGATATTTGAGATCGTAAGACAATATTAAGAAAGTTTGTAGAAACATGAAGAAATGTAAGATTTTTATTAAAAGAAACAAAAATAGTAGTGAAGAAGGACAAAAAAAAAAATTATGTCTGATGATGGTGGATGACAGATGGCGTCATCGCCATCATCGAAGAAATGGTGTACCAAGATCAATGTGCTTAGTGGAGCTTGAGTTGTGATTTCATGAAGAAATTTAATTTATTGAGTATTCTTGGATGATTATTATATGAACCATACTGGGATATTTATAAAGATTATATCTCAACCAAGATATAGAAAGGAGCCTAATATAGAGATACCTATTATATATCTATAAAAATTCATAATATAAAATATCTTAATAGATATTGCTAAATATTTTATCCTCCATCACTACTTTTCTTTTGTGATGAGATACATGCATCATAATATGATGCATCTTATTCTCTTTCAATAAAGAAGAACTGATTTTGTTGAGAAATCTTGAATGAATATTACATGAACCTTGATAGGAAACTAGCCTAACATAAATATTCTAATTTATTTGTACTTCCTAATGTAGAATATCATAATTGATATTGCTACATACATTATTCTCTACCTTCCTTTTGAAATGAGATACATTGATAATGATACAATGTATCTCATGCATCATAATATATAGCATCCAATTCTCTAATAACATCTACATCAACATGAAATTTTTTTTTATTCAAGCATAGTAATAAGCTTCACATTTCATAAACATACACATATAACTAAGGATCAAAAGTAGAGATAAAAGAAAGTTTTTCAAATATATAATACCATGAAACAAAAAAAACTAATGATAGACATCTCAATCTAAGGGAAATTTTCTTTGTCTTGTGATAATTAACAAGAATCATATATTATTAAACAATAGATATTTTGGTGAGAAAGGATAAAATTTCGTCTGTGACTTCTTGGGCTCTCTCTTGTTGTATGAAATGGTGACCATCATTTATGATGACTACTTCAAGATTGGGTACCAAGCTCTTGAAAATATCTCCCTCTATGTAGTCCTTAAGACCACCAGATCGAAACCCAATGTCTTTATCACCAATTATGTATTTTGTTGGTACTGTAACTTTTGATCCATCCCATGGTGCAAGAAGCTCCCAATTCCTATATTTATAAGATTTACTTTAGATTCGAGTGTTAATAGAATATGTGGGTCTGGACAGAATTGAATGAAGGAATATGATCCGTTCAGTTAACCCCAAATCTTTGGTGCAAAGAATCGATGATGTTGACTTCAGGTCTAAGCATGGTTTAAAAGGGGGTAGCAAATCCTCTTATTTGTAGCACTGTATCGCACTTTTTCAATGATTGTGAGAGTATTACGTTGAAAAAAGCTTTTTTGACTTGATAAAGGGCTTTGAAATTGGAAAACTAGTTAACTCCAAAATTTAAATGAAATGACTTTGCTTTTTGACCACTCTCTCTCAACCATCGAAAAAATGCTACGGGGAAAGAACCTCCCCCCGACACACAGTGGATACGTTCCCTTAAAAGGGATCGTTATAACGACTTACTTATCAACCTTTGTTATTTACCTAGTACCATTAGGGTTGCCAATGGAATGGGTTAGATACAAAAGCATGATATGTATCAATCAGTACCTCCATGTCAGAATCAAGGATTTGGGCTCCTAGAAGAGTTCAATCCAACAAATACTCAATTTGATAACTTATTGGATAGTTTTTGGATCAAGCATGTCCCAATCCCATAATATGTTTGATAATATACAAATAATGTATTATATATATTTAAATAAGCCATGCTAGAGTGACCTCAACAGGGGACACACGGGGGACATCTTGAAATGGTGATGCACGCATGTCCGTAAATGTGTTTTACTCATATCTCAGAGAAAACGCATTTATGGGTATGCATGCCATCACGTCAAGATGTCCCCCGTGTGTCCTCCAGTGAGGTCACTCCAGCGTTAATCTATTTAAATATATAATCTATATTATATTCTATAAAATAATTCTGGGGTGGCATTGGTATTTACTACGATTCTCACATGTCTAAAGTGGAGGTGCGCACATAACCGTATATATTTTTACTTGTATCTCGAGGAAAGACATCAATGGTGTGAGAATCACAGTGAAAAACAAAGTACCCCCCAGGATTTTCCTATTCTATACATACTTTTATGAACTTGAATTGAGTTAATTAGTATCAATCCCAAATATCGATATTTTGGATTGAATTCGGAACAACAAATATTATAATTGATCAGTTTTGAAACTTAAATGGACAGATGTGATCGGGTCTGGACTGTGTTTGAGTCTAATAATTTTCTTATCAGGACCGGTAGCAATTTTCTACCAATCCAACCCGAACAGATCCATTGACAGCCCTAAGTACTATAACTGTATAACATTTAACTAGGGCTGTCTTAGGATCGATCGGTCAGAACGAACATGAGTAGGGTCTTAAATGGGCAGATATTTACGTGGCAAAATCTAATCCTAGCCTGGCCTGCCTTAGCCCAACCTGACTTCATTTGGGCCAATTTCTAGGCCTAGCCAAGCCCATTAAATGGTCTGCTGAGACTGGGCTCCTGGCCCAACAGACCTGTACTCCTAAGTCCTAATCCAAGCCCAGCCCTCTTAATAAAAGGGTTCACTCAAACTTTCTTTGCAGAAGCCTAATCCAAACTATACTATAAGGTATACTTACAAGTCCATGGCTCGGTAGTAATTTAAGGGACCTGTGAATCCTGATTCTAGAAATTTATCAGCATAAAATTGGAGTTCTTCCTCAGTAATCCATGACGGGGACGATGATGGAGTTTCAAGAAAGTCAACAATCTCCATGCCAGGAGGAGCAATCAGAAGATCATCCTTGTTGATCAACATGAATTTCTTCATCACTGTTAAATAATCATATCGTGCAAAAGCCTTCTCTGCCCGTCCAGGTTCCTATCCAACATCACAATTAACCAATTCATATTAACAGAAATACATGCATGCATAGATAGCTAGAAAAGTTGGATTCGAGTCCTTAAAAATATGGTTCGGTCGGATCAAGTATATAGTTCCAAAAACCTTGACGGATTGACTAAATGGCAATTTCATACCGATAAGCGGTTAGTGCCCATTAGTCATGAGTTCGATATCTAGTATGAGCATTAATTCCTCATGGACCCGCAAGGGCACACTCTCACTTACCTGGAATTCCTCATAAATTATTATTATTTTTTTTTTTGTCAAAATTCTTATAATTTTGTCCTTTATAACCATGTTGCATCAAATCATGCTTTTTGATGCCACAATTTGATTCAGCTAGGATCCACTTCAAGGTATATTAAATAACAAATTAACCTTATAAATTTAAATTTTATGACGTGGATCCCCACTTCAAGGTTTGCTATGTAACAAATTTGATAAAGTAAGTTCGGTGGGTAACAAGTAAGGTTTGAGTTATTAGAATTCCAAAAGAGTTTTTGTAATAAAAATGCAATAGTTAGATCTGCCGAGTAAATCTCTCATTATATAATAGACACTAGATAAAATGAAAGAGACATAATTTTAACTAATGAAATTATATGATCTCTATGATTGAAATTCTCCCAAAATGCTGATTCATTTTAATTGGTTGTTTTGGTCCTTGGATTGAACCTTCTTTATTTTTAATTTTTTTAGGGACAACGTATCTTTATTTGCTAAAATAATTAAGGGTGAAGATTGCACTGTCTTCAACCTATAAATAAACTTTAAATCCACAAAGAGATAATACTTCTTTAAAATTAAAATTTTATGAAAATCTTAATAATAATATAATAAAAATCGTCCCCTATGGACCCCACACTCCAAATTTGACTTGACTCATACCTGCCTACAGAGCAGAACTTATTAAGAAGAGAGATTTACTAGGCAGACTCATCCGTGCATTATATTTTCAAAAACTCCCTTATTTTATCAAGTTTGTTGCCCAACAAACATTTTTTTTTTTGGGAAGGGAGAAATAATTACTTAAAGGACCCTCATGGAGGGATTTTTTTCTAAATAATCCCCAAATTTTGGATGATCTCTTAATAGTCCATCAAGTAAACTTTTCTTTTCCGAATAATCCCTAGACCTCATCTCCCACATTTTTCATGATTGAATGTCCTAATCGTACGAAGTCATCATTTTCATAAAATAAAATAAAAAATAAATTGATTTTTGGCATCTCAATCGAGTTTCGAAGACTCTATTACGTCATAAAAAATTTAAGAAGGAAGCATAAGCCATTTTCAAGGCTTTTTTCAAATATTTTGAAGATGTGTAAAAAATTGGGGCTTTTTCACTCTTTTTTATCCTTACTTTTTGAATGAAAATCAATCAAGAGTGATTTTTTTTATAGATGAAATCATCTAAACAAGTCGTTATCTCAAGTTTTTAGTCAATCTTTTTATGTATTTTAGTAAAAGAAAGCTCGAAAATCGAAAATGGGTGGATTTTAATAGTGTCAAGTTCACTACTTTTTATTTAAAAAGTGGTGAACTCGATAATAAATAAAAAGCATTTAGTTCGACAAAAAATAAAAGTGGTGAACTCAACAATATAAATAAAAAAAAGTGATGAGTCAGCCAATAATGAGGGACCATTTAGAAAAGAAAAGTTTACTAAATGTCCTGCCAAGCTACCGTCAAAAATTTAGGGACTATTAGAAAGAAGTCCCTCCACAAAGTTCTTTTAAGTAATTTTCCCTTTTTTTGTCTTCTAAAAAATATATTAACTTGACTCACTTAATAAGATTTGCAATCTTACTAAGGTTTGCTGGGCCTAGGGCTAGCAATGATCTAGTTTTTGTCCGGAATCCGATTCAATCCAATCCGAAAAAAGTGGATTCGGATATAGAGTTTGAGTTTTTTGGATCGGGTTCAGTATTAAATACAGAAATCTGATATATTTCAGATCGGTTTTAGACTAACTTCCATTCGACCTGATAAAACATGATCTGGTGTTTTAAATACAAAACCTCCATCTCTTAGAAAAAATGAGTTTCCCAACCCATCGACCTCTAAAGAAACTAGGGCAAATCATATATTCTTCAAGCCCCTTCATTGCTCTATCTCTCTCTCTCTCTCTCTCTCTCTCTCTATCAATCAATGCCCATGTGTCACAGCCGTATTATTTTGAAGCGAGGTCGTGTGGTGCAAGGGGGTCAAATCCACTTGCAAACCTATAAAATGATCGTATACCACACACACGTAGCTAACAAACAAGTAAATGAGGCAACACGAGGTAAAGCCCGGAGGTAACTTTGTTGATATAATATTGATTACATGGGGTAACGCATTACAAAAGCAATAAGATGCGTTACAAGCAATAGATGATCCTATGACACGCGGGACTTCCACGGAGTTGGACTTCAACAACGTGGGTGTAGACCGGGGATTGGGATAGCACTAGACACCCTTCCTATAAAGAGTACGCTAAGTCTTTCCCAGGTTTCCAGAAGGAAACATCAAAAGTGGAGGCCGGTCATACTCCTTTATTATAGAAATGTCATTAAGCTAACAAGTATGCCCTAGCACGGGGCTGACATGTACCTCTAAGCTAACAGATATGCCCTGGTACGGGGGCTGGCATGGCTTCATATATCGAGCCTTACATATTGTTACATGGGTGCTCCCGGGTAGCTCTGGGGCGAGCTTACACCTAACTCTAGGTAACAGATGTTATGGCCGTTACAGACTCCCCCATCTATTCGGCAGACGTCCTTGTCGCATTGACCTGGCAAAATCTTCAATCTTCTTTTTGAAAGGTTATAGGTTCTCTGTACTCTCATGTGTAGCTTCAAATTTTGGCCTGTCCTGTGTGACATAGTACTCCATGTGCTGCTGCTGTTGTTGCTGGATGGAACTGCTGCTGAAATGACATCTTCGAGAACTTTATCGACAACACGCTCTGGCTGAATAGCTGAATGAAAAGATGTACGTGTTGGAATGCTGCGCGTGGGACCTCCTGGATTTGCATGGTACGGCTTGAGACTTCTTGCATGGATGACAGAGTGAATGCTGCGTAACCTGTATGGTAACCAGAGTTTAACAAACCTGTACATCCTTGGACTGTGTCTCCTGTAGCCTGAAACAATAGTGTGAGAAGTTAAACACTGTTGGCCTGTGATAAGTTCAAAAATACTCTTGTTGAAGGAAAAGTTCTTCTGAAAGGTGGAATTGAACAAATTCGCCCAATTCTGATGGTTGGCATTGGCAAGATGCCTGAAATACTCCAACGCAGAACTGAATCTCTCCGTTGGCCAAACTGATTGCTGATGTCCACTGGTTGGAAAGTCAAACTGGAATCCAAGTAATCTACACGGTCCGTCCCGTAACTTCCCTATGACTCTTGAATTTCTAACGTTGACAACAATCTTGGGCACATCCCAATTCTTGTTGATACTCAGACGTAGTAACTGAGGGGCTTCTTCTACAACTTGAATATGACAATAACATGATCTTTGACCAATCTTGAAAAGTACTTGGCTGTCCCAAGTTTATCATATAAGTCGACAATCGGCTGGATAGGATACCTGTTCTTGATGGTGATCTTCTTCGATGTTTGACAATCGACACAACATCGCAAAGACCCATACTGTTACTTGCTAAACTCAGCTAGTCTTGGAGGATTCATCCTGAAAGGCCCCTCTGTAAGAGGTGTAGCAACAGGTAGCAATTCATTCTGATGATCTATCAACCTACGTGGCTGTAGTGTCTTCGGAAGCTCATTCGTTTTCACGTCATCAACTTCTGCTAAAACCTGTGTAACTTGTGTGGGAGTTGAACTATGGTCCTGTTCTGCGGATTCAAATTTCAAGGAAGCAATGTACGATTACTTACCTTTCTTTAACCATTTTTTCAACTGAATGGCTGAAATCAACTTTCCCTCTTCCTTACCTGTGGAGACGGGAACAAAACTTGGACATTCACCTAGCATGCCCAAGGTGTTGGCAAATGGCATTGGTACAACCATGTTCTGTCGCATGAAATCCATCCCAATGACAACTCTGAACTCATTGAGCGGAACTGCGAGTAAATCAAACTTATCCTTCCATGTACCTATCTTGACGGACACTGACTTGGCTGAACCTTTGATAGGAGTGGCTTGGGAGTTTACAGCTTTCATACGGCTTGAACCCTTATCGAGCCGGATATTGAGACGTTTCACCTATGCAGGAGTAATGAAGCTATGCGTTGCTCCTGTATCAACCATTGCCTGGGTGGTCTTGCCGCCAACTTTAATGTCCACATACATAAGACCTTCCAGCTATTCTGAGTCTCAGATGTCTACTTCAGTGCATTCAATAGATGCAAGGCTCCTATGTGAGGAGAATCTTCATGATCTCATCCACTCGTACACTCGTGACTAAGGTTACTCTGTGAAGCTACTAGTGTAGTCAGTTTGGCTCACTTTGGACACTTAAATGTCTTGTGAGGCCCACCACATAAAACGCATGCGTGCTTGTGATGACGGTTGACTAGCGAGGTACTTTTGCTCTGTGAAGGGGAGGAGTTCCGTGAAGATCCCTTACTAAAACTCTATCCGTGCCCTCTATTCTTTCCATTCAAGAATTTCTTTGTGTACTCAGGTTGCTGGTAGTAACCCTTCGACTGAGGGTGTACATCTTGTTTGCTCCCTCCCGTAGGAGTATAATCAGTCAACCGCTCGGCTGCTACAATTACAGACGCGAGATCTTCTACACGTTACCGTTGGTGTTCTGTCTGAACCCAAGGCTTGAGTCCTTCTTGGAATGAGAACAGCTTGTTTTTCTCTGACATGTCACGGATATCAAGCATCAAGACGGAAAACTGCTTGATATACTTGTGAACTGTACCTGTATGTTGGAGTTGCCTCAACTTTCTACGGGCAATAAACTCCACGTTCTCTGATAAGAACTGATGTTTCAATTCTTTCTTGAGGTCCTCCCATGTATCAATAGAACATTGGCCACATTCCATCTCGGTGTACTTTGTTCGCCATCATAGTTTGGCGTCACCTGCAAGATACATAGAAGCAGTTGTTACTTTTACCTCTTCTGAATCTAGACGAGCTGCACGGAAATACTGTTCCATGTTGAACAGGAAATTCTCGAGCTCTTTCGCATCGCAAACACCATCGAAGATTCGTGGCTCGGGTACTCGCAAGCACGAGGGAAAATCATTACTACTGGTAGGCCGATCATTAGCGACGGCTCGGACCAGGAGACCTACCTTCATAGTGAGCTTCGTAATCTCTTCTTGTAAGGTGACTAGGTTTCTTCAGGTATTTTCCTCGAGGTCATTTACTCTAGCTTTGATAGTCACAGATTCTTCTTCCAACGTGTTCTGGCGACCATCTAATTACGCAATACCATCAACCAGACCGGATAGCATGGCTACCTTCTCTTCTAATACTTCAATGCATTCCTTGTTTGTACGTGGTGCTGGATTGTTTGGAGTGAGTTGGTTCGCGGTACTAGTAGCTTCTCTTGCCATCGTTCGCGTGAACTAAATGGAAACTAGGGGAAGAGCATAAGGAAAAAACCAACATGTACCTAAACTAACGTTGTTGAAATTCCAACTGTGTTCAAATAACTGTAGCTCTGATACCAACTGTCACGGCCGTATTCTTTCGAAGCGAGGTCGTGCGGCTCAAGAGGGGTCAAGTCCACTTGTAAGCCTGTAAAATGATCGTACACCACACACACGTAGCTAGCAAACAAGTAAATGAGGCAACATGAGGCAAAGTCTGGAGGCAACTTTGTTGATATAATATTGATTACGTGGGGTAACGCGTTACAAAAGTACTAAGGTGCGTTACAAGCAATAGATGATTCTATAACACGCGGGATTTCCACGGAGCTGGGCTTCAGGGCTTCAACAACATAGGTGTAGTCCGGGGATTGGGATAGTACTAGACACACTTCCTACAAAGAGTACGATAAGTTTTTCCCAGGTTTCCAGAAGGAAACATCAAAAGTAGATGTCGGTCATATTCCCTTATTACAGAAATGTCACTAAGTTAACAAGTATGCCTTGGCACAGGGATGACATGTACCTCTAAGCTAACAGATATGCCCTTGTATAGGAGCTGACATGGCTTCATATCGAGCCTTACATATTACTACATGGGTGCTCTCGGGTAGCTCCGGTACGAGTTTACACCTAACTCTAGGTGACAGATGTTAGCCATTACACCATGACTATGACAACTGCTCTATTACGATCTACAAGTTTTTCTCCACTTTTCTCTTTAGTTTAGTCGAGTCAATTTCTTTCTATCAAGAAAGAATAAATTGTTGAGTTAGTTCTTAGATTCCAGGATAGGTTGTTGAGTTAGTAACTCACTCCTTTTATTGAGGAGAAGAGTAGGAATTAGTTAAGTCATTTAGTTTATAAATTTTAAACCTCTAGCAGAGAAGAGGAGAGAAGAATAACTAACTAATTCAATTTCTGTTCTTTTATTTTGAATTCTGTTCAATTATTAATAGAATAGCAGCATCATTTTGGTATCAGAGCATTGATCTTGCGACCATAGCAATAGCTACACCACCACCACTTGGCTTTGCAAATCCAGTTCCCAATCAGACCATTGAGTTCAGAGACGAAATTGAAACCAGGAAGAGAGAAATCGTTGATTTAAGCATTAAAGTAATATAAGTCACGGAAGCTGTTATCTCAATCCAGACTAATTTCAACGCCCCAAATTTCCTCCACAAGTTGATCCTCCCCTTCAAATGCCTAGACAACTACTATGCCAAAATCAACCTATCTTCAATGGCTTCCAAGGCCCCTATGGTTGAATTTCCCCACTTTCGACAGCACTGATTTAAAGGACTAGGTTTTTCGAGCACAACAATTCCAATGACTGAATGGTGTTCCTGAAGAACATATGGTGGACTTGGCAGCAGCTCACTTACTTGGTGATGACATTCCATGGTACCAGTGGCTAGCGACAACTAAGGGGCGACCAACTTGGATCGAGTTCAGCAGAGCCTTGTCCTCTCGGTTTGGTTCGATAGAAGATGATGACCTTGAAGGGCCATTAGCTAAACTATGCCAAACAACTACTGTCAGAGACCACTAGACCAAGTTTGAATGACTTGCAAATCGAAGTCTTATCTTACCTGAGCCATTTCTTATCTGTAATTTTATTTTTGGAATATATGAGGATATTCGAGCTAGTGTGAAGTTGATAAATCCTCCCACATTGATACATGCATACACAATAGCCAAACAACAAGAAAAGGCCACCATTGCTATAGTTAGTGTTGTATCTAAACGACAGTCCAATAAAACCCCCTTTCAACTAAACATCATAGCCTTAAACACCTCCACCTCCACCTCCACCACCACTTCCAAACCCACCATTTAAGTGGACAGCTCCTAATCTATCCACTTCAGCCACCTTTCCATCAAGAGTCCGACACCTTAGCATTGCCGAGTAGCAAGAAAGAAAGGCCAAAAACCTTTTTTCAATTGTAATGAATAGTACTGCCCTGGTCATCGATGTAAAAAGCCCCAACTACTATTAGTAGAGGTTGATGACAGTGTTGCCCCCATGGAAACATTTGAAGGGGACAACGAAGAAGAGCCACCCATGGACCTCTTTCTTCATGCCTTGTGTGGTACCAAATGTCTAGAAACAATGTGCCTCTTGGGACAAATCAAACAACATTCTTTAATGATTTTGGTTGATTTCGATGTAACCCACAACTTCCACCATCCCAAGATTGCAAAACGTTCTGGATTGAAGATAACACACTCAAAACCTATATCTATACAGTGGCCAACAATTTTAAGGAACCGAATCCTAGATGTTGCAATCATGTGATGTTAACATTGCAAGGACATACATTTCATCCAGATTTTTTCTTACTACCAATATGTGGTTATGATGTTGTGCTTGGAACTGAATGGTTACGATCACTTGGAATTATCTCTTGGGACTTCAACCAAATGAAGATGATGTTCTATCAAGACAAGCCACAAATCTCTCTGACTGGACTAAACCCTTTTGTTGGTACAGTTAAGGACTCAAGTGAGTTTTACCAACTCATGTTATAACAACAGCTTGAGTTCTACATCCATCTCATGCACCTTCAGCTTATCCCACAACAGATTCATGATCCCAAGGTGTCTTTCTTGCTTCAACAATATGCAACTATATTTAAGCAACCGCGTGGGTTACCTCCAAGTAGAACGCAAGATGATCAAATACCATTATTACCAGGCAGCACACCACCGAATGTGCGACCGTATCGATAATCGCATTTCTAAAAAAATAAAATTGAAAAATTAGTTCAAGAGATGCATGACTCATGTATTATTCGGTCTAGTACAAGTCCATTTTCATCTCCTGTTCTTTTAGTAAAAAAAAAGGATGAAAATTGGCAGATATGTGTGGATAATCGTGCTCTGAATAAATTCACGATAAAGGATAAATATCCGAAATCACTTATCAATGAATTGTTAGATGAGCTACATGGAGTAGTAGTGTTCTCAAAGCTAGATCTGCGATCTAGCTACCACCAGATAAGGGTGACTGAAGCTGATATCCCAAAAATTGTTTTTTGTACTCATGAAGGCCATTATGAGTTTCTTGTAATGCCTTTTCGATTATCCAATGCACCAGCAACATTCCAAGGCTTAATGAATGAGGTTTTTTAGCCTTTTCTTCGTTGATTTGTGTTGGTATTTTTTGATGATATCCTCGTCTATAGTAAAAGCTTGAAAGAGTATTTGGATCATCTCAATCAAGTATTTCAATCATTGCATAAGCATCAATTATTTGTGAAAAAAAAATTGCGCTTTTACATACTTATCAATGGAGTACCTTGGTTATATAATTTCAACCACAAGAGTACAAGAGGAACCTTCTAAAATTGAAGCCATGAAGCATTGGCCTAAACCATCTACTCTCAAGACATTGCGAGATTTTTTGGGACTCATTGGGTACTATAGAAAGATTATCAAGGATTATACCAAGATTGCTGCACCTTTAACTCATATGCTACGAAAGGATTCGTTCATTTGGTCACTCGAGACAGAAATAACTTTTGAAACTCTCAAAGAAGCTATATTTACTACTCCTGCATTAACATTACTAGACTTTTAGAAGTAGTTTACCATCGAATGTCATGCGTCAAGCGCTGGTATTGGTGTGGTACTCACACAAAAGGGTCAATCATTGGCTTATCTTAGTAACACCTTAGCTGAAAAACACATGAAGTTTTCGATCTATGATAAGGAAATGCTTGCAATAGTCCTTGCCATATAAAAATGGCATCCTTATCTATTGGGAAGACATTTTAAGGTTATTACTGACCACCGCACATTGAAGTATTTCATGGAACAAACATTATCTACGATGGAGCAACAAAAATGGCTTAAAAAACTCATTGGGTATGACTACGAAATAATCTACAAACAAGGCAAAGAAAATAATATTGTTGATGCCCTTTCACGCATACAACAAGAACCGAAGTTGCTTGCCATATCCATTCCGCTTTTCAACTCCATGCAATAAATTCTTGATGAATGTTCCAAAGATGACAGCTTAAACAAAGTTGTTTAATAGGTGCTCCAAAACTCTTCTTCCATTCCACACTACTCTGTACAAAATGGCATACTTCGTTACAAGGGGAGAATAGTACTTCCATCATCCTCACCATGGTGCACCAAAATCCTACAAGAATTCCATACTAGTCTAATTGGGGGTCATTTTTGGTTCCTTTCTACTTACAAAAGAATTTCTATAAATTTTTATTGGAAGAGACTTAAGCAAACAACAAAGAAGTTTATGGCTGAATGTGATGTTTGCCAACGTACTAAAGTTGAAATAATGGCTCTACCCGATTTATTGCAACCCTTGTCTATTTCGTCTGAAGTTTGGATTGACATATCTATGGATTTTATCGATGGTCTTCCAATCTCAAATCATTTGTCTTTAATCATGGTTGTGAAAGTGCCATCGATCTGTGGGTTGTGGATCCACTTCTTTTGGGTGTTAAGGAGTCGCCACCTAGTTTTGCAGTCTAAGAACCGAAACATGACTCAAAATCGAAAAATGTACTAATCTACAAAAAAGAAAGGGTCTAGGATTCACGTTACGGGATCGGAAGGTGTTAGGCATTGATCCCGCCTGGCAAACGCCGATCTCTACTTGTCCCAAAAATTATTATATTGCTAAAAACGACTTAAAAATCAAAATAAAATATTACCTTTGTTACCTTGAGTGATTGCGGTAATTGGTTCCCTCAAAATTGGTGGAGAGCGTCCTCATGTGAGTTTTCTTACTTTTTTTTATGTCACTAGATCTGCTTATGATCTCTAAAACGAGGTATCATTTTCCTAGATCTGAGTATTTTTTTAATTTTTTAGATATTTTTTGAAAGGTTTATGGGTGTTTTTTGAGTAAAAACTAGGGTTTAGATGTTAGGTATGGAGTTGGGACTTCGAATTTAGGGTTTTGGGAAGGTTGGGGGTGTTTCTAACCTCTTTTTATTAGGGTTTCTCTTAACCTGCGAGATTGGGTTGTGAAGGCTCATATTTATAGAATTTTTTTTGGAGTTTTTAAGTATGACTAAGTCTATTTTAGACAAGGTGAATTAGGGTTTCTTATATTAGGATTTTGAATTAGGATTTTAGGGTTTTGATTCTTACGTACAATGAAGAATATTTTAAAGATTTTTTAGAGGACCTCCTTAATTATATCTTTAATTCTTTGGACCCCCAGATGGAGGGGTCTTTTAATAAATGTCAGGTGGGCTCTATTTGAACTAGTGAGCTACCAGTTAAAATTTGGCCCGTAGGCTTAATTATTGGTTTTAATTGTTTAAAATTTTTAATTCAATTTATTAAGATTTCACTTTGCATTAATTAATGTTTTAATTATTAATTTCAAAATTTTAAATTTTTAGGGTTGGAAAATTAATATTTTGTCCCCGAAGACGACTTTTGCATTTTGAGGTCGTTTTTCAATGTTTTGGAATCATGTTTTTGTAAAAAATTCAATGGGAGTATCGGTTTCTGTTATTTATGGATTTTTAGTGTGAAATGATCGTGGATCCTATGAAGGCGTTTTCATAATTTTGTCGAATTTTATGAAAAATGGTGAAATAATTTATTTAGTTTTAATTTGTTGTTTTATATGTTCGATGTTTTGATGTTAGGAGTATTTTAGTAATTTGATCATTTTTTAGCGATTTTTCTCATAAAGCTTTTTTTTTGTCTAAAAATGATGATTTCTATGTTTTTGGGCTATATTTTCTTAGCGTAGCGTGATTTCTAAAGTTTTGCTTATTTGAGATATCTCATTTGAATTTCTAAAATATATCTAGTAACAAACAAAAAATATTGAAATATTCATCCATCATTAGGAACCGTCGCAATCGGGTTGACGAGTTGATTAATAAGGCGAGTGCGAAAATGAGGTGTCTATAGGTGGTGGTTTACTAATTAAGTATGCACACTTTTCACCATTAGCTCATCCTTACACAACAGCAAGTATGGCGAAAATATTTGTTTGTGACATCGCCAAATTACATGGCATGCCAAGGTCAATTATTAGTGATCGAGACCCGATTTTCATAAGTCAATTTTGGGAGGCCTTCTTCAATATGCAAGGAACAAAGTTATGTAAGAACTCTACCTATCATCCACAATCCGATGGTCAAATCGAAGTTGTAAAATGTTCTATGGAATAATATTTGAGATGTTTTGCAAGCCACCGTCCCCAACAATGGATAAAGTGGTTACCTAGGGCAAAATTTTGGTACAACACCTCATACCATAGCTCGCTTAAAATGTCCCCCTTCCAAGTCGTCTATGGTCGCACTTCACCAAAAATGAATACATATATTCTAGGTATGAAAAATGTTCAGACGGTCGATACAACACTCCAATATCGGAACAAGCTACTTCAAATGTTAAAAGAGAACCTCCTCTCAGCTCAAAATCGAATGAAAATACAAGTCGACAAACATTGCACATAACGAACATTTGACGTAGGCGATTGGGTATTTCGTAAACTCCAACCATATCGTCAACACTCATTGCGAAAACATAAGGATTACAAGCTTGCCCCACGCTTTTGTGGGCCATTCCAAATCGCATTAGTCAGGTGGCATACAAGCTTGCGATCCCAACTAGAATAAGAATCTATCCAGTTTTTCACGTATCTTTACTCAAAAGACGGGTGGGCAACTTCGTCAGTACAAGCTAAACCATTCCTCCCATGATTGATGTATAAGCACAAGGGTGGCAACCTACAAAAATCTTTGATCGTGACATCTTTAAATACCACAATAAACCAATTACCAAGCTACTCATCAGACAGGCTAATCAATAGAAAATACAACTTGGGAAGTCAATGACGAGTTTGTAGCCCATTTTCCAAATTTCATGATTTGAGGACAAGTCAGTTAAACCATATGGGTGTAATGTTATAATCCACAAGTTTTTCCCCACTTTCTCTTTAGTTTAGTTGAGTCAACTCCTTTCTATCAAGAGAGAATAAATTGTTGAGTTAGTTCCTGGATTCCATGAGAGCTGGTTGAGTTAATAATTCACTCATTCTATTGAGAAGAAGAGTAGGAATTAGTTGAGTCATTTAGTCTATAAATTCTGAACCACTTGCAGAGAAGAAGAGATGAAAACAACTAGCTAATTCAATTTTTGTTTAGTTATTTTGAATTATGTTGAATTATTAATAGAATAGCAGCAATTCCTATCATGCTCCTCAGTTTTGCAATATAGAGATGGAGATTCTTAAAACAAAAGGAAGAAACAGAGATTGAGAGTGCCCAATCATCTTCTTTCGTCTCCCCTTTCTTATCTTCAAGATTAGTGCTCAATCATCTCTATTATTACTCTATTTCTTTCGATCCCAATCGATTTCTTGATTTTTTTTATCCGACTAAGAAGAGAAGGTCATTGTCAAAGAATACTAAAACCTTAACCCTTATCTTTCCTTTGCCTTCTTAGATGATTCATCGGGATTCCTCTTCATGATCTCCTCCAGTTCCATGGATCTTCAAAAGTGTTTTAAGATCAAAACCCGAACGATCTCCAATGTTCTTGGCATTGGATTGGATCGGATTGGATTTGTCATAGATTGATTAAACTATTAATCGGATTGAATCATATCTGGATCAAATGTCAAAAAATTTAGATCGGTAACAGGTGGGTACTAATCCGATATTGAACCAACGAGCGTTATCAAATTAAACATCGATGGATCTCTTTCTCCTATAGATGGTGGCTTCAGCTTTATAGGAAGGAATCAAGAAGGTTTGCTAAATTTTGTCGACACATCTGGTTCAGATTTGAATGATATCATTTCTTTGGAATTGACAGCCATTCTTGAGGCCTTGAAGGGTACAAGATCTAGAGGCATCTTTCACTTATCCTTGTGTTCAGACTCGCTCTATTAAATTAATTGTACCAATAGCAAATCGAGCCATTCTTGAAAACTGATACGTGGATCAATACGTATCCTATTAGAAGTCATTTTTAGGAGTTTATAAGTAGGAGTTGTTCTTCATTTAGGAGTTTCTATTGCTATTTCTATCGAGAGTTTATATATTTATGTAATCTCATTGAAATGAATCAAAGAAGTAAGTAATTTTTCAGTAAATATTTAAGAGGGTTTCCCCCTGGACGTGGGAGTAATTGTCTTCTACTTAGAATCTTCTTCTTTCCTTCTCAGAAATATTAGGATATAGTTAGAGAAATTCAAGATCTCTTGTCTTTGTTTGCTTTTTGCAATTTCGAATATCACTGGAGGGAAACTAACAGAGCAACAGATTTTATTGCCTGATTGGGTACGATGGGTAGAGATTTTATTTTGATTGAAAATGTTCTTTCTATTCCGCAAGAGCTGTCGAGAATTATGTAAGATGATCTATCTTGTAACTATAATCATTAATTCAATAATATAAGGGGTGGTCCTTCCAACCTCCGCTTACCAATAATAAAAAACGGGTGAGGCAAACATTTAATAATGCTTACGGGCACAAAATATATTGCAATTTTGTGGTTGGGGATAAAAATTTTATCATGAGAAAAAAATTCTCCCCAATTGAGAGAGAGAGAGATCATACCTGGAATTGACAAATGTAGTGTCCATCCCCAAACATTTTACTCACATGGCCAATGGTCGAAGTTGGTGATCGTGATGAGAAAGGGACATACAAATTAACAAGTCCTCGGACTCTATCCGGCCTAAATATACTGAGATACCAAGCAACAATAGCTCCCCAATCATGTCCAACTACAAATGCCTACACAAACAATACAAAAGAACATATCTTTAACGGTATTGATAAGTTTTAAGATAACTACCATAGTTTCATTAAAGAGTCGTGCTAGAGTGAGCTTAAGATTGACCTCACTCCACACTTTTCTGATATAGAGGTGCACACAAAACCATAGATGTTTTTCACTCATATCTATGCTTTTCTTGATGAAAGCATCTATTGTTAGTACCCACCTCCACATCAGAAAAGTGTGAAGTGAGGTCATTTCAGCCTTATTCTTCATTAAATTAAGAAGATTAATGCTGAAGTGACTTCAAGATTGTACCTCATATCTCATTGTCCTGGCGTGGAAGTGTGTCGGAACCATAACTGTTTTTCATCAAGATACAAGTGAAAAAGCACCTATGGTTCCTACACACTTCCACGTCAAGAAAGTGAGATATGAGGTACAATCTTGACATCACTCTAGCACGACTCAATAAAGAAACATGCAAGGACTATTAACCACATTTTTTTGTAAGCCACAAGGCCAACACATTTTAAGTATTTTAACGGCAATTGAATATAATTAAAGATTGTCAATATTTTGGAAAACCCTAATACATTGGAATTAAAAAGAATCCTCGTTAGAGTTTTATTAGAAAACCTTGACGGTGAGGAATCCTACAAAACATGAACTACGGTACTCTCATTTATATAAGAATGGAATGGCCCCCTATTATAGAAATCGACTAAAATGGTTGGATTATTAATTCTTGTGTTTTGGTCGTTATCCATCAAGAATAGAAAAATCCTAGTCGATCAAAAGAATAAAGAGAGAAATAGAAGAATGTGAGTCTAGTATTCAAGAAGAGAGTTGATTCGGTCCCACAAAGGGGAGATTTTTTTTTTTTTTATACTGATTTTCTCTAGTACAGATTATTGATCTCAATAGCATAAGGTACATTTCCTTATAACATTTTAAATTTGAGATCATAAGCATGATGAGATCTTGAGATATTTTATAGATTCTAGACAACGAAATTTATGTTGAATGAATTTTGTAATCCATATATAAAAATTCTAACAAGGATAGATAGCTACAACTATCCTAACCTAATTATCAAAGTAATAATCTTAATCTTCATCAAATATGATTTGATATATATATATGGGTCCCGTTCAGCAACAAACATTTTGGCAAAACATTTTTCAAAACATGGGTTAGGGGTTTTGGAATGGGCTGATTTTTGGTGAAGATGATCTCCACGGTGAGGAGATCATCCTCACCGAAAATCAGCCCATTCCAAAACTTCTAGCCCCAGTTTACAAGTTGAAAAATCGTGGACCGTCCATTTTTTGTAAATCATTTTTGATGGGGTTAGAAGTTTTGGAATGGGCAGATTTTTGGTGATGATGATCTCCTCACCGTAAAGATCATCCTCACCAAAAATCAGCCCATTCCAAAACCTCTAACCCATGTTTTGAAAAATGTTTTGCCAAAATGTTTGTCAAAATGTTTGTTGCTGAACATTTATATATATTACAACATTTATGACAATGATTTTCCTTTTATATGGGTTAGAAGTTTCAGGGTGAAGTGATTTTAGGTGAAGTTGATCAACTCACCATGGAGATCATCCTCACCAAAAATCAACTCATTTTGAAACTTCTAACCCCATCAAAAGTGGTTTATCAAAAAATTAGTAGTCCACAATTCTTCAACTTTTAAATCAGGGTTAGAAGTTTTGGAATGAACTGATTTTTGGTGAGGATATTTGGTGAGAATGATATCCTCACCATAGAGATTATCCACACAAAAAATCAGCCCATTCTGAAACTCCTAACCCCATTAAAAGTGGTTTATCAAAAAATTAGTAGTCCACGATTCTTCAACTTTTAAATCAGCGTTAGAAGTTTTGGAATGAACTGATTTTTGGTGAGGATATTGAGTGAGAATGATATCCTCACCATAGAGATTATCCACACAAAAAATCAGCCCATTCTGAAACTCCTAACCCCATAAAAAGTGGTTTACAAAAAATTGTTGTCATAGATTTTATCACAATTATATATATCGGGTTATTTTGACAAAATCCTAGACAACATTCTAGATAAAGTTTTGTCTTATATACCTAAAAAGTTTTGGAATGGGCTGATTTTTTGTACGGGTGATCTCTATAGTGAGTAGATCATCCTCACAAAAACTCAACCAATTCTGAAACTTCTAACCCCATGAAAAGTGGTTACAAAGTTATAGTAACGATTCACAATTCTTCAATTTATAAACTAGGATTAGAAATTTCAAAATTGACTGTCTTTTAATGAGGATGATTTTCTCACCATAGAGATCATCATCATAGAAAATCAGCCCACTCCAAAAAATTTAGTCCATATAAGACAAAATGTTCTTTCTAGAATGTTGTTTAGGATTTTGTCAAGAGAACGTGTGTGTGTGCGTGTCTTAATAAAATGCAACAAAAAGTTGAAAAAGGATTTTTCATGTATATATAGGGGAGCGGTTCAACAGTCCTAAAGTTTGTCAAACATTGTGCCAAACATTTTTCAAAACATGGGTTAGAAGTTTTGGAATGAGCTGATTTTTGTGAGAGTGATCTCTACGGTGAAGAGATCATCCTCTCCAAAAATCAGCTCATTTTGAAATTTCTAATCCTAATTTACAAATTGAAGAATTGTGGACCGTCCTATTTTTGTAAATCACCTTTGATGGGGTTAGAAGTTTTGGAATAGGCTCAAAAAAAAAAAAAATCAGCTCATTTCAAAGCTTCTAACCCATGTTTTGAAAAATGTTTGGCACAATGTTTGGCAAACTTTTGGGTTGCTAAACTGCTCCCGTATATAATTTACCATTTTTGTGGCAAGACATTGAAGATGGGGGTACTTCAGTCATTTAAAATGATATAGTGAGATGATTAAAGAGGAATTCACTACAAAAATCGAATTACGTTACAAAGATTAGAGGTGCTGAAGTCTAAGAGCTTTAGGATAAGTGTACATGGAGTGGTAAAATTTAGTACTAAAATTATTAAAATTTTTGTTATCTCGAGTCGTCTATTATATCAGTCAAACTGAAACAAATTTTTTATAAGATCATAATAAGATGAATTATGTTTTATGAAATTAAATATTGGATAGTAAAGAAGCATCATATTCAATCAAATCGACTCGACAAGTTGTAAATTATATGAGAGAAAGAGAGAGAGAGAGAGATGACCTGTTGTTCACCGAGTTCATTGAGAAGACCAACGAGATCACCGACGAGATGAAAAACAGTGTATGAGGAGTGATGAAGAGGAGAGTCTGTATCACCATAGCCTCTCATGTCAGGTGCAACCACATGGTAACCTTTGTTGGCTAAATGGGTTATTTGATGTCTCCAAGAGAACCATAGTTCAGGGAATCCATGAAGAAGAAGAACAAGAGGTCCACTACCTTTCTCTGCTATATGCATCCATATTCCATTAGTTCTCACCCTTCTATGATTCACATCCACCATTATTTCCATTCTCTCTCTCTCTCTCTCTCTCTCTCTCTTACACCTCCCTTTTGACTATATCTACTTCAATTGCTTACATGGGACGAAAGACAGATTTGACCATTTTGAAACTCGGCTCGAGTCAACTGTATGACTCTCAAATCGGTACATAATTTTGAAACTCAATATTTCCCCTCGTCTCATATCAAGATATCGATGTGACTCGGCCAAATTATTTAATTTGTATATGATATAAATAATTTAACTCACAAAATATATATATATATATATATATATATATATATATAAATTGGTACATAATTTTGAAACTCAATATTTCCCCTCGTCTCATATCAAGATATCGATGTGACTCGGCCAAATTATTTAATTTGTATATGATATAAATCATTTAACTCACAAAATATATATATATATATATATATATATATATATATATATATATATATATATATATATATATATATATATATATATATATATATATGGGAAATGTTCAGCAACAAACATTTTGGCAAAACATTTTTCAAAACATGGGTTAGAGGTTTTGGAATGGGCTGATTTTTGGTGAGGATGATCTCTACGGTGAGGAGATCATCATCACCAAAAATCAGCCTATTCCAAAACTTCTAACCCCATCAAAAATGGTTTACAAAAAAATGGACGATCCATGATTTTTCAACTTGTAAACTGGGGCTAGAAGTTTTGGAATGGGCTGATTTTTGGTGAGGATGATCTCCTCACCGTAGAGATCATCCTCACCAAAAATCAGCCCATTCCAAAACCTCTAACCCATGTTTTGAAAAATGTTTTGCCAAAATGTTTGTTGCTGAACGGGACCATATATATATATATATATATATATATATATATATGGGTCCCGTTCAATGACTAACTTTTTGGCAAAACATTTTTCAAAACATAAGTTAGAAGTTTTGGAATGGGCTGATTTTTGGTGAGGATGATCTCTACGGTGAGGAGATCATCATCATAAAAAATCAGCCCATTTCAAAACTTTTAATCCCTTCAAAAATAGTTTACAAAAAATGGAGAGTCCATGATTTTTCAACTTGTAAACATGGGTTAGAAGTTTTGGAATGGGTTGATTTTTTGTGAGGATGATCTCCTCACTGTAGAGATCATCCTCACCAAAAATCAGCTCATTCTAAAACTTCTAACTCATGTTTTGAAAAATGTTTTGCCAAAAAGTTAGCCATTGAACGCTACCCTATATATATATATATATATATATGGGAAACGTTTAGCAACCAACCATTTGCCCAACATGTTTTGTCCTACATGGCGCAAAAGTTTTGGAATGGACTGACTTTTGGTGAGGATGATCTCGACGGTTAGAAGATCATCCTCACCAAAAATTAGCCCATTCCAAAACTTCTCACCCCATGTTTACTAGTTGAAAAATAATGGACCGTCTATTTTTTGTAAATTATCTGTGATGGGGTTAGAAGTTTTGGAATGGGATGATTTTTGGTAAGGATGATCTCCTCACCATAGAGATCAGCATCACCAAAAATCAGCTTATTCCAAAATTTCTAACCCATGTAAGACAAAACATGTTGGACAAATTGTTAGGTAAATGGTTGGATGCTGAATATATATATATATATATCATCTTCACCAAAAATCAGTCAATTCCAAAACTTCTAACCCATGTAAGACAAAACATGTTGGGCAAATTGTTGGGTAAATGGTTGGGTGTCAAATATATATACATGAGAAATGTTCTGCACCCAACCATTTATCTAACCATTTGCCTAACCATTTTTGTCCTACATGGCTTAGAAGTTTTGAAATGGGCTAATTTTTGGTGAGGATGATCTCTACGGTTAGAAGATCATCCTCACTAAAAATCAGCTCATTCCAAAACTTCTAACCTCATGTTTACAAGTTGAAAAATCGTGAACTGTCCAATTTTTGTAAATCATTTTTGATGGGTTTAGAATTTTTGGAATGAGCTGATTTTTGGTGAGGATGATCTCCAAAACTTCTAACCCATGTAAGACAAAAATGGTTGGGCAAATGGTTGGGTGTCAAACGGGACCATATATATATGTGTGTGTGTGTGTGTGTGTGTGTGTGTGTGTGTGTGTGTGAAGTATTCATAGGCTCTAAAGAGAATCTAATCTTGTGCCAAGCATTTTTGAAAATAGGGATTGAAGAATCGTGGACTGTAAAATTTTTATAAATCACTTTTCATGAGGTTAAAACTTTTAAAATAAACTAATTTTTTGTGAGGATGATCTCCATAATTCTAAAATCTTTAACCCATACATTGAAAAAAATGTTTGGCACAATGGTTTGACTCTCTTTAAAACCTCCAAATGTCACCTTATATATATTCATAAAATTATATTTTTATTTAAAAGATAAAATATTTAAATTATTAAAAGTAACTATTTTTTTAATAACCGGGTATCCTTATAGGCAGTGAAAAATAAAAAGAAAAACAAGTATTTTTATCAAAAAATTAAAAAAAAAAAATCAGCTGGCTGAATAGTGGCGTCACCCGAAGATGTGTGCTAATTCATTGGTGAGTTACCTATAAATTGAAGTAGCGTTAGCAAAAGAAGATGTGGCGATAGTATCTCTCTTATAAACAGCTGAATTTCTAACCTGACTCTGCGAAACTCAGAGTGACTCGTCCGAGTTAACTGGTCGAATTTGTTCAACGGGTTATAGGCGTGACCGCCGCCTGTGAATGAGATAGATAGATAGAGAGACGCCGCCACCTCTTCTGTTTTAGTGAAATTTGAAATACCCCCACCTTTAGTTTCAAAATGATTTGAGTATCCCTTGACTATGGTCTTATATGATAAGCTAATTGAAATGGACAAAATACCCTTGCCTTCTACCTCTTACCCAAACCATTATTATGTAGTCTCTGATAGAAGTTAAGGGGTATGGTAATGATTTGAAAATGTAAGGTATTCATCAACTATAGGGGGGTATATCTATATTTTATTTTATTTAAAAACTAATTATTATAATATAGAAATGGAAGTCAAAAGTAGTAGGTATGTTTTAATGGCTAAGAAATGGACAACAATGCCAAAGATGAATTAAAATAAAGAGACAATAAAGTCCACTCTATTTGATAAAATGTGTGAAAGCTCCTCCAATATTTCTCAAGAACAAGAAGAATCCAAGGTTGTAAATGGGAAACTTGCACCTAATGGAGCTCTCAAGCCCGACCCATTTATTATTGATATTGGATCTTCCATTATAATAATGAAGAAATTTGAAAAAAAAGTAATTTATGAAGAAATTTTCCGTGTAAATTAATCAGATAAGTTAATGCCATTGAAAAGATTATAAAAATTCTATTCAGACCAAAGATATGGAAGGAGACAAACATAAATATTATATGATCAAATGTTTGAATATTTGAAGATTTGAAGAGTCACCAAGTGAAGAAGAAAAAAAATGTACCACTTTCATAAACAGCACAAACTTCTTGGTCCCACTTGACCCTGGAGGTCCCGATTGAAGTTTTCTTACCATTGGAGTTGAGATTTATTCATTATGGATAGAAAACTAAACTATGGGCCAAAATATGAAATTTGACGGTTAGAATTTTGAATTACACCAACTTGTTTATTTTCATTGATGATAAATAAGTTGTTTTACTTATGAAATTACCTCAATAATTGGACTTGGAATTTAAAAAAAAAAATCAAAATCATTGTATATAGTAGATTTTTATTCTTGGTATTTGGATCCAAGCCAAAAATTTTCATCAGTTTGTAATATAAATTTTCAATCATGTAAAGGTCATTTTTGTGATTGACCTTGAGATTTAATTTTTAATAAGATCATTTACTAATAAATCATAAAAATAGTAGAAAAAATAACGAAAAAGAGAAATAACACAAAAAGATTTTTTACGTGGTTCAACAAACATGCCTACGTTCACGGGTTCGGGGAGCCGTTTAACTAAAGATCTCACAGTTATATAGCCTCATCCTCCTCTTCTTCCCCACCGTCCCCCCCCCCCCCTCTTTTTTTTTCCTTTTATAATGGCCTCAAGACTTTTAAATAGAAAATCCCTAAGAAGAATCCTAACCCTAATTAGATTGCAATTGACCATATTACCCCTATCAATTACATAAAAAAAGGGAAGAATCCTTTTAAATTGAGATTTTTTCTTAATAAGATAGAAAGAATATTCTTTAAATAATATCACGTGTCTTTCTCAGAATGCGTGTTGATAGTACAGATGAACGATCTGGATGATAGACGATTTTATTGCTCCACACATACATCTTGTATGGATAAGGAATGCAAGGATCACGGACTCACTAGAAGATGGGTCTATCTATCTCTTCACACCTAGGACTGTCAATGGATGCTTATCGGTTCGGATACAGTAATATTTGAATCCGATGGATGTTCAAAAATTCTATCCGAGTTCAAATCCAATTATCCTATCGAATATCGGATAATATCTAATTAGAATTTGAATAATTTGTATATTAAAGAAAAATACAAATTTTCCTTATCCAAATGATTTTTTATTATTATTAAAAAAACCTCTTATATATTATATTATGTGTATAATAAATAAATAAAATAAAATATATTATTTATATAAAAAATAAATCAAATAAAATAATAATATATTATATATTATTTCAAATTGGATATTATCGAATTCAAAATGTTAATATATGAATCCGTATCTGATAAGGATTCGAATATATAAAACTATTTGAATTCGAATCCAATATCCAAAATTTTCAGATAACATCAGATTTTTCAAATTCAAAATTTCTAGTATCCATTGACACCCCTACTCACACCACTTATCAGAAGGCCCAGGCCAAAACATTTAGAAAGTTTGAAATGGGCCCAACCAAATCCACCCTTGTGTTATAGGATACTGGGCTTGATCCTATCCTGTACCCTTTGAAGTTGTCCAGCCCATAAATAATGGCCCATACAAAGAATTTCTAGGCCCAAACCCACACCAGTGACAAACCTAAGCTATGTTTCCTTTAAAGTCCAAACCTGTTTGTCAGATTTTCTCATAATCACTTTTTTGGGTTCAAAAACTCAAATGCATAGCAAAATCAAATGTGATCACTTATAACATTAAACTATACATCTTCACTAACTCATTTCAAACATTAAGGTTGTAACTTATTTTCTTTATTTCCAACAAATCAATGTAATATTACGAAACAATGTAGATACTTATGAGATTTTAATTTATTTCGTGGTCAGAAAGAAACAGAAATAAGTTCTTGGTTCTTACTATTTTTCCAACATAGTTACCAAGTTTTGTGTGGCTTACATAGTGATGGGGTTTGATCCTTCGTACACATATTGACACAATATGGAGTTCACACTGCATAAAACATGGCAAAAAAGTACGATAAATTAGCTAAGTAACCAGACTTAGTTTTAAAGGGGTCAAGTGCCTTACCTCAACTAAAAGGATGGAGGGAGTGTGGAAGTACTTTGTAAGGGTTCAATTTCCCATTGAGATCTAATAACTTCTTGATGGAAGTCATAATTTGTATATGATCCAAACATACCACAAATGGCTAAGATGCATGCCTAAAAAGCTCGAAACATTATCACGGAACAAGCCTAGAATGAAACAACACTATTCTTTCAAATTCACAATTCCTTTTGAACCAACAATTAGCAATAATTGAATTGAGAAAAATCTAATGTCTTGATTAATTACAAAGTCTTAATTAGGCTTTAAAAAGATTACAAAGCCTAATAAGTGGAAAAGACAAAAAGGACAAAAAAGACAAAAGACATAAAATACTAAATAAAAATAGTTATTCAACACTCCCCCTCAAGTTGATGTATGGATATCAACAACGCTCAACTTGGACAAGACATCTTCAAAGACGGTTTTGCTAACCTTTAGTAAGAATATTGGCGAGTTGCTCAGATGTAGGAACAAAGAGAGTACAAATCTACCCAAAAATAATATTTTCTCTAATGAAATGTCGATCAACTTCGATATACTTCATTATGTAATGTTAAACTGGATTTGTTGATATGTTAATAGTTGATTTATTATCACAATATAGTGAAAATGGGGCTATTACAATAAGACACAAGTCAGCTAATAAAGTCTTGAGCAACAACAACTCACACACTCCAAGTGTCGTAGCTCTGTATTCTGACTCAGCACTGGACTGAGAAACAACATCATACTTCTTAGTACGTCATGTTACCACCAACTTTAGTACAATACTTAGAAGTAGATCGCTTATCAGTCACTGACCCAGCATAATTTGTATCTGTCAATACCTCAACGTGAAGGTGACCATGATTACTAAACAAAATACCTCGACCAAGACATCCCTTAAGATATTTAAGAATATGATAAACAACAATAAGATGAGGTGTTCGAAGTGAGTGTATAAACTCACTTACAATACTAACAGCTAGGCAATGTCGAGGCGAGTCATAAATAAGTAGATCAAATTTTTCACAATACGTTGATACTAACTAATATATCTAATAAACAGTCATCCTCAGAATCAGCCAACCTATGGTTCTACTCAATAAAAGTATCGACAGGACGAAAATCAAGCTAACCGGAGTCATTGAGTAAATCAATGACATATTTACGCTGAAAGATAAATATACCAGAATGGGACCGTACAACCTCAATATCCCAAAAATAACGAAGAAGTCCAAGGTCATTAATATCAAATTGACGTCCTAAGTAAGATTTTACCTTGGTAATGCCAGTACTGTCATCTCTAGTAATAACAATATCATCCACATAAATAATTAAAGCGACAGTTTTGCCCTATGAGCGACATAAGAAAAATGTGTGATCAGTTGAACCCTAATGGAAATCAAACTAATGCATTATCCTAGTAAAACACTCAGAGCATATGCGAGGAGACTGCTTCAGTCCATAGAGAGAACAACGAAGACGACAGACATGTGTAGGAGAAGCAGGTATGAGAAAAATCAAGAGATTGGACTATATAGACTTCTTCATGAAGATCACTATTGAGAAATGCATTCTTGACATCTAACTGAAAGAGATGCCACCCTCTAATAACGGCAACAGAAAAGAGAACTCGAATGATAGTCATCTTGGCATCCGGAGTAAATATTTCCTGATAATCAATCTCATAAGTCTGGACATAATTTTTTACCACTAGACTTGCCTTATAATGAGCAATAAAACTATTAGGATTATGCTTAAAGATGAAAGCCTAGCGACATCTCACGGTCTTCCTCCCAAGTGGAAGAGGAATAAATTCTCAAGTCTAAGTCGTTTCAAGAGCATTCAACTCATCAATCATAGTTGTTCACTACTCAGGATGGACAATAACATCTGCAATAATATTAGGAGGAGAAACAACTAAAACAGAAGCAAGAAAACTCTGATATGATAGTGAGAGGGCAGAATCAGATATATAATTAGAAATAGGTACAAGTATGCTTATCCTTGCGAATGGTGATAAGACGATAATCACAATGGACAGTAGGAGGTAGAACTGGAGACAAGGAAATAAGCTAGTCTGGCATATAAGTGATGGTAATATTGCGTGGCTACTAAGAGTAAACCTGCAATAAAGGAGGTAGAGAATGAGGAACAGGCATGGGAAGAGGAAATAACAAGGGAAATGGATCATCATTGAAAAAATCTATAAGAAATCACTCGGACTGAATACCAACTGACCCATTGTAGTATGGGGTATGCTAAAAAAAATGAAACATCCCAAGAAATGAAACGTCTTCAAGAAGGAAGATGATAACAGCGGTATCCTTTCTAAAGAGAGGAATAACCCAAAAAGATACATTTTACGACATTTGGATCAAGTTTAGTATGAGTTTGGTCAAGAATTTGAACAAATCAGACACACCCAAACACACACAGAGGAAGTGGAAACAAAAGACGATCTGGATGGAGTTAAGAGAAAGGCATGACAAACTAAAAAACCTTGGGCGGTTCAATTAATAATGTAAACAATAGTAAGAACTGCATCGGCTTAATAAGATTATGACATTTTCATACCAATAGAGAGGGTAATTCTAGAATATAATGATTTTTTCCTTTCTAATTGATCATTATGTTGAGGAGTCTTAACATTGGACATTTGATGTTCAATGCTAGACTCTAAACAAATCTCCAATACCTCACTATAGGTGTACTCAGTACCATAATCAGAATGAAAAGTCTTGACGGTACAACCAAACTGAGTATGAACCTATAAACACCCCATTTTCGTACTCGCTTGATTAATCAAATCATCAATCTGATTGTGACGGTTCTCAATGATAGATGAATATTCCAATGTTTTTTATTTGTTACTAGATATGTTTCAGAAATTCAAATGAGGTATCTCAAGCAAGTAAAATTTTAGAAACTACGCTACGTTAGGAAAATATGACCCAAAACATAGAAATCATTATTTTCAGACAAAAATAAGTTTTACAAGAAAAATTATAAAAAATGATTAAATTATCAAAATACCCCTGATATCAAAACATCCTTAGAGCCTACATTACGCTTAGAAAAATTCTTTCAAACACATAAAACAACAAACTAAAATCAAATAAACTATTTCGTCAATTTTCACAAAATTCGATAAAATTACGAAAACGTCTTAATAGGACACAATCATTTCATGCCAAAAATCTATGAATGATACAAACCAATACTCCCATTGAATTTCTTACGAAAAATAGATTTCAAAACGTCGAAAATCAACATCTCAACTCAAAAGCCCTTTTTGAGGGCAAAATGATAGTTTTTCGACCCTAAAATTCAAAATTTTGAAATTAATAATTAAAAGATTAATTAACGTAATGTGAAATATTAATAAGTCAAATGAAAAATTTTAAACAAATAAAACTAATCAATTAAGCCCACGAGTCAAATTTTAAGTAGTGACCCACTTATTTAAATGGGACCTACATATAAAAGACCCATCCACCAAGGGTTCTAAAGAATTCAAAATATAAGTAGGGGCTTTTCTAAAAACTAAAAAATATTCTCATTCTACGTAAGATTCAAAACCATAATTAAACAAATTAAAAAGACCTAGTCAAATTGAAAAAATCCCAAAAAATTCTATAAAAAGGAGCATCCACAACCTAAATTCATAGGTTAAGAAAAATCCTAGGAAAAAGAAGCCAAAAACTCTCCCAAGCCTTCCCAAAATCCTAAATCTGAAACCTCAAATCCCTATCTAACACTTAAACCCTATTTTTTACTCAAAAAACACATATAAATCATTAAAAAACACTTAGAAACCTTTAAAACACCAAAAAAAGAAAATATTTAGATCTAGGAGAAGAATATCTCATCTCGAAGATTGGAAGCGGATCTAGTGACGGAAAAAAAAATAAGAAAACTCACACGAGGAACGTTCTCCGCCAGTCTCTGAGGAAATCAATTGTTATAATCACCTAGGTAACAATGGTAATATTTTTTTTTGATTTTTAGATCGTCATTTTTACAATGTAATTTTTTTGGAAAAGTAGAGATCGGCATATGTCGAGTAGGATTAGTGCTTAACACCTTCCAATCTTGTAATGTGATCCCCAGACCCATTCTTTTCGTATATCAGTATTTTTTATCTGTTTTGAGCCATGTTTCAATTTCTAGATCGTAAAACTAGGTGGTGATTCCCAAAAATCAAAAGCGGATCTACACACGTGGATCGAGGACACTTTCAGAATCATAGAAAGAAATTACTTAAAGATCCCATATACTTCACTCTTGTATTTCATAAGATAGACCCAAATGGTACGACTATGGTCATCAATGAACAAAATAAAATAGTAAAAATTGATAGTGAATATGACAAAGGAAGGACCCCACACATCAGAGTGAATTAGGTCAAACATAGCAAGTGTAGTAATATTTATACTACTAGGATAATGAGAACGCACATGTTTAGCTAATTGATAAGTTTTATACAAAAAAATCAAGTAAATTATTATTATTAAATAAAGTAGGAAACATGTGTTTCAAATATCCAAAGGAAATATGACATAAGTGTAAGTATCAATGCATTACAAATGCCTTACTAGATTGACTATTACTACTAAGCTGAGAAACAGAATGAGTGGTAGGTAAAGCAAGCGTGTCCAAGAAATACAAGTCATTCACTTCATATCTAGTGTCAATCGTCATTTTCGACTATAGATCCTGAAAGACATAATGAGATGGATAAAATATTACACTGCAATTCAAATGTTTGGTAATGCTACTAACATAAATAAGATTAGCAATAAATTGAAGAACATGTAGTGTATTAGTTAAGAATAAAGAAGGTGTAATAGAAAAATGACCTTGACCAGCAATAAAAGATAAAAAACCATCAACAATGTGAATCTTGCAAGGACCAAAGTAAACACTATAGGTTTTAAACAGGAAAGACGTATAGATCATGTTATCTAAGGCATCATAATCAATAATCTATGGTGAGGAAGTGGTGGAAATACTGTATGCAAATGCAAAGGTACATAAGTGAGTAAAAATAGTGACCGATTGAAATGAAGTCTCCATTTGATTGAAAATTTTCTTGAACTTGTCAAACTCAACTTGGGAGATAGATACCTACTCCGATGAGGAAGTAGTAGTAGAAGAGAATACCTAATTAATAGTCGACTAAGAAAATACATGAGTAGGATCGATTAGACAGTTGACATTATTGATCAAGACGACCATGAAGTGCATACCAACAGGCCTTCATGTGACCCAAATTTCCACAATGATCACACTTGTGTTGTTGATGTGGAGGCAGAGATTTGCTAGAAGGCTGTGGAGGAGGTATGCGAGTAAGCATAGCAGAGTAGTCTCTTGAAAAGTAAAATAGGATAGCTGTACGACGACTCTCATCAGTTAAGACATAATAATAGACAGTCTGTAAAGACGGAAAGGGATCCATACCCAATAAATGAACTCTCACATACTTAAATTCATCTCGGAGTCCGGTTAGAAATTGAAAAACCTGATTCTTATCTAAAATCGATTCATATAATGCCTTATCAACAGAGTCCTTCCAAGCATAAGACGATGAGTAGAAGGTCAACTCTTCCTATCGAGCACGTAGCTGTGATATATAGGTGGTGACTAAAAAGTCACATTACGAAAAGTAAAAAATCTCACACTTTAAGTTAAAGATCCGAACATTATTTTTTATTGAAAGAAACAAAAATAATAGGGAAAATGAGAAAAAAAAGACTTATGTCTGACAACAATGATCGTCGAAGAAACAATGTACCAATATCGATGTGCTTAGTGGAGATCTTGAGCTCTAATTCCATGAAAAAATATGATTTATTGACTATTCTCAGATGATCATTACATGAACCATACTGGGATATTTATAAAGATTATATCAACTAAGATATTGAAAGTGACCGAATATAGAGATACCCATTATCTATAATAATTCATAATATAAAATATATTTATAGATATTGCTAAATATTTTATTCTCCATCACAACTTTTATTTTGTGATGAGATACATGCATCATAATATGATGCATCTTATTCTCTTACAATAAAGAAGAACTGGTTTTATTAAGAAATCTTGGATGAATATTACCATGAACCTTGATAGGATATTTTACAGGGATTACATCAACCAAGATAAGGAAACTAGTCTAATATAAATATCATAATTTATTTGTACTTCCTAATGTAGAATATTATAATTGATATTGCTACATATATTATTCTCCAACAATACCTTCCTTTTGAGATGAGATACATTGATAATGATACAATGTATCTCATGCATCATAATATGTTGCATCCAATTCTCTAACAACATCTAGATCAACATGGAAAAAATAATTTATTCAAGCATAATAATAAGCTTCGCATCCCATAAACATACACATATGACTAAGGATCGAAAGTAGAGATAAAAGAAAGTTTTTCAAATATATAATACCATGAAACATAAAAAACTAACGATAGACATCTCAATCTAAGGGAAATTTTCTTTGTCTCATAATAATCAACAAGAATCATATATTATTAAACAACAGAAATTTTGGTGAGAAAGGATAAAATTTCGTTTGTGACTTCTTGGGCTCTCTCTTGTTGTAAGAAATGGTGACCGTCATTTATGATGACTACTTCAAGATTAGGTACCAAGCTCTTGAAAATATCTCCCTCTACGTAGTCCTTAATACCACCAGATTGAAACCCAATGTCTCTATCACCAATTATGAATTTTGTTGGTACTGTAACTTTTGATTCATCCCATGGTGCAAGAAGCTCCCAATTCCTATATTTATAAGATTTAGCTTAGATTAGAGTGTTAATAGAAGACGTGAGTCTGGACAGAATTGAATGAAGGAATATGATTCATTCAGTTAACCCAAATCATTGATACAAAGATTCGATGATGTTGAATTTCAATGATGTTGACTTCAGGTATAAGCATGGTTTAAAGAGGGTAGCAAATCCTCTTTTTTGTAGCCCTATCGCACTTTTTCAATGATTGTGAGAGTATCACGTAGAAAAAATCTTTTTTAACTTAATCAAAGGCTTTGGAACTAGACAACTACTCTACTCCCAAATTTAAACGAAGTGACTTTGCTTTTTAACCACTCTCTCTCAACCCTCAAAAAAATGCTACAAGATGCTACGGGGAAAGACTCCCCCCCCCCCCCCCTCCTTTCTCACAAAGGATGTGTTCCCTTAAAAGGGGTCGTTATAATGGTTTTACTTATATCGACCTTTGTTATTTACCTAGTACTATTAGGGTTGTCAATGGAATGAATTAGATACAAAACCCGATATGTTTCAATCAGTAACTTCATGTCAGATCAAGGATTTGGGCTCCTAGAAGAGCTCAATCCAACAAAAATTCAATTTGATAACTTATTGGATATTTTTTGGATCATGCATGTCCCAATCCGACAATATGTTTGATAATACACAAATGATGTATTATATATATATTTAAATGAGCCGTACTAGAGTTACCTTGGGGGGGGGGGGGGGGGGAACCTTGACGCACGCATGTCCATAGATGTATCTCAGAGAAAACACATCTATGGGCATGCTCGCTATCATGTTAATATGTCTCCCGTGTCCCCCGGTGAGGGGGGGGGGGGGCACCTTGACGTGGTGACGCACGCATGTCCATAGATGTATCTCGGAGAAAACACATCTATGGGCATGCTCGCTATCATGTTAATATGTCTCCCGTGTCCCCCGGTGAGGGGGGGGGGGCACCTTGACGTGGAGACGCACGCATGTCCATAGATGTATCTCGGAGAAAACACATCTATGGGCATGCTCGCTATCATGTTAATATGTCTGACGTGGTGACGCACGCATGTCCATAGATGTATCTCGGAGAAAAGACATCTATGGGCATGCTCGCTATCATGTTAATATGTCTTCCGTGTCCCCCGGTGAGGTCATTTCAGCATTAATCTATTTAAATATATAATACATATTATATTCTATAAAGTAATTCTGGGGTGGCATTGGGATTTACTGCGATGCTCACATTTCTAAAGTGGAGGTGCGCACATAACCGTATACGCTTTTACTCATAACTCGAGGAAAGACATCTATGGCTATCACATCAATCGTGTGAGAATCACAGTGAAAAACAAAGCACCCCCCAGGATTTTCCTATTCTATACATACTTTTATCAACTTGAATTGAGTTAATTAGTATCAATCCAAAATATCGAATTTTTGGATTGAATTCAGAACAACAAATATTATAATTGATCAGTTTTGAAACTTCAATGGACAGATCCGATCGGGTCTGGACTGGGTTTGAGTCTAATAATTTTCTTATCGGGACCAATAGCGATTTTCTACCAATCCAATCCGAACCGATCCATTGACAACACTACTATAACTGTATAAGATATAACTAGGGCTGTCTTAGGATCGGTCAGAACGAATATGTGTAGGGTCTTAAATGGGCTGATATTTAAGTGGCAAAATCTAGTTCTAGACCTGAATTCATTTGGGCCAATTTCTAGGCCTAGCCAAGCCCCATTAAATGGTCTGCAAAGACTGGACTCTTGGTACGACAATGGCCCAACAGACCCGTACTCCTAAGTTCTAATCCAAGCCCAGCCCTCTTAATAAAAGGGTTCACTCAAACTTTCTTTGCAAAAGCCTAACCCAAACTATAAGTTATACTTACAAGTCCATGGCTCGATAGTAATTCAAGGGACCTGTGAATCCTGATTCTAGAAATTTATCAGCATAAAATTGGAGTTCTTCCTCAGTAATCCATGACGGGGACGATGATGGGGTCTCAAGAAAGTCAACAATCTCCATGCCAGGAGGAGCAATCAGAAGATCATCCTTGTTGATCAACATGAATTTCTTCATCACTGTTAAATAATCATATCGTGCAAAAGCCTTCTCTGCCCGTCCAGGTTCCTATCCAGCATCACAATTAACCAATTCATATTAACAGAAATACATGCACGCATAGATAGCTAGAAGTTGGATACGAGTCCTTAAAAATATGGTTCGGTCGAATCAAGTATATAGTTCCAAAAACCTTGACTGGTTGACTAAATGGCAATTTCAGACCGATAAGCAGTTAGTGCCCATAAGTCATGAGTTCGATATCTAGTATGAGCATTAATTCCTCATGGACCACCCCCAAGGGCACACTTTCACATACCTGGAATTCCTCATAAATTAATTTTTTTTGGTCAAAATTCTTATAATTTTGTCCTTCATAACCATGTTGCATCAAATCATGCTTTTTGATGCCACAATTTGATTCGGCTAGGATCCACTCCAAGGTATATTAAATAACAAATTAACCTTATAAATTTAAATTTTATGACGTGGATCCCCACTTCAAGGTTTGCTAGGTAACAAACTTGATAAAGTAAGGTTCGACTTGTTTGAATTCCAAGGGAGTTTTTGTAATAAAAATGCAACAATTAGGTCTGCCCAGTAAATCTCTCATGATATAATAGACGTCAAATAAAATAAAAGGGACACAATTTTAACTAATGAAATTATATGATCTCTATCATTGGAATTCTCCAAAATGGTCATTCATTTTAATTGGTTGTTTATGATCCTTGGATTGAACCTTCTTTATTTTTAAATTTTTTTAGGGACAACGTATCTTTATTTGATAAAATAATTAAGGGTGAAGATTGCACTGTCTTCAACCTATGAACAAACCTTAAATCCACAAGTAAAAGAGATAATACTTCTTTTGTTTATGTGCACGCCACCACATCATTTTTGTCACTTTTGTTTCTCCGTTTGTGTCATTCCAGCATTTTCCGAACTTATTAAGAAGAGAGATTTACTGGGCAGACTCATTTGTTGTATTATATTTCAAAAACTCCCTTATTTTATCAAATTTATTTCTCAACAAACATTTTTTTTTTTTCGGGAAGGGAGAAAGAATTACTTAAAGGACTCTCGCGGAAAGACTTCTTTCTAAATGATCCCTAAGTTTTGGTTGGTCTCTTCATAATCCATTAAGTAAACTTTTCGTTTCTTAATAGTCCTTGGACCTCATCTCCTACATTTCTCAGGACATTTCTTAGGATTGAATGTCCTGATCGTACAAACTCATCATTTTCATAAATAAATAAATAAATAATGATTTTTAGCATCTCAATTGAATTTCGAAGGTTCCATTCCTATATAAAAGATTTAAGAAAGAAGCTGAAGTCATTTTCAAGGTTTTTTCCAAACATTTTGAAGATATGTAAAAACTAGGGTTTTTTCACTCTTTTTTTCTTAGTTTTTGGATGAAAATCAATTAAAAGTTATTTTTTTAGGGTTGAAATCATCTAAACAAGTCGTTATCAATAAAAAAATGTCGAGTTCGATAGGAAATAAAAGTGGTGAACTCAACAATAAATAAATAAAAGTGGTAAGTTGGCCAATAATGAGAGACCATTTTAAAAAGAAAAATTTACTAAATGTCCCGCCAAGCTACCGTAGAAAATTTAGAGACTATTTAGAAAGAAGTCCCTCCACAAGGATCTTTTAAGTAATTTTCCCTTTTTTTGCCTTCTAAAAAATAGATTAACCTGAATCACTTAATAAGATTTGAAATCTTACTAAGGTTCGCTGGGCCTAGGGTTAGCAATGATCTGGTATCTAATTTAATCCAATCCGAAAAAAGTGGATTCGAATATAGAGTTTGGGGGAGATCGGGTTCGGTATTAAATGTAGAAATCTATTATATTTCGGAACGATTTTAGATTAACTTCCATTCGACACAATAAAACTCGATCTGATGTTTCAAATACAAAACCTCCATCTCTTAGAAAAAAACAAGTTTTCCAACCTATCGACCTCTATAATAACTAGGGTTTCTTCTCAAAACATATATTTTTCAAGCCCCTCCATTGCTCCACACACGCTTGATGTCTTTCTCTCTCAGTGGCCATGTATCACGGTCGTGTTCTTTCGAAATGAGGTAGTTCGGCGCAAGGGATGTTAATCCACAAGCAAGCCTATAAAAATAATCTCACACTATACAACGTAATTAGCAAGCAAGATAGCAAAGGTGACACGAGGCAAAGTACGGAGGCAACTTTGTTGATATAATATTCAAATTACATGGTGTAATATGTTACAAAAGTAAATAGATGTGTTACAAGCAACTGATGATCTATGACATGCGGGACTCCACGTAGCTTAACACGGGGGACACTAGACACCCTTCCTACACCCACATTGACTTCAAGCTCTTGCACCAAGTTATGTGGAGTCCCGTGTATCATAGATCATCAGTTGCTTGTAACACACCTATTTGCTTTTGTAACGTATTACATCGTGTAATTTGAATACTATATCAACAAAGTTGCCTCCGGACTTTACCTTGTGTTGCCCCCGTTTTCTTGCTTGTTAGCTACGTTTTGTATGTAGATATAATTTTTACAGGCTTACTTGTGGATTAGCACCCCTTGCACCGCACGACCTCGCTTCGAAAGAACATGACTGTGACACCATGGCTATAACAACTACTCCTCAAATTTGCAATATAGAAATGGAGATTCTTAAAACAAAAGGAAGAAATAGAGATTGAGAGTGCTCAATCATCTTTTTTCGTCCCCCCTTCTAATCTTCAAGATCAATGCCCAATCATCTCTATTATTGCTCTATTTCTTTTGACCCCAATCAATTTCTTGATATTTTATCCGAGTAGGAAGAGAGGGTCATTCTCAAAGAATACTAAAACCCTAACCCTTATCTTTCCATTGCCTTCTTAGATGATTCATTGGATTCCTCTTCATGTTTTCTTCCAGTTCCCTGGATCTTCAAAAGTGTTTTAAGATCAAAACTCTAACGATCTCCAATGTTCATAGCATTGGATTGGATCGGATTTGTCATAGATTGATTAAACTATTAAGTGGATTGAATCATATTTGGATCAAATGTCAAAAAATTTAGATCGGTAATAGGTAGGTAATGATTCGATATCAAACTGATCTAACCCTAATTGGGCCCAAAAAGATTATTAAATTGGAAATCCAATGGCACAACCTTCTAGATTTCATTAGAAAAATTATATTCAAAAGAAAAATCTTTTTCGAGTTTGATCCATGATGTTGAAAATGGACGACTATAGAACTCTCAAATTTAAAATTGAAATCCAATAGTGAAAATTAACTCTTTTCTTTTTAAGTTTTTAGAATTTTGTCTTCTACAACCTTGTGACATCAAATCATGTTTTTAGATGCCAACAATTGATTAGTAAGGAAGTGAATACCAAGGCATCCCTTCAAAAAGGTAAAGATTTAGCCTTACTTACCTGGAATGTGTGGCTTGTGGGGATATTGCATGACTCGAGGGATTTCGGTGAAGTTATGGTGGTCTAAGAGGCCAACTGCCTAGTCCCTTACGATTCAAAACCTCCGTCATTAAAAAATAATAATAAAAACATCTTAGTAAGGAAGTATTTTTCTTTCTTAACAAACGTTGAAGTGTGACCCACATTTATTTTAAGTTAAATATTTATAATACCCTCGGTAAATTAGATATATGATTAAAAGAATTGAGGGCATTATAAGTACTTACTCATTTAAAATAACGTGAATCTCACTCAAGGTTGTTGAATAACATTCGAAACGACTTTTCCAGGCCTTAAAATTAGCACTAATCAGCATCAATGATTACAACTAGATAATGTTCATAAGAGTAAACCGTATTCTTCTCAAAACCTGAGAAACCATATTGACCTCACTTCACGCTTTTCAAAAGGTATGACCATTTGAAGTTTTATGCCCTCATTTTTTCTTGGTTTTGGCCTCTTTCAGTCTTGGACCTATTGGGGTTCAAGATTTTGTTCCGTGAATTGTTCTACGTAGGAAAGGGGGGAGAGGTGATATCAAAGAGAAGAAAATCATCAATTAGACTGATTTTTGTTGTATAGGTCTGTGATATGATCTCATTCAGCCTTTGCCCCTTAGTTTATCATGTTTGGTGAGAAAGAAATAAACGACTCTTCGAAGGTCAAGAATCATCACCTGAAGGTATTCTTGATAGAATATCGGTTGAAATCAAATTATTCTTTGATGAGATAGAAATTTCAGATGACATCTCTAATGCAAGTGCTCATTTTCTTCGTGTGTGGAATCGCAATTTCTCTTGGAAGCCTAAACCTCTAAGGTGCACCTTTTGGTCGTGCCCAGACGCTTATGTTATCAAATTAAACATCAATGGATCTCTTTCTCCTATAGGTGGTGGTTTCGGCTTTATAGGAACGAATCATGAAGGTTTGCTAAATTTTGCCAACCCATCTGATTCAAATTTGAATGATATCATTTCTTTGGAATTGACAGCCATTCTTGAGGCCTTGAAGTGTGCAAGATCTAGGGGCATCTCTCACTTATCTTTGTGTTCAGACTCGCTCTATTCGATTAATTGTATCAACAGCAAATAGAGCCCTTCTTGGAAATTGATATGCGGATCAGTACATGTCCTATTAGAACTCTTTTTTAGGAGTTTATATTAGTAGGAGTTGTTCTTCAATTAGGAGTTTTTATTATTGAGTTGTTCTTCATTAAGGAGTTCTAATTGCTATTTCTGTCGAGAGTCTATATATTTCTGTAATCTCATTGAAATGAATCAAAGAAGTTAGTAATTTTTCAGTAAATATTTAAGAGGGTTTCCCCCTAGATCGTACCTGGAATTGACAAATGTAGAGTCCATCCCCAAACATTTGACTCACATGGCCAATGGTTGAAGTTGGTGACCGTGGTGAGAAAGGGACATTCAAATTAACAAGTCCTCGAACTCTGTCCGGCCTAAATAGACTGAGATACCAAGCAGCAACAGCTCCCCAATCGTGTCCAGCCACAAATGCCTACACAAACAATACAAAAGAATATATTTTTAACAGAATTGAAAAGTTTTAAGATAACTACCATAGTTTCATTAAATAGTCGTGCTGGAGTGAGCTTAAGATTGACCTCACTGCACACTTTTCTTATCTGGAGGTGCACACAAAACCATAGATGTTTTTCACTCATATCCATGCTTTTCTTGATGAAAGCATCTATGGTTAGTACCCACCTCCACATCAGAAAAGTGTGAAGTGAAGTCACTTCAGCATTGTTCTTCATTAAATAAAGAAGATTAATGTTGAAGTGGCCTCAAGATTGTACCTCATATCTCACTGTCCTGATGTGAAAGTGTGTTGGAACCATAGAAGTTTTTTTTATCAAGATACAACTGAAAAAACATCTATGGTTCCTACACACTTCCACATCAAGAAAGTGAGATATGAGGAACAATCTTGACATCACTCCAGCACGACTCAATAAAGAAACTTGCAAGGACTATTAACCACATTTTTTTGTGGGCCACAATGCCTACACATTTTAAGTATATTAATTGAAATTGAATATAATTAAAAAATGTTGATATTTTGGAAAATTCTAAAACGTTGGACTTAAAAAGAATCCTCGTTAGAGTTTTATTAGAAAACCTTGATGATGAGGAATCCTACTAAACATGAACTACGGTACTCTCATCTATATAAGAATGGAATGGCCCTCTATTATAGCAATCGACTAAAATTGTTGGAGCATTAATTCTTGTGACTTTAGTCTTTATTCATCAGGAACAGAAAAATCCTAGTCGATCCAAAGAATAGAGAGAGAAAGAGAAGAATGTGAGTCTAGTATTCAAGAAACGAGTTTATTCGTTCCCACAAAGGGGAGATTATTTTTTTTACTGATTTTCTCTAATACAGATTATTGATCTCAATAGCATAAGGTACACTTCCTTATAACCGTTTAAATTTTAGATCATAAGCATGATGAGATCTTGAGATATTTTATAGATTCTAGACGATGAAATTTATGTTGAATGAATTTTGTAATCAATAAAAATTCTAACAAGGACAGATAGCTACAACTATCCTAGCATAATTATCAAAGTAATAATCCTAATCTTCATCAAATATGATTTGATATATATATATATATATATGACAACGATTTTTGTCTTATATGAGTTAGAAGTTTCAGAGTGAAGTAATTTTTGGTGAGGTTGATCGCCTCACCATGGAGATCATCCCCACCAGAAATCAACTCAATCCGAAACTTCTAACCCCATCAAAAGTATTTTACCAAAAAATTAGCAATCCACGATTCTTCAACTTTTAAATCAGGGTTAGAAGTTTTGGAAGGAGCTGATTTTTTGTGTGGATGATCTCTATAGTGGTTTACAAAAAACCGTTATCATAAATCTTGTCACAATTATATATATGGTTCGGGTTATTTTAACAAAATCCTAAACAACATTCTAGACAAAGTTATGACTTATATGCCTAAAAAATTTCGAAATGAGCTGATATTCTTATGAGGATGATCTTTATAGTGAGTAGATCATCCTCACAAAAAATCAGCCAATTCTGAAACTTCTAACCCCATGAAAAGTGATTATAAAGTAACAGTAAAAAATTGACGATTCACGATTCTTCAACTTATAAACTATAGTTAGAAATTTCAGAATTTGTTGATTTTTTATGAGGATGATTTTCTCACCATAGAGATCATCCTCATAAAAAGGCAGTTCATTCAGAAATTTTTAGTCCATACAAGACAAAATGTTTTTTCTAGAATGTTGTTTGGGATTTTGTCAAAAAAGAACATGTGTATGTGTGTGTGTAATTTACCATTTTGTTTCAAGACATTGAAGGCAGGGGTACTTTAGTCATTTCAAATGATATATCATTGTAATTGATGAGATTATAGAGGAATTCACTACAAAAATCGAATTACATTACAAGGATAAAAGATTAGAGGTGTTAAAAGTCCAAGAGCTTTAGAATTAGTGTATATGGAGTCGTAAATTTAGTACTAAAATTCAGGAAGAAGTATATATATATATAGATGAAAAAGAGAAATAAAAAAATTGATGGTCTAGAAATGATTCAAAATGATAATTTTTGTTATTTCGATTCCATTATATCATTCAAATTGAAAGAAAAATTCTATTAAACGATAATAAGATTACTTATGATTTATGAAACTAAATATTGGATAGTAAAGAAGCATCACATTCAATCAAATCGAGTCGTCAAGTTGTAAATTAAATGAGAGAACGAGAGAGAGATGACCTGTTGTTCACCGAGTTCATCGAGAAGGCCAACGAGATCGCCGACGAGATGAAAAACAGTGTACGAGGAGTGATGAAGAGGAGAGTCTGTATCACCATAGCCTCTCATGTCAGGTGCAACCACATGGTAACCTTTGTTGGCTAAATGGGTTATTTGATGTCTCCAAGAGAACCATAGTTCAGGGAATCCATGAAGAAGAAGAACAAGAGGTCCACTACCTTTCTCTGCTATATGCATCCATATTCCATTAGTTCTCACCCTTCTATGATTCACATCCACCATTATTTCCATTCTCTCTCTCTCTCTCTTTCTCTCTCCCACCCACCTCACTTTTGACTATATCTACTTCAATTGCTTACACGGGACGAAAGACAGATTTGACTATTTTGAAACTCGACTCGTATTCCACCGAGTCGAGTCAACTGTTTGAATCACGCATTGGTACATAATTTTGAAACTCAATATTTCTCCTCGTCTCATATCAAGATGTCGATGTGAATCGGCCAAATTATTTAATTGTATATGATATAAATCATTTAACTCGCAATTTATATATATACAAAATTATATTTTACTTTGTAAAATACAATGGATTAAAAGATTTCCAGACACAAAATTATATTTTTATTTAGAAAATAACAAATATAGTGGACAAAAAAAAACACCAGTATTTTTATCAAAAAATCAGCTGGTTGATAGTCTCGCCACCCCAAGATACGTGCTAATTCATTGGTAAGATGCATAAAAATTAGGGTGGCGTTAGCAAAAGATGATGTGGCAATAGTATCTCTCTTATAAACAGCTGAATTTCTAACCTGACTCTGCGAAACTCAGAGTGACTCGTCCGAGTTAACTGGTCGAATTTGTTCAACGGGTTTTAGGCGTGACCGCCGCCTGTGATTGTGAATGAGATATAGATAGATAGATAGATAGACGCCACCTCTTCTGTTTTAGTGAAATTTGAAATACCCCCACCTTTAGTTTCAAAATGATTTGAGTATCCCTTGACTATGGTCTTATATGATAAGCTAATTGAATTGGACAAAATACCCTTGCCTTCTACCTCTTACCCAAACCATTATTATATAGTCTCTGATAGAAGTTAAGGGGTATGGTAATGATTTGAAAATGTAAGGTATTCATAAACTATAGGGGGGTATATCTATATTTTATTTGAAAACTAATTGTTATAATATAGAAATGGAAGTCAAAAGGAGTAGGTATGTTTTTAATAGTGAAGAAATGGAAAACAAAGCCAAAGATGAATTAAAATAAAGAGACGTTGAAGTCCACTCTGTTTAATAAAATGTGTTAAAGCTACTCCAAGAACAAGAAGAATCCAAGGCTGTAAATGGGAAACTTGCATCTAATGGAGCTCTCAAGTCCGACCCATTTATAATTGCTATAGGATCTTCCATTATAATAATGAAGAAAGAAATCTTAATAATGATTTTTATCTTTTAAAATTCTTTTTTTTTTTTTTTAAAAGGAAATTTAAGAAGAAATTTTCGGTGTAAATTAATTAGATAAGTTAAAGGCCATTGAAAGATTATAAAAATTCTATTCAGACCCAAGATATGGAAGGAAACAAACATAAATATTATATGATCAAATGTTTGAATTTTTGAAGATTTGAAGAGTCACCAAGTGAAGAAAAAAAAAAAATGTACCACTTTTATAAACAGCACAAACTCCCAGGTCCCACTTGACCCCAGAGATCCTGATTGACGATTTCTTGTCATTGGAGTCAAGATTTATTCATTATGGATACAAAACTAAACCATGGGCCAAATATGAAAATTTTACAATGATGAATCTACACTACACTAGGTTAGAATTTTGAATTCCCCCCAACTTGTTTATTTTCATTGAAGATAAACAAGATGTTTTACTTATGAAATTACCTCAATGATTGGAATGGGAACTAAAAGAAATCAAAATCATTGTATATAGTAGATTTTTATTCTAGGTATGTTAATAATACCCGAATAGGATCCAAGCCAAAATTTTCCATCAGTTTGTAACATAAATTTTCAACCATAAATCTTGTGTGGACAAGGAATGCAAGGATCAAGGACTTACCAGAAGATGTGGTCTATCTATCTCTTCGCACCTATGGCTGTCAATGGATGCTTATCGCTAATCGGTTCGAATACAGTAATATCTGAATCCAAAATTTTTATCTGATATCCGAATTCGAATTCGAATCCAACGGATGTTCTAAAATTCTATCCGAATTCGAATCCGATTATCCTATTGGATATCAGATAATATCTGATTAAAATTCGAATAATTTGTATATTACAAAAAAAAAAATACAATTTTTCCTTATCCAGTTGCTTTTTCATTATTAAAAAAAAACAACATATTATATATTATACTATGTATATAATAAATAAATCAAATAAAATAATATATATTATATATTATTTCGAATCAGATATTATCAGATTCGAAATGTTAATATCCGAATCCGTATCCGATAAGGATTCGAATGTATAAAATTATCCAAATTCAAACCCGATATCCAAAATTTTCGGATAATATCCGAATTTTCGACTATCCATTGACAACCCTATTCACACCTGTTCACTTATTAGAAGGCCCAGGCCAAAACATTGAGAAAGTTTGAAAAGGGCCCGACCAAATCCACCCTTGTGTTATAGGCTACTGGGCTGAGTCCTATCCCGCACCCTTTGAAGTTGTCAAGCCCATAAAGAATGGCCCATACAGACAATTTCCAGGCCCAAATCCACACCAGTGACAAACCTAAGATATGTTTCCTCCAAAGTCCAAACCTGTTTGTCAGATTTTCTCATAACCACTTTTTTGGGTTCAGAAAGCTCCAATACATAGCAAAATCAAATGTGATCATTTATAACATTAAACTATGCGTCTTTGCTAACTCATTTCAAACATTAAGGTTATAACCTATTTTCTTTATTTCCAACAAATATGTGTAGCATTACGAAACAATATAGATACATCTGTGTTTTTAATTTATTTTGTGGTCAGAAAGAAACAGAAATAAGTTCTTAGTTCATACCATTTTTCTCAGCATCATTACCAAGTTGTCTGGCTTACACAGTGATGGGGTTTGATCTTTCGTACACATATTGACAGGATATGGTGTTCACACTGCCTGAAACATCGCAAAAAAGTATGATAAATTAGCTAAGTAACCAGACTTAGTGAGAAAGGTTCTAAGGGGGTCAAGTGCCTTACCTCAGGCAGAAGGATGGAGGGAGTGTGGAAGTACTTTGTAAGGGTTCAGTATCCCATTGGGGTCCAATAACTTCTTGATGGAAGCCATAACTTGTACCTGATCCAAACATACCACAAATGGCTAAGATGCATGCATAAAAAGCCCGAAATGCTATCACGGAACAAGCCTAGAATGAAACAGCACTTTCTTTCAAATTCACAATTCCTTTTGAACCAACAATTAACAGTATTTTAGCTTGGTAAAATTGGATTATATTTATTATCTTAGAACGTCGACGGCAGAAGATACCCTAAAATTAGCAAATACAGCTAAAATGACAAGGTTAAAGGAATTTATCGGCATATTAATAGTCACTAATCTCATTGCCAGATGTTTTGGGCCAATAAATCGATGATTTTTTATGTTTTATTTTTCAATTTTTCCCATATATATAATGGGAAATGTCAATGTACAAGACCTCGTGAGAACATTAACAATATCCACAATCTTGGTTTTTCCAAAAAAACATATCTAAAATGAATTTATTGTCGTCATTTAGTGCAAAAAAACAAGGGTGTCTTTGACATTGTACAATGGCACTTTCGTAAATAATGTTTTCGAAGGTTCTTTTATACTTATAAAAATCATTGGACAATTTAAAGAAAAAAATAATAAAAAATTTAAGGGTACTTTTGGAGAATTCAGTATTGCGGAGGTTGTTAACGTCCACATTAGGTCTTGGATGTTAGCATTCCCCCATATATGAGAGAAGGCTTAAGTACTTTATGCATTAAATTATAAGAACCAAAAATTGGAACCTAATAATATTTTGCAAAGTCATCTTCAAGAAGTCATTTAACCTCATTGCAAAGTAAAAAATTTCTTATCACTGCTTTAGATCCTGGATAATGTTGCTAGATTTTTTCAAATATCACAAATATGCATAGCAGACACCACCTAAGTGCTGGAGCAGTGGTTCAATGACTTGGGTGTACTCCCCAGGGTTGTGAGATTGAGTCTCCTCACCTGCAACTCCCCGATACTCCAATTTATGGTGGCTGGGCGTATCAACAGGGATTAGTCCCATTTCCAAAGGGGTGGGGACACCGTGTCGCATAAGAACAAAAAAGATAGGGTATTTTAGAAACAACCCCTTTGTTAAATTGGTCATATTAGATTTACCCCTTTGCAAAATGCAAGATTAGTTTTAACCCCTTGACCGTAAACCAACTTACTTTTTCTTGATGAGTTTTTTTTTTTTCTACAAATTTCAATTTAGTAATTTGAGTATTTGAAGAGCATTTTGAAAAAAAAAATCAAAATCAAAATTTCACCATTAAATCATCAAGAAAAAATAATGTTGATTTACGGTCAAGGGGGGGTAAAACTAATCTTGCTTTCAAGGGAGTAAACCTAATATCACCAATTTAACAGGGGGGGAGGGGTCATTTCTAAAATACCCAAAAAGATGCATAGCCGATACGTACAGTTTCAGGTGATTTGCTGTAGTGAATTTCATTGGCTTTCATCAGTCCAAGGCCATGCTCCGCACTGATACTTCCTCGGTGTTTGGATGTCCATTCATAAACAAAAGGTTCAATTTGTGCTAAAATCTGCAATGTTCAGTATAAATGAATGACTGAATGAAAATTCAACAAAATGTAAGAACAACTCTGCGAGTAAAGTAGGAACAAAATATTTACAGCGTCGTCGTATTCTGGTGTTGAAATATTCAGGTGCAAGTTAGCATCTCCAAGGTGACCATATCCCAATACTTTTGCTGACTGACCTAGAAAATCCAACTAGACACTGAATGTGATGCATTTGGAACTATTTTTTTTTACGGGTACGATCATGATAATGGGTTTCTCTCAGATAACTTATAGATAAGCCATCTTAGACAAATTGGGGACATAAAATAATATATCAACATCATTAAAAGTGGATATTATAAGATCAATTACCAAGCCGTAGTCGCATTTCCTCAACAAGATTGTACATCTGCTCAAGAGGCAATGACAAATCATATTTGTAGACGGCCCCTGCTTTCATCAATGCTTCTGTTATACCCTGACACCATATTAAAAGGGTTCGCTTACATACAAGTCATGAAGCTAGTTTCAAGAGCCATGATAAATAAACTACAACACTTCAACTGTCCCTAATTTATTAATAGAATGTCTATTGCCACACCAACTTTTACTAAGAGCACACCTAGATGTGTGCTAATTCTTTGATGATGTCATATGAGATGGTGTGCTATTAGTAAAATTTGGTGTGGCAATATAATCCCTTTAAGGCTATGTTTGGATTAAGAGAAGTGGAGAGAAGAGAAACTCATTAAGAGAAGAAAAGAGAAGGGAAGAGAAGAGAAGAGAAACTCAATTTCTCTCCACTATGTTTGGATTGACATGAGAAAACTTGGGACAACTTTGGAATTTTAAAATATCTTAAAAGAGATCTAGGGGAAGAGTTTGAATTATAAATTTTTTTAAAGGGTTTCTCTCCTCTTCTCTCTACTTTTGGAGAGAGAAAACTCACTTTTTTTTTTCTCCTCTTCTCTCCCCACTTAACAATCCAATCAAGAGAAATGGAGAGAAATTCGCTTATTTTCTCTTCTCTTCTCTTCTCTTCTTTCAATCCAAACACAGCGCAAAGGATACCACTTACAATTTGATGAAGACCCCTTCAATCACCTCTGTAGCTTATGCAGGTCTGTGCTACATTCATGCTTTCTTAATGGATAATTACAAGCAAACAATACGGAGGTAGAGGAAGTATCCTAATTTACTGGCAGTTAGATGATACAAAAATACCTTCCTAGTACATAGCATAGTAATAGTATTTTTAAATTCTCAATACGCATATAAAGTTTTATGAGATAGAACCTCACGGATACGCCAGAATGAAGATGCCTGGTTTATGTCTTGTGCGATAACACCATCAGATACCAAACCACCTTCCATGGAGCGAAGTAGGAATGCCTCGAGCTTCTCTCTAGGAGAATGAACACAAACTTGAGAAGTCTTAGTAATATTTTTTTTTTTAGTACAGAATTTATTAAGGAGAGAGAAAAATAATATAGGAATGAATCAAGGAGGTCCATGAGACCTACCAACAATAAATTAAGACAAAAAAAAAACTACATAAACATCCCATCCAAAACCAAATTCTTGGGGGAAAAAAACCTGCAACCCTAAGAGAGCTTAAACCAAAAAAGAAAAGCTTTGATATTAGGAACAACCTCATGAAAAAAAAAAAAAAAAAAAACTCATGTTTCCTTGCTTCCAAATCCAAAGTATCCTTAGAGTGCTTATAAACCATTCAAGTGGGGTATAGTTCCATTAAGGTAAAATATATTCTAGAATATTTTCACAAAATTCATCTTGCTGACTTGAATATTTTTTGGGGAATTAATATTCGATCAATCGGATATTAGTTTCGATCAATCGACTGCCAATCAATCAGCTCGTATTTCCTTAGTCTATATATTTCATTTTATTGAATTATTGTTGGTCCTTCGAGCCCACATAGATTTTAATTTAGGGTTTCTGACCCATTTAATATAAAAAGAATGTGATAGGAAGCTGAACCATAAAAAGTTCATCTCCTTTTTCATCATCCTCTTTCCTTAGTTTTCTTCTCCTCAATATTCTGATTATCTTCTTCAAATCCTTTTTTAATGGTTATAACCTAAGAAGTTCAACATTGTATCAAAGCTTGTCCATCTGTCAAGGGAATCTACCGTGAGTTGTCAAACCCTAGATGCACCACATAGAACAAAAAAAAGCTAGTAGATGTCACAGACCAGCTCTGCAGAAGTCATCAAACCCTAGATCCATTTGATTTTTTATCTTAGATTTTGATTCAGGTGTTTGAGAGATGTCTACATCATAGGAAGTATTTAGTGTTGTTCCTCCTTCAGATCCACTACCATACATAAGTTCATTCTCACATAGCACTCATGCAGAGTCACAGACTATAACCCTCAGTTATGCATTACCACTGTAAAGTTTTGAAAGGACGGAGGCAATGAATCACATGGCACGAAATTATATATAGGGCGTTGTGTTCATTTTTAGGTACGCCCTTATGGAGAGAAATGGGGAAACATTAAGTCCTTTCTCAAATTCGAAGTTCAAGGTATCATTGAAATGGACAATCTAGAATATTGACAAATAGTAATCCCCTGTTCACTATGCTATGTAATTGGCAATGGACTGATTTTTTTTCAGAATGGTGGGGTCACATATAGATTAGATATAGATACAAGTCCATCTAAATATATTAACTATTCTTATTTGCAGTGGTGGGATACATAGAGATCACGTTCGAAATCCATATATTAAATTTTCTTTATCGTGACCTTATCATTAACAAGATCAGTCTAATTCAACATTACGAGCAATATCAAAAGTTTACCTAATGTAACAGTTTAATTGGAGCGTAAATTTTTTAGATCCAAGTGAACTTTTCATGAGATTAGGTATGTCAAAATGGACTTATTTCTTTTAAGGATAGTCCACGATATAGACAATATACTGTACAATAAGGATTCAAATATTTTGAAACGTAATGTTTCTAAAAGAATATGGATAATGAATTATCTAGAATTAACATGTTTTCAATAAGGATGTGCAGCCTTCAACTTTGACCAACAATTAGAACTTTTCCAAAACTTCAGCAGTAAAGGGGAGCTCGTTTAATGATACTGTAGAAAAATTGAATTTATTGATAATTCTTGGATTATCATTACAAATGCCCCAATAGTGGTATTTATAGACCAACTATCCTATTACAAGAATAATCTAGAACTTCAAGAATAATCTAGAATAATAAACCAACTATCCTATTGTAGAAGATTACAGGAATATTCGAGAAAGTTAAGAGTAATCAAGAATAATCAAGAAGAATATCCTATTTTCTTGATTCTATGAGATTAGATTTCCGGATTCTTCTACACTCCCCCTCAAGTTGGTGCATAGATGTCAATCATGCCTAACTTGCTTATCAGATGTTCAAAGTTAGGTCTAGCAAGCCCCTTAGTCAAGATGTTGGCTGTTTACTGATTAGAAGGCACAAACGGCAAGCAAACAATTCCAGCTTCAATTTTTTCCTTAATGAAATGTCGATCAATCTCAATGTGTTTCGTCCTATCATGCTGGACAGGATTGTGAGCAATACTTGTTGCAGCCTTGCTGTCGCAGTACAGCTTCAGAGGAAGTTCCACAGTCATCTTGAGTTCTTCGAGGATTCTGTATATCCACAATACCTCACAGATCCCTTGAGTCATTGCTCTAAACTTAGCCTCTACGCTACTTCTGGCAACAACATTTTGCTTCTTGCTTCTCCAGGTAACCAAGTTTCCCCACACAAAGGTGCAATACCCTGAAGTAGATCTCCTGTCATTCACCGAACGTGCCTAATCTGCATCAGTAAATACCTCAACACTCCTTTGATTTGTCTTTTTGAAAAACAGACCTTTTCCAGGAGTAGACTTTAAATATCTCAAAATTCGGTAGACCGCCTCGAGGTGTTCTTCATAAGGTGCGTGCATAAATTGACTAACAACACTGACAGAGAAGGCAATATCCGGTCGAGTATGAGATAAATATATTAGTTTTCCAACCAATCTCTGGTATCTACCAGTATCAACAGGAACACTTCCCTCTTCCCAAAGCTTTACATTGGGATCCATGGGAGTCTCAGCCGGTCTACAACCACTTAACTCGGTTTCCTTCAAAAGATCAAGAATATACTTTCGTTGAGAGACAACGATTCCTTTCCTTGAACGAGCAACTTCCATGCCAAGGGAATATCTTAGCGCTCCCAAATCCTTAATCTCGAATTCTAAAGCAAGGCTCTTCTTCAGTCTCTCTATTTCGATCACATCATCACCTATGAGAATAATATCATCAACATAAACTATTAGCACAGCAACCTTTCCTTCATGAGAGAACTTGAAAAACAAGGTATGATCAGCTTGTCCTTGAGAATATCCTTGTTTTCTGACAGACTATGTGAACTTCTCAAACCATGCCCTTGGAGACTATTTGAGACTATACAGAGACTTTTTTAGTTTGCATATTCTTGAGCCAAACTTTTCCTCAAAGCCCGGCGGACTATCCATGTACACTTCTTCCTCCAAGTCACCATTGAGGAAGGCATTCTTCACATCTAGTTGTTGCAAGGGCCAGTCCAGATGAGCAGCAATAGATAAAAGTACTCTCACCGTGTTTAATTTTGCAACAGGAGCAAAAGTCTCAGAATAATCAATGCCATATGTCTAGGTGAATCCCTTTGCCACCAACCTAGCCTTGTATCTTTCCACTGAACCATCAGAGTTGTACTTCATAGTGAAGACCCATTTACAACCAACAGTGGTCTTCCCAGCTGGTAATGCCTCAACACTCCAAGTATTGTTCTTCTCAAGAGCTCTCATCTCTTCAAGTACTGCTTCCTTCCACTTTGGAATCTTTAGAACCTCCTGTACACTGTTAGGAATTTCTACACTGGACAATTGAGAGGTAAAAGCAGCAAGAGATGAAGACAATTTCGAATATGATACATATTTAGACAGTGGATGATTAGTATAAGATCTAACCCCTTTACGAAGAGCTATAGGAATGTCTAAATCAGAAGGCTTAGACTGACTATTGGGAAGAGAAAGAGAATTACCTGTAACAGACTCAGATTGTTGATTCATCCTTGGTTCAGAATCATGGCTGTGCTGTAGAGTCAATTCGTCTTTCCTTTTCTTATGATTCTTCTTCAAGTAAACAATCCTTTTCCAAGTTCGGTCACCATCCTTGAATCTATTATCATGTTGTGACATTATAGTAGGTTGTTCTTTAATTTTCGGTTTCAAAAAATTGTTGTTCAGAATTCTGATTTTTAGATTGTTTTTCAAATGTAGGCCTAGGCTCAGGGGAAACATTACTCATAATAGGAGGAGTTTCAAGAAATGAATCTTGGCCATTTACTGTAGGTGCAGAGATACTAGACTCAGACTCCTACAAGAAAAACACATCATCTGAGAGAAAAACATTGCCTGAGTTAAATGAATCTTCCTTAAAAATCTCCCCCTGAAGATGAATATCCTTAAAATATGGTTGTTTTTCAAAAAATGTAACATCCATTGTGACAAAACATTTGTTCGATATCGGGTCAAAACATTTATAGCCTTTCTGAGTTGGGGAGTAACCAATGAAGACACATTTTATAGCTCTGGGCTCAAGTTTTCCAATTTTTCGATGTTCATGAACAAAAACCGTACAACCAAATATTTTTAGAGGTAGATCAGCAGAAAGTCTAGCAGTTGGAAAACAATTTGTGAAAACTTGGAAAGGAGTTCGAAATTGTAAAACTTTGGAGGGCATTCTGTTTATTAAGTACGCAGCAGTTAAAACAGCCTCTCCCCATAGATACTTGGGAACTTTAGTTGCAAAAAGTAACGCACGAGCCACCTCCAACAGATGTTTATTTTTTCTTTCTGCAACACCATTCTGTTGGGGTGTATCGATGCAAGAACTGTGATGAATTATTCATTTTTCAAGAAAAAAATTTCCCAAGGTCATGTTAAAATACTCTTTCCCATTATCACTCCTGAAAACTTGTATGTTAGTTTGAAATTGAGTCTGCACCATATTGTAAAAAATTTTAAAAACGCGTTCGGCCTCTGATTTTTCTTTCAATAAATACACCCAGTAGAGTCGAGTATGATCATCCGTAAATGTGATGAACCATCTCTTGTTAGAAGGTGTACTTATCTTATTAGGACCCCAAACATCACTGTGAATAATAGTGAAAGATTTTGATGGTCTATATGATTGTGAAGGAAAAGATGTACGGTGGTGTTTTGCAAATTCACATATTTCACAGTGAAACATAGATGGATCTTTATTGCCAAACAACTTAGGAAATAAATGTTTTAAATATTTGAAACTTGGATGACCTAATCTTAAATGCCATAACATAATATTATTATTGGAAACAGAAATAGATTCAAAGCAGGAACTTATTTGTTGAGATTGTCGCCTCGATTCAGATCCATGATCAAGGAAGGAGAGTCTTACACTCTGTTTAGCACTGCCAATCATCCTCCCCGAGGTCAAATCCTGGAACACACAATGAGTTGGGAAAAAATTAGTTTGACAATTTTGATCACGGGCTAGCTTGCTGACAGACAAAAGATTACAGGAAAGTTTGGGAACGTGAAGAACATCGTGAAGAGTGAGTGATGGAGATACTATAATAGAACATTTTCCTGCAATGGCTGAAAGAGAGTCATCTGCAATCTTAATTTTCTGATTACCTGCACAAGAATTATACGAAGAAAAAAGATTTGACAACCCTGTCATATGATCGGTTGCACCTGAATCGATGATCCAGGTGCGATCAGGGTTAGCTAATGAGAGCTGTTTTCAGGAAATTACCTTTTTGAGCCAAAGAACAAGAAGGATTTTTCTGAGACTCGAGAAACTTGTACAGTTGGTCTATCTGCTCCTTGGTGAAAGGAAACGAACTTGAAGAAAACTGCTGCTCTTGATCCGAGACACTAGCCTGAAGTGCACGCCCCTCTCCACCAGACTTCTTCTTCCAATTTTGAGGCTTGCCTTCCAAAATCAAACGAACGATTTGCGACCATTCCGTGTAGTTTTTTTTCATTTAGACGGTGGATATTTAATTGGAACGAATTCGTAGACCCTTCCGAACCACTGAATGAGATGGAGGAGTTCAGGTTCGAACTTGCGGTGCTTTCCCTTGACGCCGCTGAGTCCTTGCTAGTCGCACCGGTTAAAACCGTCTTCCACGGATTTTGGCCCGCCATAGGTAATCCCTATATCAGAACCTAGTACTCTAATACCATGTAGAAAAATTGAATTTATTGAGAATTCTTGGATTATCATTACAAATGCCCCAATAGTGGTATTTATAGACCAACTATCCTATTACAAGAATAATCTAGAACTTCAAGAATAATCTAGAATAATAAACCAATTATCCTATTGTAGAAGATTACAGGAATATTCTACAAAGTTAAGAGTAATCAAGAATAATCAAGAAGAATATCCTATTTTCTTGATTCTATGAGATTAGATTTCCGGATTCTTCTACAGATAATAGGTTGCCATCAAGTGTTGTTGGGAGATTGCTGATGTGTGGTTATAGATGGCACTCAAGAATTGGCTGCAAGATGAGCACTGAATTTTCATATGCCCCAGTTATCTAGTAGATGATATTTTGCTAAAGTGAAGCAAATATAAACTTCTTCTTTTTATTTGGATGGATATATATAGGGTCCCGTTCAATGGCCAACTTTTTGGCAAACATTTTTCAAGACATGAGTTAGAAGTTTTGGAATGAGCTGATTTTTGGTGAGGATGATCTCTACAGTGAGGAGATCATCATCACCAAAAATCAGCCCATTCCAAAACTTCTAACCCCATCAAAAATGGTTTACAAAAAATGGACGGTCCACGATTTTTCAACTTGTAAACATGGGTTAGAAGTTTTGGAATGGGCTGATTTTTGGTGAGGATGATCTCCTCACCGTAGAGATCATCCTCACCAAAAATCAGCCCATTCCAAAACTTCTAACTCATGTTTTGAAAAATGTTTTGCCAAAAAGTTAGCCATTGAACGCTACCCATATATATATATATATATATATATATATATATATATATATATATATGGGAAATGTTCAGCACCAAACATTTTGGCAAAACATTTTTCAAAACGTGGATTAGAAGTTTTGGAATGGACTGATTTTTGGTGAGGATGATCTCTACGGTGAGGAGATCATCATCACCAAAAATCAGCCCATTCCAAAACTTCTAACCCCATCAAAAATGGTTTACAAAAAATGGACGTTCCACGATTTTTCAACTTGTAAACATAGGGCTAGAAGTTTTGGAATGGGCTGATTTTTGGTGAGGATGATCTCCTCACCGTAGAGATCATCCTCACCAAAAATCAACCCATTCCAAAACTTCTAACCCATGTAGGACAAAAATGGTTGGCTAAAATGTTGACCAAAATGTTTGGTGCTGAACGGGACCCTATATATATATATATATATATATATATATATATATATATATATATATATATATATATATATATATATGTGTGTGTGTGTGTGTGTGTGTGTGTGTGTGTGTGTGTGTGTGTGTGTGTGTGTGTGTGTACCCTAAAGTGAGCCAGATATTGTGCCAAACATTTTTCAAAACATGGGTTAGAAGCTTCAGAATGGGCTGAATTTTTATGAGGATGATCTCTATGATGAGGAGATCATCCTCACCAAAAATCAGCCTGTTCTGAAACTTCTAACCCCATCAAAAGTGGTTTACAAAAATAGGACGGTCCACGATTCTTCAACTTGTAAACTAGGGTTAGAAATTTCAAAATGAGCTGATTTTTTGTGAGGATGATCTTTTCATCATAGAGATCATCCTCACAAAAACTCAGCCCATTCTGAAGCTTCTAACCCATGTTTTGAAAAATGTTTGGCACAATGTTCGGCTCTCTTTAGGGCCTCCGAACGCTCCCCATATATATATATATATATATATATATATATATATATATGTCCAAAGTTAGGGAGCCAATGCCTTTGTCTTATATGGGTCAGAAGTTTCAGAATGGGCTGATTTTTTGTGAGGATGATCTCTATGGTGAGGAGATCATCCCCACAAAAAATAAGCCCAATCAGAAAGTTCTAAACCAACCCCCCCCCCCCCCCTTCCCACATCAAAAGTGGTTTAGAATTGTGGACCGTCGATTTTTTTACTGTTAATTTGTAAACCACTTTTGACAAGGTTAGAAGTTTCAGATTAGACAGATTCTTTGAGAAGATGGTCTCCTCACCATAGAGATCATCCTCACAAAAAATCAGTTTCGGAACTTCTAAGCCATATAGGACAAACTTTGTCTCCCTAACGATGGCTGCCAGATGCTACCCATATATATACCCTTCTTGTGTGTGGAAAATTATCTTTCCTGATATTTGTATTTTCACTTCTCCTTTGTATCTTGAAGACTTTAACAAAGAAATTAATTATCAAAGAAAGAGGGACACCCAAGCAACTCATATTTAGTTTAAAATCGTGAAATAGGAGCTACTATGGACCTAAACCTGAATATGAAGAAAAAGTATTTTACAAGTAACATAGAATTATGCCAATAAGCAAACATAAAATTACTTTCGCTACATGATAAATGCAAATAATAGGGAAAGAGGTTACTTGTCATAAGATTCGTCACTGCCTGTTGTCTCAATAAGAACATAGAAGTTGTACATCGAGGGAAGCAATGGATTGCGAACACCGTCTAAGTGAGTCAAAACCTGTTAAATCAAATATAAAAATAGATGTGTGAAAGCATAAAGATGACAAACTGATAATGCCATCATTTTTTCTTGAAACTGCACTAAGTTCCTCACGAGGGAGAAGTTACAACTAATTTAGAATAAACATAAACTAATCTACTCCACGGGAGAAAACCATGAATCAAAAAACAAGAATTATATATACTTTAAACAATTGCTTGAAACCACTAAACCTTGTCATAATAACTTAGAGCCCGTTTGGATAGAAAGTAGAAAGTAGTTTCCTTTTGCTTATTGAAAAGTAGGATTTTTTACTTTTTAAAAGTAGTTTTCTAAAATGAATCCAAACAGACTTTTTAACTTTTTTACTTTTTAACTTTCAAAAGTCAAAAAGTTACTTTTTAGTGTGTAGCCAAACGGGCTCTTTGTCAACCTGAGAAAGATGACCTTTCATAGACCTCCTAAAAATAAAGAAAGCTATACTATAACGAAAATATATCACTCTATCCTACTTTGCAATTAAAATAAACATATTTCACAAACCCCGCTGTTATTGGCATACCCATCAAAATTAGATTGTGAAATACCTCCCATGAGCACTAACACCTAAAAAAGAAACAGAAGGTTGTATTTGGAAACATTTTTGGGGACCAGATTTCCACTTATGGATTCCCAAAAGAGAGTTTGGACTCGAAATTGTGAGCAATGAAGTTCCCACAAAACAAGTCAAAAGTTGGGACAGAAATGAAAGTGGCTCAAACCCCCTTCTGGCTTCCCGAAAAAGCATTGGGACTCGAAATTCTGAGCGATCAATTTCCCACAAAATAGGAAGTCAAAAGTTGGGACAGAATTGAAAGTGGCCCAAACTCTCTTCTGGCTTCCTACACTTGCAGGAAGCAGGATAGTCCGCTAAACAATATAGTATTTTTTTAGTCTAAATTTTTTTCCCTCTCCATTTTCGAAAGTGACAAACTACCCTGTGTAAATCATCAAATGAATATGTTCTTATGATTTCACCCCCTTTCTTTTTAATAATTCCCAAAATTACCTCTTTCAACCAATGAATTTTTTTTATGGATTTTTCCCTTACATGTTTTATAATTCCCAAACTACCCATTTACTTTTATCCATGATCTTTTTGTCTACAACAGATAGGGTTTACATCCATTTCCATCTATCTCTAAATATATGTGACAAGAACCTCATCTCTCTCTCTATATGTATTAGACAACAACCTCATCTTTTTTTCACTCTATATGAACAACAATGTCTCTCTCTCCCAACCTCGTATCTCTCTAAGGGGCATTATGGTCATTCAATATACTGTACAAAATATATTGATTCTACTAAATGATTAACACGACTTTAAACCCCAAAAAGCACTTCAAATGTCCAATTGTCTAACCTTGAATCTTATAAAAAGTCAACGCTGCCCAAATGAGTCCACAACATCAAGTCAAAGCCCCAGTGTACAACATGAATGATTGGGCGGTCGATTTGGTTGCAAATCTCATTGAGCTATTTTTGATGTCCTACTTCTCTAACAATTGAGGGTGTTTGTGAGTGGAGGGACCAAGACTCTTGATTATTGCGGTCAAATATTTCTCTCAGTCCCTTTCCAATTTGCATGTATCATCCTTTCATGCACATTTGATTTGGGGGACAAGGGTTCCGTCTAAGGATTTTTTCATATGGATAGTGGCTTTAGATTAGACACTAAACTGTGGACCATCTCATTTTAGAGATTTTTTCTATTTTAAATTCTCCTCCTCATGTTAAGCAAATGGTGAGACTGTGAATCACATTCTTATTCATTGAAATCTCACTAGAGCTATCAGGTCCAATTTTTATTTTTTTTCATCTTACGGTGGTATTGAGTGGATCATTCCTAAATTGGTTATGCACCTTCTCCAAAGTTAGATTACTGATTCCTTTTAGATCAAGAATATTGCGGATTTATTACGTTTGCAATCTATTACGGCATTTCGAAGGAGTTGGACAAGAGGGACTTTAAAGGCAAGGGCCAAGGAGTGCTCAGAAAGGGAGATCATTACAAGTATCTTTGGTGGTTGTTTTATTGGTGTAAGACTTCTTAGGAATTTGGAGGATTCTTTTTTAAGCTTTCGTATTTAGGTGGGATTTTGTGATCAGCACGAAGTTGTAGTCATTGTTGCTTCTTGTTCTATCATATTTTTTGGTTCTTTCTTTAGGTGGGATTTTATGATCAGCGCCATATTTGAAGACTATGAACTATTGATGTCATCTCTTTCTCTTGATTGATATATTTTTCTTCGAGAGTCTTCTCGGACCTCCTTCTGATTATACAGATTATTTTCACTCACTGAAATCTTATACTAATCAAAAATAAATAAAAGAACAAGTAATTCAGTTAAATTTCATGGTTGGCTAACATGACCTCAGTCAAAAGACAAACCTTTTGTTACACTCATTGAGATCTGAGGGAGATATTTGACAGGTGGGTGTTTTCATTATCTTAGACTTCTTCACGGAAATTGTAGTATTCCTCAACAGTAGATAGTTTTAGTAGGAACTTTTTGTGAAAATTAAACAAAGTCACAAAATAGTATCCAACAATAATTATGACTTCTAATACACAACATAAAACATGAGGTTATGATCTTACCAAGTCCATAGATTGATTATCCAAAAACTCAAACGCAGAAAGAACCTCTCCGAGTCTTCTCTTGGCTTCCAATAGGAGTTCCTGTTTACATGATAAATGAGAATTAATTGTCAAAATTACATATAATTATTGCTTACAAACTGAGAAATCAAAACCATAAAATAACAAGCAATGAAAAATGGAAACGAGTGTTTATGAATGTCATGCGTCTTCATATCTGTATGTTATACACACAAAAGTGGCGATGGAATATGATTTATGAGTTCTCAGCCCTCCAATGTAGTGAAGAGTGGGCTCTTGTTCCACCTCCATCCAACATATCATCCAAATTAGCTCCTCCTCATGAATGAAGTATCCATGTAGGGATTCACCATGCAAATTTCCCATGTACGTCTAAGAATTTAGGAAATCCTTTCAACCAGCCTAGATAATAACAGATGATAACACAACTACACAAGTCGACCCTTCCTTTCCTTCAAAGAATGGTCAACTCCAAATCTTATTATTTCTGTTTTGGTGGTTTTGTTCTTCTGGTCCAAAGTCCATAAGATGTTTAAGGGTATCTTTTTTTAGGACTTTCTTGTAAGGTGGGATAGAGTCTTTAATCTTTGTGAGAATTAACTTTTGGTTGGGGTGGTTGTCTGTGGTCTGTTTTGTCCTTTGTAAGGTCAGTCATCTCGACGACCATTTCTTTTATCTTAATATAATTAACTTTACCAATAGAAAAAATAAAAAAGGAAGAATAAAAAACAAGTTGTGCTTCTCTCTTTAATTGAAACTAGAAGGTAGCATGTGCAAATGCACATGTATCAAAAGGGTTTATATGTAATTAAAACATTGATTAAGGGGTTGGTGAATATAACATAAAAAGCGTATTTTTGTTATTTTGAAAACTAACCAACATGATTCTTTAGGGTCATGCACTGCAATTTTCTTGGTTTTTGATCAAAATGACCCTGATTATATTAAGTTTAAATATAAAACCAAGGGTATTTATGACCACTCAAATTTTGGTGCCAAACCACTTCTACTCCGCCTTCTCTCATTATAATGGTAAAGATAACCAGAACAAAGACCATATAAATGCATAAAGATTTGCACTTTGTTAGCACTAACCAAGACTTAGTGTTGGTTAAGCCATATGCAGAAACCGAGCAAAGAAGCTTCAGAGGAAGTAGATCATACCTGGCAGCTAAAATAATCTTTACAAGCAAGAAAAGCTAGATTTGTTGAAGAAAGCTTGGGAGGAGTAAGTATTGAAACCTTAGTTACAATCCCCAATGATCCTTCACTTCCTACACCAACAAGAGTAGAGTTGCACGTTGTTACATCATTTATTAAAAAGTTAAAACATATTATATTGGATTAGCAACTGATCATTAATAAGTAATTGCATACCTATAAATAATTGTTTCAAATCATACCCTGTATTGTCTTTGCGTAGAGTCCCAAGCATGTCAAGCACGGTACCGTTTGCTAGGACAACTTCAAGACCTGAAAGACAAGTAAAAGATAAATATGAAGGAGAGGGATTTATACAATATCCCCAACTATAATAACTTGTCTTCAACAATTTTACATGTGCTATGGCTTATAGAGGGGACTGATAGAATACAACTTTGGAATACATTTTGTTAACCAACCAACTACTCCAAAAGACTGATCTATTGGAGAGGGGGAGAACTAAGAATATAAGAGGTCATGGAGCTTAACTGGGGTATGACACACCCGAGAGTGGAGGAAAATATACAGTTGACACATTTTTTGTGTTAGGAGGTGAACATCCATATACTTCATTTTAGTTGTAAGGTCAAAGTACTCCTTTTCTCACTTAGATGATGTCCTTTTTACCCAATTAAGAAAAGTGCCCTTTTGTCCTTATGCCTAAATTTCCTTACTCAGCAAGATAAGCAAGGTTATACCGCTCAACTCTATTAGAATTTCATGGAGGACCATGAGAAGTATGAGTCAACTGATGGCCTTATGGCATGTGAGTACCCATTGTGAGACTCCATGGAGCTCCATTTCACTATCAGTAGTAGGGGAAAGGTGGGTAGAACTTGTTTAAAGAGTAGGCACGAAGGTGACTTACATGCTAGGTACTTATGAAGATTTATAGTTGCAACTTAAAACAGGTTCAGTGTCAAAAACTGCTTCTAAAAGCCTCGACAATGATATTCATATGAGCTCCCTTTTGTCCATCTTGATCATCAACCTCATAGATGAGATGCCTACAATGTGATTTCATGGGTGATTAACTACAAAAGTGTCCTATGCAACCCCAAAAAATCCACGTGTTCTCAATACAGTGGAAGATGCTAAAGAAATAATGTTCAAATAGAAGCAGGATATATCTCGGTGGTTCACAAAATAGATGCTTCTTTGGATTGTTTTTGTTTCTTCGTCCGTGTGGATGTGCTGCTCAGGTGTTCTATGAAGGTCCTCCCAATCGTTTTCAAACTAAGGTCCCTTAATAACTTCCCTTTATTTGCGTGAAAAAAGAACCGAGGTAGGTTATACAAATCTTCTCGTATGATACTTTATTTCAGTGAAATATCATACAAGAATATTGCATTTTACATTTGTCATTCTCATAATTTTATCTTCTTCTATCTGAAAAAAAAACCATAAATGAAAACTAACTTGGTAATTGCTAGAGGTACTTAGCGAGAACATGGCATAAAATATTTGTAAGAGAAAGATCCCAAAGACAATCATCAGAATAAAATGACTAATTATAGAAAAGACAGCTCTATGCAATACTTCTTAATTGTTTGGGTCGTATGTCCACATTTATATCTTCCAGAAGCCCTAAAGAAATGCAGTCTTTCCTAAAAGAAGAAAAGAAACAAAAAAATAAAGTTACAATCTACTCACCCCATACTGCCTACATGTATTAAGCATTACAATATTTACTTTAAGCAAAAAAGAAAGAAGCAATTGCATTGCATGGTACGGACTAAGGAATATACCTAGCTATGTATCTAAAACAATAATTAAAAAGAGATAAATAAAGCATAATGAGGCCTAACTAACATAACAAAATTTTACGTTCACGGGCACAACAAATTCTTACCAAGGATGTTTCCATGAAGTGATCCATATCGTACAAATCGCAAGCCACCAGCATTGGTTGAAACATTTCCACCAATTTGACAGCTTCCTTTGGCACCCAAATCAAATGGCATAATAAATCTGTATAAAATCATAAATAATTTTAACAATAAAAAATAAATATCAAAATAGACTAATGCCACATGTTCTATAAAACTGTTGGCTTTCATTGAGCCGGTCGTGGAACACAAAAGCTAACTTGAGTCAACTTTCCATTCAGAGAGCTGTTTTATTGGGTGCCATCATCTTTTCCGAATTGTGTTGCCTCCAACAGCAATTGATGCTTCATTGCCGGAGGGGGCAATACGGACGGCTGTAGAAAGTGAGGCACGGGAGCTGATAGAGAGTCATCATGAAAAGATTTTGACGAGTTGATAGAAGATCCCCAGAACTACACGAGTAAGAACTACCCCGGCACCATAATTCTTCAGAGTAAATTCGAAGCCGGATCGCATCACCCATTCTCTTATAACTTACAGTGATCGACAGGTTATTGAATTGTTATTTATAAAAGTTGAGAGTATTATGGAATACACGGAATGTGTCTATATGCACAATGGGTAGGGATATTATGCAAACTAAAGCTCAGAAAAATTAGCAACAGATGATCCAAAAGAAACGATATTAGGCAAGAGATCCAAAACTAACAAGCTCAGAAATTTTGGCAAGAAATGATAAAAAACAAATACATCTCCTCATGAGTGAGATTTTGGAGACTTTTAGAGGGGAGCTAATTATCCCTATTACGACCACCAACTCCGAAAGCAGATCCTCTATAGCACGCTTTTCCTATAGCACCCTGTAGCATTATTTGGACCATTCAAAAAACATCATGTGACCAACAATTTAACCCAACTCTATCAATTAACTACGGTTAATTTTTTTTTTAATCTAATAATAAAAAAGAAATATAGTCCTACACGTTTTTTCACGCAAAACTCCATCTCTCTCATCTCCTTTGTTTTCACCATAAAAGGTGGGACAGTCACAGAAGAGAATCAAGCACCGGCAGTGGGACATTCTTGATATCAAAATTCTCTTCGTGAGAACTTTGATACCAAGAATGACACCATAAACCATCTTAAAAAGTTCTTTCAATTTGAACAAATCTCATCCACAAATCTCTCAAAATTTTCATTTTTTTCTCTTTTTACCTAAAATCGACTATTCTAATTTTTAGAATCCAAATGTGTTTCTATGCAATTGAAGTCGATTTTTCAAATCAAATCTTGAATCTTTTTTTACATATGTTTCAAGAATAGAGGCGGTGGATTAAGATCTGAAGAGCTTGCCAGTAACAGTGAAAGGTGACTTTGATCCTTCAAAACTGGTTGAATACGTTTAGAAGCAAACATGCCCCTCTCTGGATTTGGGTCTTCTCTTATCTCTAAAAAATTTCCAGAACACTACCTTAGGTCCATTAAAAAATTAAGAGTGGACAGTGATTGATTCGCTTCTGGCGAAAACAAAAGAGATGGGAGAGATGGAGTTTTGCATGAAAAAAATGTGTGGGACTGTATTTCTTTTTTTATTATTAGATTGAAAATAGAAAAAAAAAAAAAATTAACCGTAGTTAATTGATAGAGTTGGGTTTTTAAATTGCTGGCCACGTAGCATTTGTAAATGGTCCAAATAATGCTACAAGGTTCTACAGGAAAAGCGTGCTACAAAGAATCCGCTTCCAGAGTTGGAGGTCATGATAGAGATAATCCGCTCCCCTCAAAAGATCATCAAAATCCCACCCATGAGGAGATGTGTTTCTTTTGGATCATCTCCTGCCAAATTTTTTGAGTGTCATTTTTGGATCTCTTGCCTAATATCGTTTCTTCTAGATCATCCCTTACCAAATTTTTCAAGCTTTAGTTTGCACGACATCCCAACCTATCATATGTGCAGATACATGTTGTGTATTATGTATGCATTCAACTTTTATAAATAACAATTCAATAACCAGTCGATCACTCTAAGTTATAAGAGAATGGGTGATGCAAGTATGACTATGGTGCCGGAGTAGTTATTATTCTTACAATTTTAGGGGTCTTCTATTGACTCATTAAACTTTTTTCACGATGGCTCTCCATCAGGTATGTTGTTGAAGGCAACCCACCAACTACCATAGATCATGCTACTATGACCTCACTTTCTGCAACAGTCCGTACTACCTCCTCCGGCAATGTAGCATCAATTGCTATCGGATGCAATCATTTAACTGCTCCACATGTGAACCAAGATAGGTTTCTTTCAATCAAATTTCTCACTCAATTTCCTCAACTCAACTTCCATCACTTACTACAAAGAATTAGGAATTGAGCCACTCTGGTACCAAATTGATACGACCCCCTGCACCTTATCCCCATTACAAGGGTTTACAACATGAATCCCATTTCGCAATTTAACCATATCTTCAATCAAGGATTCTAAATCCCAATAAAAATATATATAAATAAACAATGAGAAGAGAGGGAAAACGATGGAAAGAAAGAGAAGAAAAATTGATATCTTCGAGGAGATCAGGACCTTTAGACCACTTCAAGGGTAATCAACTTACTAGGCCAAAGCCAAACTCTTCTTCAATTGTAAACTATCAATATTACCAACTTTATATGGACTCTTGTACTCTAACCCTAAGGACCTATTTGATATAAATACAATATATATTACAGTAAGAACTTACACAATAAACTCTTAGAACAATTATTTTAGGAAAATCAAAACACCACAACAACAACAAAAAAACCATGGAAAAAAAATGATAAAACATACTAATATAACTCATAACCCTCATAACTAAAATAATAGATGAAATCACCAAATAAGGAAAATAGATCTAGGTACACCTCTTAAAAATTCTCAAGAACAAATTATGACTCCCAAATACTTCTTGTTTACCTGGGGCATAAAGCAATTTGACCCATATTTACTTTGACTGGCTATATTTTCGACATCACCATGAATCTATGACCAAGCTGACCACAAATATTTGGATAAGGCTTTGATGAGGACGATAATGTTTAAATATTCAACGTTATTTTTTGTGTCACAAATGCTAGACAAGTAACATATGTAATAGCATTCATAGAACTGAAACCTCCTTTTATAAGAATCCATTTCCCATGAGAAACAATGTCAGAAAATAGGTTTAATGTCATAGATCATTTCATTTATCTTTCGGTCTTACCTCCCTTATTATATCTTGATATACCAAATAGTTTGTCAACTTTATGGATCCCCTCTATCTTTATAACCTTCTAGTTTCCAGTTTACAATGGACAATGTATAGACCATCCAATTATTCAAAAAGTATAATAAAAAAGCTAAGCACTTGTGACTAAGCTACCAAATGTCAATAATCAGGCACTCAGAGACTAATCATTGATTTCAAAATTTTATGTGAATTTATAATTTCCTTAGTAAGTTGTCATAGGATTTGTTGGATGGACACTACTGCAAAATAGATTAAACACCCTTGCACTAGAATGTTTTAAAAGTACAGGTTTTTGCTAGGTTTTTTTTTCCAATAAGTTTAATTAAGAAGGCAGGGTTTAAGAATGGGCTTCAATAATATAATAGTCAAGTATGTATTACCTCTTTGTCCCATCTATATCAATTGAGACTGGTATTTCGTCGATCTAGATAAACTTTAACCATCTGATTAAATGTTGCTTATTGCATTCCTCCCTCCCCTGCAACTTTATCCTTTTTACTCTCCTCCTCCCCATCCCCTTCCCTTTTTCAATAATGCCCCTCTAACTTTACTATCTTTCCTCATTTACCCCATCATCTTCAAAGATTTTTTTAATAATATATCTCTAATTTTATTATTTTTCCTCATTTACAACCTTAACCCCAAAGAGGATGCATTTGCAGTAGGCATGAGCGAACTCTAATATACATATATATGACTCCAATCAAGATAATTGAATGGAGCAGGGTACTTTTGCTATAATTTGGGTTTAATCTTACACTGTCTACTTGTTACTTTGTACTTGGCTTCTTCTCTATACAAATGAGCTTAGGTCTGTTTAATACATCTAATTTAATAAAACTGGTTTTACTAACATGGTATCAGAGTACCTGGTCACCCAACCAATCTCAAAGTTCTCACTACTTCTCCGACAGGTGGCATCGTTGTTGTTTGTAGGATCTTAAACCTGTTTTTCTCTATTTGTTTAAATTTTCTTCGAGCATTTACTATGCAAAAAATCTCATTGTGATTACTGTTCACGTTAACGCTATTTATCACACAACCTATAATTGAAATAATATAGAATTATCAAAATTGAAGCTAATGACATTGTGCATACTCACACAAGCTTTTGAGTTAATACATGCTTCTCAACAAAGATAAGTGATAGAGTAGTAGATATTTACCCTTGATTAAGCAAGAAAGAATCCAGATTCTCCAATATGCATCCAGCTTCACATACGAGTATACCACTGACCTAAAACATTGTGTCAATAAGCAATTCATAGAAAATGTGCAGCTATTTTAATGCAGCCATGGCAAGTACTGACCTTTAGATCAGGTAATAAGGGAAACACAATACCAAACATAAACTTTCAATAAGAAACTTGTGTGTAAGAAACAAACTACTATGGAATTTCCAAAGGATACAATGATATGATAACCAATCCCACCTGAGGTGCAAGAGGAATACGCATTAAGCTATTGAAGCTTAATCCTCACTCTATTGAAGCTTAATCTTCGAGAAGTGTAGCAAAATAAGGTATAAGCTTGTACATTACAAGCACATACACAGTCTATCTATCTATATATAGAGTGGCATTCGGCTCACAATCTTATTCTCAAAAAAGGCTCACAAAAGTTCTGTCCTATGTGGCTTAAAAGTTTTGGATTTGGCTGATTTTTTTTTTGTGAGGATGATCTCTATGGTGAGGAGATCATCCTCACCAAAAATAAGCTGAATCTGAAACTTCTAAGTCCATCAAAAATGGTTTACAAATTTTCAGTAAGTAATCGACGATTCACAATTCTAAAATCACTTTTGATGGACTTAGAAGTTTCAAATTCGGCTGATTTTTTGTGAGGATGATCTTCTCACCATAGAGATCATCCTCACAAAAAATCAGCCCAATCCGAAACTTTTAAGCCACATAGGACAAAACTTTTGTGAAAATAAGATTGTGAGCCAAACGCCTTCCATATATATATTTATATTTATATCCTCACAAAAAATCAGCCCAACCCGAAACTTCTAACCCCAGTTTACAAGTTGAAGAATTGTGGACGGTCAGTTATTTGTAAACCACTTTTGATGGGGTTAGAAGTTTCAGAATGGGGTTGATATTTTGCGAGGATGATCTCCTCTGATTTTTTGTAAGGATGATCTCCTCACCATAGAGATCATCTCACAAAAATTCAGCCCATATCGAAACTTCTAACCCATATAGGACAAAACATGTTGGCAAAATGTTTGGCCCTTGAACGGTCCCCATATATATATATATGGGTCATGATCCCTCAACTCATGAATGGCTCATGGAAAAAACACATGATCCCAACAATTTAAACACAAAATCCAATGGTTGAGATTTATCCTCTAGATACGCAGGAACGGACCCAAAGAATTTCATTTGCGGGGCCGAACTAATAGTATGAAGATGAAATTGAAAAAAAAATTAGAAGTAATAAGAGGATTTTAAAAAATTGATTTTCTATATATATAAAAAATATTTAGAAGAAAAATCTTAGTGAAACAAAGGGGATAATTTATTGGCTTCTTGCAATGCAAATTCTTAGAGTAAATAAATGGAGAAGACGAACTAATTACAAATCCTAACAATTAGTCTTAGAGAAACATTTTCCTTACTAAGTAAAGATTTTAAGCCTTACTAAGGATCGTCTTTGCTCAAATGGATTACCACATCATCAATCCAACACCATAGTCCTCTAAGTTTCATTGAAAAACTCATATCCAAAAAAAAAAAAAAAACCAATTTATTTTGAGCTTGATCCAATGTTTTTAAAATGGACGAGACTACTGAACTTCCACATAACTCCTAGACTTAAAATTGAAATTCAACGGTGAAAAATAATATTTTTTAGAATTTTATTTTCTTCAGAATTCAAAGAATTTTGTCCTCTAAAACCCTAAAGAATAGGATCATGTTTTTGGATGCCACTAGGTGATCCCAAGGACCCTCAGTAAGGGTGAAATCCTTACATATCTCCGAGATATGTGTTATCAAAATAGGATAAATCTCAACTTTTGGATCTAAATGGTAGGGATCATGTGTTTTCTCATTAGTCATTCTTAATGAGTCAACAGTTGGATCTTGTCTTAAAATACCTCTTATTTTTCTTACATCATGAAAACAACCCTCGTGGATATGACATACACCTTATTCTTTTTATTTATATTAGTTAGGTGTGTTTCCTTGTGACTAAGTGTACATAGTGGTGGAGAAACCAAAAATGCTACTCTTAAAATTTTGAGCTCTATACAAGAAATACAAAGATTACTGAGGTTAAAATCAAGAACCTCGTAAATAAATCAACTCTCACCATTGATTATTATAAACGAGATTATCATGCTTATTAAAAATGAGCCTTGTTTACTGGGCACGGTCAAACAATGGAGAGGTATTGTCACATTAGTAATATACATTACTGGATTGAAAATGATAAATAGAAAATATAATAAAAACAATGATAATGAAAGTGTTGAAATGATTTTAAAAAATAAAAAAAATAAGCTCATTGACATCTCATATCAATTTAATAGTATTAGAAAAGCCTAGCTTGAGACTAATCACTTTTATGGTAAATCATAAAAGAGAGCTCTTAACTTCTTTTCTTATTTAGTTTTTAGCTGATTCAGTTACTTTTATTTAAGTTGCTATATATTTTATATGAATGTTCAAAGATTTTTTTTTCTAGAAAAAATTTTAGGCCTAGAACAAAAAGGCTCATACATGCCTCATATTTTTTTTAAAAAGTGATGATAACTTTGTGGCATATTTGAGAAGCAACTGTGAAGAATAAACGACGGAAAAATTGAGTTAAATATTCATATGGCTACCTTGTCAAAGGAGATGATGTTATTCATAGAACCAACATTGACAATCACCTGCAGATTATTTCATGAAAAATGATGTTCAGACATGGAAGGAGAAGATTGGGAAAAAAAATACCAAGAACTTCTGAACTTTTGAGGTGTGAGTTTGTCTATGTCCATGTGCACTAATGTGTACATATATATGACTGCTGCGTGTGGAATCATGCTGACGTCCATAATAAGTAAGAAAACAACGATATTTTAATGTAAGCAAAGTCAAGTCACTAGACAAATCAAAGGGTATGTACAGCTTAGCGCAAACCTATAAAATCCAAGATAAGGTGGTACTTTCCGATGACACACAAATAGGAATGGAAATATATGTTAATGTAAGGAAAAAAAAACAAGTCACTAGCACAATTGAAGAGCAAGTGCCTACCCCAAACCTATAAATCCTATGGTAGTACTTTCCAATGATACACAAATAGACAGATAAATACTTATCCTTAAATTTAAATGAAAAAAAAAATCACCGCAATAGCTAATAAAATTGCATCATCATTGTGAAAGCCTTATCCCGAAAAATTTGAGGTCAGCTGAATGAATGTTGTCTATCCATTCAATTCAATCTAAACCATCACTTCTACTTATTCAAGGATATTCATATCTACTCTCTCTCAGAAGCTTCGACTTGCACATTCCTTCTAACTGGGCTGTGATTGGTCCTAGTTACACACAATGTAACCAAGATTAGAGTCGGAAATTATTCGATGAAGGGACAGTCCGGTTAATTTACACAAATCTGGGAAAGTTTTGGAAAAAAATTGGGAATTAACCAAGGTTTTCATTTTAGAAACAAAAATAATAAAAAAAATGTTTATAAGAGTTTGGAAGAAGAAATAAGAAATGGGATTTTAGGAAAAAATAATGATCCCAAAAGAGACTAATAAGCCTTGAAGAAGAAGTCGGTCTTCCGCTTGCAGGAAGGCCGCCACTTACCAAAGATTCATCGAAAGTGCTATGGACAGTTAAACAAGTTGCCGAATTGATAAGTGATTTAATCGGCTTGTATCCATTTTAGTGAATTTTTGGAAAGATTTGCAGAATTTTTTGTGATACCGGTTACACGTGATAAAAAACATCCCAATTACCTTTTCCATAGTTTATCAACCACTTGGACTAGTACTACATTTTCACGAACACATTCAATTATAATTTTAGCTAAGTCTTTCAGCTCACCCACCTCAACATCCTCATCTCTGCTATCAATGAACATGTTGCTTCTTGATTGGCCAACTTCATAAAGCATAGTCAGTCCAAATAAGCTTTAGCACATAAACTTAACGCTGAAGAAATAGAGTAGCAGTAGAAACAACCAACCATGTAATACACAAACTTCAAGCAAATAAAAGATCAGAAAAGGAGTATATCAGTTCCAATCTTTGAGTTTGAAATAACCACATATAAACCGGTTCTCCAAGCTAAATGTTTACTCAAAATCCGAAGCTAACATTGCTAAAACAATTCTATTCTTGGTGTTTCTATCTGCTAAACTAAAACAAAATAAGAAATTTCAAAAAATATCCCATTTTGACTCTTTTTTTTTTAAATACCTTAATGAGCTTCTATTCTACAACTCCAATATCTGTACATATCCTAAAATAGAAAAACAAAATAAATAAAACTAACAGGGAAACAAGAACATAGGTCCAAATTCAGCTTAGGATGCTCACATTTTCTTAGCATTATTTTCTGCATTCAGATCTGTCTTTCCGTTGTTCTTGAGGTTTTGAACAGTTTTGTTCCCACACCCTAGGTTCAAACCCCCTTGAACCCAACTTCATTTGCTAACCACTAACCCTATCCCTATTATAAAAAAAAAAAGTTTTGTACAATTTTGGCCAAGTTTGAATAGTGTTGACTGGATTAATTCGGCACTTTTGACCTTCCTCAATCGCAAACCGTATAATTCAGCCTAATATTACACCTACGAGAATGTGACCTATGCAAATACCATATATGTTTTCAAGAATAAAGTAAAATGTCAATTTTTTCCTAAATTCATGTGATAGATCAGTGGAAAACAAAGATAAAATGTATGCATACAGTTTCTAAAGACATCCACTTAGAAAGGAAATGATGAGGAGAAAGAAAAATTCAATCAAAATTTCTCAAGATTCTAGAATGCTTCTTTTCACATGACAGCATAATAAATCATAATGATAGTAAAATTGGTGGCATAGTTATGATCCATGTGAAACAAAAACTATTGACCATTATGCTAGAAATTGCATTACCTCATCGAAAACAGGAACACTTCCACCGACAAGACCAGTATTGCCACCTTGTGGAACAATGGCCAAGTTTCTAGAATTACAATGTTTAAGAATTTTTGAAACCTGTAAAATAGGTATATTTGAAAATACAAAAAAAATAAATAAATAAATAAATAAAAATCCATAGTTAGCCTTCATATTAAATACCTTAATAGTCTCAAAAAACTACCCTCAACAACAAGAATGATCATCAACAACTAATTTTCAAAACTAAGATAGCAATAGTCCTTTAAATTGTGATCAACCAACTTCCAAGAGCAAAGAAAAATTTTACTAAGAAAGAAAGGAAAAAGGAGGCCGAGGTGGCCCCCAAAACAAGAATACAAGGAAGCCAAAAAGAGAAAAAAAGAGAGCAGAGGCCAATGGCCACAAACAGACCCTCCCAAGACCAATTACAAACCACAAAGTGAGAACCATTAGAACACAAAATTCTCAAAAGAGATTCCATAAAAGTTTTCTACGGAACTCAGAAATTTGATCTACTACATTATGTGGATTAAAAACGGTGATTTCAACCTTATTTAGGAACTAAATCATAAAGTTTTCAGAGAAATTTGGTAAAGTAGAAGACATGAACCTCCTCAGTGCACCTTGGTTGGAGCAAAAGCTTACTCGAGCCTTTGTATTTATGCATCCAATCTACATTTGCAGCAGACAGCCTATCTTCATCCTGAATGACATTTTTCTCCCCCAAAATCTCCTTAAAATAGCTTAAATCATCAGAATTTATTGTTGAAAACAACGGATTCTTCTGAACTTTAGATGCTGCGGAACCAAAAGATCGACATTGGATTCTGCAAGTTTCGTCCACATGCCTTGCTACAGAAACTTGAAAGTTTCCTCTGTAATCTCTTAAATTATGGAAATGCTTTTGAAGTTCAGAAAATGATTTAACATATGAAGTGCAAGTTCCTCCATATGCAAAACTCAAACCTGGCAAGAAATGTATGAAATAAGTATAAAAATGAAAAGTAGAAAGATAGCAACTCGTTGAATTCTCAGGATATCAAAATTTCATGCATACGAATACTTATGAAAATACTAAGAATGAGGGACAATGTCAAAAACAAAGAAGTGCCTCTCAAAACTGATTATTATTGGTGTGCAAGATTTAGGTAGGCTTTGAAAGATTATCAGTTTTGAAAGTCCCTCCCTCCCTACTTATTTCTATTTTTTTGTTACGAAAATGATATTTGTAGTCTTTAAAAAAAAATTCCCTTTTCAAGGATAATTCAAGTCCTTTAGTGTGCTTATATGTGTTATCTCTGTAGAAATTTGAATTTATTGAGATTCTTGGATGAATATTACAAAAGTCCCAATAGGGTATTTATAGGCATTACATCAACCAAGATATATGAAAACTACCTAATACAAATATTCTAGAATATCCTAATTGATATATTCTAAATATCAATATATATTCTAGAATATCTTTCGTCACAACCTTCCATTTGGGTAAGATACACTAACAATGATATAATGTATCTCATGCATTTTAATACAGTGCATCTTATTCTCTAATATCCTCCCACAATTGCATGGTCCTTTGAAAAAGGAATATGCAATTGGTTTTGTTGAATAATTGCTTGATCTCAATAATGGATATGTTTATTGATCGTCGAAGTGCCAATCGTGCTTGCTGGAGGTCACCGTCTGTCTATGAAGTCCATCACTGTCGCATTCCGCTCGTTTTGAGTCTGTCGGAGCCGGTGGCTTATTAGACCAAATCTGTCATGATCTCTCCCAGAAGCATAAAAAGTAGGATTGTGCCATTTAAATGAAAAAACTCTCGTTGGAGAGATTTTATATAGGAAAAAAAAAATGAGATCATGTAACATGAATGTGTGAAATTGGGAGATTTGTAGAGATATAGAAGGAGTTGTGATTTTTATTGGAAAAACAAAAAACCTAGAATAATAGAAAAGAAGAGAATAAAAGATATCTAGATCCGAAACATAGAGAAAGACGGTATTTTTATTGAAAAAAATACTAATAACATAACAAAATGATTAAGGTTCGGCGATGGCAATGGCGCCATCGCCGAAGAATGACACACCAAGATCGATGTGCTCAGTGGAGCTTGAGCTCTGATACCATGTAGAAATTTGAATTTATTGAGATTCTTGGATGAATATTACAAAAGTCCCAATAGGGTATTTATAGGCATTACATCAACCAAGATATATGAAAACTACCTAATATAAATATTCTAGAATATCCTAATTGATATATTCTAAATATCAATATATATTCTAGAATATCTTTCGCCACAACCTTCCATTTGTGTAAGATACACTAACAATGATACAATGTATCTCATGCATTTTAATACAGTGCATCTTATTCTCTAATAATCTCCTCAACATCAACATCAAAGCCTTATCCCAAAGATTTGGGGTCGGCTAAATAAATAACGTACCTCCATTCAATTCCATAGACCCCAGCTTAGGCACCAAACTGTTAAGTGATTCTTATTTTTAGTAGTTTTAGAGAGTAGAGACACTAGTTACTTTGAGAATAACTAACCTCCTAGATAATTCTGATTTCTTGAAATTCAACTTCCATTTTCATTCCAATAAGAGATATAAATACACCACAACTCCTTTCCTATGAATTAGGAACCACTCCTATGCTTAAGCAACTACCAATAAAATGATAACTCCTACACAATTCATAACTAAACTACCTCTACACAATCACACGTTATGTAGACTCCCTAATTAATTGGAAATCTAAAACAGTTACAATAAAATGCATCAAGATGCTAGAGATCTTGATGCATAGAATCCATACAAGAGGGTAATTTTAGGCACGTAGCATTCTCTACCCCTTGTAAAAAACCTTGTCCTCAAGGTTTAGATCTAGAAGTATTCCCTCCCCCTTCATCTTCAATTTCATCTAATTGGGACATCAAAGATTGAAAAGTAGATTTTATTTTTATTTAGTTTTCTTTTTTAGGGTATTATTTTTATATTATTTGGACTTATTTTCATGGTTTATTGGCTCGTGGTCTTAGTATAATATTTAAGGGCAATTTAATAACTTTAGTTCACCATTCATCATCTAACTCAGGAAATTTTCCTTCAAGAGTAGTAAATGAGTTTTAATATTCAAATATCCATCACTTAAGTTGAGTGATCATTTGTTGTACATGAGAATTGTGAAACTAACAAGGTGAACAAAATGTATTTCAGGTTAGAGTAGATTTGTTTTGAAATATTTTATTATACATTAATTTCAGATATATATATTGCTTTTTTTGGGTGGCTCAACGCCAAGTAAATTAATGTGTACTAGTCTCTAATTGAATCAAATTTACCTAAATCCCAAATCTTAATTAAACTATTAACAAATGTTCGTAAATTATTTCCCTAAATCGCAGTTATTTCCTTTGTTTCACTGTTTCAGATTGTTAAACATCTCAAGCTTCGAAAAATCTCGATTAAATTAAACGAAATAAAAGAATAATAAAATCTTAAATTTTCTTCCACAGATGAAGATCTTGCAGATTCAAAGATCGGTTCCGATGTTTCGTACAAATTCGAATTTCAAATCGGAATAAAATAAAATAAAATAAAAATAAAGGAAATATAAGAAGAAGAAGAGATTACCTGAACGTGAATTCTTTATAAAATTATCCAAATAAGGGTTCGATCGATGCCCGAGAAGAGATTTTGATGAGAGTTTGAGAAAACGACGAGAGCTTCTCCATTTCTCCATTGTTGAATTATCGTTCGAAACAATGTCAGCTCTGGTGCTCTCTGACAGTCTGACTCTGTTAGAGTGGATGAAGCTAGTCCGAATTTGATGCGAAGACTTCACATCAAAAAAGCTACGAAGCTTTCACGATCCCACGCGTAAGCGAAAAAAATAGGAATGAAAATTTGCTACACCTTAACTCGATAAAAGATTGATGAAATCCAATGGCAACTATAAATAATTGAGGGCTTATATTAACCAGCAAATTTTACTTATAACACACCAATCATTTTGAAATTAAAGAAGGGAAAACCCTAAAACGTGCCCAACTTAAGTCCAAATTTTGGTTACGGTACACGGTTCATTTTAGTTCTCGAAACACAATTTTCCAGTGATTTTGTCACTTTCATAATCAACTAATTTACTGATAAATTATTGATGAGATCGTTAATAAGGTAAAATCGTTGGTATTCTATCAATGAATTTGAAGATTTTAAAAGTGACGAATTCACTGTAAAAACAAATTTTGTGAACTAAAATGAACAATGTACCAAAATCGGAATTTTGTTATATTCATCATGAGAAATGGAGATTCACCCGTTAAAAAACTGTTTACATATAGATTTGTGTGTTATAAGTAAAAATTGATGTGCCCAATAGAATCTCCCTTTTAAATTTTCATCAAATATTTTTGGGCCCAATGCTTATATAGGCAGGTTTTTTGTGGATCCACCAAGAAGGTACTTTGAAGCCCACAACATAAATATGGGCTGATGCTATGGATTGTTTCAAATTGCATAAAAGTTTATGTCTTCATACTCACTTCGCTTGCCTCATTGTCAATCATGGTTTTTAAATTCATTTTGATGTCTCATCTCATCCAAGAATGAGACCAAGTCGTCTCAGACGAGTTTTTTGATACATTTGAGTCCTCTTGTTGAACAATGAGAAAAATAAACTAATGATTTTAAACATCGTCTGATTCTTGTGACTTGTCTATCTATCTCGTTAGTGGACGAAACCGAGACGTATTAGACGAGTTGTCTCGGTCTCGGACGAGATTTAAAATTTTGGTGTGGACTACTTATAAAATAATGAAGTTTTCAAGCATCATTAATTTTTTTTCCTTTTTATTGATAACGTATGAAAGATTATTAAAGAAAAAATAATAATACATGCAATTAAAGGAGTTCAAAGAGACTATCCAAGTAAATGTATAATTTCAAAATAAGGAGATCAAAGCACATCACCACAACTCGTTAATTGTAACGCCATGAAATTTATTACATATATCGAGAAATTAAGTCAATCATATTAACTTATTTTTTTATTAAGAAAAATAAAAATAAATAAATTATTAAAAATAAATTATGATATTATCAATCTAAAATAACAATTTCTAGAAGGAGAATTTGCTAAATAAAATGTACAATTCGGAGAAACTTATCATGATTATGATCAAAGAATTAGAACATTTAATTGAAGTAGATAAAATTCAAAATTTTATAGGAAGTTCTTTTAGTCAAACAAACGTTACCATTGAATTCAAAGCATCAAGAAATATAGTTTAGACGTCACTATAATTAAATCCGAGTTCAATATGATAAGTTATGAAAATATTAATTTTATCAAGAAAACTTAGCGTGTAAGAATATTTTGATCAATAGAGAAAAATCGATGAAGAATTTCGAAAATCCGAGACATACAATTCAAATTTATCTAATGTAATGGACATAACGGAGAAAAGAAAAATATATAAAAAAATATATTATTATATAATTATTTTTTTTATTATTAAAATATTAAAATAAATTATTTTATTAAAATTGCATTGAATTATAATTATTTGTATAAAAAAGATATATTTGAAATTATTGAAGTTTTAAACAGGTAGAGTGCAATTAATATAAATATAAATATTATTATATTATTATATTATTATATTGTATAATATAATATTATAATACATTATAAGTTAAGAGATGTTACAAGATTTGATACACAGTTGTATTTCGTTTATATATTATAATATAAAATATTATATTATATTATTATAAATTAAAAACAAGTTGATGCTATGGACGAGTGAATTCAAAAGTGGGTTTATCTACGTTGCGTTCAATTAAGATTTAAATATATTTAGGATGTGAATTAAGATCTGTCACTAAAGAAGAAAAAATCCATGACTTTAAGATCTACTTAGTCACTAAATTATTTAGTCGAATCATAAAGGGAATTAACTAGAAAAATCATTTTAATATCGTAGGGACGTGTAAAACTCAGATGCAAAGGTAGGAAATTTATAATTTCAAATTCATAGTATAGTTTTTAATTAAATCTATTTTATTTCAATTTTGTTTGCTAGTTTCAATTTTATTATGAGCTAAATTCAAAATTCATACATCAAATTGTAGAATAATTCGTTTTATATCTTTTCTCTGATATTTAAATATTGTGAAATAAAAATAAATGAATTTAGGTGAATGTAACCAGAAAATTAATTTGTTTAACAAATTAATTCCCATAGTAATTTTCATAGAGTGTTCATTTAAAAAAAATATAAAAACGCCCTGTTTTAAAAATATATTTTCATTGGTGATTATCTATAATAAAAAAAATGAAATATTTAAGTTTAAATTTGAAATCGAGAATAAAAGTCCTGATTGTTTATAATCGAGAATGAGATTTTTGACTGTATGTGCTTGTATTGAGAAATTTTCAAGTTTAGAATGCTTTTAAGCAATGTATAATAGAACATAAGATGCAATTAAGATAGTGTACCTATATGTTTACTGCTTTCAATATACTGTTGCATGTTTATAATTATAAAATACATGGGAATATCGTCACAATTGCAAATTTATTTTAAATGAATTTTAAAAAATATAATTATTATTTTTGTTATCTATTAAAGAAATAATAAATGCCCATAAAATTGATTGATATCTCTTTCCAGAAGCAATCAATTAATTTAGAATAATATGAGTTTGATATTCTCTTCGATAGCATGGGAAATCACTTGAAAATATCTTTGTACCTATTATTCGAAAAAAATTTATCTTATCTTTATTGAAAAATAACAAATTGTATTATAAAGATGATTTGTAAATGATTAGATTGATTGATGATACATGCATACCACAGATGTACAATGAAGTTGATTTGTCAAATGATCATTTACAGTCTATAGTAATCAAATGATTGATCTCCGTTAGGGATCAACGGTCAACTAATTATGGTAAATTGTCAGACTGGCTATAAAATCAGGAACTAACGGTGAGTTCCACATTGGTTAAATACTGGAACATTAATGTTCATGTCAGTACTTTTGTATCGGTCATGTACCTCGTCATTTTTATCACATACATCACTAGGATTGATATTTGTATGATATGTTTATATTTCTTTTTTCTCTTTTTCATTATGAGATGCAATTATTTCATTAATGTTTTATTAAAGTTTAATCTATTTCGAGTGTTATTCATTTATTTAAAAATCTATATTGTTTATAATATATTAATTTGTTTATCCATTTATATTAGGACTATTAATTTGAAATGTGAATTTACTATTAAGTAAATTCCATATTACTCACCCTATTAACAAAATATTATAGATGTCTCAGCTATCAAGATGTCTATTCCCGATGAAGGACATTATATAAATTGATCATAAGATCAGGATGATGAATATTATTTTTGTTATATGTGAACTGAGATTTGAGTTTAGTGGAACCATTTGTGTAATTTTGGACTTCCTTGTATATATTAGCATCATGTGTATTGTATATTTTTATATGTATATGTCTAAAGAGTGAGAGTTAATATTTATGACATTAACAATTGTTGATCAATACGAGATGTGTAGTTGATCTATATACACTTTTGTGTTGTAATTATAGTATATTTTTTTGAAGTAATGTATATTCGTTATGATATAATAGTTGGAATGTAATGGATATATGGATTTTGATTATACAAGTATAATGTTAGATATGAATTTTTTTCATTAAGTGCAATATTTAAGGGCAACTCGTTAACAATCACAAACTTCCATAAAAATGAAATCATAAAAAATAAAAAATAAGGTGCGTTTGATTTGCACATGGAAAATAGGTAGAAATTCCATTTTATATGGAAAATCATATTTTTTTATGTGATTTTTTCCATGAAAGATAAATTCCACCATCATCTAAAAATTAAGTAAATGGTAGATTTCATTTTCCTACTTGGCCCTATGGAAAATAAAATCCACCCCCAAATCAACTCTAATTGTCTTTTTCTCCTCCATCGCCATCATTGTCCCTCCCTCGCTCTCTGTCTCCACCTCTTCTTCTAATTTTTTTTTATTTCTTACATGCAATCAAACACTGAAATTTGTTTTTTCCACTCTTCCCATTTTTCATGGACTTCAAATTATATATGAAAAATGGGTAGGAAAATGTTTTTTTACACCCATATCTTAAAATCTACTCTTGGCTCATTTGATTTTCCTATCCAACCCCATAGGAAATCAAGAACATTCCTCATTCATCTTTCTTTTCAATCTATTTTTCCTCTTTTTTAATTTTTTTATTCAAGTTTTTTCTAGATGCAATTAAATAATGGAATTCATTTTTTCGACTGTATTCATTTTTCCACGATCATTTCCCATTATGGATTCCAATTTCCCTGAAAAATGAAATTATAGGCAATCAAACAAATCTTAAAATTCTTGTGCTTCTTGGACCAATAAAATACATACCCCAAAATACTTAAAATAATCTTGTTTCTGTCGTACTCCTTCCCATTCAAGATCCTCTAATTTTTCTCCTCTCAAATATCCCAATATTTTGTTAACATGAAGTATCCTACAAAATTCTTTTCCACGTGATCTAAGTAGAGCAAGGGATCTGAATTTGGAGGAATAATTTGAAAAACTTATGAACCACAATGCACCCACTCAAATACTCATCACAATGAGGAAATTAGACCACTAAAACGTCTAGATTACTCAAATCGTTAATTCAAATCTTTTTTTTCTTTTTTAAGGTAACATCAAATTGATCCCTCAATCTCATATCATCCGATCCGATGGTTAACTAATTTTCAATTAGTCTACATTCAAATCACCATCAAACCTCCTTTTAAGTGTTTCTTTTTTTTCTTTTTTTTTCCTTATAATGCTTATGAAAGTCTGGACTATAGGATGAAACCTTGAAAGAGAAAGGTTGCAAAGGCACAAGGAAACATGTTGGCCAACCTAAAGTTGGGAGGAAAGCACTTAAGCCATTAAACAAATACTAATGCATCCCCCATGGGTTACATAGGATCTAATCTAGTAGGTCCCACACCAAGTTATAAGTTCTACATCATGACGACACCAAAGATTTATATGTTGTCTTGTTGGTTGCCAACATGTGGGGCCCTATTGCAAGTTGGAACTCATCTTTTAAGAGAATCCCTTGTGAGCCCCACCTTAGATTAAAAAAAAGGACACATATATTCCCATTCTGTATATTTTACAACAATAGTTCTTTTGATTGGATTTGTGGGACTTATTAATAAATTCAAAATCCTTAAAAGTTAAAGGTAAAAATTGTATATTTTTTTCTTTCTATGAGAGTCTTTTATTAGGTAAGGTCTGATTCACCACTCAAAACATATTTTCACCGTTGGTTTCACATGATGGCATTGTTGATATTATATGTAGAGTACCGATTTTCTGTTAGAAAATAAAGATGATAAGATGTTAAATCAATGGTACGTTGCCACGTTTCTACTAAAGATAAAAAGATGATTTAGACTAAAAGAGATTTGCTATTTCGAAGTTTATGTGCTAACTCGATGAACTAATGGCATAAAATACTAAAATAAAGCACTTAAACTCCTCTGAGATTTATTCTTGAAATTTTCTCTCTACTAATCATTCACTCTTGCTCATTTAATATACATGGCATCATGCAATTGGTTCATCGGTTTAGCACATAAATTTTTAAACAACACTTTGTTTGAGTTAGACATATTCCTCCACATTTTGTGAGATACTCCTATGTTTTCAAATTGACAAAATACCTTATATGGACAAGTTCCTCCACAAGTGCTAGTTGTACGAAAGAGAAGTTCTTATGAATTCAATGTTTGGACTATATGTATGTCCATGGATTTACATGAATTCAATATTTTGGAATGTATTTCCACCGATTCTAAATGAATTTATGTTTTGAAAATAATATTTTTCATTATTTAAGAAAAGTATTTGAACAAAATTTGGGTTATAGGAAAAAACTTTATGTTTCGTTGTAATTTAAAAATCATGGCTGAGTTTGTCTACGTTTTACAAAAAACTATTTACAATGAGACATGTTTTCAATTTAAAACCCTATTAGGTGCCAAGTAACTAATTGAGTGTTTATAATGCGAGGTGGAAGAGAAAAGATAAAATTTTATACTGTGAGGTAGAAGAGATGACCAAACAAACCCTAAAGTTTTATCTCTATAGAAACATTAGAATTTTTTTTTTCTTCAAATCTTGATCTGTACAGAAAGAGAAACTCAGAGGTGACTCACAAGCTGATAGGTTTGAACCAATCAGCTTTCATTAAAAGTCGAAGCATTGCAAACAACATCCTTCTTGTTAACGATCTAGTCAAAAATTACCATATGAAGAATACTTATGACAATGTGGAATGGGGAGCAATCGTCGATAGCTTGAAAGCCTTCATGTTTCCCCAAAAGTTCATTGAGTGGATTCTTAAGTGCATCTCTAGTGTGTCTTATACCATATCTTTCAATGGCACCTTTGTTGGATGGTTTGAAGGTAAAAGGGTCTCAGAAGAAGGGTTTTTTTTTATAATCACCCAAGGTACAAGAAATAGGATCTCACCCATCTTTACTTCATTGATGATCTCCTAATTTTCTCCAAAGGCAACCGTATGAATATCTTGGCCTTTTAGGTTGTGTTGGTGGACCTAAGTGATCTAACGAGTTTAGAGGTCAACCTGGATTTAAAAAAAAACGTTATCTTTATGGTTGGGAATGGCAAAATGCTCACAGATGAAGTTGCTTCTATTCTTAGGGTTAGGACAATCAAATTCTTAGGGCTTCTTCTCCTTTATTTGAAGCTCTCCTCAAGGGATAGCCAACCTCTAGTTGAAAAGATATCTCAAAGAATTAACTCTTGGAAGGGTAGGTTCCTTTCTTATGCCGTAAGATTGGAGCTTGTCAAATTTATTTTCCTTAACATCAAGGTTTATTGGTGCAATTGTTTTGTGCTCCCTTCCAAGTCAGCGAAAGATATGAAAAAGTTGTGGGCTCGATTTCTTTGGTCAAGCCTAGATAAGCAAAAGAGCTATAATGTAGTCTATTGGAAGGATGTTTGCAAGCCTTTCAATCAAGGTGGTTTGGGATTAGTACGCATATCTTTTTGAAACTCTACGATAATTTTTCAATTTGTATGGATGATTGCCTTGATTAAGGATTCTTTTTGGCTCAAATGGGTTAGATATCATTTACTTAAGAGGAAGAATTTTTTATCGATGAAGATCCCAAGGAAGGCATCTTGGAGTTGGATAAAGATCTTCAAGACCAGGAAGATAATTGTACTCAACAAGTCCCATTTAATTGGAAATGAAAAATCCACTTTGCTTTGGCATGATCCGTGGCATCCTTCAGGTATTTTAAGTTCTAATTTTCCTGAGGAGCTTCTTAACAACTCAAGAGTAAGGCCGAATACAAAAGTGTCAACCATCATCAATAATGGAAAATGGAGTATCCCTACAGGCAGAGAAGGCTCCTTGCATGATTTTTCTCTTCCCCTTTTAGAAGTCCCCATCCATCGCGATCTCTCTAACAGAGTGATTTGGAAGAGAAATCTTGACAGCTTATTCTCGATGGTTTCGGTAGTGAAGTCATTGTTACCTCTAACTAGTTATCCTTGTTGGGTGATCCTTGTTTGGAACAAAAGTAGAATTTCATAGCATAGTTTCATGTGTGATTAGCGCTCAAAGGCAAACACAAGACGATGATCAAGATTAAGGAGTGGGGACCTAGAAATGAAGCTAACTGCAAGATCTATAGATTTCACGAGGACACTAACCACATTCTGAGTGGTTGCCCTTTTGCGAGATAGGTTTAGGTTGAGATTTTGAAAAGATGATTGATTCGTAGAGTTGCTAGATGATGAGACTATCGTTGTTCTTCTCATCGGAGTTAATAATAATCTTATTTGTGGGGCAAGTAGGGGATCGAACCCAAGAGAAAGGAGGAGTAGAGTTAAGCTAAGAGGATAAAATTCAAATTAACTAAAAGGAATAAAAACTGTTTTTCTTTGTATTTTTGAACTTATAAGAAGATGTAAAATTACTAGAAAATGAACTAAAGTAAATAAAATTAAAAGCAAGTAAACTTATGAAATTAAAGCACCATTGAAGGTGAATCTACCTAGAACATGTTGATGAGTAATTCCTAATCTCTAACCTTTTTATAACTCAATCTTAAGGGTTTGGTGTTAGCTTCTTAGATCGGAAAATTTTGCAAATGAAATCAAATGAAATCAAATGAGGGAACATAAACAAAGTAGAACTCTTTGAAAACTTCCTACTACCAATTATCTAGTTTAAGCATACTTTATCTTGATCTAATATAAGCATAAAGTATCTATATTAAGAATAAAATGTGTAAGAAATCTTAAAGAGAACTCATAAGCATTTTAAATAAAAGAAAGACGTGAAATTAAAAATAACACAAGAACTTGCTCTAAACGTTTCCATTCTCCAATGGAGGGAAATTTAACCTAATGTCATTGTAAGAGAGGGAAGATAAGAGATGAAAGAACTTTTCTTCATTCATGCAGAAACTTACAAATTCTTCTTCTTCTACTTCTTACAAAACTTTTAACCAAAAGAAAATGACTAGAAGATAAAAATACAAAAAATAAGAGAATAAGTTAAGAGCCTTAGATTAAAGGAGTCTTGGATAAGAAAACTAAGAGGGGACCCTTTCTCTAGAGATGGATGCTCTATTTATGGAGAAAAATGTGTGTAGAAGGGTCTAAAAGTAGCCTCCACTTTTCTTTGCACAAAAAGATAAAAGAGGAGAATATAAGTTAAAAATTAGGGCATTCCAAAGTGGGCCCAAATACTTTTATCTTGAGATTTTGATTTCAAAATGTTAATTTCCTGCACAAGAAACACATGTAATTATATTTATCTAGTAAATAAATTTATTTATATATAATTAAACCTAATTAACATGCAATATGGTGTTTTGAGGCTTATCATGATTATTACCTTAATATAGAGAAATAGGTACAAAAATCAAGATAAATATTCAAAAAATGTGCTTATAATTGAGTGTTTGGAGACACTCATCACTAGAGATTGGGTTGATGAAGTGGAATGGGTTGCTAATTTGTTCAAGGGTGAGTTGAGAATCCAAAGAGTTAAGCAAGTAGCTTTTGTGCTTTCATCTACCACCTTTGGAGGGAGAAGTGTAATAGAATCTACCAGAATAAATTCTTTAATTTGGAATTGGTCCTTTGAAGTATAGTTGAGGATATTTGGATTAATTTCGAACACATATTGATGATATTGAAGACTTAGACTACATTCGATCTTTCAAGTATGCTTGCGAGCTCTGGATTGGGTTTGTTCACAAGCCGAGACTTTATTGCTCTTTGCGAAAACTAGAAGTCAAAGTGTAGGACATTAACATTAATGGTTCCTTTTCCAAGCTTGGAGGAGGCTATGGAGCGATTATCAAGAACCAAGAGGGCGAGATCTTAGCAGCTCTAGTAGGGTGTGAAGCACCTATTTCTGTCATCTACCATGAATTGTAGGGTATTCTCCATGAGATCAAATTAGCTAACTCTAAAGGATGCTCTGTGATTCTTATTCAATCCGATTCCAAATTGGCCATAAACATCCTAAATTCAATAGAGTGTTATTCACATGGTCTTAACCATTAGAACCTTGCTTTTCGACTCCAGGTTTGCTCGTTTACTTATGTTTTCAGAGAGGCCAACAAGACTACTGGCCTCATAGTCTATTCTCTTGATATTCTAGGTTGTTCTTTTCTTTATTACAGTTCTCTTCCTGGAAACCTTGTTTCTATTGTTACTCAGGATGCTAGAGGTGTTCCTTCCTTGAGATTGTAGATGGTATGGGTCAGCTTTAACCCTGTTGACCTTTCTAAAAATAAAATAAATACTAATTGGGTGTTCAAGTTCTCCCCTTTATCCCATATGCAAAGTGTTTAGTGACCGAAGATCCAGAAGATTTAATTGCCAGTTTATGCGGTAAATTATAATTGTGAATTATATAAAGTGATTTGTGAGTTATTTTAGTAATTATAGTTCGAATCTTGTCTACAGTTAATGCGCAGATGATTCAATAAGAAAGGATACATATAATGTGCATATATGAAGCGTGATTGGAGGATGAGATGTATCGATACATAATTGGATTCCATGAAGTGTATTTATGTAGGTATTGTTTTATCAAGTGAAAAAAATTCATTAAACCATATGATAGAAGAGATGATGTCTAATTTGCAATAGGTATGTATAGTTTGATTTTATTAAATTAGCTTTTGCTTTAATTTGATTTAATTATATGATTGAAATGTAAATAAATTAAATTGAAGAAAAGAAAAAAAAATTATTGAAGTATATTCAATTTGTTGGGATAGTTCACCCTCGAGATTTTGGACAATCCAAAAACCCAATTCTGAGGCACGACTATTAGGGCATCCATATGACAAATTATGCATATATTGTATTAAAATATATGAAAGTTATTTATATATTTTATATCAAATCAATATGATTCGATTTGGACCTGATTAGATCGTTATCAAATCGAATTTGGATCCATCAGTGACATCTGACGAAAAAACCCCGACCAAATTAATAAGGATCCTATCCAATTTGTATTAGATTGGTTACTTTATTTATAAATATTTATAGTAATAGAAATACATATCCAACTAATACAAAATTTATAATTTGCCATCCTCGATCTACATCTATAGAAAGGTTGATTCATTTGAATCCACATGAGGTCTACCTACAATAAAGACAAGATTCAAAGACTACATAGCTAATTTCCTGGGCCCACTCCATAAAAATATAACAAAATATATATATAGATATAGATATAGATATAGATATATATTCCTGTTTATTTCTATACAAAAATATTTGTAGTTAGTTGTGACCTCATTTTGTCGTTCATAGAGGTTATTTTGGTCATTTAAAATCACCAATCATCACTGAAAGAAGGTTGGAAGATACGTTGACCAGTTGCTAAAATGCGCCTTGGGTCAAACTCCATCTTTCTCTTAAGAAACAACTCCCATTTATCACCAAAGTGGTCCTTCCATTCCTGTTGTGTACCGTAACTTGGTAGATATTGTTTCACTTTGATTCCTTCTTCGTCACAGAATCTTAGGATCCGACGGTTCTGATCACTCAAGTACTCCAACTTTTGGATATCTTCTCCAGTATCCAATGCTGATCTAAGAAACGCTACTAAGTAAAATACATCCTCATCTGGTGTAACCACTGAGCTTCGATGGTCCCACCTACATCATATCATCACCCATCAGAAAAAAAAAAAAAAAAAAAAAATTTAGTTTTAGGTTCCATGCTCTAAAGGGGTCCACTAGTTGTATAAAGATAGTGGGCCCTGGTCTTACAAACTGGACTCGGAAGTCGGTTGAGTCAACTCAAATGGGTCAAATAAAAATATAAATGAGTCGTGATTTTCTAAAGTACACTCCTTGACGTGGAATTGGCTAGAACCATAGATCTTTTTTCTCGGGATACACATCTTCATAAATATGTACAGTTGCTTAGTTTTAAAACTCTTCATCTTCAACCTGATCTAGGGCATTAGTCTTCAATCCATTATTTTCAAGTAGAAGTTGAAGATGAGGTCATTTGGATCATTTAGATTAGCCTCTCAGAGAAGACTTAGGTCAAAGAGTATGTCATGGGTTTGAAAAGACAGGGGTATCTATAATAATGACCAAAATATGGAGGGTTAACTCTAAATCATCCTATTTATAAATAGTACATACGTACATGGCAAGATATGTGTGGACCCACCAATGCAGACTTGGTCCAATCAACCCAATTGAGTTGGTTACTTAAAAGTTGATATTATACGTCAGCCGTTATTTTTTTAAATTGCATGCAAAGCATGCATTATTTATGATTGGTTACTTACTTATTCTTGTTCATAGGGTAGATGAGAATGGGCCCACTCGTCTTATTTCCCAAAATACCCTTGAAGACACCTTTGTCGAAGTCAGCAATCCTTGACTTGGGAACAAACAGATTGAGCCATGGGTGTGGTACCTCCCACAAACCCTTAGACCGGAGTTTCAACTCGGCCTTGTGAACCCGGTCCAAGAAGTCAATGTAGGGAATATCAGTTGTGAACACTGATGATGAAATGAAATTTAACTTTTTCAGTAAAGCTTCCACATCCTGCAAAAAAATAAATAAATAAAAATTATTTCCCAGTTGACTCATGAGTCATTGAGTAGACTCTACTCATGGACATCCAGGTTTTAAACTATTAAACATATTTTATTTTATATAATAAAGGTTGCTCATCTATTCTTTCTTTTGCCCGGATATTTGATTCCATTTCAAGGTTATCATTTTTTGGTTTTTTGACCTATTGTCCCTTAACAATGTGTGATATTATAGATATCTCCCTAAATTAAAAGGTAGAGCTGCATCCCTTGACCTTTGACTTCTTTAAATTCTGGTAAGTGTTGATGAGATTTACCTTCTGTTGTTGTTTACTTTCTTTTATATTCCCTTACTTGTGAAAATTTATCTAAGTCAAATGGTCGGGGCATATATTTGATTTTTTTTAAAATTCAAGGAGGTATGTCAAATACTCTAAAATTATTTTCTTTGACGTGAAGTATACCTGATCGATGGTGTTAGCCGTTGATTCATCATAGTTTTTGGTGATCTCCAAGCAATATAACACACCTCCATCAGCACCAAGAGAGTTGATCTTAACGGGGTTACGTGGAGAGAAAAAAGAGGATCTCCAATTATTGATGAGCCCTTCTTCTACAATAACAAAACCCTCAACATAGTCGAACCTCTCACTAGATGACCCGCCATGAAGAGAGATGAGGTACTCTTGGTCCTTAGTGAAGGCCAAGAAATTGGAGTACAGTACTCTTATCCACCTTACCTGTACACCCAACAACAAATTAAATACAAAAAAAGATTGAAGTTAGAAGGAGAGACCTATCAACAACCAAAATTTCCAACTTTTAAACAGCCATTTTGAGTCAATTTAAGGCTTAAATGGCCCCAAACCTTAAACTTAGGTCATATATACTTTTATTCATAATTTAAAGTTTTGTATCATTTTAAAATATTTTAATGGAATCATTCTAATTTCAATTAGACGTTAGAATTAGACATGTATTAACCCCAAAACATTCAATGTTCTTGAAAGAATCGTGATGAATGCACGCAGTTGGATATACAACTGATGTGGCAAGGATACAAAATCATAGATCATTTTCATCGGGATACACAAGAAAAATATGTGCGGTTATGCGTCCTTACCTCGTCAGACGCATGCATTCTTCTTGAAATATTATGAATTACCCCATAATGTATGACCAGAGACAATCTTGATTTTTCTCCTGACTTACATATTACCTTGAGACAAGTTTTTAAAACTCGGTTGGACTATTGACTGTCCATCAAGTTGAGTTGACTATTTCAAAAGATCGATCCATTGGAGAGGAGGAGAACCATAAGTATAAGAGGGTTACAAGGGGGTTTAACTGGGGTATGACACACCCAAAAGTGGAGGAAAATATACACTCAACACAAACAAAATAATAATTTAGCAACTTTATAAATAATAAAATTAAATCAAAATATTTATTTTTGTTCTCCACAATTTATATAACTTCATAAAGTTTTTTTTATCTAACTCTCATGCATTTTCATATGACTCGACCAAATAGACTAGTTGACTTGACAAGTTATTCCATTGACTTTGAGAGTCGAGTCATCTCAAAGCTAATGAAGTCGAGTTGATCTGATCAAGTTTTTTGTTAACTTGATGAGTTTTAAACTACACATAGAATTTTTTTTTCTTTTTGAAAAAAAAAAAAAAAAAGGAAAAGTGTCCACTCCACAAAGTGAGTGAATGAAAGTTCAAAATGTTTGGATTCTATTTTTGTTTAGATGGAATTATTCATTGATTGATTCCAAAAGACTCAATGTTTTTGGGAATGGTTTAGATTGTTACAGAATATTTAGAGTTTTCTAAAATGTTTTGGTCGAGACAATATCGATTTTTCTCCTAATAAAGATATTGCCTCGAGACGATCGAACTATATAGCTTTTAATCTTTGCTTTTGATACTATATTAAAGAATGCAAAAAAAGAAAAGTGTCCACTCCCACTAAGGGACCAAATCAAAAGACCCATTCAAATAATTAAAAAGAGAAACTTATAGCAATAAATAATCAAAGACAAGAGGAAGTAATGGTGAGCACATGGAGAGTGTGATTTACCCTTTGTGGAGCTGGTTCTAGGGCAATTCTAGCCCTAGTTATAATTCCAAACTGCCCTAAACCACCAAGAACTCCATGGAAAAGCTCTGAGTTTTGCTCTTTTGAACATGTTAACAGCTCACCCTTGCCTATATTCATTCAAAGAACCCATGTCAAAGAACATTCAAAAGTTTCAAGTAACACAAACAAAAAACAAAAAATAAAAGCTCATGTAAAGAAAATATAGAAAAACATTAATAATAAGAACACTTGTAAAAGAATATTCAAAAGTTTCAAAAAATGGGGAAAAATAAATAAATAAAAACATAAAACCAACATTTCAAAGAATACTGAAAAAAAGGTAATAGTAAGAACCCAGTTGAAGAAAATGCTCAAAAGTGGAGAAAGATAATAACAACAACCCTTATTAACAATAACAATAAAAATGAAAATAAATAAGGTAAATTTATCAAACATAATATTGACAAATCGTTTTCTAAATGTCAATATTACGAGATAGGTTTGTCGGCACCAATAACACTTTCGAAATAAACAAAAAATCTTGTAATTATTTGGAAAAAAAATTCGAAAACAAAAGTTAGACAAATCATATTAATAATCAAAAATAGAAATATATGATGGGATCTCACGTAAGACTGAGCACAGCTTGAAACAAGTACAATGGTGTTCCCCACAATTGGATAATTAAAAGATAAAAATACACATTTATATAAATAAGAAAATTAACACGTAGAGGTCATGAGATAAATCAAAATGATCTCAAAAAGACGTTTTAATTAAACATTCAATGTTTCGGGGTCAATATTTGTTTTAGTCTCGGTAGACATCATTAAAATGTTAATTTTGAGTAAAATTTTCCGAAATAGTAACTAAAAAAGTAGATCAAACCTGTAACGACGTCGAGTTCAAAGACATTACTGATCTGAGGCCCATGATTGAAAGCTTGACCACTAATTCCAGCATTAGAAAGGGTCCCACCAACAGAGAGATACAAATAATCTGTCCATGATTTTGGTGCAAACCCATACTCTAAGGTCCATTTCAACACATCAATCCATAGCTCTCCACCCCAAACATCTACATAATTAAACTTCTCTCCTAGTGAAAGAGAAGGCAAAGCCAGCTTACCGGCTCGAAGCTGACTCCCTTTTAAGCCACTCATCTCAATCACAACTCCATCAGATGTCCCAGCTTGGCCATTTATTGAGTGCCCATGACCTCTAGCTGAGACAGTGAACCCTTGATCAGATACATATGTGGCTTGAATCAAGCCGACTATATCTTCGGCTGAAGCCGGGTGTAAAACGGCTAATGGTTTGGCTTGACTCATTCCTCCAAAGTCAACTGAAGCTGCATCGACTTCGGAAGAGTCGAAACTGAGTTGACCATCAAAACCTAGGGAGAGAAAATCAAGTGAAACTAATGTTAATCCAACGGTGGAGATTAAACGACATATAACGAAGGTCAATAAAAGCTTACTAGCCATTTTTGACGTGTTTTGTGGGATGTGTTGTTGTGTAAATATTTATTTATAGAGAGGGAAGTGGGCGAAGGATAATAAAATGCGCATCTCGGTGCAGGATATGGTGGTGAAACTTCCAAGAGAGAACAAAATCTTAACGTAAGCTAGATTGCGCTTTTAGAGATTTTCTACGCAACATGCACAGATTCTCCCTCTCTCTCCCTCTCTCTCACACACGTTTGCAGCACAGAAGAAGCTCTCTTGTGTATGGGGTTTGAGATACAAGTTCTCAATTTATAGGACAACAAAGCTATGCTCTCAAACTCGTCGAGTTGACTCAAAACTTGACTGAGTCAACTCGAAACATGAATTGAGTCAATTAATTTATAAACTTGACTGGGTTACTTGGGTTTTATTTTTTATTTTGGTAAAAAACAAACATAATTCTTGACTTAATTGCTGTGAAGTGTGATCGTTACTGTTTCATGATGTAGACGTACGGTTTGGATTATGGTTGTTAATGGATGAGATCGACCTTGGAATTTGATCCATTCTAATTTGATATTTAATTTTTGTCTAAATCGAAGTTTTGGATTTAGAAAAAGAATCAATTCGATAACCTATTAGATCAATTATCAATCATGTCCCAATCTGATAGGGTCTTAATCTAATAAAATACGAGAAATTATGAAAATTGTATTATGTATTTTATCTAAACAAATATAGTAGTTTATTTATATTTTGCATATCAAATTGAATTTTATCCGATCCAAATCCAATCTGGTATTTTGATGAAGGGAGATGGGAAATGGGAATGAATTTTAATTATTTTAATAAAATTATAGACGTTTGAGTAAAACGAGTAAACTCGTTGGAGATTCGAGTTTGAGTTATAAAACTATGGGACAAGAAGGGTGAGAGAATCCACGTGGAGGAATCACGTGAGGAAGGTCATGTGCCACGTGTGAAGAGCAGAATGGGGGGTCATAGGTAGAAGGGAAGAACAGTGAGCAGAGAGTAGGGCCACTAGGGGATACGGAAGATCTGTTTGGGGACGTGAGCAAAGGTTAGGTTCACGTGGGTTTGCAGTGGACTTGTCTTAATAAGCAAAGTTCAACCCCTCTCTCTCTCTCTCTCTCTCTTCTCTCTCTACTTGATTACAATGTGATTATTAAACAGCAAAAACGATGTTGTGCTCCTCAAAGAGGACATGTTTACTCCCTCGGATGTACAATCGCACCGTATTTTTCAAATAATAACTATAGCGAAACGTTTTCTTGGAGATTAATATTTTACTTCAATATTTATTTATTTATTTATTTTTAGTAATGATATATAAAGATAAATTATCTAATAAGAAAACAATAATTTTTATTGCGTGAGAACTTGACGAAGATGTTTGATTTAGGACATCTACCTAATTTTTTAGTGAAATTAGATGATGAAAAATATGAAAAGAAGATAATTTTCATTATTGAATCAACTTATCTGATCGAGTTGACTCAATTTTACCGATTCAACTTGACTTGAGTTGATCAGTTGTGAACCATACTTAACCCAATTTTTATTTCAATCATATGTCTTTAGTTTAATTCAATTTTAAGTTATTTAAAAGTTGTTTAAGTTTCTATTTCAAGTTTAAGAAGTTTTTACTCTGTTTAATCTCTAATTTATTTTTAAATTTCTATTTTTTTTTTTCAAATTCGTTTTTATTCTTTAGAATATAATTAAAAGCATCCAAATTGAATTATAATAAATTTATAAAGTTAGTAATATATTATAAATAGATTAAAATGTTACTTTTTAGTATTTTTTATTTTTAAAAGATTTTTAAATTGTTATAATAAAGTTACCTATACAAGGAGATTCAGAAATTAAATTTAATGAATAATTCAAAACATATTAATACAATTCTTTTTATCTTTTAATTATTTTCTAGGTCTTTGCTTTATCTTCTTCAAGATATTGTTTGTTTATCAATTGAATTTATTAATTCAAATTGATTTTGTGTGTTTTATTTAACACAATGTTTTAAAAATTGAACCAATATTCGACTGAATATTTATCAAATCGATCAGATTGCAGTTAGATCTTAATTCAATTTGGTTGAACTAGAACTAGAGGTTCAATCTCTTGATTCAAATTATAATGAATTACTAGGATTTATATAGAAAACGATAGTAGAAAAGCCCCTAAAAAAAAAAAAATCATCTCATCTTTTGTGTGAATGTAAAATACGAGGAAGAAAATAAATCAAACAAACATACAAAAAACACAAGAATTTACATGATTCGAATAATTAAGTATGTCCACAGAGGAGAGAGAGATCAATCCACGATCAACTATAAACCTCTACAACTCTCTTTAGCCACTGAGGAGCTATTAGGGTTATTTTATTCAAAAGCTAGAGATAGTTGTAATGTCATTATAGCTCTTCATATTTCATTTACATAAATAACAACCTTTATATATTAAAAAAAATCATTAATTATTATTTTTCCAAATAAAAAAGGATGGTACAACCATGCTAAATCTAAATGAGTCACTTGGAAACTTGGTCAAGTCAATTTGACACTAAGGAATTTTGAGGTGACTCAGTCTATAAATGTTATATTTAATTTTCTTTTTAAGATAACAACATGAATGAACATGATTTTCTTTTAAAAAAAAATTAAAATTAAATTTTTTTTTTTACTAATTTTCTTAACAAGAGCTTCATATCCTTCTTTTCTTGTCTGGTCAAGGACCCGAAATCTTTCTCATAGATTTATGGTGCCCAGTCCTCTAAATGAACCAACACTACCTTTAATTTTCTTGTTTGTTAGTCAAAATTGGATTGTCAAGTCCACTTCATATCTTTTTTACTTCTACTTCTTTATTTTTTGAATTAAAACTGATCTATAATTCTATATATATCTTTTTTTATTTAAGTCCACAAATTCTTCAAGTATTATCCTTAATTTAACACCTATAGAATGTAATTAGAGAATATCTTAATGCTAACCACTAATATCTCCTATCATGAACAATCCCAATCAACCTCAATTTCTATCTTTATTTCTTTTGTGATTATTGTCCATATTGATGGTGCTAGTGCAAGAACTCCAAGTCAAGGAGAATCACGTGGTTTTGCGCCCAACAACTTCGTTAAGAATGTGATGTTAGCATCAAAATTAAATTTTACCAACTTAGCAAGTTGAGACCTTCGAAAATGACTATTAAGAAATACTTTTGAAAAATAAATGTGAGCCACATAAGAGAGGAAAGCAATTTGAGTAGCATGGGATAGTAGGCATCAAGTACTTTTTGATTATCTTTCAAATGTTTATGTATCATTATCTATCGATATAGCCCTTAAGGATTCATTTTTGCTAATCATAATATTCGATACAAGGCAATGACAATAATAATGATGGTCCCAAGCTTTGACAAAGGGTAGGACCACGATAGGGTGTCGTCAGGTAAATAATGCCAAACCCTTAACAAGGTTAAAACTAAGAAAATATAAAGAAAATTTTCTCTTGTTTAATAAATATTTTTATCGTTTTGTTTGTTTCTATTACTACATCCCAAAAAATATTTAATGAAAAAAAAAAAAATTGTCGTACAAAAATAAGTAAAAGTTTGTCTGAAAAATCAATTTCCAATATAATGTAAATTATTGTGTTGAGTATCTTACATTCTCAGGATGTTTGATGACACTATAAGATGTATGAAATTGAAGTTGTGAATTTTTAAAAATAAAATAAAATAATATTTGTAAGAGAAAGTCGTAGATATGATTAATTGCAATTAAGTAGCTTAGTAATTTCATAAATTTAAACAACTAAATTGATGTAGATACAATAATCCAAATAATATTACGATATTACCCTCTATAAAATTACAAAACTAATTAGCCTAAATAATAGTACATTATTTTTTTTTCTTGATAGAGGAGTGTATCAAAAATGCTTTACAACCATAAAGAATGAGTGGATATATACAATGGAGATAAATACATATTTAGCAACTTCAACAAAATTATTTAATGGAAATAAAAACTAATGTCGAATATATCTTCTTCAAAGAATTCACATACAAAAGAGCAAATTAATAACAATGTGTCCACATCACTAGTTTTCTAACTGACATAATTTTGTTGGCAATTATCAAAATTTCTAAGATAATATATCATTACAAAATGGCCGTAGTATTGAATTGGTATAGGCATCAAAATTTTAAAGAGATCCTACAGTTTGGATTTGGGTTTTCTTGGATAAAGTCCATGATAAACAAATTCACGTTAAGGATTGAGTCCTACACCTCACATATATTAGTCCCTAAAATTGGAATTTGATGAACTTAACCTTTAAACCAATTGGTCAAAACCTATTAAATCAGGGGTATAATCAAAAAAGTTAATTTATCTTAACTCTATAAATACAAAAACCTCCATCATTTATAAGGAGTCCTGGATCACCTTCCCTGGAAGTTCTTACTTTAAAGAATAAGAAGTTCTCAAACCCTCCAGAGAAGAAGCAAAGTTCTTTAAGAGGAACTTGATTTAAAAGAAGATCAAGCCTAAAAGTTCTTTCCGAGAGTCAAGAACCACATTTTTAGTTGATCAAGTGTGAAATCCAAAGCTACATACCATCATTATTTATTTTTATTTTTGTACTTGACTGTTAATTTATTGAGATTTATATCACCATCTTCTTCAAAATCAATAAAATATCATTTGTGATCTGATGTCATGCATCTCAAGGTTGATCGTCATTTTTTTTGTCGACAATCTAAAAAAAAGATACTCACTTTTAGGTTGAGCTTAGAATTTATTATTTTTATGTTATATTTTATGACATTTTCGCACTTTGCAAGTTGAATTTAGTTAGGAATTTATTATTTTAAGATTATTTAAATATTTGGGTAGATTCTTTATCTTAAACAATTCATGACATGTTTTACAATTTTCATAAATACAATGAGTCGTCAAATTATAATTCCAAATGTTTATATAAACTTTAACCCACTCTAAATGTTTTTTTTTTTAATAATTCAAATTAATAAATGCAACTCTTTCATTATTTTCTCGTGTTGTTTCGCGGATTCAAGGTTTCATCATAAGGAGGAAGACGACGACAACATCTTCTCCATCGTTTCTTTTATATTTCAACTAAATTAAATATTTAGGGGTTATTTAATTTGTCTAACCATTACACTAGCATTTGATCTCATTTAATCTTGTATTAAGACATGCTATATTATGGAGATTACAAGGATCCTTGATCTTGACCTCTTAGGTCTTGGGCCCACCCCAAGTAGGCCAACACATCAACAATCAGAGCATTTTCAATGTGGCTAAATCCAAGGGAACACTCAGTCATTTCTACAAAAAAGGCCAATTAATGGCTATTAATCGATTAATTTTTTTCTAAGAAAAAGACAGAAAAATTAAGGCATTATTTGCGATCGTTGTGTGTTTCTACTTCTTAGAATCGCAAAAGCAAAAACATTGGAAGAAAAAAAAAAACAGTGGAAACATGTTGGAGTAAATTTTTGTTTGGTAATCATACCAAAGAAGTGTTGGTTTGAGTGCAAAAGCTTATGGGACTTAGGTGTAGGGAATTATTTGTATTATGGACACTAATATCACTAAAATTTAGTTTATTTATTTTATTATGAACTTTAATTTGTCAATTATTGGCTCAAAATTATAAAAAACAAGACTTCCTTATTAGCTTTGAAATGAACTGATCTGTTTTATAGGGTTGATCATCAAAGTGAGAAAAAGCTAATTAATTATACTTTTGATTCGTCAAATATGATATTCATCTAAATGGTAGTACTAAGTATGGTTTTAAAACTCATTTTGATGTCTCGTCTCGTCCATGAACGAGATCGAGTCATCTTAGATGAGTTTTTCGATTTATTTGAATTGTCTCGTTCAAGAATGACACAACCGATTGACTTCTAAGAAACACATCAGAATTGAGACGACTTGTCAATTTGTCTCATTGGTGGACGATACTGAAATGAATCAGATGAATCTTCTCAATCTCGGATGAGTTTTAAAAACATGGTACTAAGGTTTAATATCTTGTATCGAGGCAATGTTTAGGTCAGGAAATTTTTTGAAACACTCTTAGATTGGAACATTTTGTGTATTAGAAATATTATGAAACATTCTATGTTTTCAAAATATGTCTTTAAGCACAATACCACATACATAATGGGTCCCCCCCAAGAAATCTCTGACACCACCAATCAATGTGATCAAAGTTATGGTTGTAAATTTAGACTGTTCAACAAGTGGGACCCACAATTTGTTGGACCAAAGGTGTACCGGATTTGATGATCATATCAAAAGTCTATCAATATCTTTCAGCCCAAAAAAAAGACAAAAGAGTCCAACAGCAACTGTTCTATTTATTAGAAGCTTTAGCATTATGGGCCAACCCTTGAGTTAAAAACATTGGGATCCAAACTCGTAAATAAAACAAATACCAAAACATGGGAAACAGGTTTCCTCTTGAGATGGAAAAAGTGAAAATCGGGTACATTTGAACTCTTGAGGATCTTTTAACCAGGATTGTCAACGAATTGAACTAGGCCCAAAATCCGATCCGGCTTGATCCAATTGGTATGGATCAAATTTTTTATATCTGCTAACGACTCAAGTTGAAAAAGGATCCAATTCGATAAAAAGATTAATTCTAGATCAGTCCTGTCCTAATTTTATAAAGACCACATTTGATTATATTTAAGAAAATATGTAAATAAGATTATACATTTTCTTATAGTGTTAATGGGTATGAATCTCCTCGCAAGGACATCTTCAACAGTAAGCAAGGACTGATTTTATTTTTTATTTTTCTGATTTGCTTGAAGAATATTCCATTGTGGGTATCAATTATCAACTAAGGAATTACAAAAAATTTCATTAAAAAAATAATTCTCCAAGTTTTTTTGTCCTTTGATGATGGAGGTGTCTGGACTTGTAGACCCGACTAGCAAAAAGGCAATTGGTCTCTTAGAGCATCATATCTCCTCCAAATCCCTTGGGTACATACAATACCCCATGAACCACACATGGTAGACAAGACAAGATAAATCCCTTTCTGGAGGGTTGCCCTGACCACTAAATGAGTATCCGAAACCAAAATTGATACAAATCAGAATTGATGTTTGAGTGAATTACCATTACGTGAGCTGAAAATGAGTTATTTACGATTCCAGCTAACTATTCATTTTAATTACCAAAACGTGAATGATCATGTTATCGTTAAAAAAAAAATTCAGAATGATAACTAATTCGACCTTTTTAAAGTGACAATTTCACAAGTTTAAAGTGAATATTTTCAATTAGTCAGTTTAAACCCATGAAATAGTGACTTTAAAAACTTTCGAATTCATTATTGTTCATGTTTTGGTAATTAAAATGAATAGAGTTAGAATCGTAAATTCGTCAAAAGTTGATCACTTTTTTTCATAAATATCCCTTGATGTTTTATTTTGATTTTGGGCATATGTGGAAACGAACCAAATCAAAACTAACCCACTACTAGTACAAAATTTAAAACATAAAATATAGGGAAAGGTGGGGGATTGAGGTTTCATGTGCTCCCTTATGACTTTACCTTCCCCTAGCTTGCAATCCCTCTCCCCTCCTTTATAATACAAAACACCGAACATTTAGCTTTTGGTCGGTGTCGAGCAAATTAAGAGAAAAAAAAAAAAAAGAGGGGGGGGCGGTTGTCATGTCTCTCTCTCTCTTCATACTTTTGGTGCAATTCTTTTATGTTTTTGTTGATTTAGAACTTTTAGTATTTTAGTCATCAAGGCTTTGTTTCAACAGCGCAAATGCAATGTGATCCCCACACACCCACACCCACACACCTATGTCACTTTAAAGACAAAGCTGTCATGGAAAAAAAAACTGATAAATATTAGCCTCTTTTGTCACTATAAGGTAGTAAGCCTGTTTTGTCACTATAAGGTAGTAATTGGCATCTTTTGCTTATCCATCCTAATAATTCCAAAGAGTAGTAGAGACTGTAAGACAATAAATAGAGAGAAGATATAGAATCCTTAGGGTGACCCTAGGGTTTGTAAATAAACTTAAATGTGAAATAGTATTTGTGTGGGATCCACTTTGACGTAAAACAACTATTCATTACCAACACAACTAAAACATGCCACATTAGGCATGTTAGAAGCATCAAGGAAGCTTCCCACTTTTTTTATTTATTTTTATTTATTTTTATTTATTTATTATTTTTAGTGGTGGGGGATCCCTTTTAATGCCAACTTTAATCGAAAGAAAAAAAATAAACAAAAACCATCTTCTCGTAGTGATTCCTTTTCTTTTCGATCCACAGAGAAAAAATATAGGATCAATGCCACTGATTCATCATAAAAAAATGAAAAAATAAATAAATGATTTATTGAGCTGGAATCAGTAACTAATACTAATATACTAGAAAAGAATCACTAACCCTATTGATTGATATTTGGATTCACCTTCACACAAACAATTAGCTCTAAGAGGATTTCTAGTTATTAGGTTTGAGCATTTTCTTAGATATTGATTTGATTGGATTTTGTGTTCAATTCTAGTGTCTACGTACACTAATCTTTCGTGAATAAATTAAACCCAAAAAATAATCCAAATACATATGGTATGGTGGCTTAGATTCCTTTGGCTCATGAATATTGACCCAAGAAAAAACATACTACCTCAACCATGTGAGCGTAAAATTCAAAGGTCATAACTTATCCTCGAGATAAATATCAATGAGAAACGTATTATAGGGATAGTATAAATTCTAACAATGTGGTTTCACACTAAATCTTGTCTTCTTTTATTCATTCAACTTATATATATATATGGGTTCCTAAGAGAGCCAAAGGAATCTCCCCTCAGGGGCCACCAAACCTCAGGAATTTATCGTCGAAAATTACTTGGTGGTTGGTGTGTGTGAGGGAAAGCGACTACACATACCCTAAGGATCAATCAGGTATTTCAATATAGATAGATTAGAGTTGGTTTGTGCCTATTGCATGGGCATCCTCTCTAAGGCTAAAGGGATAAAAGAGGAAAAATAATAAAATTAAAAGATTAGTATTAAAAAAGAAAGATTATATTGTCACACTAACTTTTGCTAATGCCACCCCAATTCATATATAAATCACCAAATACATCTGAGATGGCAATAGCAAAAGTTGGTGTGGCAATAATAACTCATTAAAAAAATCTTTGGGGTTAAAATGGTAAAAGAGAAAATATAATAGTTAGAGGGTTATTATTAAAAAAATGGAGGAAGGGAAGAGATGAAAGACAATAAAGTTGAAATGGGTTGAAGAGAGAAGTCAATACAGTGAGACCTACACAAAAGGATGGATGAGACGTTTATCCTTCAGAACTGTAATAACGATGAGCCATATGCTTGTTTTTTATTATATAGATAGGTAGATAGATAGATAAATAAATAGATAAATCAAACGAATTACTTCTTGTTAAACCCTAGTTTGGCTTGAATTTTTAATGAGCTTAAAAATATTGAGTCCCAGACTTCTTGATTGGCTTAAGGTTAATGTTCTAATTCTTGTTGTTGTTGTTTTTTTATTTTTTATTATTATTTAAAAATATATATAAACATTTCATTTAATAAAGAATATAATCAACTTTATGGCAAAGGATTTAAAAATGTTAAGGGTATTTTCGTAAAAGAAAAAATTAACATTGGAATAGGAAAAGAACTTAGGAATCCCTTTAAATTCTTTAAGAATAATGCCATCATGAGCAGTAAAATTTCATGGAGCTGTGTCGGCCCACTAAGGAACCACCATCAGAAAACGACAAAGTGGAGCCCAACAACTCTTTTTAGACTTTTGCCCTTTAATCACATGGGTCCCACTTTTTTCATGTACGGTCTCTGATTGGGTCCCTCAAAAGGCCTACACTGAAGAAGATAAGCCCCCTATCAAAAGTCTTATTGAACAACTTGATTCGATCCTATTTTCATCAAGTTTGGATCCTAATACCGGGATCTGACAACTCATCCAATCTGACAAGGATCCGATCCAATCCTTTTTTTTTTTTTTTGTTAGGTAACTTCTCATTCCGACAACCCTAGTACAAGGCCCCAAACTGGTAATTAAAAATAGAGCTGTTATTGCCACACTAACTTTGACTAATGCTACACCAATTCCAATGTAAAGAATTGCATATATTTAGTGTGGCGTTAGTAAAAGTTGGTGTGGCAATGGTAACTCCCTAAAAAAATAAACCATACTTCAGCTTCATGAACTAAAGGAGTGTTTGGTTTGGATTTATAGATTCTGATTTTGGATTGTGAGATTCAAACTATAGACATTGATTCCAGAGTCTAGAATCTTGTTTGGCTAAACTATTTTTCCTTGAAAATAATTTTAAAGGATATTGTTTTCCTCCCTGCGCTTTTACCTTAAATATGGGAGATCATTTTTTTTTTTTTTTTGGAAACAAAATTGATACCAAATTCTAGAATTGGATCATAAAAAAGAATGAGATTATAGAATCCAGACTATTTATAAACATGCACATACAATGATCTAAAGGAACAATTATTGTTTGTTATTTCCTCACTTGATTGCTCATGAAAAACTAATTAAAAGTAATCAGGATTTGTTATGTCGATGACGAGTCCTTTAGGAGCATTGACCCTAACTTAATTTTCTTGTTTGTCCATCTAATAATATCTCTCATTTTCTTCTACTACTTCACTTCTTTCTTTTATTTTGGAATAAAAGGTCTACTTATCTTTTTATCTTTTAGTCCACAAATTATTCAAGTATTATCCTTAATCTAAGGCTAGAGCACACTTAAAGAATATCTTAACGCTAACCACAAAAGTCTTATCATGACCAATCCCGATCAACCTAAATTTCCTGTTTTATTTTTCGATTATTTACCCCGACAATGGGTCACTCTCAATATTGATGGAGCTTGTAGAGGGAACCCGACACACAGAAACGCGTGCTTTTGCACTCAACAACTTGGTTAAGTATTTGATGTTAGCATTAACAAATTTACCAATTTAGCAATTTGACACCTTCGAAAAGGACAATTAAGAAATATTTTTGAAAAAATGTGGGCAATATAGTATATTATTTGACTAGCATGGGATAGTAGGCATCAAGTACTTTTAGATTGTCTTTCAAGTGCTTACGTCTAATTCCCTATTGGTATGGCCCCTTAAGGATTCATGTTGCCTACCCCAATATTTGTGACAAGGAATTGATTATGATGATGGCCCCAAGCCTTGATAAAAGAGGATTGCGATAGGTTAACGAATAATAACGTCAAACCCTAATTAAACAAGATCCCAATTAAGAAAATAGTTTCATCGTTGTCCTCAAAGCTTTACCCTAGAGATTTGGGGTTAGTTGAACAAATCTTGTTCCTCCCTTCAGGGTCTGTTTGGCCACACCAAAAATTGTTTTAGATATCTTGAATTGAAATTTCCTTGACCTGTAGTGGTAAACCCTGAGATAGATTAGCTTTCATTTTGTTTGTCTGACATTTGATCCTAACATAGGTTTAGTTTGTATGATGTTTGTCTAACGCTAATGCAAGTTTATTATGATATAATATATAATTTATATCTAAATTTAATATAAAACTTAATCCAAAATAACTATTGAAAATAAAATTTTAAGGCAAAAAATTAAATATCTATTAAAAATAAATAAATAAATTTCATTTTCATTATTTTTTAAAATCATTTCATTTGGTGTTTGCAATTGTTCTTTGAGATATGGTGTGTTTTATAAGTAAAAGATTTTTTATTATTATTTTCAATCTTTCATTAATTAACGTCACAGATAAGAAAATTTAAAAAAAAAAAAAAAAGGCTTGATCCAAGATGAAAAATACATTTTTTTTTTTTTTTGTTTTCTTTTTTAAAGTTCTTAAAATTTAAATATCTAAATTTCTTTCACATCCAATAACATTTTTGGATGAACTCACATTGTCACATCCAAAAAACATGATCAGATGCCACAGGGATGTATAGACATAATTTTAAGAACTTTGATTTTTTTTTTTTTAAATATTATTTTTCATCATTGAATTTTCATTTTAAATTTGGGAGTTCGATAACCGTCCATTTTCAACACCTTGGATAAAACTCAAAATAGACTTTTGTTTTTTTATTTTTTAATCTAATTTTTTTCATGAAATCTAGAGGATTGGGGTATTGCATTGCCAAAAAGGTAATCATTTTGGCCCAAGGATCCTTAGTAAGATTTGAAATCTTACTATGTTAGTGAGGAAAGTGTTTTTCAATTAAGGTGAAGTAGTATGAAGAAAAAGATATTACTCTTGGAAAGTGGAATCCTACGTCTTTAGTGGGATTTCACTTTCTCAAATTTTGGTGTTACGCTAACCTTACGTGGGAGCCGCAATTTTAATTGGATTGTGAGACAAATACTAAAACTTGTGTTTAACGAGTCCGACCCTAGGGTTGGATAATATATCATGGTACACAAACACAACCTCAATTGTGTCCAAAGTAACAAAAGTCGGTTACAATCCCTATTAAAAGGCAATAAGTAAAAGTTTTAAAAGAGCAAAGGAAGATCCTATAGAACTTATTAAAAAAATTCTAAAGAAATTGCTTTAAGATAATGAAAGCAAATACGAACACATTATCAAAACCAGAAGAAAAAAAAAATGCATCACAAAAGAAGGTGATTTTAACCTCTTATCACTATATCCCAAAACATTACTCAACAAAATATTCCCCCAAAAAGAAAATTTGCGTCAAAGATCAATATCTAAATATAATGGGAAAATCAGTTAGTATTATGTTGATTATCTTGAATTCCTTTCCATGGCCACTCCTTAATTCCTGAGCCCATTATAGGTGAACTCCTATGGATGTACGATGATCACACCACATCCATGATCAGACTTTGTGATGCACTATCCTTTTTTACTATATATATCTTCTTTTTTCTATGAAGGAGGTTTTGAACTCGTACGCCCAACTAGAAAGGGCGAGGCAACTGGTCTCTTAGAGCATCATATCTTGCTCAAATCCCACGAGTACATACAACACCCCACAAATCACACATACTAGGTAAGTAGGGATAAATCCTTGTGGGTGGCCAACGAAGGGGTTTAATTCAAGACCTCTCCCTTTTTGGAGGGATGCTTTGGCTATTGCGCCCAACACTCGTTGATTTTTTCCCACAATATATAATGGGGAATGAATTTGCAATGTACATGTAATACCTTGATAAATAATTCAATGTATAAATATAATATTATACGTATAAAGGTATATTTGATAAAACATAGTTGATAACATATAGATATCAAATTTTATTTCTATCATTTTCTATACTTATAATAATTTCTTTTTTCTCTCTTTAATGATAAACAGGTAGTTTCACCCAAGGATAGTTTAGTCACTTTGAAAACATCATTATTATAAAAATATTTATCCTTTTACATGAGTTTGATGAATCCTTGTATCCAGAAAATCATAAATTAATAATAATAAAAAAAGAATCTATTTATATTAAGGATGTAATTGTTATTTTCATTTAAGTAATTTATATTTTTGGGTACTCAAATGTCAAAATTTCACTTCAAACAAAAGATAAAAGATACTTAGAGTATAATTTTATAAAATATATTAGATTTTCTAAATTTTAAGAGATATAATATTTTTTAACTATTTTGCCTTTCACATATTTTTTATGTTATCTTTGTTTTCTATGTGATTTACTTGTTGATAATCTTATATTTATCATGATAACTAATATAATAAAGTTTTACAAATAATTTAATGATATTGATGGTTTTATTGGTTAAAATTGAGAATTTTTTTGAAAAATGGTATTTTTCATCTTTTTACACAAAGTCCAACGAGGAGGGATTTTTCTAAAATTTTCAAAAGTTAAGGGGTGCTTCAACGTATTATTTTTAAATTTTAATTTTTTGTTGAATTATGGGGAGAGAAAATGAGATAGTTAATCGATACTTATCCCATAAATTTAATAATTTTAAATTTGTAAAACTCTCTCATGCCACGTTTTGCTTCCCTATTGCACAAAATCTTGATCTAAAATGTGACATGTGTTTTCATATTATATGTCGATTGCATTGACCTTTAAGAAGCTTTCATATGACTCAAAAATCAATAATTATTTTTCATGATGAGGTATGAAGTATTTGAGCCTAAATGGTGCAAACTACAGGATCAAAGCTACACCAATTTGTTGGGAACCTAAGTTCTTATTGGGAGATGAGAAAAATAAACTTTTAAATTTATAAAAACCCTAGAGGTTTCCCCAAATTCATGTTCACCTCACCCCTTCCATAATGCTTAGAGAAGCGCCATTATTTGTTATAAAAACATCATCGAAAAAGTCCCTAGAACATCTGTTTGCTGAAGTTGTTGCTCTCGGACGAAACACAAAAGTTCTTTATTTAATTAAAATCTAAAACATATTCCATTTTCAGGCCAAAATATAAGGTAGGTGTACACCTATATTTTTTTTTATCCATTCATTATAATAGTGTTATATTATTTTTTGAAGTTTCTTGGGCCTTTTTTCTTATTTGATGTAAGAAAAACTATGGATTTCTTTTTATATATCATTTATGAGAGAAGAATTCGTTAATGATGCATGGATAATAACAACGATGTTTAAAAAATTGATATTTTTTTGCATTGGTATAACGGATTGGTAGAAATTCTGATTGAGCAAGAGGAGTCAGAATGCCCTAGGGTGAAAGGCATCAAACATCTTGCGGAAGGCCCCGTGTTATATGGGTGTATGAACTAGTATATACATGCCCCGTGTTATGCGGGTGAGACCTTTGCATGAATTATCATTGCATAATATATTTTATTTATTTATTTAAATTTTTTATATCAATTACATAATATAAGATTTATAATATACTTCATTTACTCAATATGATTATTATTTAGATTAAATCATGGGTGCATATAGTTGTATCTATGGAGATTTTTCCCATGTTGTTTATTTAAGACTTTCAGATGTTCATCACGAGGATGTGCCTTAGTCGAATTTTAGAACAAATGAATTTTTAAATTTCTCTTATTTCAATTTTGATTTTTCTCAAAATAAATTATGAGAAATAATAAACCTTGTTGGGATTTATTTTTATTTTATTTTCTAAATCATATGTGATAGATCATCCTTGAAAGAATGTTTGGGTTGTTTTATAAACTTCTTTGATTAATGGATTCAGGTTATGTTCGATTGTTATTTATTTATGAATATTGAGTAAATCAAATGTTATTTGTATTTTATCCAATAAATTATTATTTTTAGAATATGCTATCATAGTAATTAAATATGAGAGAAAAATATTTTTCTAAAATTGGCAAAATCATTTAAATCAAGCAAGTATTAAATTATATACATATAGGGTGGCATTTGGAGGCCCTAAATTGAGCCAAACATTGTGCCAAACATTTTTTCAATGTATGGGTTAGGAGTTTCAGAATGGTTTGATTTTCGGTGAAGATGATCTCTATGATGAGGAGATCATTTTCACCAAAAATCAGCCCATTCTGAAACTTCTAACCCTTTAAAAATTTATTTACAAAAATCGAATGGTCCACGATTCTTCAACTTGTAAACTAGGGTTAGAAGTTTCGAAATGAGCTGATTTTTTATGAGGATGATCTCTTCACTATAGAGATCATCCTCACAAAAAAATCAGCCCATTCGAAAACTTGTAACCCCTATTTAGAAAAATATTTGGCATAATGTTTGATTTTCTTTAGGGCCTTTGAAAGCTTCCTTATATATATATATTTTGAAATAAACTATGCAAATCTAGATTTCTACTGTCTTTACAAATGAGTTCAATTTTTACCCATTTTTCTCTCAGAAATATTCTTTTTCTGTAAATGGTCAAAACATGAAACTTTTAGGTTTATGTTTTAACTTTCCAACCCCATTGACTGTTCACGAAAATACTGAGCGTGTAATCCGCAACGACCATTTCTTTAAAAGGGATCTATTCTGTCTACAATGGGACAATAACATTTGCTAATTATTTTTAAAGTTTTCTCTTATATTTTCTTCTATGACTATTGTATTTTTTTTTTTAATGAAAAATAGATTGAAATGAGAATCTAACAATTTAGAGAATGCACCATAACGAGGTGTCTCGATAATCGAATAAAATCATACATTTTAGATTACCGATGTTTACTTCTAGTATTGACTATAATCAACGTTTTTTAAGTGTTAACTATGAAATCCCTTTTGCCAAAATCATACATATTTTTTTTTATATATCTTAAATAATTTATAATTTTTTTACCTTCAATATTTGGATCTACATCCTGATTTGCCGATTATGAGTCGGGTCATGGACCTGAATTTTGGGGTATCACATTATACATGTTTTATTAATGGCATTGCTTATATTTTGTATGATTGATAGTATTTTCTTAAATAATAAAATATGTTTGATATATATATATATATATATATATGGACCAGGATCCGTATACATATAAAGCTACTCATAAAGCTACAATGTTTTTTGTCTTATATGAGCAAAAAGGTTCGGAATGGGCTGATTTTTCGTGAGGATGATTTCCATGGCGAGGAGATTATCATTGCCAAAAATCAGCCCATTCCGAAAGTTTTAGCCCCATGTTAGCAAGTTGAAGAATTTTGAACCGTCCATTTTTTGTAAACCACATTTGATGGGGTTAGAAGTTTTGGAATGGGCTGATTTTTTTGCAAGGGTGATCTCTTCACCATAGAGATCATCCTCACGAAAAATCAGCCCATTCCAAACCTTTTTGCCCATATAAGACAAAAACGTTGTAGCTTTATGTGTCTACGGATCCTAACCCTATATATATATATATCGGATTCGAAAATTTTCACTTGATTTGTATTTGGTTGACGTGACAAGGACACAGAATCATATATATATTTCTTCGAGATACACAAGGAAAAGATTAACGGTTCTGCACCCTTGCCACATTAGCTAAGTAAAAATTGAATGAAATTTTCAAGTCTGAAAATCATTAGCGTATATAAAAAGTAAATGAATACTTAAAATAACTATATTCTTATCGCATTCACACATAAAAATTAAATTTATAATTTAATAAAAATATTTAATGATTGCTTTGACGAGAGCCTTCCAACGAAACTATATTTATTGCATAATAAGTTAGAAGATCATAATCTTGAATCTTAAAAGAAAACTTTGATCCACAAAATAAAAAAGGAGAAGAGTTTCTTTAAAAGAGTTAAATTTCAACAGATCATGCAAGTAATAATATAAAAATGTGTTGTGTTGGAGTGACTTCAAGATTGTACTTCATATTGCACGTCCTGACGTGAAAGTGTGTAGGAATCATAGATTATTATTCTATAAAAATATCTCTTACTATGATTTAAGAATAGTTTCAAACTTCTAATTTGAATTCATCTATATTACCAATGCTCTTATACAAGTTATTAAAAACCCAAACATGTAAATAATCTTAAAATAAGAGATTCTTAACTGATTTTCACTCCACAAATCCTGAAATATCTAAAAATGCATAGGAGGTAAACAAATAAATTAAAAGCCTGATGGATAAAAAAATTCAAGTAAATAATTTTTTAAGAATTTTTTTTTTTCTTACAAAATCATTTTCTAAGCATTATTTTTATTGAATAAATAAATTTTCCGGAGAAAATTGATTGCTTGCACTTAAAATACGGATATAAAGCAGATTGGGTTAACATGAAAGGGAAAAAAACAAGATTTCATATGAACATCAATTCTATTTTATGTTGGACAAATTCCTAACAAACATGTCCAATTTTATTTTATTTTTCTCGAAAATTAAATTTTTTGTTTTTGTTTCGATTGTTCATGCACCTAACATGTCATCATCGACTCATCGTCCAAGATTCAAAATATTAGATATGGGGATCGGTCTATTCAAGCCTGTCACTCTAAGCTGATACGAGTCCAGTGCTAAATTGATAAGAAATGTCAAGGCTATTGTTGCTTCCCATTCCTTCATTCGAGCGTATGTAGACGGAGAAACGGATGGATTGTTGCAGTCCCGACCATCAGAAGAGGTGAAGCGATTCGAAGAGGACATGACATAGGAATAAAATCCAACCAAATATATTCTATCACTATTGGTGGGGAAGCCTATATTTTCAATTGGCATGTCGTGGTCGGGATAATGAGACCATAATGTGCCCATATAAGTTATGTTGTCTCCTTCAAAGGTACATAAAACAGAAATATATATAATAAAATCAAAGTCCCATCTAAATTTTTTGCAGTTCATTGAACTTAGGGCTGTCGATGGACTGGTCCAGATTGGTTTGGATTGGGGTTGATCTTTGACCAATCTGATAATAATTGGAAATTTTTTTTTGGATCCAATCCAATATTGGATTGGATTTTTATGGGATATGAACTTTATATTATTTAAAGAAAATATATAATATAATTTACATACTTTCTCTGATTGAAATATGGTTGATCCAGAGTTGATTCAATAGGTTATCAAATTGGATCTTTATTGAAACCCAAATCCTCTATCCATATCCTAAATTGGAAAGGATTGGATTTCAGGTCTGATCCGATCCATTCACAATCCTAAGTTGAACTATTTCTAAATTATGTCTTCTGTTAATTCAAGGATTCATATTTGTATACTATATGGACAATGTTGGTTCGGTTAGGAACAAATTTTTTTAATAGGGTAATCTAGAAATACCCCTTCAGATATGAATATTTGAGATACCCCCCTAGACCGTCGTTTTCTATGAGAATGATCAAAATAATACCCTCCTCTTCAACCTATTGCTGAAAATTAAATCCTTTATTTTCCTCCTTCCCCTCAAAGCTTTGTTTCATATGGTTCCCATGAAAATGCGATATTCAGAATTATTATTATACATTTTTCCTTATAATTCAATTTCCTGTTCAAAATGATTTTCTAACTTAGGAGAGAAAATGTTTTCCCATCCCATCCTTTGGAAAAATGATTTTCTCATCACCTAATGTTAATCTCTAATGATTACCCATCAAACTAAAAACCAACTTTGTAACCCCTAAAGGGTCAGGGAGATCAGATATGGCAAAGACCATGCCTCAGGAAGCAGAGGTTTTGAATTTGAATTCCCCTTAAGGGTCACCCTTAGGGATTTATCCCAGTAATTATCTGGTGTGCTTGTGCGAGACTTGGATACCTTAATTTTTTTTTTAAACAATGAAAAGGAAAACTTATTTTTGATATTTTCCTAGATGCAATCATACGGTGGAATTCATTTTCCCTAGACCAATTTTCCAATGATGTCATATTCTCTTTAAAAACGAATTCCTTGCAACCATAGAAAGTTTTTGCATCTACAAAAACCGTTTATTCTCCAACATCTTCAATTTTAGGGTAAGAATGTTCATTTATTTGAATCTTGCTTCTTTTTTTCCTCCTCTCAAAAATCCTTAATTTATTTGACAGAGTCAGCTTTATTATTTTCTTTTCATTTATTTAGAAAACAAAATAGTAAAAAAACCAAAACCTAAAGTTGAAGATGAAGGGCTTTGGGGGTGCAAAATCAGAATGAGACCATATTCAATGTGGGTATGTCATAATTTGTAAATGCCGGGGTATCTCAAATACTAACCAAAATCCCAAGGGGTACATCTAATTTTTTTCTTCTTTCATATATATTTTCTACTCAATCCTAGAGATATGGGCCATATGACCATGAGTTGTGCCCTTGTATTCTAAAAATATAAACATTCTTGCAAACATATGAGAAATATATGAATGGGACATTCAATTGGGATTTTTTTTTTTATTATTTATAATTTCTATTTCATTTTACTATCATAAATTGTAAATTAAAACAACAATTAGCAGGCGTTGATACTTGGTCGCCCCTTCGCAAATCGCCACAAATTTTTATCGGTGCTTGATTGCCTTGTATCAACCATGTAGATCCCCGTAAATTTTTGTAGGCCTCCATGATTACCCTTAAAAAATCTAGCAAAACTCCGTTGAATTAGAAATGCCGACAAACCTTTCAAGATGCCAAATATTGCTTTTTTGCAAGCATACCGATCAAGGGATGCAAACATCATTTTGAGTATAGTCACGAATTTCACTGAATTTTTGAAGTTTTTAAATAATAATGGCTGAAAATTGGTTTGGCAAATAAATTACAGATTAATCATCTGAGTCGAGAAAATCAGTGTGTTTCAAAAGTTTGTTGATTAGCATTAAAGACTTACAAATTTACCAAAATTTGGCAATTTTTGGCTTATCCCACCACCCAAAATTTTCCTGAATTAATCTAAATTACTGAGCTGACCCCTCACCGAATGGTTGTCAAATCCAAAATTGATTACTATGTTTTTTACATAGTAAAAAATTCTCTGAAAATTTCCAAAAACTCACCTTTTGTTTCAACTACAAAAGTTGGATATAAGAGATCAGTAAATCTCTAATGATCAATCACCAATCAAATCCAAGACATCTATCACAAATAATATCTTACGCCAAAGTAACAGTTGGTACCGACATATATCAAATAAATGCTCAAGTACATGTAACTAGAGATTATGCAAATTTGACTAAACTTTAAAGTTGATATTTATGACATTTTAATCTTCTAGTCGAAAATCGGATCAACTAAAGATTTTGGAGAACATCGACTTGGTGGGCCTGCGTTCCCCTAACCAGTGTTGCATATGAACTCCAATAGCGTCCAAATACAAGCTACTCCTACCATGGAATCCAACCGCCTTCCCCTCTGTTGTCGTAGATGTGAAAAATGTTCCAATTTCCTCGCCATAGGGACCATACTTCCCTCTACTTGTATAAAATGTGAGAGATCTTATAACCTTCATTCGATCATCCCTATTTATCGAGCCTAAATATCCACAAACACATGTAACCACTTCATGTGGGTACTCGAACGAGATCTAAACATGAACACCCATTAGAAATTAGAAAGATTAAAATGAGAATCAATTAAAATCATGAATTAAAATAGCTAATAAAACATGATTTTTTTTTTTTTTTTTAAATATTTAATTTTTTTTTTACTTTATTTGTGATTTCTCCATTGCCGCCATGCCTTACGGACCAAACAGATTGTCCATTTCTATCGTACTCGATCTGTATCGAACAAATGGCTTCTCCTCTTGTCAAGTAAATCTGCTTAATTCCAGTATATACTCCATCATCCCATGGCCTACCTCCTTCCCCACCCCATGGACCTGGCCCACATGGAGCTGGTTCTTTTACCACTCCATAGCTGACCTGAAAAATCAATTAATATAAACTCATTTGAAGTTGGATCATATTCTAAAGTCCTATATAAACTCTAATACCTTTAATAAATGTATCTAAAAGGCAATGGTTTTTGTGTGTACGGTGAAAAGTAAAAGGTTTTATTGTCATTGTCCATGACATTTTGGGTCTGAGGCCTATACCCATAGCTCTGTTTGGTTTGAGTTAATGGGATCAAGCCCAACTTACCCATAAAAATAAATAATAAATAAAAAATTGAGTAAGACTAATCTGGCTAATATAGTAAAATTTCAAATCTTAGTAGGGGTTGTTGGGCCCACATGGATTTTCACATTGGCAATCCACCACCACACCCTTCTAGACTTCATGAAAAACACATATTCAAATAAACAAAATAAACTGAACTTGATCTCAAATTTAAAATTAAAATTCAATGGTAAGAACCAAATTTCTTTTTAATTTTTTTTCCTAAGATCTTAGAATTTTGTCCTTTATAACAGATCATGTTTTTGTAGAGAAAAAGATGAACAATCGAATTAAGAAACGAATTGAAACAAAACACAAATCACACACAGACACAAAATTTTACGTGGTTCTCTCAAGATTGAGGTACGTTCACTAATCACACTGATTCCATTATGACAAGAAAAACTCACAGTTATAGACTATACCTTTCACCAAGAATATATAAATTCCCCAAGAAATCTAACTAAGATTTTACATAATGATAATAAAGTTAAAAAAATATCCTTAAAAACTTTTCTTGTTAACCAATCCTAACAGGCTCTACAAACCACAACAGTTTTTGGATGCCACAAGGTGGTGCAGGGTAAGGAAAGTGTTTTTCTAACATTTTTATCAAATTTTATAAAATTATTGAAGAACATAACATCATAATGACAATAAAACCCTTACTACTTTTGCGACTAGAAGATAAAGAAAGAGAACTGCTATTGCCACCCCAATTTTGCTAATGCCACCCCAAATGTGTCCAATTCTCTGATGATTTACATAGGAATTGGTGTGGCATTCCAAAAAGTTGTTGTGGCAACAGCATCTCTCTATAAAAATGGAGTTAGTGGTTGCTTCCATCCAATGCTAGACATTAGCATTTTCCTATATTCACATATGTATATGTATGAAGAGATAATTATGATTAGATGTTAGATAATTAAGATTGAGAATCATCACATATTACCTCCTCTCCGGGACCTCGTTTTGCTAGGACTAGTTTATTAGACCATTGAGGATTATCCATCTCAGAAACCCCGGTGTCGTTTATGCTGAGCGAGATATTACGGGAAGGTTGTGGTGTCGATACTTTCCCTTCAAGCACATGAACTCCGATGCTATCTATCAACCATCCCTTCTTCCCAAAGAATCCTACAATCATTCCTTCCTTCAAGTTAGAGGAGAAAGGGGTCCCTTGTTCATCTCCATATGGTCCATATTTCTTTTTCGTCGTGTGAAATGTAAGAGATTTGATCACACTAGGACCCATGTACATAAGTGGTCCAAAATAGCCTGTAATGTGAGTCAAGGCTTCGAATGGATAATCAAAAACTATCTGCATCATAAGAAACAATGAGAATTGTGAATGACATACCCCACATACAATCATAAAGGAAACACCAAACATAACAAAATCTACAAGGCTTGGAAGTGTGCCTCTATGTTCATGGATGAGATGCGAGGGATTTACCATCTTTGAGAAAGAATTTAAGTCCCAAGATTTCTCGTTAAGATTATTTTTTAGGAATAGAGCTAGTTTAATCAAGGAACTTCCTCTTCAATTATTGTATTCATGTTATAAAAAACAACACAATAGCTCATTAAATGGAGGGATACTACTAGGGCTTAAAACAAGTTGGGTTTAGGCCGGATATGAGTATATCCATATCTGTATTCAAATTTTTTATTCGAATGTAAGGATGGATCAGTATCCGACTTGGATCTGACTCGGGTTAGGGGCCTTCAACCCGTATCTTACTAATTTTTAAATTCGGATATACTTAAAGGAACCAAATTCGGATTTGGATCACTCAGATTTCAGATAAAATCTTACCCATTTTAAGCCCTAGATACTTCTTAGCAAAAGAAAATTAGTAACTAGTAGTCCAATATTTAATTGTTAGTAAAGAAAGTCTAAGACCTTTCAAACCTTGAAACCTTGAAACCTTTCTTCCTTATTCGAATCATAATTTTGTAACTCTACAAACAAGTTAAGTTATGTTCAAGCTGAAGGACCCAAAAAAGTGAGAAAAAGACCCAGAAGAACTTGGATGGAGAACAATGAAAGTAGTTATGAACTGACTCCCAATAATAGAAGACTTGGCTTTGAACATATTGAAATGAATGAACAAAATTCATTTTGCTAATCCTAAATCTACGGGATAAGACTTTGATGTTATTTGTATACCAAACATTCCCCTTATTTATACTTGGTCATCAATATAGAATGTTATTTTTGTTATCAATATCACCAACTAGGTTCAACACATCTATCACGTCAAATTAAAATACCATACAATTAATTTTAATTTACTAAATGAATGATAATTGATGAATTCATCTTTGAAAGAGCTTCTCTTACCTTGTCTGATTTAATCCCACCAGATCCACCATACTTGTTTCCCCACACATCTTTCCCATTTTGATCGTAAAGAACTTTTATAGAATTAATACAAGTGGTTCGTGTTAAATTAACTTGTCGAACACCCGTATGCACACCATCATCGAACATGGTCCCACCATTACCACCCCAAGGTCCGTAGGACACAGTGCCACCTTCGAAATAGGCCGACCCCTTCATAGAATTTGAAGGTAAAGAAAGAGGCTGAAAGTACAGCTATATCATCAGAATGAATGAACAAAAGACACAATGTGAAAAAAGCCCAAATTTGACAGTCTAGGCTGTCAAATTTTATAAAATTCGATGGACCAAGGTGTCAAAATTTTCATTGTCAATTTTTTTTTTCCACAGGTTGAAACTGTCACATAAACGAAGGATGGGACAAATTCAACAGCTCTAAACTGTCAAATCTGGGAACATCAAGAATTTTAACGGTCCTAAACCATTAAAATTCAGTTTCTAAAATTCGTGGGCCTTGGTCGGTCAATTTTCTTTTTTTTTTTTTCAAAATTTTCAATTTTCACATAGTGAGACTTGTGCTAATTCTTTGGTGATTTACATATGAATTTGGGGTGGCTTTAGCAAAATTTAGTGTGACAATAGAATCTCTCTTAATTAATGTAGGCAGATTTCTCACCTTCCCCATTGATTCATCTTCACTACGGCTCGAAATTTGCTTCGAAAAGTTGTTTGAAGTAACCTTGTTATCTTCCTCTTGTCTTACAGCAAGAACGATATGGAAGCCTTTACCAATACTTCCTTGGACTACACTATAACCAATGTTATCGGGGGCATTGGCAACAAAGCTTTGTGATGATCCTAGAGCTTTGGATGAATTTGATTTCTTAAGTGGCTTTAAATACACTCCGATTGAGTCTAAGTACCAACCAGACCAACCATGGAATCCAACAATCTTGCCGCCCGTCATTGGAAATGAGAAATGGGTTCCTTGTTCGATACCTATGCGAAGGTGAAACGCCCCGAGAAAAATCATAAAGGCAATAAAAATAATAGAAGAGAAACATAACAACAAGATTTACATATGGTTTGACAATTTACATACCAAATGGTCCATATGTTTTTTTGTTGCTTTGGAAAGTAAGCGATCGAACAAAGATAGGACCCCATGCGTTAATACTACCATAGTATCCGCTGATTGAAGTGAGGAACTCATCAGGAAAATCAAGCTTGATCTACAATTTGGTAATTAATCGAAAGAGTGAGCGAGCGAGGGCAAATTTTTTAATGATTTATACATATAGTAAAGTGCAATAAGAGGGATTGAATTCTATTAATTACATGATCCTAATAGGATTTCTATAGAAAATAGAAATCTTGACTAATATTTTTAGAGAGATCAAACATGGGAGGCTCAAATTTCTTAATATTTCGAATCTTTTTTATCAAATAATGTTTTTTCTGAGTTGACTCAATCAAGTTAAACATGACTTAGTGACTAAATCAACTCAAAAAATTAAACGAGTCGAGTCATGTCAACTCCATGGAGTTTCAAGTCAACTCAATAAGTTCTAAAATATAGATGTGACGCATGGACAAAAATGTGGGTCCTTTCTTGGGCTGGGTTTTAGCCTGGCGTGAATCTTTGTGGACTGGGTTTGTGAGTTTGTGCAGAGCCTCTTCAATTATTGTAGGCTAGGCCTTAGACTGAATGGGCCTGATTATAACTGGGTTATTTATGACCCGACCCATTGTCATGCCTGGGTGCAACTTGGTTCCGTTTGGTGTAAAATCAGATTCAAACCGACATAGATCAGTTCCAGTAAATGTGAACTAGAACTTATCCGAATTATCCATAGAATTGAACCAAACCCAACTGAACTAAGGCCGGTTGGTTCAATGGGTTGTCGATATCCTGAACATGAAATTTCATATAATAAGTCGTTAATCTATCCAAAAAAAAAAAGTCATTAATCAATGACTTAACACCTAAAACGGTTCTCAGTTTGGTTTGGTTCTATACAAACCTGGACTGAGAATTGGAACAAATTGATCATTTCTCCGTGATCTTAACGGCAAGAACCAAACTAGCCAAAAACCATCAGATTGGTTTGGTTCTCAGTTTGCACCCCTACTTACTATAAAGAGATCCACTAGTGGGCTGGACGAGTCAATTCTGATTCGTCAACTCACTTGATTCACTGAGTTTTAAAATCCTATTTAAAACAAAGACTCTTTAGAAGCCGAGCTAATGGAGTGGACCTTGTCCGTTTTGACGCCACCCGCTCCACCATGCTTCTCTGACCATACGGAACTCCCTTTCTTATCGTACTCCACTTGGATGGAGTCGATTCCAGCCGTATGAGCTATCACCAACTGTCTTATTGTTGTGTAAACTCCGTCGTCCCAACGTACTCCCTCTTGGCTTCCCCATGGCCCAACACAAATTGGGTTCTTCTCGTACTCCTCGCTACCCTGTTCCACCATCATTGAAATTGTTTTATAAATGTGAAAAAAAAATTATTTTCGATAGAATTTTTTTTTCTAGAAAATATGCTTTAATCGCAAAGCATTTTCCTTAGGGAAATCTTGTTAGACAATATTTTTTTTCCATCAAGACAAGGAAATTTTTTTGTTGGATATTTATTTATTATTTAAAAAAATTTACGAAAAAAAAATTGCTTTTCTCCATTTATAAATCACATTTTTCTAAAATAATTATTTTTCTTCATTGATTCTAAACAAGACAATTAAAAGGGGTTCGATAAAACTCAATAAATGAAAGTGTCGTGATAATCTAATGTCCCCCCTCTAACTTACATCCCCATCATAGAATTGTAAATCATTTGCCTTGGGATACACAAGAAAAAGATTTATGGTTCTACATATCCCGAGGCAAATGATCTATGGTTCTATGATGGAGGTGTAAGTCAGACGGGATGTCAAAAAATCATTATTCTAAATGAAATACATAAGCCTAAGGATTTTCTTTTGAATGCTTTGGGAATTATCTAACTTGAGTTATGGGTGCAAATGGTTTTGCTTTTCAGAATAAGAAGAAAAAAAACCGAATCAAATCATAGTTTAATCAAATTGACAACTCTTTTGATAAACCTCTAGTGACTTTTCTTTTCAACCATTCAAAATAGAATCGTCCAGTATGATATATAAAAATAAAAATATACTCAAACGATAGTAGTAACAACGTCAATAATATCAATGAATTACCATTTTCATGAGGAGTTACGTTGGAGAAAGAATATTTTTCCTAAAAAATATATTAGTTTTTGGATTAAAAAAAATGATTTTCCAATGAAAATACATTATCATTATCTATAAATTGTGTTTCCCTAAAAAAACATTATTTTCTCTTATAATCTTTATAAATTCTCTCATTAAAACAACAACATTAATGAGAGCAACTCCAACAAGAATAATATTAACAATAACAACAACAACAAATATTTAAATAAATTACCATTTTTCACTTAAGAGAAGATAGATCAAACTGGGCTATGAATGCAGATTAATGAGTGATGGTGCGAGTTGAAAGAATGAGTGTTTGGTTGTAGAGTTTCCTTAAAACTATGTTATAAATTAATGGTGGAGGAAAAGCTTATTCTAGATTCCATAATTATAGAGGAAAGGGTGGAGAATCAGAACCAAGGGAAATTAAAACAAAAGTGGCTTTATTCTTATAAAAATTCCAACCATTCACGGTGGAAATTTCGCATAATTTCTCTCATTTTCACAACAAAATATTATTTTTTCTGTAATATATATATTTGCTGATTGTGATGTTAAGGTATATTATAGAAAAGTAGAGGGAATAATGCTTTGGATTTAGAAAAATGGTGCATACTTTTTCAATCTAGACCGTCCAATTAATGAGGTGACCCTCATTTTTTACATTTCCTAGACAAAAAGATCAAATCAATATATAGTATTAATGGGCCCGTTGAGCCCAAATTTTATAAATTTTGGCATGTCAAGCCTTACCCATCTCTAGATTGGATCGACTTACATTCGAGAGAGAGATTGGGCTGTAACCCATGACTTAGGGATAAGATTCTGTTTCTAAATAATTGGTTTGATGAAATTTTCTCATAAATCAAAAAAACCTGTATAAAATGAAAATTTTTAGGCCCACCTGAAAAATGCTGTAAATTCATCTTTCCGTCATGAATTTCTGCAAAACTTTCTGAATTTTTGCAATGCAAAAAAAATTACAACAAAAAAGCTTCGCAAAATTTTATAGCTTTTTTACATCTTGGGTTTGGGCCCAACCTTCGAAATATTGAAAACTACAGGCCCATGCCTTGCTAGACATGTCTCTGGACTTTGGTGTCCAACATGCAAAGAAATGGAAGTTTGTTTTTTTGATAACGTGGTATCCATGTAGACAGAGGGTCCGGCCCGTATCTGGGCTTTGCCAAGTCCAAAGACCATGGTCACGTTCAAGGACTAGTCCTGGGGCACGTACAACATCTGCACATCACACGCAACAAGTAATAGAGTACTTATCAGGATTTCCAACCTAAATTATTGTTTTTAATTCAATTTAATGATTTTTAAATTAATTAAGTCATATTATATATTTTTAAACTAATTTTGGAGAATGATTTTTAAGTTAATTAGGTCATATTACCAAATATTTGAGGAGACTAAGTCGACACATGAGACTCAAGAAGCAATTAATTCATAGTATTGGAGTCAACTACGAAAACCCATGTCAAACGTGTGAAGAAGAAATGAACATGGAAAATTAACAGAAGAATTTTCGTGTATAATTTTGATTAGCAAGAAACAGGTGGAACAAAGTTCAAACACTATACAATTTATCATGAAGGATTTGGATTTATTAATAGAGACCAATCTCTACTCTCTTGATCTCTTTCTGAAATCTTTCTTTATTTTTCTCTCTTTATTTATTTAGTTATTTTAATTTAGTTTACATTATTTTCGATAATTGGAAGAAAAATTTTTGTGCAAGATTTATTTAAACTCAATAAAGTTAAGTGTTATGTTCATTCTTTTTTCTTTATTGTATAGAATATTTCTTGGCCAATCTCCCAATCTAGGGAGATTGATGAAAGAAAGATTGTTAATTATTTCAGTTATTTTTTAAGTTCTTGAAAGTTTTAATGTTTTAGTAGATTACTCTTCTTAAAACCTTGTTTCTAAAAAGTTTATTTAGTTATTTTTCTTTATCTCTCATCTTGGATCTGATTTGTTACTATTGGAGAAATCTATTATATCGGATGTTCACTGTATCGTAGAATCATTGGGAGATAGTATTACTCAAAATAAAAGTAATCTTAGCCAATTAGTAATTATAAAAGTTAGATTTTTAGTGCCAAGACTTCCAAATCAAGAACCTTTGTCGATTTCTTGATTTGAGTTATACAAAATAATTTAAGAATAAAACTCATTTTAATTAATTATCCTTGATGAATTAAGTCTCTTTAGATACTTTTCAATTAAGAGTTTTTAGTTAAATTTATTAGTTTTACTTTTTAAAATCTTAGTTTTCAAACATTTTTTTATAGAAAATTGGTTACTTCAAAAAAGTTTTGGATATTTTTCCAATGTTATAAATTCTTTCCTTTTTTCCCTTTATGTATCAACCTTTATTTGGCCTATCAAGTTAAGGTTATAATTTTATTTGTTCGGAAAATCATAATGAGCGACAAGTGTACTGCAATCAATCTATGGACGAGTAATGGGTCTTTAAAGTAACCCATGATTGCAATCAATGCATATCGTTTAATATTATTATAAATACATTATTCATTTACAAAATGAAGATTGTTTTTGTTTTCTTGTTTATATAAAAATTTATGCATATTATAATTGAATGAATTTGACTACAGGAATGTCTTGGCAAAACAAATTACAAGGTGCCAGTATATTTTGGCAAGGTGAAAGTCTAATTTACTTTCCAATTAAGGATTGAATTAGGGAGAGTTTTCGATGGTATGGTATATGGAAGGGAGTATGGCGTAGAAGACATATGATACCGCCATGACTCACATTGTTAATTTGACTAAATTAAATACAATATTATTATTATTATGTATCTATCTCAATTAAAGTTATTTGACATTTTAAAATTGTGTACTAATGTCAAGTTTTTCTGAAAAGGAGGAAATCCAATAAAAAAATTTCAAATAAAAGTTTTTTCAAATAAAAGTTATTTGACATTTTAAAATTGTGTACTAATGTCAACTTAATTGTCTTAATAAGCCAAGTGGGAGAATACTGGACCTTTGGTCCGTTGGGTGGCTCATTAAGCCTATTTCCTCAGTTTTGCCTTTTCTAATTAAATTAGGGGTTTACACAAAAATAATTATGTCTATAACGTATGGAATGATTGAGAGTTTCTCTGAAATCCTATAGATACGTATTAAAAAAACTTACAATAATTACATTTAAACCCACCAGTTTTAAATTTTAGGTAAAAACCCTTAATCTATGAAAAGAAATTTCATAAAAAAACAAGGGATAGATGATGTCATATATATTTATTTTTAACGTGTAAGGAACACATGAACAAGTAATTTAGAGGGATTTGATTTTCGATTGACTCTTGTTCAACTTAATTGCATTTTATACTTTGTTGATTTGTTTAATTTTCAACGAGTAAAGAATATTCTACGCGTAAGGAACATATGCACGAAATGACCCATGGCATAGGCACGGGCATCAGCTACATCGATTCTTACATTCTGACGTGGTGGTGCACACATAACCATAGATACTTTTCGCTCATATCTCGATGAAAAGCATCTATGGTTATGCATGCACCACCGTACCAAAATGTAAAGTCGATATACATTTTAATGTTACCTCAGCATCATCCATATTTAAAAGTTAATTTTGTAAATGGAGCACCTTGTAAGCAACAATCCACTTGCCAAAACTATGCTAATTGGTGGTTCAACAACTTGGTTCAAGTTCAAAAAAGTTTTTATTTTTATTTTTATTTTACTCAATTTTTTCTTGAATCCGAGTTTTTCCATGAAATTTAGAAGTTTGTGGTGTTGGATTTACAATGTGATTATCCCATGTGGGCTCAACAACCCTTAGTAAGATTTGAAATTGTACTAAGTTAGTAAGGCTAATCTGATTCTTTTCATACCCCAAATTCTCATTTTGTTGCATTACTTGGAAAATTGATTGCAAAATCTTGAATTAGAATCACTTTTTTTTAAATAACATTTCTATTAATGAGGCCCATCTAAAAAGGAGTTGCACCGTTGTAGAGTGTATTTCAAGGAAAGGAGAGCCCTTTGCATAAAGTCATCATTAATATTTTTAATTATACATTTTTTGATTGTGTATTAAAAAATTGGATGAATGTTTATTTATTTATTTTTTGTATTTTTTGTATTTTGGAGGTCATCTTGACCTTGTTAATTTTTTTTTTATTTCTATAAATTTTGCTTCAAAAGATAAAATTAAAAATAAACAAGATATGAAATATCAGAGTCGTTCGAAATTGACTTCCTTCGATACTGTGCTCAACACTGATGTAGCAATATGAAGAGAACCATAGATTTTTCTCCTCAAGATACAAGGAGAAAAATCTATGATTCTTTTGCACACTACTCATCAGCACATTGTCAAGCGTAGTATCGAAGGAAGTCAGTTCAACATTTTCCAATAGAAGTGTCGAAACATTAATTCAGTGCAACAATACAAGAAACAAAATGCAAAATTGCGAGAAATGGATCCTACATCGATTTTAATTTTAGCCAATTTCTTATGCTTATTGTGAACTTTTATAATCTAAATCAAACCTTAACATTGGATTAGAAAAGTGGGACAGATTTATCGTGGGTCTATGAGTCTATCTTAAGTGACAACTCAATGAAATAACATGGGCTGCTTACCGAAGAATCCGACAATCAATGGGTGAGATCGTCAGATCTGATTAATTTAATTAAAAATATGGATTATTATTTGAATGGTGATTGATCATGAGATTAGGGAGTGGGGCTAAGAAAAAAATTAATACAGATTTTTAAATAGAGAAATTAAATTAACACACCAACTTTTGCTAATGCCGCCTCAATTCATCTGTAAATCACTAAAGAGTTAACACACATCTCTGGGTGGCATTAGTAAAAGTCAAGTGGTACTAGAAGATCTCTAAACATATTAGGATAATGCTGGAGTAACGTAGTGGTGCACCCATCACCATAGATGATTTCATTGAGATATGAGTGAATAATAATCTATGGTTATGAGTGCACTACATCAGAATATCAGAATTGATATACATTTCAATGTTACTCCAGCACAACTCAAAATATTAAGATAGGCGTGCAACACACAGAATCATGATGTGACATCGTTGTTATTATTCCAAAGGACATGTGTATGCTACACACTCTCTCATATCTTGGGGTGGTTTTAGTAACATTTGGTCTGGCAATAAAAACTCTCTTAAAAAATGTGACTCTGGTATTATTCAAAGGAAAATGCTGAAATGAATTTACTGCGATTCTCACAAGTCTGACGTGGGATGTGCACATAATCATAGATGTGTTTCCTGGCGATACAAGTAAAAATCATATATGATTATGTATGCATGTCCACGTCAGAATTGTGAGAATCACAGTAAATCCTATGTCACCCCAGCACGACTCTTATCAAACCCAGGATCGAATGTCAAAATTAAGATTAAAATCTGATCCAGTAAGCATTGGGTTAGGGTCAGATGAATCTAATTTAATTTGATTTGATATACAAAATACCAATACTAATGTTATAGATCTAAATAAAATATAATATATTTACATAATTTCTCACATTTTGTTAGAATTCTATCAAATCAGAATATGATTGATTCAGAATTGATCCAATAAGTTATCAAATTAGTTAATATTGGAAATCATATCTGAAATTATAGGATAGGAACATATAAGATTTTAAGTTAAACTCCTAAGTCATTGATTGATTCGACTCATTAGAATTGGAGTTGGATCGAGTTTTCTTTAAAACATATAAAGAATAGAATCCGACAAGTCTTACTAAGTTAATAAGGATTTCACCCTAGGCTTTAGGACCACCTATGACACACCCATAACTATCAGTCACCAATTGTGCTTATAATTCATTGGTTAGTGAATTATACAGCCTATTTTTTTTTTTTTTTTTTAATTATACAACCTATTTGATGGTATATAGCTAATAATAAATAATTCTGTCTATTTGAAAGAAATTATCTCTAAATGCATTTAGTGACATTAGTTGGAATAATTGAATATCCAACAATTGAGTTATATGAGAAGGAAAAATATAGATTGTTTTGGGATCATTCCTTGGCCCTTGAGAAGTCCCTCGAAAATTAATGCATTTGTTGCGAAAATCAACCATTCAGACTTCTCTCACTTTTTCCATGATTCTAACTTATACATTAATAACTTAAATGAAACCCATTACCTAATGTATGTGAGAGAAAGTTTTCACTCAAATATTGGAGGAAATTGAATGAGAACTGGTGAGTTAACGAGCATTGATATAATTGAAATCGAGAACCAAACTAAACCTTATGTAAGTTTAGTTCAGTTCCGAATTAGCATTAAATTGAATCATCCTTTTTTGTTTCATTTCCTTTTCTTCTTCTTTTTTTCTCATAATTTTTGTGTTAGTTATTTGTGCATGTAATGTACTGAGCATGCTAATTAATCTAAAAAAGAGTTTTTTAATATTATAAAAAATTTCAAATTAAACCATAAGTACTAGAAAATTCATCAAATTTTCTATATAAGAAATTACTAAATAAAACTTTTTACTTATGAAATTGGGTTTATAGCAGGTTTCATAAATATTAGAAAAAATTGTTGTTTCAGTAGTTTGGAGTAATTTTTCCATATTTTCAAATGAGAAGATAACATAACAGTATTTTCGAAAAAATGAATGAATTAAATCACAAACCACCAAACAAATAAATAAAAATGATTATATGTTTAAATGGAAGGATATGCAAACTTAAAGAAGCTCAAATCCGTATTTCATCCTGAAATGTATGATCTTAGACATCATAGAAAATATGTACAATTTACATCATATTGCATACATATGAGAACAAATTACATTATGTGTTCATTTCTTTAAACTAAATTTTTGGCAAGTAATGTCTTGACATGAATCTTATTTTCCTCTTTACTGTAGATTGTCTCTACTGTCATTCAAATAAAAAAAAGTACTCTCCATTGTGACTATAAACGGTCACTATGTCATAATGTGCAATAAATGACTGTCCATAATAGCCGTGTTTCATTTGCGACTAACTATAAATGTCAGGAAAAACGACGGTTTTAGACAATCGAGAAAAATGACGATTTTTAGACAGTCGAAAACAATGACAATTCTAAACAGTCGGGAAAAACGATTGTTCTAGACCATCATTTTTTTTGGATTTATAATTAAAAAGACAAATTAAATTTTGGCCATGTTAAACTAGGGTATTAATGCACATGAGGATATCTAATAATATGCTAAACTTTTGGCCAAAAAGTAGACAGAAATTTAAAAGTTCTTAAAATTAACAAACAAATTAAATTTTCTCATAAAACAAAATTTCTCCAAGAAATGATGAAAATATATCAATAAAAAAAAATAATGAACTAAGCTAGAAAGTATTGAATCATCTGTAGGTCTAATTTTATACTTTAAATTTGTGTGTCTCTGTATAACTAAAACGAGAGTTTTAAAGCAAATTAACAAACCTGAATATTCGTGTGTAAGGTTTGATACCTAAAGCTCGAAATCCTACTTCTCTATGATCTGATCACCTTAAAGCGTGAATAATCCCTTCCTAGAATCGTCTTCAACATATTGTCCCGGCAGATCATTCCAATGTCAATAGACTGCATAAATCTGTGATTGAAAGGGAATGCAAAAATTACAACAATATTGTTTTGTAATCATAATTTAATCTAAAGCCAACTATTTTGAACTTTTGATGAAGTCTAGACTGTTTAATTAAGACAAAAACAATGATAGTAACTTGTAAGTTACCACATCAATCTTAGCCATTAGACCATTGAAAAAAGAAACCTTAAATAAATTATGAGGAAGATAATTTACAAATAAATTATTTCAAGAATTTTGTTCTGACAAAAACATATCAAACATTAAGACACACAACATCCTCCCACACCCTTACCCATGTGTATACACACACAAAAGAAATTTAGATAGAGTCAGGTTGTTCAGGGAAGGAAAAGGAATATGCCCCTACTCTATCCCTGTTGAGGTGGATTTATAAATTCCAGTCAACTATAAATTCAGTATCCTACAACATTTTTAACCTACACTAATTATAAAAAAAATTAATTTGAGAAGAAGAAATCAGTAACAAGAGTTGCATATGTTTCCTCATGTACAACTATAAAGCCAACTCAAACTGATGTGAGCACAACAACAAAACTACAAATGTTATTAGAAATATAACCTAAATCAGAAAAAAGAAAATTTCATATTTACAAATCAACAATTCACCTCAAAGAATAAGTCAAATAGTGTTAGCTGTCTCAGGCCAACCAAGCCTAAAAAGGAATAATACCGTCATTTGGAAAAATTACCAAGAAACACATAAAAGACCCATACCCACCATGCCCCCCCCCCCCCCACACACACATCCAAACATACTCACACACACACACACACACACACACACACACACACACACACACACAAATGGGATTTAACTTTGCTTACCATTTGATGAGATATTGAAGTTGTCCCTTTTACCCTATCCATCCATCCAAAGTCAAAAAAAATAAAAATATATAATAGCAACAATAAAGAGGAATCAGAATTGAGAGAAAGAGATGAGAAATAAGGATTTATTAAGGTGAGGAGATGATGATGGAAGTAGTAGGTGAGTATTACCTTGCAAACCCTTTTCGTCCTCACGTCTTCGATTTCAAAAAATCCATCAGCAAGTTTTGGCTGCTCTTCTTCTTCTTCTCCCTCATCCTTTTCTTCATATTCTTCTTCTTCCTCATATTCCTCCTCCCTATCCATCACTAGAACCTCCTTCTTGTAAACACAGGCAACAACCAAGGTTGCAGCAAATGTAGCAACACCTCATGCTTTTGTTACTAACATTGCCTTACTTGGATCAATGAATCAAGTACAAAATTAAATGAGATGTTAAGTTGAATCCAAATTAAATATTAGGAGAAAAAATTAAAAAAATATAAACTTTAAAAGAACTTATCAATTTGTAAAAGCAAATTAAGATCAAGGCTTCATGTTGAACGCGATGTCCTTAAGACAGATTTCGCTCATGCTCTGGTGCTAATAGTTCATAGACGTCTATCTTCTAAAATACAGTGATCTATAACAGAGAGGGTAACACTCTAATCTTTGTTTATGACGAACCCGAAAATATTTAGTACTCTCTTTTTAATATATCTCACAAATAATAAAAAAGAAAATAATTTAAGCGTAATTGAGTAGATGATATTAGACTAAAAAATCTCCCAATATTCTTTTCAGAAAAAATCAGAAAAAAAATTTAATTAATCTCATTGGATTAACTCCAATAAATAAACAATGAAGAGCTCATATTGTTTTAAAAAGATGCTAAAAATTAGGGTGTCAATAGGCAAAATTTGAACCAATGCATTGGTTTGAAAATGACGTCCCAAACAAAAAGACGTTGCAAGAGTTAAAAAAAGTTATAACTTTTTACGAAATGATCCCACAGTTAGAATGTAACTTATTAAGTTACTTCCATCCAATAAAAAAAACTTTTATTTCTAATTCATTTTTTAGTAATTTATTTTAGAAAAAAAAAATTAACAACCCCCATATGAATGCAGAAAATAAAACAAAGATCAATAAATTTAAAAAAAAAAATTTATATAGAGAGTGCATACAACGTCTTTTCCATACAACGCGTTTTCACACAAAGTCTTTTCCATAGAGAATTTAGCCTTTAAGAAATAATTCTCATAGAAGTGACCACACTTCTTCACTTATATAGGTGACACATATTAGGAGTATTTTGTTATACTCCACTTAAATTAATAAGATATAAACACCATTAAAATAACTAGTATTAACCTTACATAATTACAGGTAACACTTACATCATAGAATTTAGGTATAAAGATTTTTTTTCTATTTAGTTATCTTAGAATTACGCATAACTTAATTGTCCTATTGAACCTGGATCTTGGGATCTCTAGTCAACTAGGTTAGCTTTTCATTAAGATAATTTATTTATAGGCTTTAAACCCATTCCCCTCGATGTATTATAAACTTACTCTCTAGATAATTCTTTAGTAAAAAGATCTGTTAAGTTATCTTGAGATCTCACAAAATCAATAGAAATGATTTTATTGGAGAATAGTTACTTCACATTATTATGTCTTTGATTTCTATGTTGAGACTTTCCATTATATACATTATTTTGTACTCGAATGATTATTGCTTGATAATTACAATATATACAGATTATAAGCATTATACTTGGTCAAAGAGAGATATTATTCAAAAAATGCCTCAGTCATTCAACTTCTTCACCAGTCTTATTTAATACAATAAACTCTAATTTTATAGTGAATTGAGCAATACATATTTAGAAAAATTTCAAGAGACAATTGCACTCCTAAGAGTAAATACATAATCTCTGGTGGATTTAGACTCTTTTGAGTCTGATATCCAGTTAATATCACTATAACCTTCAATTATAGTGGGATACCTCGAATAATACAAATCATAATCAAGAGTGTATTTTAAATATCTGAATACATTATTATTAATGATTCCCAATGATCATGTCTTGGGTTATTAATGTATCTATTTAATCTATTAAAATAATAAGCTATATCAGGGCGAGTGTAATTCATAATATATATTAAGCTACTAATCATACAGTCATACGCTAATTGTGATATATTATTTTCAATATTTTTCTTAAGATTACAATTTGCATCAAAAGGAGTTCTAATAGGTTTACAATCAAATTGATTAAATTTCATAAGTATCTTTTCCATATAATGAGATTGTGATAAAACAAGACCATCGATATTTTTAGATATTTTAATACTTAAAATAATATCTACAATGCATAAATATTTTATATTAAAATTCTTTGATAAATTTTTTTTAGTAGGTTTAATAGTATCAAGGTTAGTACCCATTATTAACATGTTATCTATATATAAACAAACAATCACATATGAAGTATTTATACTTTTTACATATATACATTTATCACACTCATTTATTTTAAAACCATTAGTTAATATTACATTATCAAACTTTTCATGTTATTGTTAAAGAGTTTATTTTAGACCATATAAAGATTTAACTAATTTACAAACTTTATGTTTTAGACTTTTAGTTACAAACCCTTCAAATTGATTCATATATATATTTTTTCATTTAATTCATGGTTTAAGAAAGTAGTTTTAACATTCATTTGATGAATTTCTAAATTATATAATACTGTTATTGTTATTAATATGTTATTCTATTTACTAGTGAATAGGTGTCAAAGAAACCTAATCCTTCATTTTGTCTATACCCTTTAGTTACTAGTCTAACTATATATATATATCTCAATAGACTTATCTAATTTTAATTTCTTTTTAAAAATCCATTTATATCTTATTATTTTACTATTAAGAGCTAAATCTATTAATTCCAAATAATTATTTTATATTATAGATTAAATTTCACTATTAATGATTTCTTTTCAATAAGGAGTTTCTAAATTAGATGAGTTTTTTTAAATGTTTGGAGTTCATTCTCAATTAAATTAAAAAATTAGGTCCAAATAAATTTTCTACTCTAATCCTTTTACTTTTTTTAGGTTATAAGTCAAATTTTAAATTATTTTGATTGTTATTTGAACCTTCTTCTAATTTTCTTTTATGAGCAAACTTAAAATTATCTTTTAGGAGTAAGCCTAAAATTATCTTTCTTTAAAGAAAAAATATCTTCAAAAAATTTAACATCTCTAGATTCAATAATAGTATTTTCCTCAATACCTAATACATTATATTTGAAAACAAGAAATTTGTAAGCACTATAACATAACCTATAAGAACACAATCAATAGTTTCAGTTTCAAATTTAGTTCTTTTAGATAATGAGACTATAATTTTTGATAAACACCTCTACACTTTCAAGTATTTAAAAAATAAGATTTTTTATTTTTCAAAGTTCATAAGGTGTTTTATCTAATTTCTTTAAAAGAATTTTATTCAAGAAATAATTTGTTGACAAAACTGTTTTACCCCAAAAATTATGAGGAAGTCCTGGACTATTTAGTATTACATTTACCATATTTTCTAAAGTTCTAGTCTTTCTTTTCGTTATGCCAGTTTGTTGGAAAGTATATGGTGCAGAAGTTTGATGAATTATTTCATGATTTTTACAAAATTAGAGTTATATTCTCAACCCATATCTAATCTAAGAATTTTAATTTTCGTTGAAAGTTGATTTTTCACTTCATTTTTATAAATTCAAAATTTATCAGGTATTTCACTTCTATTACTTAATAAATAAACATAACAAAACCTAGTGATATCATCAATAAAAGTAATAATATATTTTTTATCGCCTCTAGTTTGAGTAAATTTAAAACCACACAAATCACTATAAATTAATTCAAGAGGTTTACTAGTTCTTTCAATAAAATGAAAAGATTTTCTTTAAAATTTGGTTCTATTCAAATTTCAAATTTATGTTTTCTATCTATTTCCAAATTAGGTAAAAATCTTAAATTAATCATTATTTGCAAAGATAAAAAATTTACATGTCTTAATCTAACATGCCAAACATTAAATAACTCATGAATATAAGTAAAAGAAACAACTTTATTATTTATTTTAATGGATACATTTAGTTTGAACAATCATCACTCAAATATTCCTTTCTTACAAACATTCTATTTTTTGTCAAGACAATTTTGTCTAACTTAATACTAACTTAAAGCCTTTTTAACTCAGTCGTAACCCAAACATTAGATTTTTTCGAATCTCTAGTACATGTAGAACATCATTCAATGTGAAAACTTTTCTTGAAATAAATTCTAGCACAATCTTTTCATATCCTTAGAAAGTAGAAGAATTTTCCATATACAACTGTTATCTATTCTCTATCTTATGATATGTAGAAAATAAATTTCTATCAAAGTAGATGTATCTAGTGGCCTAGTGTCTATCCATCAATCTTTGTTTTTATTCACAAAGTTTGTTTTTGAAATAATTACTACAAGATTATCTGTTTCGATTACATTCACTTGAATAGGCTTGTTAGTTTTGAAAGAATTATGTCCCTCGCGCTTTTGAAAATCTTTTGCTCGATGTTCAGGTTTTTCACACACAAAGCATTTGCTTAACATTTTCTTGAAATTTTTATTTTTATGATCATTGTTCTTCTATTTGTTATTTTTATGAGAATTAGTTTGAATTTGGATGAATCTTCTTCCATAACATTTGTTTTAGATTCCATGGATGAAATCATAACTTTTTTCTCATTATTTCTGTTATCTTTTTCAATTCTTAACCTCACAATCAAATCCTCCATAGGTATTTCTTTAATGCGTAAGTAATTTTAAAATCTTTCTAAGTTGATGGAAAATTTTCAATTATAGATGTAACTTGAAAAGATTCACTGATTGACATACATTCGACATGAATCTCATTAATTAAAATTTGGAGATTTTCGATTTGATTTTCTATTATTTTGGAATCCGCCATTTTAAAATCTAAAAATCTACCAACAACCAATTTATTTGTTTCAGTATATTCCATTTTGTATTTTTTGTCTAGAGATTCTCAAAGCAGTTTCACGGTTTGAATCTGTGAGTACATTTTGTACAACACATTATCTAGCCCATTTAAAATATAATTTCTACATAAGAAGTCTAAATGATTTTAGGCTTTTAATGTAGCAACTGTAGTTTCATCTCTCATATTCTCATTAGGATGGGTCAAATTCAAGGTAGTAAGATAAAATAATATTTTTTTATTTCATCTTTTAAAGTCACTATCATCAAATTTTTTTGGTTTCTCTTGATGATTCATTTTCCAAAAAAAAGAAAACTAATTTACACTTAAACAAATTTGTCTTAAATTGTTGGGTGCAAATCCGTTTTATTAAGAAAATAAATCAAGTACAAAATTAAATGAGAAGTTAAGTTGAATCAAAATTAAATATTTGGAGAAAAAAATTAAAAAAATATATAAACTTTAAAAGAACTTATCAGTTTGTAAAAGCAAATTAAGATCAAGGCTTCACGTTGAGCGTGATGTCCTTAAGACAGATTTTGCCTCTACTTTGGTGCCAACAGTTCGTAGATGTCCATCTCATAGGATACAATGATCTATAACAAAGAGGGTGGCACTCCAATCTCTGTTTATGGCGAACCCGAGAGTATTTGGTACTCTATTTTTAATATATCTCACAAATAATAAAAAAGAGAACAATTTAATCGTAATTGATTAGATGATTTTAGACTCAAGAATCTCACAATATTCTCTTCAAAATAAATCAAAAAATAAAAATAAAAATTAATTGATCTCATTAGATAAACTCCAATAAATAAATAATAAGGAGTTCCCATTTTTTTAAATAGGCAAAATTTGAACTAACGTATTGGTTTGAAAATGACGTCCTAAACAAGAAGACGTTTGAAAAGTTAAAAGAAATTTATAACTTCTTAGGGAATGATCCCATGGTTAAAATGTAACTTATTAAGTTACTTCCATCCAATTAAAAAAATTTAATTTTATAATTCATTTTTTATTAATTTATTTTACAAAAAATTAAACAAATGAGAACTGATATAAATGCATTTTAATCAAGAGGGAATAAAGGCAACATGAGCTAGTTAAAACTGAGAACCAAACTAACCAAACTATATGTTATATAGGTTTAATTTAGTTCTGAATTGGCATTAAATTGAATCAAGTTTCACTCTTAAATCAAGAGAAAAGAAAAACAATCATGATGTATCATTATCTTTGGTCTTTAATCAATCATATCAAATTACATGTTTTGTTTCCTTTCTTTTTTTTCTCATAATTTTTTTGTTAGTTATTTGGGCAACCAATGTGCTGAGCATTCAAATTAATTTAAAAAATAATTTTTAAATATTATAAAAAATTCCAAGTTAAACTATAGATATTAGATAATTCATAAAATTCTCTATATAAGAAATTACTAAATAAATTTTTTTACTTATGAAATTGGGTTTATAGCTAGTTTCATAAATATTAGAAAAAATTGTTGTTTCAGTAGTTTGGAGTAATTTCCTCCATATTTTCAAATGATAAGATAACATAATAGTATTTTCAAAAAAATGAATGAATTAAATTACAAACCAAAAAAAAATAAAAATTGATTATATGTTTAAATGGAAGGATATGCAAATCTAAAGAAGCTCTAATCCATGTTTCATTCCGAAATATATGATCTCCGACGTCACAGAAAAAATATACAAATTAAATCATATTGCACACGTATGAGCACAAATTACATCATGTGTTCATCTCTTTGTGATAAATTGTTGGCATGTAATGTCTTGACATGAACCTTATTTTCCTCTTTATTGTATATTGTCTCTACTGTCACCTGAATAAAAAAAAGAACACTCCACTACGACTATAAATGATATTTTCCTGTCGTTCACTAAGAGAAATACAAATGTTTCAAAGAGTTAGGGTATATCAGTGCAAATGTGGTTCTTTGAGGATGTAATTCCTTAACGAAAAAGATGTGAATAAGCTCGACCAAAAAAATCATGTACCCTAATAACAATTTCTGAGTATCATGCACTCCAATAATAATTTCTAGAGTTGACGAGTTGACCAATAGAATCCATCAGTTCGAATAGTAGTTACACATACTAACTAAGCTAGTGAGGTTAACAACAGTGATCAAGATCTTATAGTTTCATGTTTTTGATGTGTCTGATTCTAGAATTTGGTTTGTGTGGATAAGTCAACTAGGGCTAGCTAATGCACTAGGCAATTGTCCAAAGCCCCATTTTAAAATAAGTCAAATTTTTTGTTGTTGTTAAGGTTCTCATGAAAATTTAAGTTTTTTACTTTTATTTTTTATGAACGAGCCTTTGCTACACTTGGAGATAAGGCCTAAGAAGAAGCCTTAATTTTTATTTTTCTTTCTAAGGTTGTCACGTCCCCAATTAATTATTTTTTTCTTTTAAATAGACTTTTGTCCCAAGTTGAGAGAAAAGCCTTCCAAAATATACTACTTTAAGGTTCTCATAGCTGTTGGGAAAATAGAGTATTAGAATAAAGAAACTATAATTTTGAGACTTGGAGGCGTGAAAATATTGTTTTATTTAAGACTTTAGTTGTCCTCACTCATAGACGAGTTTGTTGACGGGTTACTAGCAAAATAGCCTTCTGGACATAATAAAACCACTTTGAGAATTTGCAAACAACAATATTGATAATTCTCCTATTAAATAGTATGTATTCTCTGACTTGATATTTTGAGAAACTAAAATACTCAATAATTTGTTGGAAATCTCTAGTTGAATTCTAGAAAACACAAAGTTAAATTCTCAAAATACTAGAGTATTTGGCCTAAATGCCAATCCTATTTATAGAAGTTGAAGGGACTCTTAAATGTCTCTCCGTAAAAAATACTTGAACAAAAGATGTGTTCTCTCATGAAAAGTCAAAGGGCATGTTCATTCATGAATAACTAAAAAACATATTCATTCATGAAAATCTAAAGGACATGACTCTACATGAATAACCAACCATTGACATCTCTTGAAATATTTATTAAATCAAAAAACAGATTTTATAAAATAAAATCCCAACAATAGCAACTCCAACCCATCTTCCAAAACCTCTTCCATTTCTCTCAACTACCATTTAGGAGTGCATAATCCACTAGAGGTGTCTCCAACATAGTCTTCCAAAACCTCTTCCAATTTGGAATATTAATTTTTCAAACTCTAAACTACAAGACATGTAGAGCTATTCCATTTTATTTTATTTTTGCTCCAAAATTTTCACATTTGAGTAGGGTTTTCATGGTATTTTCATCTTGGATTAAATTAAAATATTTATGGATCACCATTTTGAAAGACACAGTTAGAGTGCAAACACTTTGAAACTCCAAAATGGTGGTCCATAATGCTCACATATTCCATTATCGAGTTTCAAAATGGAATTTCCCTTTGGAGTTGCTCTCGCAATGGGAATGTCCCCACCTCCCCTCAAATTTTCTTTGATAAACCCTTACTTGAATCTCAAAAGTTTTCAAAACAAAAAAAAATAGTAATTAAAAGCAAATGTTCAGATCTCTTAAATCTCCACCAATTTAGAAATTGTTAGATGCCAAAAAATCTAAAACTTTGTAGGTCTCCATCTCCACCAACGTTAAACATCAAAGTTTAGATTTACTATTTTATAGAATAGGAAAAAAATTTCTCACTTCAACAAAAATATTTTAATTTGGAAAATGATAATTTATCAATTACTATTTTCAAAATTAAAATGAGTAATATGGTATTTTTAGATATTTTCTATTTTTCTTTACCTTTTTGGGAATTTTTCCTAATTTTTTTTCTTTAAAGGTCCCTTCTATAATATCCTAAATAATTATTTGGATTATTATCCAAATCGAGGTAAGAAATAACAAGTAGAAACATTGTAAAGTTAATCAACACAAAATTAGTGGGTTTATTGAATTTTTTTAAGGTTAAAGAGAGTAAAAGTTGAAAAACAATAAAGTTGGTTAATGGGGTAAAAAACATATAGTAAGGGTATAGGGGGTGAAGTGTAAAAGAAATAAAAAGGTCTTACAAAACTACACCTTGATGGGAGGGTTAAGACCATGAAAGTATTAAAAAAAGTTAAAAAGGTATTATTAAAGAATTTTTAGATTAAAATGATAACAGATGAAAAATAATATAATAGGTTTAAATGGGTAAAAGAGGAAATATAATAAAATTAGAGGAGTGAAAATAAAATTTAGAGGGGTAAAGAGAAAAAATAATAAAATGGTTAAAGTGGATCCCACACAAAGATTTGTGGGTGGTTTCGGATGGTTGATTTTAATGAGATTGTTTAATAAGATGAGATCATGCTTGATGAAACCTGAAGAAATAATCACAAAAACTCTAAATGAGCTTTTTTTTTTGGTATTTAATAAATAATACAAATAATATCAATTAACTATCTATACAATAAAAAAACAATGAGTAATTTATAATTTTCTTTTACTAAAATTATTCTTGTGTTTTCTTTGGATGTTAAGAACATTAACAATTATTTATGACCTAAAGCCTTACAAAAGCTTAATTAAAGTATGACTTATCAATAACGTTGCCACACAGGTTAATATGTCGGTTTCTTTGGTGTGGCCTTAGCAAATTTTTTTGTGGCAATTGGATCTCTCTTAATTAATGTAGGCAGATTTCTCACCTTCTCCATTGATTCATCTTCACTACTGCTCGAAATTTGCTTCAAAATGTTGTTTGAAGTAACCTTCTTGTTATCTTTCTTTTGTCTTATAGCAATAACGACATCGTAGTCTTTACCAATATTTCCTTGGACTATACTATAACCAAAGTTATCGGTGGCATTGGCAACAAAGCTTTGTGATGAATTTGATTTCTTAAGTGGCTTTAAATACACTCCGATTGAGTCTAAGTACCAACCAGACCAACCATGGAATCCAACAATCTTGCTGCCCGTCACTGGAAATGAGAAATGGGTTCCTTGTTCGGTACCTATATGAAAGTGAAACGCTCGAGAAAAATCATAAAGGCAATAAAAATAAAAGAGAAACGTAACAACAAGATTTACATGGTTTGACAATACATACCAAACGGTCCATATGTTTTTTTGTTGCTTTGGAAAGTAAGCGATCGAACAATGATAGGGCCCCATCTGTTAATACTACCATAGTATTGAAAGCGCCCTCGATCTACGGGGTGCGCGGATCCGCTTTTGACCCTTAAGGTTTGAGAGTCGCCACCTAGTTATTACGGTCTAGGAATCGATCAATGACTCTAAACAGATAAAGAACTAATCTAGAAAAGAAAAAAAACTGAATTCGGGGATCACATTACGGGGTTGGAAGGTGTTAGGCACTAACCCCGCCCGGCCAAAGCCAGTCTCTACTAATTTTTCAAATAAGTTACATTGCTAAAAAAACCTAGATAATAAAAAAAGTAAGAAATTATACCTTTTCGATAGCAAAAACCTTGTTCCCTCAGATCCGACAAAAACTACTCATTGTACCGTACTCCTTGCTTCGTTCTGTTTCCGGATTTGATTTCTGATCTCCGAGGCAAGGTATCTCTTTTTTTTATCTGGATTCTTCGAGTTTGTTATAGGTTTTGGGGTATTTTCGAAGGACTTTTAGGTGTTTTCTAGGCTAAAATCGAAGAAGGGATGTTAGATAAGGAGTTGGGGCTCCAAAACTAGGGTTTATGGGAGGCTAGGGGGTTTTTAGACCTACTTCTCTTAGGATTTATGATTTGATACGAAAATAGGGTGTGAGCACCTATTTATAGATTTTTTTAGGGGTTGATTTTGATAGAGTTAGTGTTTAATTAGAGTTCTTTTAATTAGAGTTGTGTTTTAGTTAGAATTGTTTTGGTAGAGTTGTGTTTTAATTAGAATTATTTTAGGTGGAGTTGTGTTTTAATTAGAACTCTATTAGATAGAGTTATTATTTAATTAGAACTCTATTATAATTTTGACTTTTGGTCTTATTTGATTGACTTTTACTATTTTGACTTTAGTCTTAATTGATTGACTTTTAATATCTTGACTTTAGTCTTGCTTAATTGACTTTAATTTTAAATTTAGTCTCACTTGATTGACTTTAATACCTTGACCTTAGTCTTGCTTGATTGACTTTAATTTTTTGGAGAACCCTCATTTATTATATCTTTAATTCTTTGGACCCCCAAATGGAGGGGTCCTTAAAGAAATATCTCACGAACCCTCAACAATTTTTCATGAGAGTCCGATTGATCGATTTTTTTAGTTCAAAATTTTAAATTAATTTCATTAATATTTTACTTTAATTATTTAATATTTTATTTATTAATTTTAAAATTTTTAATTATGAAAATTGTGAAATTACCCTTTTGCCCCTGGAGAGGACTTTTCGCATTTTAAGTCAATTTTTAATGTTCTACGATGTTTTAGAATCAATTTTTCGTAAGGAATTCAATGGAAATATTAGTTTGTGTCATTTATAAAAATTTTTGTGTGAAATGATCGTGAACTTCATGAGGGGCATTTTCGTAATTTTGTCAAATTCTGTTAAAATTGGTGAAATGATTTATTCGATTTCGATTTATTATTTTATGTGTTCGAAAGAGTTTTCCTAAGCGTAATGTAGGCTATAGGTTGTTTTGATGTTAGGGGTATTTTGGTAATTTGATCAATTTTTAGTGATTTTTATCGTGAAGCTTCTTTTTGGTCTGCAAGATGATGATTTCTATGTTTTTGGAGTCGTATTTTCCTAGCGTAGTGTGGTTTCTAAAGTTTTGTAGTTCGAGATATCTCATCCGGATTTCTGAAACATATTTGGTAACAAAATAAAGCATTGGAATAAACATCAATCATTGAGAACCGTTGCAATCGAGTTGACGAGTTGATTAATCAGGCGGATGCAACAATGGGGTGTTTACAAGTATCCGCTGATTGAAGTGGGGAACTCATGAGGAAAATCAAGCTTGATCTATAATTTGATAATCAAAAGAGTGAGCGAGGAAGCTCAAATTTTGTAATGATTTATAAGTATAGTAAAGTGCAATAAGAGGGATTGAGTTCTATTAATTACATGATCCTAATAGGATTTCTATAGAAAATAGAAATCTTGACTAATATTTTTAGAGAGATCAAACATAGGAGGCTCAAATTTCTTAATATTTCGAATCTTTTTTATCAAATAATGTTTTTTTCTGAGTTGACTCAATCAAGTTAAACATGATTTGATGACTAAATCAACTCAAAAAATTAAACGAGTCGAGTCATGTCAACTCCTTCGAGTTTCAAGTCAACTCAATAATAAGTTCCAAAATATAGATGTGAAGCATGGACTAAAATGTGGGTCCGTTCTTGGGCTGGGTTTTAGCCTAGAGTGAATCTTTGTGGACTGGGTTTGTGACTTTGTTCGGAGCCTCTTGAATTGTTGTAGGCTGGCCTTAGACTGGATGGGCCTGATTATAACTGGGTTGTTTATGATCCGACCCATTGTCATACCTACTAATATGGGTGCAACTTGGCTCCGTTTAGTGTAAAATCAGAATCAAACCGAATCATCCATAGAATTGAACCAAACCCAACTAAACTAAGGTCGGTTGGTTCAATGTTTGTTAATATTCTGAAAATGAAATTTCATGTAATAAGTTGTAATCTATCACTAAAAAAAAAGACATTAGTCTATCTATAAAAAAAAAATCATTAATCTACAATCTAACACTTAAAACAGTTCTCAATTTGGTTTTATACAAACCTAGACCGAGAATTGCAACAAAGTGATCATTTCTCCGTGATCTTAACGGCAAGAACCAAACTAGCCAAAGCCATCAGATTGGTTTGGTTCTCAGTTTGAATCGGATCAAATTGCACCCCTACTTACTATAAAGAGATCCACTTGTGGGTTGGACGAGTCATTTCTGACTCGTCAACTCACTTGATTCACTGAGTTTTAAAATCCTATAAATAAATAAATAAATAAAAATAAAAAAAAATAAAAAAACTCTTTCGAAGCCGAGCTAATGGAGTGGACCTTGTCCACTTTGACGCAACCCGCTCCACCATGCATCTCTGACCATACGGAACTCCCTTTCATATCGTACTCTACTCGGATGGAATCGATTCCAGCCCCATGAGTTATCACCAATTGTCTTACTGTTGTGTAAACCCCGTCGTCCCAGCGTACTCCGTCTTGGCCTCCCCATGGCCCAACACAAATTGGGTTCTTCTCGTACTCTTCACTTGCCTGTTTGTCACGGCCTTATTCTTTCGAAGCGAGGTCGTGCGGCGCAAGGGGGTCAAATCCACTTGCAAGCCTGTAAAATGATCGTACACCACACACACGTAGCTAGCAAACAAGTAAACGAGGCAACACGAGGCAAAGCCCGGAGGCAACTTTGTTGATATAATATTGAATTACACGGTGCAACGCGTTACAAAAGCAATAGATGCGTTACAAGAAAATGATGATCCTATGACACGCAGGACTTCCACGGAGCTGGACTTCCATGGAGCTGGGCTTCAACAACGTGGGTGTAGGCCGGGGAATGGGATAGCACAGACACCCTTCCTACAAAGTGTATGCTAAGTCTTTCCCAGGTTTCCAGAAGGAAACATCAAAAGTGGAGGCCGGTCATACTCCCTTATTACGAAAATGCCACTAAGCTAACAAGGGTGCCCTGGCACGGGACTGACATGTACCCTAAGCTAACAGATATGCCCTGGTACGGGGGCTGACATGGCTTCATAACGAGCCTTACATGATATTACATGGGTGCTCCCGGGTAGCTCCGGGGCGAGCTTACACCTAACTCTAGGTGACAGATGATGTGGCTGTTACAGACTGCCCCACCTATTCTGCAGACGTCCTCGTCGCATTGACCTGGTAAAATCTTCAATCGGCTGTTTGAAAGGTTGTAAGTTCTCTGCACTCTCCTGTGTAGCTTCAAATTCTGGCATGTCCTGTGTGACGAAGTACTCCACATGCTGCTACTGTTGCTGGATGGAACTGCTGCTGAAATGACGTCTTCGAGAACTTTGTCGACAACACACTCTGGCTGAAAAGCTGAATGAGAAGTGGTACGTGTTAGAATGCTGCGCGCGGGATCTCCTGGATCTGCTTGGTATGACTTGAGACTTCTTGCATGGATGACAGAGTAGATGCTGTGTAACATGTACGGTAACCAGAGTTTAGCAAACCTGTACTTCCTTGGATTGTGTCTCCTGTAGCCTGAAACAATAGTATGAGAAGTTAAACACTGTTGGCCTGATATAAGTTCAAAAGTACTCTTGTTGGAGAAAGAGTTCTTCTGAGTGGTGGAATTGAACAAATTTGCCCAATTCTCATGATCGGCATTGGCAAGATGCCTAAAATACTCCAACGCAGAACTGAATCTCTCTGTTAGCCAAACTGATTGACGATGTACACTGCTCGGAAAATCAAGCTGGAATCTAAGTAGTCTGCATGGTCCGTTCCATAACATCCCTGTGACTCTTGAATCTCTGACGTTGACAACACTATGAGGTACATCACAATTCTTGCTGACTCTTTGACGAAGTAACTGAGAGGCTTCTTCTGCAACTTGAAGCTTACAGTAACCTGATCTCTGACCTAACTCTGAAAAACACTTGGCTGTCCCAAGCTTATCAACCAAGTCGGTACTCTGCTGGATCGGATACTTGTTCTTGATGGTGATCTTCTTCACTGCTCGATAATCGATACAACGTCGTGAAGACCCAAATTTCTTCTGTTGCTTGCTCAACTCAACTAGTCTTAGAGGATTCATCCTGAAAGGCCTCTCTTTAAGAGGTGTGGCAACAAGTAGCAATTCATTCTGATGATCTATCGACCTACGTGGCTGTAGTGTCTTCGGAAGCAAATTCGCTGTCACGTCATCAACTTCTGCTAAAACCTGTGTAACCTGTGTGGGAGTTGAACTATGGTCATGTTCTTCGGTTTCAACTCTCAAGGAAGCAATGTACGGTTGCTTACCTTTCTTCAACCCTTTCTTCACCTGAATGGTTGAAATCAAATTTCCCTCTTCCTTGCCTGTGGAGATGGGAACAAAGCTTGGACATTCACCTAGCATGCCCAAGGTGTTGGCAAATGGCATCGGTACAACTCTGTTCTGTCGCATGAAATCCATCCCAATGACAACTCTGAACTCATCGAGCGGAACTACGAGTAAATCAAGCTTACCCTTCCATGTACCTATCTTGACGGATACTAACTTGGCCGAACCTTGTATAGGAGTGGCTTGGGAGTTTACAGCTTTCATACGGCTTGAACCCTTATCGAGTCGCATATTGAGACGCTTCGCCTCTGCAGGGGTAATGAAGCTGTGCGTTGCTCCTGTATCAACTATTGCCTGGGTGGTCTTCCCACCAACTTCAATATCAACATACATAAGACCCTTCCGTTTCTGGCTATTCTGAGTCTCAGATGTCTGTTTCATTGCATTCAAAAGATGCAAGGCTCCCATGTAAGGAGAATCTTCATGATCTCGCCCACTCGTACTCTCATGACTAGGGTCACTCTGGGAAGCTAATAGTGCAATCAGTTTGGCTCGCTGTGGGCACTTGAATATCTTGTGAGGCCTACCACACAAAACACATCCATGCTTGTGACGACGCTTGACTGGCGAGGTACTTCTGCTCTGTGAAGGAGAAGAATTCCGTGAGGATCCCGAACTAGAACTCTTTCTATATCCTCCATTCTTGTCATTCGAAGACTTCTTTGTGTACTTAGGTTGCTGGTAGTAACCCTTCGATTGAGGATGTACATACTGTTGGCTCCCTCCCACGGGAGTATAATCAGTTAACCGCTCGACTGCTGCAATTGCAGACTCGAGATCTTCCACACGTTGCCGTTGGAGTTCTGTCTGAACCCAAAGCTTGAGTCCTTCTTGAAATGAGAACATCTTGTCTTTCTTTGACATGTCACGGATATCAAGCATCAAGGTGAAAAACTGTTTGACGTAGTCGTGAACTGTACCTGTATGTTGGAGTTGCCTCAACTTTCTGTGGGCAATGAACTCCACGTTCTATGGTAAGAACCGGTGCTTCAATTCTTTCTTGAGGTCCTCCCATGTATCGATGGAACATTGGCCACTTTCCATCTCGGTGTACTTTGTCCGCCACCATAGCTTGGCATCACCTGCAAGATACATAGAAGCAGTTGTTACTTTTACCTTTTCGGAATCCGGACGAGTTGCACGGAAGTACTGCTTCATGTCAAACAGGAAATTCTCGAGCGCCTTCGCATCGCGAACACCATCGAAGGTGCGTGGCTCAGGTACTCGCAAGCGCGAGGGAGAAGCATCACTGTTGGTAGGCCGTTCGTTACCGACAGCGCGGACCAGGAGACCTACTTTCGTAGTGAGCTCCGTAATCTGTTCCTGTAAGACGGCTAGATTGCCTCGGGTATCTTCCTCGAAGTCTGTCACACTAGCTCTGAATGTCTCGGATCTGTCCTCCAGCGTACTCTGGCGATCATCTATTCGCGCAATACCATCAACAATACCGGATAGCATACCTATCTTTTCCTCCAATACCTCAATGCGTTCCTTGTTTGTACGTGGTGCTGGTGTGTTTTGAGCGAGTTGGTCCGCGGTACTAGTAGTTCATTTTGCCATCATTCGCATGAACTAAATGGAATCTCGGGGGAATACCAACTGTGCTCAAACAACTGTAGCTCTGATACCAACTGTCACGGCCCTATTCTTTCAAAGCGAGATCGTGCGGCGCAAGGGGGTCAAATCCACTTGCAAGCCTGTAAAATGATCGTATACCACACACACGTAGCTAGCAAACAAGTAAACGAGGCAAAGCCCGGAGGTAACTTTGTTGATATAATATTGAATTATACGGTGCAACGCGTTACAAAAGCAATAGATGCGTTACAAGCAAATGATGATCCTATAACACACAGGACTTCCACGGAACTGGGCTTCAAGGGCTTCAACAACGTGGGTGTAGGCCGGGGATTGGAATAGCACTGACACCCTTCCTACAAAGTGTATGCTAAGTCTTTCCCAGGTTTCTAGAAAGGAAACATCAAAAGTGGAGGCCGGTCATACTTCCTTATTACGAAAATGCCACTAAGCTAACAAGGGTGCCGTGGCACGGGGCTGACATGTACCCTAAGCTAACAGATATGCCTTGGTACGGGGGCTGACATGGCTTCATAACGAGCCTTACATGATATTACATGGGTGCTCCCGGGTAGCTCTGGGGTGAGCTTACACCTAACTCTAGGTGACAGATGATGTGGCCGTCACCATCATTAAAATTGTTTTATAAATGTAATATATATATATATATATATTTCTAGAAAATATGCTTTAATTGCAAAGCATTTTCCTTTGGGGCAGGTTAGACATTATTTTTTTCCATCAAGACGTGGAAATCTTTTTCTTGGATATTTATTATTAATTTTTTTTACAAATTTTTGTTTTTTTCTTCGTTTATAAATCACATTTTTCTAAAATAATTATTTTTCTTCATTGATTCTAAACGAGACAAATAAAAGGGGTTCAACAAAACTCAATAAATGAAAGTGTATCGTCCCCCCCTCCCCCCCGCCCAACGTACACCCATCACAGAATCATAGATTATTTGCCTTGGGATACAGAAGAAAAATATTTATGATTCTACATATCCTAAGGCAAATGATCTACAATTCTATGATTTTGAGGTGTATGTCATAGGGGATGTCAAAAAAATCATTATTCTAAATGAAATACATAGGCCTAATGATTTTCTTTTGAACTCTTTGGGAATTATCTAACTTGAGCTATGGGTACGGATGGTTTTATTTTTTAGAATAAGAAGGAAAAAAAAAAGAAAAGAAAGAATCAGATTATAGTTTAATCAAATTGACGACTCTTTTGATAAACCTCTAGTGACTTTTCTTTTCAACCATACAAAATGGAATTGTCCAGTACGATATATAAAAATAAAAATATACTCGAACGATAGTAGCAACAACATCAATAATATCAATGAATTACCATTTTCTCGAGGAGTTACACTGGAGAAAGAATATTTTTCCTAAAAAAAATATTTCTTTTGGGATTAAAAAGAAAATGATTTTCCCTAAAATGAAAATGAAAATACATTATCATTATCGATAAATTGTGTTTCTCTAAAAAAGCATTATTTTTGCATATAATCTTATAAATCCTTTCATTAAAACAGCAACATTAACGAAAGCAACACCAACAAGAATAACATTCAAAATAACAACAACAACACAAATTTAAATAAATTACCATTCCTCACTTAAGAGAAGGTAGATCAAACTGGGCTATGAATGCATACTGAGTGTTTGGTTGTACGGTTTCCTTAAAACTATGTTATAAATTTATAGTGGAGGAAAAGCTTATTCTAGATTCCATAATTATAGAGGAAAGGATGGAGAATCAACAAAAGTGGCTTTATTCTCTCTTTATATATATATTTGCTGATTGTGATGTTATAGTATATTATAGAAAAGTAGAGGGAATAATGCTTTGGCTTTAGAAAAATGTTGCATACTTTTTCAATATGGACCATCCAATGGGCCAAATTAATGGGCCGGTTGAGCCCAAATTTTATAAATTTCGGCGTTTCAAGCCTTTCCCATCTCTAGATTGGATCAACTTGCATTCGAGAGAGAGATTGGGCTGTAACCCACGATTTAGGGATAAGGTTCTGTTTCTAAATAATTGGTTTGATGAAATTATGTCATATATTATTGTTGATTAGGGGGAAAGAACCTGTATAAATTGAAAATTTATAGGCCCACCTGAAAAATACTGTAAATTCATCTTTCCTTCATGAATTTCTGCAAAACTTTCTGAATTTTTGCAATGCAAAAAAATTACAACAAAAAAGCTTCGCAAAATTTTATAGCTTTTTTACATCTTGGGTTTGGGCCCAACCTTCGAAATATTGTAAACTACAGGCCCATGCCTTGCTTGACATGTCTCTGAACTTTGGTGTCCAACATGCAAAGAAATGTAAGTTTGTTTTTTTGATAACCGGGTATCCATGTAGACAGCAGGCCCGGCCATAGACCATGGTCATGTTCAAGGACTAGTCTTGGGGCACGTGCAATGTCCGCACATCACACGCAACAGTTAACTGAGGGTGTGGGCTCACAGGTGGACCCTGAGGAATTAATGCTCATAATGAGTATGAACTCACAACCTACGGGCATTAACCGCTTATTGATCTGAAATTGCCATTGGGTTAACCCCTCGGGGTTTAAGTTTGTTTTATATTATCTGGCCATCATATTTGATGATCAAATTTTACAACAAAGAAAGGAATAAATCTTTTCCATAGTGAGAAATTTGGAGAAGGAGAAAAATTTGTAATGGAATAATGTGGTTTGGTTTAGTCATCAATCTCAATTGAGGTTTTGGTTCAAGCGATTATCATAATTTGTGAAAGTAATTGATTTTGTGATTAAATAGGTACATAATTAGTTTTGATCTAATAAAGAATCTATTATAGGTGGACCCAATCGAATTTTCCAGACCCAATCCAATAAACCAATATTTTCAAATCGATTATAATCCATCTCGGAACAAATTAGGCATTTACCTTAACCAAATTAGTACACTCTAAAGGTCTTAATGAGTGTAAAGACAAGAATTTATTAGATTGTTACGACAACACCGGCTTTGTAGTATTTCTTATTTACTTGTTTTCTTATCCCGGGTCCAAGTCATGGAAGATGATACAAATTATCATATATTGAATTTTGTGGGTATATTACTTCAAACCCTCACGAGTCAAACTCATCCCGTATGGTTTAAGGGGTTATTACATATGGTAAATGCAGTTGACAAACCTACGAAAGTTGCAAAATCATACATTCATTTTAGATTAGTTTTAGTTTTTTCTTTTTGTTAAGGGACTAGCAAAACTTAGGTTTATGGGTGTGATAAATGCTAGAAAATGTAGAATTAATGTCAAATTAATAGAGTAGTTATCAGGATTTCCAACCTAAATTATTATTTTTAATTCAATTTAATGATTTTTAAATTAATTAAGTCATATTACATATTTTTAAACTAATTTTGGAGAATGGTTTTTAAGTTAATTAGGTCATATTACCAAATATTTGAGGAGACTAAGTCAACACATGAGACTCAAGAAACAATTAATTCATAGTATTGGAGTCAACTACGAAAACCCCAAGTCAAATGTGCAAAGAAGACTATGGAGCAGTGAACCCTACACGTGGCGCGGTGAACATAGAAAATTAATAGAAGAGTTTTTGTGTACAATTCTAATTACCAAGAAACATGTGGAACAAAGTTCGAACCCTATCCAATTTATCATGAAGGATTTTGACTTATAAATAGAGACCAATCTCTATTCTCTTGGTCACTTTCTGAAATCTTTCTTTCCTTTTCTCTCCTTATTTATTTATTTATTTTAATTTAGTTTACATTATTTTCACTAATTGGAAGACAAAATTTTGTGCAAGATTTATTTAAGCTCAATAAAGTTAATTATTATGTTCATACTTTTTTCTTTATTATATAAAATATTTCTTGGCTAATCTCTCAATCTAGAAAGATCGATGAAGGCAAGATTGTTAATTATTTCAATTATTTTTGAAGTTCTTGAAAGTTTTAATGTTTTAGTAGATTATTCTTCTTAAAACCTTGTTTCTAAAAAGTTATTTTTTATAAAAAATTAGTTACTTCAAAAAAGTTTTGGATATTTTTCCTTTGTTAGAAATTCTTTTCTTTTCCCCTAATTTATCGACCCTTATTTGGTCAATCAAGTTAAGGTTATAATTTTATTTGTTCGAAAAACTATATTGAGTGACAAATGCATTGCAATCAATATATGGACAAGTAATGGGTCTTTACCATAACTCATGATTGTAATAGATGCATATTGTTTAGTATTATTATAAAAACATTATTCATTTACAAAATGAAGATTGTTTCTATAAAAATTTATGCATATTATGATTGAATGAATTTGATTACAGGAATGTCTTGACAAAACAAATTACAAGGTGTCAGTATATTTTGACAAGGTGAAAGTCTAATTTATTTTCCAATTAAGAATTGCATTAGGGAGAGTTTTTGATTGTATGGTATTTGAAAGGGAGTATGGCATAGATGACATATGATACTGTCATGACTCACATGTATCTATCTCAATTACAGATATTGACATTGTAAAATTGTGTACACATGTCAAGTTTTTCTCAAAAGGATACACACCCAATGAAAAAAATTTCAATTAAAAGTTTTTTCTATAAAAAATTAACTTAGGTGTTAATCTTGTAAAGAAATAGTAGCCACTCATTTTAACATACATATATATATATATATATATATACACATATGTATTAAAAAAACTTACAATAATTATATTTAAACCCACCAATTTTAAATTTTTGCTAAAAATCCCTAATCTATGAAAGTAAATTTCCTAAATGATGTCACATATATATATATATATATATATATATATTTATATATATATATATTTATTTTTAACGCGTAAAGAACACATGAACAAGTAATTTAGGGGGATTTGGTTTTCGATTGACTGTTGTTTAACTTAATTAGATTTATACTTTGTTGATTTGTTTAATTTTCAACGAGTAAAGAATATTCAACGTGTAAGGAACATATGCACGAAATGACCCGTGGCATAGGCACGGGCATCGACTAGTATATATTTAAAAAGTCATGCTGGAATTATATTGAAATGTACATTGATTCTAACATTCTAACGTGGTGTTGCACACATAACCATAGATGCTTTTCGCTCGTATCTCAATGAAAAGTATCTATGGATATGTGTGCACCACTGTATCAAATGGTAAAGTTGATGTACATTTTAATGTTACTTCAGCATTATCCATATTTGAAAGTTAATCTTGTAAGAAGCACCTTGTAAGCAACAATCCACTTGCTAAGCTATGTTAATTGGTGGTTCAACAAAACAACTTGGATCAAGTTCAAAAAAATTGTCATTTTTATTCTATTTTTTATTGAATCCAAGTTTTTCCATGAAATCTAGTAGAAGGTTGTGGTGTTGGATTTAGAATGTGATTATCCCATGTGGGCCCAACAACTCTTAGTAAGATTTGAAATTGTACTAAGTTAGTAAGGCTAACCTGATTCTTTTCAGACCATAAAATCTCATTTTGCTACAGTACTTGGAAAATTGATTTCTAAATCATGAATTAGAATCTCTTTTTGTTGACAACATTTCTATTAATGAGGCCCATCTAAAAAGGAGTGGTATACTGTTGTAGAGTGTCTTTCAAGGAAAGGAGCGCCCTTTACATAAAGTCATCATTAATATTTTTAATTATACATTTTTTGATTGTGTATTAAAAAATTGGATGAATGTTTATTTATTTATTTTTATTTTTTTGTATTTTGGAGGTCATCTTGACCTTCTTTTATTTCTATGAATTTGCCTTAAAAAGAGAAAAGCAAAAATAAACAAGATATGAAATATGAGAGTCGTTCTAAATTGACTTCCCTCGATACTATGCTCAACACTAACATAGCAATATGAAGAGAACCATAGATTTTTCTCCTCGAGATACAAGGAGAAAAATCTATAATTCTTTGCATACTACTCATCAGCACATTGTCAAGTGTAATGTCGAAGAAAGTCAGTTTAGCATTTTCTAATAGAAGTGTGGAAATGTTACTTCAATGCAACAATACACGAAACAGAATGCAAAATTGCGAGAAATGGATCTTACATCGTTTTTAATTTTAGCCAATTTCTTATGTTAATTGTGAACTTTTATAGTCCAAATCAGACCTTAACATTGGATTAGAAAAAGGGGGCAGAAATCAGATTCAAAAATTCAAATTAAACATCCCTTAAATCTAAGCTGTGGTAATTTTCTTATATAGTGGTAATTATTATCTCCAAAATGGATTTGGCTATCTTGGATTGACTTATTCTTCAACAAGACAGTTTTCCCCACTATCCTGGGTTTAACGAAGCCATCGCTGCAGCCAAACACCAATATGAAGTACGAATTTATGATCGAAAGAGGCACATTTATCGTGAGTCTATGAGCCTATCTTAAGTGACAAATCAATGAAATAACATGGGCTGCTTTGCTTACTGAAGAATCCGACAATCAATGGTTGAGATCATTAGATCTGATTAATTTAATTAGTACAGATGTTAAAATAGAAAAACTAAATTATTGACACACCAACTTTTGCTAATGCTGCCTCAATTCATATGTAAATCATAATGAGTTAACACACATCTTAGGGTGGCGTTAGTAAAAATTCATGTGACAATAGAAAATCTCTTAAAATATTAGGATAATGCTGAAGTAACATTAAAAATATACATTTTAAAGTGGTGGTGCACTCATAACCATTGATACTTTTCATCAACTCATATGTTGATGAAAAACATCTATGATTACAGAAACACCATATCAGAATGTCAGAATCGATCTACATTTCAATTTTACTTCAGCGAGTCTCAAAATATTAAGGTAAGCGTGCAACACCAAATTATGATGCGACATCATTATTATTTCAGAGGATATGTGCGTGCTACACTCTCTCTCTCTCATTTTGGCGTGGTGTTAGTAACAGTTGGTGTGGCAATAAAAGTTCTCCTAAAATATTAAGAAAGACACGCAACACTAAATCATGATGTGACTTCGTTATCATTGCGAAGGAAATGTACATCCTTACTTTCTCTCTCTCAATTTAGAGACACGTGTCACACTTTTAAAGAAAGACAATGATTGCATGGCCCCACTTCAGCGTAAGACGTAAATGGATCGGAATCGGATCGTCTCAAACTCTCAATCTAGAATTGGACTCCTACAAAAATTGGATCAAACCTAGGATCGGATGTCAAAATAAGATTAAAATCTGATCCAGTAAGAATTAGGCCAGGTTTAAATGAATCTAATTTAATTTGATTTGATATACAAAATACCAATAATAATATTATAGATCTAATAAAAGATAATATATTTACATGATTTCTCACATTTTGTCAAAATTATACCGAGTTAGAACATGATTGATTCAGAATTGATCCAACAAGTTATCAAATTAGTTGATATTAGAATTAATATCCGAAATTATAGGATAGGAACATATAAGATTTTAAGTCAAACTCATAACTCATTGACTGATTTGACTCATCAGAATTGGAGTTGAATCCAGTTTTCTTTAAACCATATAAAGAATAGAATCCAACAAGTCTTACTAAGTTAATAAGGACTTCACCCTAGGCTTTACGACCACCCATGACACACCCATAACTATAAGTCACTAATTTTACTCATAATTCATTGGTTAGTGAATTATACAGTTTATTTTCTCTTCTTTTTTTGTTTTATTTTTTGGTTTAGGAGAAATATAGATCGTTTCGAGATCATTCACTGCCCTTGAGAAATCCCTAAAAAATTAATGCATTCGTTGTGAAAATCAACCATTCATACTTCTCTCACTTCTATAGAAAATTGCATTTCATGTGACAAACCAACCCATGAAAGTATTGCTCACTTTTTCCATGATTCTAACTTATAAATTAAGAACTTAAATGAAACCCATTAGTTAATGTATGTGAGAGAGAAAGTTTTCATTCAAATATTGGAGGAAATTGAATGAGAATTGGTGAATTAATGAGAATTGATATAAATGCATTTTAATCAAGAAGGAATAAAGGTAGAATGGGCTAGTTGAAATCGAGAACCAAACTAAACCTTATATACGTTTAGTTCAGTTCTGAATTTGCATTAAAAAATTGAATCAAGTTGCACTCTTAAAAATAAAAGCAATTAAGGTGTGTCATTCTCTTTGGTCTTTAATCATCAAACTAAATTACATGTTTTGTTTTATTTCTTTTTCTTTCTTTTTTTCTCATAAATTTTTTTGTTAGTTATTTGTGCATGTATTGTACTTGAGTATGCAAATTAATCTAAAAAAGAGTTTTTTAATATTATAAAAAATTCCAAATTAAATTATAAATATTAAAAAATTTATATATAAGAAATTACTAAATAAAATTATTTACTTATGAAATTGGATTTACAGCAGATTTCATAAATATTAGAAAAAATTGGTGTGTCAGTAGTTTGGAGTAATTTCTCCATATTTTCAAATGAGAAAATAACATAATAGTATTTTCGAAAAAATGAACAAATTAAATCACAAACCATCGAAAAAAAAATGATTATATGTTTAAATGGAATGATCTGCAAACCCAGAGAAGCTCTAATCCTTGTTTCATCATGAATTGTATGATCTCCGACGTCACAGAAAAAATATACAAATTACATCATATTGCACACACATGAGCACAAATTACATCATCTGATCATCTCTTTGTGATAATTTTTGGCATGTAATGTCTTGACATGAACCTTATTTTCCTCTTTACTATAGATTGTCTCTACTATCATCCGAATAAAAAAAAGTGCTCCCCATTTCGACTATAAATGGTATTTCCCTATTGTTCACGAAGAGAAATACAAATGTTTTAAACAGTAAGGGTATACAAGTGCAGATGTGATTCTTTAGGGATGTAATTCCTTAACGAAAAGTATGTCAAGCTCAAACAAAAGAATCATGCAACCCAATAACAATTTCTAAGTATCATGTGCTCCAATAACAATTTCTGGAGTTGACAATTTACTAATTGAATACATTCGCTTGAACAGTAGTTACACATACTAACTAAGCTAGTGAGGTTAACACTCACCTTACCTTGGGTTGATGTATTTCGGAGACCAAACACTTTTATGTTTATATTGAATAATAGCGGTCAAGATCCTAGTCAATTGTCTAAAGCCCATTTTAAAATAAGTCAAAAAAAAAAAATTGTTGTTAAGGTTCTCATGAAAATTTAAGTTTTTTACTTTTATTTTTTATGATCAAGCCTTTGCAACACGTGGAGACAAGGCCTAAAAAGAAATCTCTATTTTTATTTTTCTTTCTAAGTTTGTCAAGCTCCCAATTAATTTTTTTTTTCTTTTAAATAGACTCTTATCCCAAGTTGAGAGAAAGGCCCTCCAAAAAATACTATTTTGAGGTTCTCATAGCTGTTGGGAAAATAGAGTATTAGAAAATAAAGAAACTATAACTCTAAGATTTTGAGGCATGAAAAGATCACTTTTCTTAAGCCTTTATTTGTCCTCACTCGTAGGTGAGTTTGTTAATGGGTTGCCAACAAAATAGCCTTCAGGAGAAAACAAAATCACTTTGAGAATTTGCAAACAACAAAATTGATAATTCTCCTATGAAATAGTATGTATTCTTTGACTTGATAATTTGAGAAAACTAAAATACTCAATAATTTGTTAGAAATCTCTAGTTGAATCTGGAAAACACAAAGTTAAATTATCAAAATACTAGAGTATTTAGCCTAAATGCCAATCCTATTTATAGAGATTGAAGGGACTCTTAAATGTCTCTCCATAAAAATACTTGAACAAAAGATGTGTCCTTTCATGAAAAGTCAAGAGGTGTGTCCATTCATGAATAACCAAAAAGCATATCCATTTATGAAAATCCAAAGCACATGACTCTACATGAATAACCAACCATTGGCATCTCTTGAAGTATTTATTAAATAAAAAAACCGATTTTATAAAATAAAATCCCAACAATAGCAACTCCAACGCATATTCCAAAACCTCTTCATTTCTCTCAACTACCATTTAGGAGTGCATAATCCACTAGAGGGATATCCAATACAGTCTTGCAAAACCTCTTCCAATTTGAAATTTTAATTTTTCAAACTCTAAAATAGAAGACATGTAGAGCTATTCCATTTTATTTATTTTTTTCCCAAATTTTTGACAGTTGAGTAGGGTTTTCATCTTTAAAAAAATATATATTAAAATATTTATGGATCACCATTTAGGAAGATATTGTTGGTGTTATGTGCCTAATTGTAGGGATGGGAGTAGAGTAGTTTTAAGTACGTATGATGTATAGAATATATTCTTAATAAGTAGTATAATAGTTAAAATAGGTTAGGTGCATGTGATCATAATCTATATTGTGGGAGAAGTTGAGTTGTGGGTTATGGGATAATGGGTAGTTTGGAGAAGTGGGTAGTTAGGGTAGTATTTCTCTTGTATTTAAATTTATTATGAGATTAATGAAAGGATATGCAGAGAAATTATTATTAAGATCCTATTGGATTTTGGAGATTCACCGTCTCGAATTGGTGGCCTAGGAGGTCCGATCTCCCTCGAACGAGATCAATCTCAATCTCTTTCTTCTTTTTTATTATTTTTCTGATCTAATTTAAGTGGGTACGTAACATTGGTATCAGAGCGGCGATCCTCACATGGCAATTGAGTCGATGGATAATGAATTCAAGGAGTTTTGCGAGTTTATGCGTGATGGTTTGAGTGAATGTTGTCTCATAATCAAAGAATTACTCAAAAAAATGAAGAACTTATTCGAAGAGGAGAAACTATATTTAATAGAGTCGATGACCCTATAAATGAGAACTTAGACGTGATTGAAGATCAACCTCCACGATCATCTTTTCAAAAATGTGAGATAAATGCCAATGAGAATCTCGTCAAGTACGTTGAAGATAAAGAACATCAAAGATCTAATGAAGAGGACAAAGGCGAAGTCAATATTTTCGAAAAATATTCAACAATTGACTTTATCCTCCCTATCGAATTCAAAGCGTATGTCATCGAGCCATTAATTATTTTCAAGAAGTGTCAAGACAACGACATCCAAAACAATTATCGCGAGGATATCATCGATTCTAAAAGACAAATAGTTTGGGAATTATGTGTTAAGATGAATGTAATTGATTCCAATATCAATTGGGATCCAGGAAGTTTCGACCTTGAGGACAAGGTCGGTTTCAAGGAGGATGGAATGTTATGTGCCTAATTGTAGGGATGGGAGTAGAGTAGTTTTAAGTACGTATGATGTATAGAATATATTCTTAATAAGTAGTATAATAGTTAAAATAAGTTAGGTGCATGGGATCATAATCTATATTGCGGGAGAAGTTGAGTTGTAGGTTAAGGGATAATGGGTAGTTTGGAGAAGTGGGTAGTTAGGGTAGTGTTTCTCTTGTATTTAAATTTATTATAAGATTAATGAAATGATATGCAGAGAAATTATTATTAAGATTCTATTGGATTTTGGAGATTCACCGTCTTGAATTGGTGGCCTAGGAGGTCCGATCTCCCTCGAACGAGATCAATCTCAATCTCTTTCTTCTTTTTTATTATTTTTCTGATCCGATTTAAGTGGGTACGTAACAGTTGGAGTGCAAACACTTTGAAGCTCCAAAATGGTGGTCCATAATGCTCACATATTTCGTTATGGAATTTCAAAATGGAGTTTCCCCTGGAGTTACTCTCACGGTGGGCATGTCCCCACTACCCCTCAAATTTTCTTTAATAAACCCTTACTTGAAACTTAAAAATTTTCTCAAAAAAAGAAAAGAGTAATTTAAAACAAATGTTCATATTTCTTAAATCTCCACCAATTTAGAAATTGTTAGATGCCAAAAAATCTAACACTCTATAGGTCTTCATCTCTACCAATGTTAAACTTCAAAGTTTAGACTTACTATTTCATAAAATAGGAAAAAAAATTTCCTCACTTCAACAAAAATATTTTAATTTGGAAAATGACAATTTACCAATTACTATTTTTGAAATTAAAATGAGTAAATTGGTATTTTTAGATATTTTCTATTTTTTTTTTTTTATTTACTTTTTTGGGAATTTTTCCATTTTTTAAAGGTCCCTTCTATAATACCCTAAATAATTATTTGGCTCATTATCCAATCGAGGAAAAAACATAACAAGTAGAAACATAGTAAATTCAATCAACACAAAATTAATGGGTTTGAGGTATTATTGAATTTTTTTTAAGTTAAAAGAGTAAAAGTTGAAAAACAATAAAGTTAGTTAAAGGGGTAAAAAATATATAGTAAGGATATATGGGGTGAAGTGTAAAAGAAATAAAGTGGGTTCTACAAAATATAATTTTATAGGTGAGTTAAGAACATGAAAGTAAAAATAATAATATTAAAAAGATATTATTAAAGAATTTTGAGATCAAAAGGATAAAAGATAAAATGATAAAATAAATTAAAATGGCAAAAATAAAAAAATATAATAAAGTTAGAGGAGTGAAAATAAAATTGAAGGGGTAAAAAGAAAAAAACAATAAAGTGAGTCCTACAAAGGTTTGTGAGTGGTTTCGGATGATTGATGTTGATGAGACTATTTAATAAGATAAGATCATGCTTGATAAAACCTAAAGAAATAACCACAAAAACTCTAAATGAGACCTTTTTTAAGTATTTTATATATAATACAAATAGTATCAATTAACTATCTATACAATAAAAAAAACAATGAGTAATTTATAATTTTCTTTTACTAAAATTATTCTTGTGTTTTCTTTGGATGTTAAGAACATTACAAAATTATTTATGACCTAAAGCCTTACAAAAGCATAATTAAAGTATGACTTATCAACAATGTTGCCACACACATGAATATGTCGATATCTATGGCTATTTGTTACCTAATCACCAAACCCACAAATCTAATTAGTTGATTTCATCCAATATCCTTAATAAATAGTCAACAAGTGGTTATCCTAATATCTATATTTCATTAAATGGGCATAATGTAATTATGTAAACCCCAACGCTGCTTGAAATTTAAAAAGAAATGACTAATTAATATAAGACAAATATTTAAAAATAAAAATAAAAATTTAATATAAATGAAAAAGATCCCTATCAAACCAATAAAAATCTAAGAAAAATGTTGCATATGATATAAAGAAACCATTGAAAAATCAAAATTTTAACTGAAAAACACTAATGAAAAAAATCAATTAATTCTAACATCGGATTAAAAAAACTTTGTTTTATGATTCAAAACAAATTAACAACTAAATAAAATAATTAATAAAAAAAAAATGATTACGTGAGGTTTAAATTAGGATAAATAGATTAAAAATCATGATAAAAAAAGAAAGATTATATATTCCACATTGTGTAATGGCTATTCCTTCATATATTTCACATTGTGTAAATACAGTTCCTCGGTTGTTGTATAATCATGAATTTCCAAAACCTCATTTGAATTATAATTCGAAGAACCCTTTTATGCTTATTTAGAAAAGTGAAAGAAATTTTCCTTCCACATCCCCATCATGTTTTTGGATGCCACATGGATGAGTAGTTTCTCTTCATTTTTTTAGATATAGTATAGAAATTCTGGATCAATTAATTAAAAATAGACATTTTTTATAGCATTATTTTGGAGTATTTTGTAATATAGCGTGGAAAATTGGGCACTTTGATAGTTTTATGAGTTTATTCGAATGTTATTTGTGAGATAGAGGGGCAATAATGTAATTAAATCTTTACATCAATTTAATTAAATTTTCAACCCTTAAGGAACATTGAATATGTAAGGAAGACGCACACAAAAACGTGTAAGGGGTATTCAACGTGTAAGGAACATAACCACAAAATTAGATGTATCTGCTAGTTATCGTTCATTTTGTAGATTTCATAGACTAATTATTGATCAAATCAACCCAACCATCGGGTTAAAGCTCATTAACCCAAGGTCAACTCGAGATTGAGCTTTTAAAATCGGGTTGAGCTCAGTTAACCCAAGTTAGGTAATTTTGGACGGATTGGGCTCATCAAGCAAGTCTAATTTCATTTTGATCAACACATAAGTTTTATTTTATAACTTAAAAAACAAATATAATAATAATAATAAATCACTAGTAAATAAATTTGCACACAACTTTCAAATCCATTAATTTTTATATTATAATTTTTTTCCTTAATTTTACAAATATATTTAGGAAGAGAAAATTAATAAATTTTTTTAAATAAATAAGAATATTTACATGTAAATAAAAAGCATCGGGTTCAGGTTGAATCAGTTTGCTTGGAGTCTCAACCTAAATTCAATTCGGGTTGAGATTTTCTAACCCAAGCTCAACTCATTTTCCATATAACTCAACCAAGGCTCGCCCATCAATCGGGTTGAGCCTAGGTTGAGTTCGTGTTAATCCGCCCAAGTTGCAGTCCTAGTGTCAATGAGTTCCTTCAAAATTTTGAAGTGCCCTACCGCTTCAAAGTCTGACAGGCCATGACATTGAGCCCACAAATTAGGGCCACCTTCAAAATTCTTAAGCCCATAAATTATGGGCTAAATTAGGGTTTAATAACATGCTTTTGGGTAAATCCATTATGTCAGTGTTTGAGAGAAAGTCTATACATATAAGCTACAATGTTTTAAAAACTGCATTAATGATTGGATAATTTTTTTATTTATTAATTCCAACCTTATTTGAATTTGATTAGATCAACTTATCCTCTACCTCCTTAAAGCAAAATCATTTTCTTATGTTTTCTTTTCAAAAAATTAATTTAAAAATAATTTTTAATAATTATTATTAATTTTTTTTTTTTTATTCCTACTTCAAATAGATATGTCTCTTCTAAACTTAATAACATTTCACACATTGCTGAATTTGCTATGTAGAAAACCATAGATGTTTATCATCGAGATACTTTTCCGAAGCTTTTAATGATGTTTGCCTAGCACGACTGTTGGTTCATCGTCGCCTCCTTTCCTCTCCACTTCTATCAAACCGTCACCTTCTTTCCTACCCAAAAACCATCATCTTCGTCATCTTTCAAAACCCTTACATGATTGTTGCTTCACGCATAAAGAAACATCTCCTTTCCTCTCTAATTATATAAAATCGTTGCCTCCTTTCCTACCTAAAAACCATCTTCTTAATCTTTCAAAACCCTATTCTTTTTCACATATCTTTGGATTCCTCCAAGGTGTCAACAATCTGTTAGTTTGGATTGCTCGAAAGCGTGAACAAGATAATTCTTTGAACATAATACTCCCTCTTCACAAACACACTATTTGATTCATCAATGTTATTTGTTGGGTACATTTCGTGATTTTTGCTTGAATTTACTTATTTCTCATGCTATTTTGGATGATCTGTTTACTTATTTATTTCTCTGTTTCTTAATACAACATATTCTATATTTTAAATTGTCCCAAAAAAAAAAAAAAATCCCCATTATTTATAATATAGTGAAGAATAATTTCAAAAAATTGATTAATTACGTTGTTTAAAATTAACCAATGTGTGCAAATCAAACAGTGTTTGGATAAATTCATGCTAAGAATTTACAATCTTAAGGTTTTTTATTTTTTATTTTTTTTTGCTGTATGTTTTTTATACAAACTTGTTTTAATATTTTTATTTTTTAAGATCAATTCTTGTTAAGTGTTTGATCAAATTCTTAATAGAGGTTTGAATAAGGACTTGGGTGTACAGGTAGAAACCTTGAAGATGTGATGGAATTCGAATTGTTGTTGACATTGGTTTGTGTATTAAGTAGAATAAGATCATGAATAGGAGTAGTGTATGAATAGAAATGATAAAAGTGTGATTGAAACATGAAAAATGATTAATGTGTTAAAAGCCCATGGGCCTAACTCATCCTCACAAAACCGGCTTGCAAGGAGAGGGTTCCCCCCGTTTTATACATTGCACCTCCCAATAGTACCCAGGCGATGTGGGACTATTCTAACACTCCCCCTCAATGCCAGGGCTGGAAACACTTGGTTCTCTCCCTCCATGCAGGGCTGGAGATACTAACCCTACCCATCCCTGAGGCCACCCATTCTGAGACCATGTTAAAGCCCATGGGCCTAACTCAACCTCACAAAACCGGCTTGCAAGGAGAGGGTTCCCCCCACTTCATACATTGCACCTCCCAATAGTACCCAAGCGATGTGAGACTATTCTAACATAATGAATCCAAGATAATAACTGCATTCCTTCCCACCATTATATGAACAATTAGAGTTGCCACATAATGTGGTCCAAGAAGTGTTTACCATGCTTTAAACCTTTACTTTCCAAACCTTGGATTGATTAGCAAGAAATTAACTCTCAAATGAAAGCTAATTGGATATGAAAATATGGTGACAAAATCATGACATGATGTGCATGTATATGTGTATTTCAGCTTTTATATGAATGCTTTCTCAATGGTTTCAGATTTTTCACCTCAAATTTCATGTATTTGAATTAGAAAATTGTTTTTTAGTTTTTATTTTGATCACTACTACCTATTTGACAATGGTTTTAGATTATAAATGAATGCTTTATCAATGGATTCAGATTTTTCAGACAGGAAATAGGTGACTAGAATGAATGAAGACATACCAGCTTGATTTGGGTTTTAATGGATGCAATTAGACATGTATATCATCTATTTGTCTGTAGAATAACAAAGACAACGTTGGATCATAGTTGGAATTTCTAGAGGTTCATAATATAAGGAAAACCATCACCAAGCATAAATTACTAACTTTATTAACCTTAAAATAGATGAAACTAACTATGTAAATACTTTCCAAACTCTGCATTTATTAACAAGAAATGTACTCTCAAATGTAAGCTAATTAGATATGAAAATATGGTGACAAAAGCAGGATGTTATGTGTGTGTGTAAAAAGGAAAATGCTGGAATGACACAAACAAAGACACAAAGGTGACAAATATGACGTGCTGGTGTGCACATAACCGTATATGTTTTTTTACTCATATCTTGCAGAAAAACATATACAGTAATTTGTGCGACACCACATCATCTTGTCACCTTTGTGTCACCCCAACACGACTCTTATAAAAAAAGGGAAAATTACTTAATGGACCCTACAACTACATGAGGGACATGTTTCTAAATGCACCTTGAGTTTAGGGGCGGGTTCTTAACAATTCAATTGGGTAAATCTTTCTTTATTAATGCCCTCTCACCCCAATAAAATGGTGAACTCAAATCCACAAGATCCAGATTCAAATTGTAGATCTCAACAATACCTGTTGAAACGTCAGGATTAACAATTGTAACAATTTTGATCTCCACAATTTGAATGTTAATCTCAATGATTCATCTTCAAATGTGGATATCAACTATTTATAGTCTTTGTCAATGATCTGAATTTTTAATCTCGACAATTTGACCCATAGTGGACCCATAATTCACCGGTTAGTGAACTTGAAATACATGTGATTTAATCTCTTACGTGGCACCAACCATCGTAAGATCTGAAGTGGTATAGTTACTCAACTCCGGAGAGTACAGGAAGTTTCCTCTTCCTTGAGATCTGTCCAACCGATTACCAACGCTAACGGGATGGAGATAAGAATAAAGTGTCCAACAATAAATGAATATAATCTATATAAATTCACTTTTAAAGTAGGCTAAATCATTCAATTTTTTAAGAACTCAATTAAGGTTTTAAACTTTTTTTCAAAATATTTAATTTATATGAGAATTAATCTATTTGTTGTTTGCAAATTTTTGCCACAATTTTGGTTATTTTAGAGGTGTTTGTTTGTAATCGATTAGCAAGCCCTTCTATTAGTTGGGACAAAATAAAATTTTAAAGATAAATTATTTATGATCTTGAGCCCAACCAAGGTTCGTTGGGTTAGTTCATTTAATTAATTTCACAATGATAAGGTTTATATAAAGATATGTGTTATATAAATTCATAATTATTTGTCATAAAAATATTTCTCAACGTTTATATAAATCAAATTATAAGTAAATTTAGAGAGGAAAATGATGGTGATTAACAAAAGTAACCACCTCTTTCTAAATTATAATCATATTAAAATTAGATTTGAGTAAAACTAACAACCTCCCTAGTCTGTGCTTAAATTCAACTCAATTTGATTCGGTCAATTTTTATTTTATTTTATTTTTTCGAACCTAAGTTAACCATGTCTAGGACTGACCCAAGCCCCAAGGTCAAATTAAACCTATGGGTTTTAGGTTTGGCTCGCCCTAGTAAGGAAACACATTCTCGATTAACTTAATAAGGAAAATAGGTCTTATTAAGGCTCATCTATTATCGGTAAGATCTCGAGATTTTGTGAAATAAGATCTCAAGATTTCTTACGAATCTCAAGATCTTGATTTACACATCTCGAGCTTTTATTTTGGACTCAACTTCAAAAGAGATGGAGAAGTGTCCATGTGGATATCCCACGTGGCACTTAATCAAAACCCAATAATTTTCATGAATTTCAGTGATATATTTTAATATTACATTTTTGTCCATAAAGAGCCACGTGGGGTTTGCTTCGTTGTACTATGATGGTCATGGCTGCTTCCCCACCGACGCCCCTATGTGGGTCCCAAGGACCAACTACAACACTCTTTCCTTTCTTAGATGGTGTCTGTAGCAAATGGTCAACCTAGTAAAGTGACGCACTTTATGTCCTTGATATTATATATCGTACACACTTTATGATTTTTCTTTGCTTTGATCTGGTCCGTCCAATGAGTGGGCCATACCAAAGAATACAATTTTGGGATCAATAGTAAAAGATGATTCATTGGATGCTTAAGACAATCCAATGGATCAGCTTTTGGGAGGTGAGGTCGAAACAATTGGGCCCACCAATATGAATGTCTGATTGATTGATGCATAATTGTAGGATTTGTACGGTAGAGTCAATGGCAAGAAAGCATCCTGTCCCATACAAAATGTTCTTCTTTCTTATACGGCCTTTTATACCAAAAAGCTAGTCGGTCGGTTATGGTAGAGGATCCGGACTGTTTACGGATCTGGAATCTGACCCGTTCCAGTCTGATATCTACGTGTCTAGATCAGGGATTTGGTTTTTGATAAGTACTCATCTGATAATTTATCACGATTTTGGATGAACCATATTTTAATTCCATAGGGACCCGATCCAATAATATTTTTGAAATATATAAATAATGTATCTTTACATTATATATATTTTATCCAGAGATCAGATATATATTACATTTTATGAATATTTCCATTGAATTGACCTGTTTTGGTTTAGGATCCATCTCAAAATGGATTTCATGTCAATCGGATCGGATATATAGTTTCTGGAATTAAAAGTAATAGATCCAATCAAATTCGACTCAAGTCCAGGTCTATTATATTTCTCATCAAAAAATCCATACTAGATTAGTAGCTCCAATCCGAATCTGATCCGTTGGCAATCCTACTTTCTTATGTTTGAACAATGGCTTCCCATATAAACAAGACCCCAGAATTGATTCGGAAACTTGTTCAAAAATTTGATTTTATGGGGAAGAAAAAGGCCAAGTCGATCACTTTGGTCATGTATGAATTTTTTTTTTTTCTTTCATTTATTTGGCCAAATTTAAGATTTTAAATAATTATTATTTTGAAAGAAATTTTCACACTTTGAGATCCATTACATGCAATATTTTTAAAAACGGACTGGATTGGTCGATTGGATCAGGTTGGACCAAACTTGCTAGCTTCTACAAGTCGAGTCAATAAAAATCAACCCAATTTTTAAAATTCCAATTGGCCCGTCAGATTTAACCGGTTTGACCAATGATTTAGCTGGTCCAACTTTTGGGTGATTTTTCAAATTCACTCCACAATTTGGTGAATCGAATATTTGAGATGCCCTATATTTTGAAATTAATGACATGCCCCTTGAATCTAAGGTCTTCTCTTATAAACTAATTGAAAGTGATCAAAATTAATAAGATTTTAATTGTAAGGTTCACAAGGATTGCTGAGGAGGTGTTGCATAAGTCCTTGCTTAACGTTTTTATAAGGTTTAGATGCCCGTTATATCTAACGATATCTGCCCATGGACCATGGTTAGGTGAGAGTGAGAAAATAAAAAGTAACACTAATAAAATAGGAAAAATATTTCATTATTATTTCAGTTATGAAAATGTCCGCAAACCACGCACGAAAGTTGACTGATGTCAGACTTCACGGAGTGTGAACATAGTGGGCCCATTGTCCTACTGTTCATTTCATACTAAAAGAAAATAGTATGGAAATTACCAAAACGGTTGTCTATGAGCAGAAATCACTGATCCCCCACATGTTTTTAAAATGAGCCGTGATAAACTGACTCTCCCACGTGGCATACTCAAAATACTCTCTTGAAGTGGCATGTGTCATAATCATAGATTTTTACCTCGAGATACACATACATGTTCTCATAAATATGCATAATTGTGTATCTCGAAGCAAAAAGAGCTATGACTCTAAAGCATGCCATGCCAGGAGAGTATTGTGAGTAGGCCATGTAAGTGTGCCCATCCAACATGTTTTTAAAATGAATAATGATGAATGCACATGGTAGTGGTAGTGGTACACGGTTGACATGGCAAGGGCATAGAACCATAGCTCTTATTCATTGAGATACACAGGAAAAAGATGTGCGGTTGTGTATCCTTGCAATGTCAACCGTGTACCCAACCGCATGCATTCATTCATCACGACTCTTTTAAAATATGGATTTTGTTAATTTGTGCCCAAGAGCACACAAATGCAATAAGTACACTTTGAAAATTTGATTTTAAATTGAAAAGACCCTTAAAAATTTATTTTTCTCTAAAATACGCTCATATGCTCGCAAGGTGTATTTATTGCATTTTGATATGTGTGCCTTACCCTTAAATATTTATAAAAGAAGACATATTAAATTACTATTTTTTATTTTATTTTTAGTCGTGCTGGGGTGACATAGTATTTACTATGATTCTCACAATTTTGACGTGGATATGCATACATAACTATAGGTGGTTTTCACTCGCATCGCGAGGAAAAACATCTATGGTTATATACACATCCCACGTCAGACTTGTGAGAATCGCAGTAAATTATTTTTGTCATTTCAGCATTTTCCTTTTCTTTTTTTTTTTTTGTACCGAAATGGGGATTCATTGAAGTACCTTCATTTAAACCATTATTTTCAACTTGTATTTTACTGTTTAGTTTTAGGAAAATCCTTGGGGATTTTGTTTTTCACTGTGATTCTCAGTGTATTGATGTGATAGTCATAGATGTCTTTCATCGAGATACAACTAAAAAGCATCTACGGTTATGTGGCCACCTCCAATTCAGAAATGTGAGAATCACAGTAAATCCCTCTGTCACCCCAGCATTACTCTTATTTTTACCAAAATGAGCACTCACTCCCTATAAGCCGCATTTGAGAATTTACATTTATAGTCTTCTTGTAAATGCGAATAAAAGACCTTTTTTCACAAAATTATGAAAAAATTCAGTAAAATCGTTTGGTTTTTTCAAGTTGAAAATAAAGGGGTTTAAGGGTAAATTATGTAAAATAGGTACATTTTTGGAAAAGATAAAAAAAAAAAACACATCAATGTATGAATTTGAGAAAAAGAAAATAATGGTAAAGTACAATGGATTCCCATTTTAGTAAAACTAAATAAATACCAAAATGGGATTACAGCCCTATTGATAAATATCATAAATATGTGATTAGGCCAATAATATTTTTTTTGTTTAACTTCGTTCACATTGAATTTAATTAGGCACAATCTTCATTGAAGGTGAGGTTGTTCGAGAATCTCGAGATACTGATTAGGGGTGTCAATGGGTTGGTTCCGATTCAGTTCCTATGATACTTGGAACCATAACCTTTATATTTTATCAATTCCGGTTCTTGTCGGTTCCAATTTCGATTTTAAAATAAGTGGAACCGGAATCGAAACCATAAAAAATCACGGGTACCTGTCGGTTCCGATGCTCAAGAATCGAATGAGAAAAATTATTTCAAAATCATTATAACAAAAAATTCCTTCGAAAAATTAACATATTATTTATAAAGTATCAACTTAATAATAATTTGTTCCACTAAAATGATGATTTAATGATTTTTATTTTCAAATATTAAAATGTATTTCCTTTACAAGTAATAAATTTAAAAAGAAATGACTCATCTTGAACTCAAATATTTAAGTTATATGAAATTTGAAGAACTTTATATCATATATATTAATTTTAAAATATAAGATTACCTTGAATCATGTATAATATAAAAATAAATGACAAAATAAATCGGTTCTGAGTACCTGCAGGTACTCATCGGATAGAACCTAATGGTTTCGATTCCTATCGGTTCGATTCCATATTAAACCCAATTCTAATTGGTTCCAACAAAAAGGATACCGGAACCGAGATTTTCGATTTCGGTTCCGGGTAAATGGGTACCCATTGACACCCCTAATACTGATTTCCAAATTCAGCATGATCATCCACGTCATTTAGAGCATCAAAGGGATTTGCAATTTCCAAGGGAACTGTATCATCCAATTATCCTAAGAACCATTGGCCCAAGAACCTCTAATGGGTTGTGATCAAGCTCTCTTTCAAATAGCCTATAATATCCTAGTTATCTACCCTACCTTCATGGGTTACAAATTAGCTTTTAGTCTAATTTAAGAGAAGTAATTTGGCTTTGGTTTATATAGATAATAATAAATAATTGTGTCTACTAAAGATGAATTATCTCTAAATGTATTTGGTGATTGTTTTTGGAATAATTGCATTTGATATGAGCTAATTAAGTTATTATAAAAATAGAAAACTCAATGTCCAACAACTGACTAATATGAAAAGAGAAATATCGATTGTTTTGGGACCAGTACAGGTTTCCCTTGAAAAACATCACGAAATAACTTACCACCCTTCGTTGGCCCTAGAGAAGTCCCTTGAGAATACGTTTTAACATGAAAATTTACCACTCACACTTCTCTCACTTATGTCGAAAATTGCACTTCGTGTGACAAAACCAATCAATTGCACAACTAACTCTTTTTTCCCCCATGATTCTACCTTATAAATTAATTACTTAAATGGTAACCACTATTTGTGGACGAGGTAATAGTTTAGCATTTATTTTTTATTTATAAAATTATTATTTTTTCTTTCTAAATGTATTTCTTTGAATTAGAGCTGCAACTTGGGAGGGCTAACCAGAACTTAACCTGGGCTCAACCTGATTGATGGGTGAGCCTAGGCTAGGAAATTTCAACCCAAATTCAAATCGGGTTGAGGTTCGAGGCAATCCAACTCAACCCAAATCTGATGCTATATATATTTACATATAAATATTTTTATTTATTTAAAAAAAATATTAGCTTTCTCTTCTTAAATATATTTGTAAAACGAAGGAAAAAAATTATAATATAAAAATTAATGGATTTAGAGGTGGCGTGCAAATTTATTTACTAGTGATTTTATTTTTTATATTGCATCTATTTCTTATGATATAAAATAAAATTTATGTGTTGATCAAAATGAAATTAAGCTTGTTCAATGAGCTCAATCTGCTCAAAATTTTCTAACTTGAGTTAATCTGAGTTCAATCCGATTTTAAAAATTTAATCTCTAGTTGAGCTTGGGTTAATAAGCTCTAACCTGATGGTCGGGTTGAGGGTTCTACAACTTAGGTTGACCCTCCAACCCGCCCAGGTTGCAACCCTACTGTGAATGTTAGGAAAATTTATAACAAAATATCTTTCATTTCCTAATTACATTTTTTTTTTTCTTTTTGCATTCAGATTTTCACCTCTACCTGCCCGCCCGCCCCCCTTCCAACCTACAAAAAATAAATAAATAAATGCACATGTGAAGAGACTGAAATATTGGAGGAGATTGAATGAGAACTGGTGAGTTAATCAATTGTATTTAGGATCAAATATCAATATAAAATTAAAATATGATCCATTGTCAAAATTGGGAGTCTATCAAATCTGAACGTCAATGGTCCGGAACTAATCCAATAAGTTATTAAAGTGGTCCTTATTTGAACCAAAATCCTTGATTCCTATCCAAATTTATTGGACGTAAAAGATCAGATTTGAAGTTAACTAAGTCCTTAAGTGATTCGAATTATTAGAATTCGAGTCAAATCAGTTTTCTTTAAACCATATAAATATAGAGCTTCTATTGCCACATTAACTTTTTCTAATGCCGCCCTAAGATGTTTGCTAATTCTTTGGTGTTTGGTTGAATCTCCAAATCGTGCACTGAATATGCCAAAATTCAGGTTTTGGTACATTATTCATTTTATTTACAAAAACATGCATGCGATACACTGTTCACTATTTACACGTCTACGAACTCATGAGTTCGGTACTTTTAATATCTATGAATTCGTAAGTTTGACACTTTTAAACTTACATGTTCTTAGAAATGTAAAAGTGAACAGTGTATCACATGCATGTTTTCATAAATTCAATGAACAATGTACCGAAACCATAAATAGAATGAAAGTCGTGCATGTTTTCATAAATATCTCTTGGTGATTTACATACGAATTGGTGTGGCATTAGCAAAAGTTGGTGCGACATTAGCGATGTTTTATGTTTAAAATTGAGAGATTCTATTGTCACAACAACTTTTGCTAATGCCAACCCAACTCATATTTAAATTAGGGGTGTCAATGGGTACCCAAAACCGATTTATCAGTTTTGGGTCCACTATGAGAGACCCGATTAATTTTTGGATCGATTATGGGTAGTAATTTTAAGGATTCATTAAGAATCGGGTCTCCATTGGACACCCATTGGGTAAATGGGTAAATAGGGTTTTTTTTTTTTTTTTAATATTGAAGAGGATGCTTATATTTTTTATTTAGTAGTATAATTAATTCATAATAATTAATAATGAGAGGTATTTCAATATTTAATATCTTTTTAAACAAATAACTTAATTTTCAAGTCTCAACCATTTTTATTTTCTGAACCTCTTTCCATATTCCCTCTCTCTTTCTCAAGTTTCAAATTCAAGAAAGAACATAACTATACTCACAAGCTTATAGGTTATATTTTCTCATCTTTAATCATTTACATGTTGAACATCATTACTAAGTTATTAAGGATTTCACCCTTACTAAGGGTCCTTGGTCTCATCTAGTGACATAAAAAAACTTGATATGATGATTTAGGATTGTAGATGACAAAATTCTATGAACTTTGACGAAAAAAAAAATCCAGAAAAAATCATTTTTCACTGTTGAATTTTTAAAAAGTTGGGAGAAAGGTTGGTAACCGTCTTTTCTCAAAACCTTGTATCAAGTACATATATATATGGGGGCGGTTCGTGGGACGTCTTGGAAAACGGTTAGAAAATCGATGCAACTCAACCGTTAGATCTAGAGTGGTTGACGGCTGAGATTTAATTTTTAACTCAAAAATTGCTTTACAGCTGTAAAGGATTTCAACATAAATTCTCTGGTTTTTACAAACACCTCCTCAATAAAAAAAAAAATTTGTTTATTTAAAAAGACGTCATTCTCCATAAATAAAAAAAATAAAAACTGATTGGACAGATGAAAAGTTTTTATTTTTTTTATCATTCTTCTCTCTCTCTCTCTCCATCGGCTTCTACAAAGAACCAGACCATCTCTCTATCGGCTTTTGCAAACATTAAGATCATGGATAAATATAGCTAGAAAAATATATATGGATAACTTGAATTTTTTTCATTAAAGTATGTTGGCTTGCATTTGACACATGGTTACAACACAATGTTGGACTCGGCAATTTGTAGAAAATGGAGTGCTCTTAATACTACTAGATGGCCTGCATGATTCTTGGGCATCGATGGGCTCAATCTGGATCAATGGGCATGTTTACCATATGTATTATAGAAACCATTTTGTATTATAATATGATGGCATGGCTGTATTCCATGATAATCTTTCAATCCTTCTTTTAAAATTCATAAGTTCCCTGCTTTTGTAGGAGTTGAAATATATTGTGCACCAACGGCGGATGCCAGAGATGTATGGCGGGCGTCCATGACCACATTGCCATTGAAAGTGGATGCTTTGTTCTTTCTGCAAACCAGTTTTGCCATAGGAAAGACTACCCATTACCACCAGAATGTGTAGCCATAGAGATCTTTCTTCGGATTCGATTGTGTGCTCCGGAGGCAGTGATGATCTGGTTCTCTGTAGAAGCCGATATATATATATATATAGAGAGAGATGGTCTGGTTCTCCATAGAAGCCGATGGAAAGAGAGAAGAATGATAAAATAAAAAATAAAAAAAGAGTCCGACTATCCCACGATCGTTTGTGGGAGAGAAGTGTGCGAACGAGCATGTTAGCCATTGGATGAAAAAAAAAAAAACATATTTTCTACGATTTAGAGAATTCCCTCACGTTTTGGCAAACATTAGAGAAAAACTGTGGGCGCACCTCCCTTAACCACAATCTCCTCTGAAATACTTTTCTACAATTACCTAAAGACCTCGTCTAGAAGACTACAACTTCTACCCACAAAGCAATCATCTACAAAAACTAGTGTATCAAGTTGTTCACCCTAATCTCATCTTCAGTTGAAGAAGAGAATCTTAGGTTGAAAATAGTCATGTTGTAGATGACAGGATTGGGGGAGAGTTACAAGGCAAAAAAAAATCCATTGTGCTTTCTAGGGAATGAACTTTAAATGAGAAAGAGGGGGAGTTGAACTACGATCCATACATCTAAACTTGGCTTCATGTTCATGATGCAAGATGAAACCCTTTGGTTTGATCTACATCTGCAAGCCCTACAATAAAATCCTCCACATTTCATGCCCTCATATGCCTAAGACGATGATTTTGGGGATGGGTTTTGGGAAAAAGAATCTGTTTTTTCCCTACAATGCATCATCGAGATTCATTTTCATCCAACGGTTGACATGCTCGTTCGCACACTTCTCTCTCATGAATAAGCGTGGGCTAGCTGGACTCAATAAAAAAACTTTTCATCTATCAAATCAGTTTTTTTTTATATAGAGAATGACGTTTTTTTAAATAAATAATTTTTTTATTATTGAGGAGGTGTTTGTAAAGACCTGAGAATTTATGTTGAAATCCTTTACAGTTGTAAAGCAATTTTCGAGTTAAAAATTAAATCTCAGCCATCAACCACTCTAGATCTAACGGTTGAGTTGTATAGGTTTTCTAACGTTTTCCAAGATGTCCCACGAACCACCCCTATATATATATATATGAGTTGTGGATGAAATAGGGCTATGGTGTTGAATTGCTAATATGGTAATCCATTTGAGCAAAACGACCCTTAGAAATTAAGTCAAATTAATTTTATTTTTTTATATTAACAGGTACTCAATGGGTATCGGGTATTTGCTGAGTCGGATCTGGTTCCAAGGATCTCATACTCGAAACCTAAATTGATGTTCAAGTTCGGATTTAATTCTGGGTATACATGGAAGAGACCCAAACCCGACCCATTGGCACACCTAATTTAAATTACCAAAAGAATTAACAAACATCTTGGGGTGGGGTTAGCAAAAGTTGTTGTGCCAATAGAAGCTCTCTTAAAGTTTACACGATGGGAATCCCGAAGCTGCAATATCCTTCATTTGTTGAAATTTAATTTCATAAAGTTGTTTTTCCAAACTAAAACTGATGTTCAATTTGGGAGTTTTACATCTTAGATTTCTTGTTTACATTTAATTTTTATTTATTCTGGGAAGACATTATAGAATTGAATTTTCATTGTTTTTCATTTTTGCATTAGAGAGAACAAAATTGTGTTTTCACATATCCCATTGCTTGGTTTCCTTTTATTGTTTAATGTATTGGAGATAAAGAGTTAGGTTTAAGTATTTTGGATTTCCTAGCTCTCCTCACTTTTTACGTCGTTTTATTTTTGCTTCCTCAGATGATGGAATCAATCACTAGCTCTAGCTCATGCAAGGACAATTGAAAAAAAAGAAATGCATTCCCGATTTCTATTACAAGATTTACTATCCCGTCGATCAAGAAGAGAATACCAATGTGAAAGAATTCTTTGGGATTCAAAACTTCATAACAGTCTAATATATGAAGTCGGGGTCTACAATCCCAAAAGTGATCCTTCATTCCTTTACAAAAATGATATTCACAACTGGAAGAACAAAAATGTGAAATCTAAAAACAAGTTATGGAATTGACCAACCGAATCGATCAGCTTGAGCAAGATCACGATCATTCTCATCAACCAAAGGAGGTTAACACTAACCTCACATTGGGTCGAGGAATTTCCTAGCTCTCAGCACTTTCTATGTCGTCTTCTTTTCCCCTTTGTGCACTAAAAGAACTTGATCGTTCAAGATCAATGGTGTCATTTTCTTTTAGTAAATTGTAAGCAATACTATATTATCATCATTTGATACAAATATGAAACAAACAAGATTTCACTTGGATTCCAATTTTGTTATTGTTCAAACTGAAATTGTTAAATAGTATTGCCCTTATTTGTATATATCAATACCTTATAATCCCACTAAAAAGTGGGATGATCTAAAGAGAGAGAACATGTAAAAATAGGGACTACTTTAGTTTTGAATGGCTTACCTTTTTATTCTCATGAACTAGGTATTTGTAGAGGATACAACATAAGTTATGACATAATTACCATAATGATACCAATATACAAGGAATATGTAGTGTACATGCGTGATTTTTTATTTTCAAAGATCACTTTTACGAAGGTTTGGAATCACCACCACTCACATTTTTAAAATGGTATGAATGGTCACTCGGAATGTATTTTTTTGAAAAATGTTGTTTTGGCGTTTAGTGACTCTCGTATAGATAAAACACTGATCTACCTAAGATCTAGGTAAGTGGCTCGATTAGAAATAGGGGACGGTGTTAAGAACCCCTTTCTCTCTACCAATTGGTGGTAACCTCAAAAAGTAACTTGGTCATTTCGAATAAAATGAAATAAAAAAAAGAAAAATGTTGCATGTTTAACGACTTGTACCCTAAGAAAATATTTGCTTTCGACTCGAATTATAGGATCATCTCATTGAAGGAGACGATCCTTATAAAAATCTAGCCTTGGGAACAATATATGTTTTTGAAAAGTGTTAGCTAATGATTATGGGTCCATTCTCATGGGTTGAGAAAGACCCGAATACCGATCGCCTCAAAATTAGTTGAAGGATTAAAACGATTTTATTTTTAAGGTGGTTACAATTCCTATACTTTCAACCAAACCGAATTCTGATCTACCAGAGATAGGAGAGGAGGAACATCACATCTTAAGTCTTTCTAAAAGAAAAATTAAAGAGGTGATGGGAAAAAGTAGAAGAGGGATATGGAGAGAGAGAGAGAGGGGAGGGGGTATGTTTTTCTTTGACCCACCTTGAAGCCTTAACTTGTTATTCTTTTCCTTCATTCTTTTTTTTCTATTATTCCCCTTCTTTGAGTACTCAGTGAATTGTAAGAGTAGATTTTTTTAGAATAAATGAAATGAAGGGAATAGAGGAGAGTTAATAGAATTAGTTTTTTTTTACTTAGACTTGGTACCATTTTTAGGAGGTGAGGGGGGTATTTATAAGGTTGGAAGGTTACTTTTGAAGGTATAATGGGGTGAAAAGGTAGAAAAGTAGAGAATGACATGGGGTTTGAAGGTAAAGGGTGTGAAATTTTAGGTAAAGATGAGGATATTTGTGGAAAGGAGGTAAATGGATGGTTTTTTTTTTATCTAAATGGTTTGGATCCTCCCCAATCTATTTGGGTTGAGTGTTAGTTGGGATGAAAATGAATGGTGTTTGATTAAAAGAATGAGTTGTGTAAGGAGTTAGGTGATTAGGTTTTGGGAGGGTAAAAGAGATTGTGACAAGTGTAAAAATGATATGGAAATGAAGTATTTAGGTGAATTCATTAAAGGGAATGGATGTGAGGATGGCTTGTGCGAATGGGTTGAGGGTGAATGATAAAGGGAGGTGTGGGTTGTGATGTGGGTTGGTAGTTGTATTAAAAAAAAAGGTGATGGGTTAGATTTATGACATGGAGTGTGAGAGGTGATTTTGTGGGAGAAAAGTGATGGATTTGATTGGGTAGAATGATTTTTTGGGTTGGTAGTTGTGTTAGAGAAAGGTGATGGGTTAAGTTTATAACATGGAGTGTGAAAGGTGATTTTGTTGGAAAAAAAATGATGGATTTGATTGGGTAGAATGATTTTTTGGGAAGTGAGTTGTGGTATGGACAAGTATCCATTTGATGATCAAAAGTTGATTGGTTGATGTGGGTTATGGTTTGTGGATTTGGATTCATGTGGGTTTTGACATGTTGGGCTTTGGTTTTTGGAAGGTTTTAGGTTATTTGGAATTAGTTAAGATTTATTTTAGGATGAGATTTTGATGATAGGTGAGTTTTAGGATTTGGGTGATATGGAATTAGAGCTAGGCTAAGTTGGATGAGGTGAAAAATGATTTTTGAGAAATTGAAAGTTGTTAGGTCTTAAGTGGGCTTGGGATAGTTTTGATTCCGAAAGTGAAGCGATGAGAGATGGGAAAGGTGGGGGATATTTCAAGTATTATGGTGGGTCCATTGGACCTTTAGGGGTCTTAGGAGCCTTGGATTTCAATCAAAATGTCATATTTCGACAATTTGGACTTTTTAGGCCCGTTGGCAAGTTTTATTAGGAAATCTGATTTTTTAAGTCCTTTCAAGTAGGGGCTTGTTCAAATTGGAGTGTCTGCAATACCAACTTGACTACAAGTGATCATGGGATGGTATGATGGTGGTAAAGGTGGTGGTGATGGTGATTGTTGTAAAGGATAAAGTGTTAAAACATATTGGACATGAGAAGAATATTTGGAAAATGAGTGAATTGAGTAGTCTATGGAAACAGGGGGAGAAGAAGAGAAATTGGTATCTTGTGATGCAGCTGAATCAGAAGGAATAGTTCTACTTGCACTAGGTGCATAAGTTTCAGATTGGTGAATTAAATGATGTTTTATCGGTAGAGATACAGATGGAGTTGTAGTGGACACATTGATTGGTGCTGAAACTTGAGAAACATCCAATGGAAACACATCTTCATTAAAGATAACATGTCTAGAAGTAAAGACATGACCAATAGTAGTGTCAAGACACCTATATCCCTTTTGAGTTTTTCCATATCCGAAGAAGACACAAGAACAAGACTTGGGACTGAGCCTGTTAGGTTTGTATGGTCCAAGATATGGAAAACATTAGCTATCAAAAATTCTCTACAAGGAATAGTTTAGAGATTGTCCAAAGAGGTCTTCATGTAGTGATTTTCCATGATGAATTGGAGTTGATGATCGATTAATAAGATATACGACAGTGCTAAAGGCTTCCATTTAAAGATTTTTGGGTATGGATAAATGAAAAATAAGCATCACACCCATTTCAGTTATATACCCATTGTAGACACCCAAATTTGAACGGGCCCTCAACACAAAGTGCCCAAAAATACGTAAAACTAGAATGGGCCCTAAGGCCCAAACCTAAAAAAAAAAACTTATTTTATTTTAAAGAATGGCCTAGGACCCCTTTAGCTTGGCCCATGAGCTAAGAACTTTCCACTCACATAACCATCACCACCTTACCTATCAACCCAACCCAATCCTATACATACCCTAACCTAATCCAACCCAACCCCTAAACCCATTGGTCCTAAACCACCTCACCCATCAACCCAATCCAAAATCACTACCCTATCCTAAGCCCAAGTGTCAACCCAAGCCCAATGATCACCACATTGATCCAAGATCATCATAATCGGACACATGTCACCACTACCATCCACCTCTCTAATCCATCTACCAAACTCATTACTTTTCTCTAAAAAATTAACCTACTCACATCTCAACCCACACCCATGTTATAACCTACCCCCATTATTTTATCAAATCCCTCATATCACAAACCACCCCACACCTATTCTCCCTAATCAACTCATCTAACACATACACCCCACACATCTTTGACACATATCACCATATCTTCCACCCTCCCAAAAAATCAACAACCACTCTTTTACATTCTCATTCTTCTAATCAAAATCCACTACATTCACCTAACGCTCAACCTAAATGGGTTGAAAAATCCAACATATTTACACTTCCTTCCACAAACACTCTTCTACCATGCTTAATTTACACACACCCCATTCACAATCCTCACACCATTCTACCTCTTTTTACCCCTAAAAATCATCCTCAAAGTCCTATAAAACCCTTTCATTCTCACCATAATCTCTTCCAAGACTTGAACTCTTTTATAAAGTCTTAATACTCTCTTAGCTCTCCCTCAATTCTCTCACCCTTTTTCCCATCTCTCATAACCTCTTCACTCATATCCATTAATTATAAAACCTCTACTCTATAAGCATATCAAGACTAAGATCAAGAAACTCATTTTGAATATTAAGAAGAAGACCAAAAGAAAATCAAGCCAAGAAAGGTAGAGTAAAGACTAAAAAATAATAACAATAATTCCCCCTCATCTCCCTTCTATATTTTTCCCCTTCTACTTCTCCTCTCTTTTTTTATTTTTATTTTTCTTGTAGATTAGCCATAAGATGTTCAGTCGAAAGTGTAGAGGTTGAAAATCGTTTCAAAATATTTTCTAAAAAATTATGACACTAGTGCACACACCACAAAATGTTTCAAGACTAAGGTCTTAGGTCATTTTCTTATGAAAATGGGCACTTGACCAAAATGTCTATATTTTTCAAGGTATGGACCATAGAAAGGCCCCTTCCTCAATGGTTTAAATCAAAATCAAAATCCCTCGCACTCGAGGGTACAAAATCAATTTTTTTCGACTTTTATTTCATTTTACAAAAATAGATTGAATCTAAGATCATCACCAATGGTGGTGGGGGTATGGTGCCTAACACCTTCCCTATTCCCTAATATAAACCCCTTACATAAACTTTAGGTGGACCAATAGCCCTTATCCTTAAAAGAGTCACTACAAGTGAAAAATAATTTTTCAAAAACTACTTTTCAGGTGGTCATTCACACCCGTTTCTAAAAAAGAGTAGTGACAACTCAATATCTAAGTAGTAGAGATCTTCGAACTTGAAAATCTCATGTCTACACTTATGTTTTCGCTTGGCAATACCATTTTGTTCTAGAGTATGAGGACAAGAAACTCGAGATGCAATACCACAAGAATTCAAAAAATTATTAAATTTTCCTTGAGTCAATTCAAATGCACCATCACTTTGAAAGTATTTCACAATGGTAGAGAAAATATTTTCAGCCATCGATTTGAAGTGTCAAAAACAACAAATCCTAGCAAATTTCACAACCATAAGATAAATCCAAGAGTATCTACTAAAATCGTCAACAAATAAAACGTAATACTTGAAGTCGCCAAGGGAAGGAACAGGGATTGAACCCCATGTGTCACAATGAATAAGTTCTAAAGGAGCTGAGCTGTAGTTTGTCTATCAGAAGTATAAAAAGGAAGCTTCCTACTTTGACCCATTTGACATGAATCACAAATAGTGTTAACTGATACGAAGTCTGAAAATAATAGAATATCTCCGGATTATTCTTGATTATTCTTGTAATGCATATAAATACCCTATTTGGGCATTTGTAATAACCATCTAAGAATCCTTAATCAAATAAGATCCTTACATGGTATCAGAGCCTCAAGGCTAACGCCACCCATTTCTTAACGCTAGCTGATCACACCTCCACCATAAAATTTTTATTTCTAAGTCATGGCCTCCACTCCAACCACACCGTCATTAACCACCCCTCACCCTACCGTCATTAATCCTCTAGACAACACCACACACCTCATTGCTATTAATGTTTCAGCACAAGCACCTCTAAAACTCACATCGACAAATTACACCGCATGGAGGCTCCAATTTCAAACGCTTCTCATCGGCTACGACTTACTCGGATTTATTGATGGAACAAAGCCATGTCCACCTTCCACCATCATGCAAAATGGTGTCTCATTACCCAATCCCTATTATCTCATATAGATCTGTCAAGACCAACTCTTTCTCAACGCCATCATCGGTTCTCTCACACCGTCACTAATCCCATTCATTGCTACTGCAAAAACATCCTATGATGCTTGGATGACTCTTTCCAACATCTATGCTAAGCCGACTCGCGGTCGCATTCTCGGTCTCAAGGGCCACTTCACAGACCCCGTCAAAGGTACTCAGTCTATCACTGAGTATATGCAAGGTATCAAAACCACTGTTGATGCACTAGCCCTTATGAACGTCTCGATTGATTCTGAAGATCTCGTCATGAAAATTCTAAATGGCCTTGACGAGAACTATAAAGAACTCTCTAATGCTATTCAAGAACGAGAAACATCCATCTCTTTCGATGAGCTATATGAGAAACTGCTCAACCATGAAGCACAACTGGCGACCAAAACAGATTCATCTTCTCCTATCTCTACCACGGCTTTCCCTGCTACTTGGTCTTCCCCACAGAGTTATGCTTCATCACCCCAACCATCGTGTGGTCCTCCCCGCTCCTTTAACCAAACTCGCGGTCAGTCAGCCCGATCGTCACATGCTTCCATGACATCTCGGCCTCCATTTTCCGTCGACAATCAAGGGCAATGCCCGTATCTCGGTCGCTGCCAATTGTGTGAACAACACAGTCATTCCGCAAAACGCTGTTCCTTTTTCAAGCATATTCCATGGACTCCCACTGTCCAACAGTCACGTCCCCGGCCTCGTCCAGTCTATACGATGCCAAGTGCTCACACGGTCACTCATCCATCAGCTTCTTCAACACCATTTGAATGGATCCTTGATTCGGGTGCTTCTCATCACGTCACTACTGATCTTGCGAACCTTTCGCTTCACTCTCCTTATGATGGTTTTGATAACATTGCCATCGGTAATGGTAAAGGCCTGGTCATCACTCATACTGGCTCCCTAAACCTACCCACTCATCCTCATTATCCTTCCCAAATACTCTTTGTGTTTCAACTATGACAAAAAATCTTATCTATGTCTCTCAATTATGTAACACTAACAATGTTGTTGTTGTCTTTTCCATGTCAGGCTTTCAGGTGAAGGATCGTCAAACGAGGGGCCTTCTTCTCCAAGGACCACATAAGGACGGAGTTTATTATTGGTCGGTCACGACGGGCTCGTCAGCTCCACCACGTGCTCTCTTGTCTATCACTCACTCCCTGCCTTTGTGGCATTCCCGTCTTGGTTACCCATCCTACAAAATTATTCGTCATTTAGCCTCATCTAATGTTTTTTCTTTATCTTCCCGTCTTCTATCAAACTTTCTTGTAACTCTTGCAAAATTAATAAAAGTCACAAACTTCTATTTTATGAATCTACCCTTTCATCTTCAACACCCCTTGAATTAATTTTTTCTGATGTGTGGTCTTCTCCTATTCTCTCCGTTGATGGATTTAAGTACTATGTTGTTTTTGTTGACCACTTTACTAAGTACATATGGTTATATCCTCTAAGGTGAAAAGTAGATGTTCTTGAAACCTTTGTCAAATTTAAGTCTCTTGTGGAAAACTACTTTAAAATTAAAATAGTTACTTTATACACAGACAACGGGGGGGAATATATTGCACTCTATTCTTTTCTTGCATCTAGTGGGATTACACATCTCACAACACCTCCACATACTCCCGAACACAATGGCTTTTCAGAACATCGACACCATCATATTGTTGATACCGGTCTCACCCTCCTCCATCATGCGTTCATCCCTCTTACTTTTTGGCCCTTTGCTTTTGCCACAGCTACCTACCTCATCAACCGCATGCCCAAATCCAATCTCTCCATGATGTCTTCATTTGAAAAATTATTTGGTCATCCCCCTAACTTTCAAAAACTTCGTGTCTTTGGTTGTTAGTGTTACCCATGGTTACGTTCGTATACTGCTCATAAATTAGAATCTCGATCTCGTGTTTGTGTCTTTCTAGGCTACTCCTTAACACAAAGTGCATATATCTGCTATGATCAATCTTCTTCCAAAATATTTACTTCTCTTCATATTGAGTTCGTCGAAGACGTTTTTCCATTTTTCATGCCCGTCTCATCTGTCTCACCCTCGAGTCCTTCGTCATCTTCCTCTCTTTTCTTTAAAACCAGTCTTCACGTGGTGGTGCTGTCAGTACGTCTCTCTTGCTCAATGATGAACCCTCATCCTCGGTCTCGCTCACGGCTTCCAACGATGATTCCTCACCATCGAACTCTTCCTTTGTCCCTTCCATTCCCCCGATCACTTTCACCTTGCCCAGACCCATCTCCAATAGCCACCCTATGCTCACCCGCTCCAAAAATAACATTCACAAGCCGAACCCCAAGTATTGCCTTATCTCTTCCCATCCATCTACTGACTTTGAGCCCACAAGTGTAACTCAAGCCCTTACTAATCCACGATGGCGCTCTGTTATGTCCACTGAGTTTGATGCTCTCCTTCGGAATGGTACGTGGGATTTTGTTCCTTCTAGTGGCTCACAGAATATAGTTGGTTGTAAATGGGTGTTTCGAATCAAACGCAATCCTGATGGATCTATTGACAAATACAAAGGTCGTCTTGTTGCCAAGGGTTTTTACCAACGACCCGGCATTGATTACTATGATACTTTCAGCCCGGTTGTTAAGCCCACTACTATTCGTCTTGTTCTGAGTCTAGCATTGTCATGAGGTTGGGTTCTTCGGCAACTTGACGTCAATAATGCTTTCCTCCATGGTCATCTTGATGAAGAGGTCTATATAACACAGCCACCTGACTTTATTGATGTCAATTTTCCCTCTTATGTTTGTAAACTTAAGAAAGCCATCTATAGTCTTAAGCAAGCACCTCGGGCGTGGTATCAAGAACTTCGTAGTTTTTTACTTCAGTTGGGCTTTGTTCTTGCCCAGTCGGACACGTCTCTCTTTGTCTTTAACCACGATGGTCTCATTACTTACTTCCTGGTATATGTTGATGACTTAATCATCACAGGTAGCGATACTGTTTTTGTTTCTCGGGTCATTGATCAGCTGGCTGCCAGGTTCTCTATCAAAGACTTGGGATCGTTATCCTACTTTCTCGGTATCGAAGTTCTCTCGCACCAAAACTCATGTTTCCTCTCTCAACGGAAGTACATTGTGGACTTACTTGCTCGACACAACATGCTCTTTTCTAAACCGGTTCAGACACCTCTTACAGTTGGTATTATACTTTCGCTTTATGATGGCTCTCCCCTCACGGAGGCCACTTTGTATCGACAGGTTATTGGAAGTCTTCAGTACCTCCTTGTCACGCGCCCAGACATTGCCTTCGCAGTTAACAAACTCTCACAATTTATGCATGCACCGTCTGAACGTCATTGGGGTGCTGCCAAGCGTCTGCTCCGCTATCTAAATGGTACTCGTGATCTTAGACTTCGCCTTCGTGCAAGCTCTTATCTGTCCCTTCACTGTTTCACAGATGCTGACTGGGCCGAAAACTCTGATGATCGCACATCTACAAGGGCCTATGTTCTTTTTCTTGGTCCTAATCCCATCTCTTGGAGCTCGAAGAAGCAACGCTCTGTGGCCTGTTCCTCTATTGAAGCTGAGTACAAAGCGATTGCCTCTGCTGCATCGGAAGTTCAGTGGGTTAGGTTTCTACTTGCTAAACTTGGGGTCTCACTTCCCTCACTACCAGTTATTTACAGTGATAACATTGGCGCAACCTATCTTTATGCTAATCCCGTTTTTCACTCTCGCATGAAGCACATCTTCATTGATTATCATTTTGTCCGGGATCTTGTTCAACGCTCTATGCTTCGCGTGTCCCACGTTTCTTCCACTGATCAGCTTGCCGACACTCTTACAAAGCCTCTTTCTCGGACTCGATTGCGTGACTTAGTTTTCAAGATTGGTGTCTCTTCTGGATCACCATCTTGAGGGAGCCTAATAGGATATCTCTGGATTATTCTTGATTATTCTTGTAATATTCTAGATTAGAATAGTTAGGACTTTCTAGATTATTCTTATAAACTTCTAGATTAGGATAGTTAAGACTTTCTAGATTATTCTTACAATCTTCTAGAATAGGATAATTAAGACTTTCTAGATTATTCTTTTAATGCCTATAAATACCCTATTTGGGCATTTGTAATAACCATCTAAGAATTTTCAATCAAATAAGATCCTTACAGAAAATTCCAACATTCCATAGGACTTGAAAATAGAAAGAACTCTTGAAGAAGGATGATCCAATCTCCTATGCCAAATACGAGCAGACACCTTGAACTTCTGTTATTATGATGTGTGCATCTTTTCTGAATTAGTACTTTTGGAATCTGATTGTACTCTTGTTGAAATTGTTTTTTTCCAAATAATAAGTCATTGTGGAACTAGTTTTATTAATTTCAAAAACTGCCCTGCAATTGTGACACAAAAATATATATTCTAGGAAAATCAATGATTCTCTACACACCAAGTACACTCATAGTGCTATTTCGAGTCTTATTTTGAGTCACTTTAACATTTTCCTTTGAAAAAAATAATCTAAATAAAACTTCAAGTTTCAAAAAGAATTGGAACTCTAAGTGGTAGAATCAGTCCAATCAACTCATTTCTATTGGATGGTTGAGATTCCAAAGTCTAAGAGGTAGGCCATCCCATGGGCTCAAATGTGATGTTTTTGGTGCACGATTGCATACTTAATTTCCTTGGAATTCATTTTCTGTTCAAAGCTATTTTCACTAGCAAAATGTTTTGCCACCCCTGTTAAAATGATTTTCCCAACTTGTAATGTTGTTTTCTCACTATCAAACATTGGAATTCTTTTTAAAGAAATTTTTTTTCTCTTGACAATGAATTTCCTTCAATCATAAGGACACCTACTGTGCTCCAAATAACTGACTAAAGGAAATTTCAAATTGGAGTTTGATGCGAGCGCCCCTGCATCAATCTTATACGAAGTGAAGAAGTTTGTGGCATGGACGACGATAGCTCATATGGATGCTTTACTTTGAGGAGAGATGATGATCCCATGACTTAAATTCAAGTTCGGTTGAACCCACTTTCACTTCCATTAACCACTAACCCCTTGCTTGCATAGCATATGTATATGATCAAACTAAATTTTCTTTTGCTTTATAACTTTGACAAGAGAATGCTTGAATTTCATAGGATTATTGGGTCCAATTGATGGCCTCTTAATGCATGTTTAGAAGAAAAAATGTTACGAAACTTTTATGTTAATAAGAAGTGTAATGATTTTCTGACGCCCCCCCCCCTCCCCTCCCGCCCCATCACAAAACCATAGATCATTTTTCTCATGATAAGCAAAATCATAAATCTTTTTCTTGTGTATCCAGAGGCAAATGATCTACGATTCTGTGATGGGGGTGTAGGGGAAGGTGTGTTAGGAGGGGGCGTCATATTATCACGACTCTAATAAGAATGGTAAATCACCTTTTACTTTCTTACTTTTATGTTATAGTTACGACGACTTAAGAGGATATTGTCACTATTCCCAAGGAAATGAATCTCTAGCTCTACGAAATCTGTGTGGGTCCCCAGTAAGCGTAATCTATTGGTATGGTGAATTTTATTCTTACTATGGAAGATGTCATAAAATGGACTGCAAGCTACTTCGGCAAATAGTAATTATGATACAATCTGAAATTTATATTAATGTACTGCGTTTCACTCTATAATTCACCTCGACAAGATTGGACTTTGTTAGAATTCAAGTTGAATATTATGTGCATTGAGACATGATATTCTATTTCGTGAAAATAAAGGATGATTTATCTTTAATAACTATCCCCTTCCACTTTCCTTTGGGTCTTTCCCTCTTTTCTAAGATCTTCAACTTAAATATTTCTTTCAATCATAGTCACCAAGTTGGAGAACGGGTTTAAACCGGCAAGGGAAAATTTTGGAAAACTCGGAGAAAACACAAAAGAAACGAGTAAAGATCCGAAAAAAAAATTGATATATATATTAAAAATTATGAAAAAAATATTAATAATAATATCATAAAGCATTATCGTCAAATCCTACATTAAACAATGAACTAAAGTATAGACAACCATAATGTTATAAAAATTAGCCATAGACTTGAAAAAAAAAGGGTTATTTTGGTTTTTAACTTATTTATTTTATTAAAAAACCGTATTTAAAATGTAAAGAAATGTGTTTAAAACATTAAAAAGTGTTTTTTTAATAATAAAACAAAAATGCCGAGTTTTTTTTTTATTGTTTTAATCGTTAGAGGTACGAAACATGTTTTAAACGAGATTTTTTTTCAAAAAAAAAAAAATAGAGGTTTTTATTACTATGTTTTTAATTGTGACAATAATCGAGCTATGTAAAATATGCCCAAATCATCTCATCAATCTTTCTCCTAGTTTAGCACCTATTGGAATTTGGAGCTACTCGCATATTTTGATCGCGTTCATTTCTAATTTTATATTTTCTAGTCTATCAGTCTCTCCATTCATCCATTCCAACATTACAATCTCTCACACATTCACATTTTTTAATAGTCCAACAGTTAGTTCAATAACTCAAAACTAGATTAGGAATAATCCAAACATGAACCCAAAATTAACAAAAACCCATATCTATGTGAATATTCATCAAGATTACAAACCCTAACAAGGAAAAAAAAAACAATAATTGTTATAAATCAAAATTTATAGAAGAGTCTTGTTGGATTGACCTCAAGATTGACCTCATTCCGCTTTTTCTTGACGTGAAGGTGCGCACAGAACCATAAGTGCTTTTCACTCGTCTCTCGATGAAAAGCATCTATGGTTCTGTACACACCTCCACATTAACAAACTCTAAAATAACATTATTTTTGTTTTAAATTCGTGTAACAAGGGATTTTTGTTGCAAGAAAAGGATTACTGGAGGGCCATGTTTGGAAACGACATTCTTTCTTGAAGGTGCTAAACTCGTGGAATTATTTGTCAAATAGACCTTACGGGAGGGCCATGTTTCTAATTGCAACCTGATTTTAGTGGCAGTTTCTTAGCAACTCAATTAGTAAAAATATTTCTTTCTTAATGCCTTCAAATCCCAATGAAATGGTGAACTGAAATCCTCGAGATCGAGATCCAAATTGTATATCTTGACAATACATGTTGAAACATCAAGATCAACAATTGCAGCAAGAATGATCTCCACGATTTGAATGTTGTCTGGATGATTCATTTTGACATGTTGAGATCGAGGATTTATAATTGAAACTAATCTGGAGTTGGGTAGCATAGGATCACTACTCTTTGATCATGTTAAGATTTAATGCCTAGCATGCGCTTTTGTTTGTTCTGTTTTCATATTTGGGTTAGAAGTAATCTCCTAATAGTTGGAGTTGTATAGTTATCCAACTCTTAAGTGCAGAGGAGTTTTCTTTTTTCTTGAGAAATGATTATGTTCAACGGATTTGTGACAGCAGCTGAAAGACTACAACTAAATTCGCTTCTACCACCGACACAAATCATTGGCTATTGGTAAATACGCGTCAAACATGACATAGTGTTCTAAAGTGGACACACTAATTAATTGGGCTTTAGGTTTCATCTCATCGGGCCAATTTATTGGTGTAAATAGTAAATACAAGAGGTATACGTAACTCCATACAAAATATAAGTTCTTGGAAAGTTGGAGTGTCAAATGTATAGAAATAGGGTCGCGTTCCCTACTAGATAATGTATTTAATCTTATATGGGTTAAGAGATCTAGAATGAGTTATTTTTTGTCAAGATGATCTCTATGATGAGAGGATCTTCTCACAAAATATCAGTTCATTTTGAAATTTCTAATATTAATTTATAAGTTAAAAAATTGTGGATCATTTATTTTTATTGTTAGTTTATAATCACTTTTCATAGAATTAAAAGTCTTAGAATTGACTGATTTTTTGTGAGATGATCTCTATTTGGATCGTTTATTTTTATTGTTAGTTTGTAATCACTTTTCATAAAATTAAAAGTCTTAGAATTGACTGATCTTTTGTGAAGATGATCTCTCACGATAGAGATCATCTCACAAAAAATCAGTCTACTTCAAAACTTTTTTGTCGTATAGTACAAGATGTTGTCTACGGTACTCCTCCTATAGAAATTACTCCAATAATCACTTAGACTACTAGTATAGGCATTTGGTTTTTTTTTTTTTTTTTTCCTTAAAATACTTGTTGTATTAGGTCAAATGTGGATGATTACAAAATGTAAGATATTGAGCACTTAAGAGTGTCAAATATATAGAAATAACTCCAATATTCACCTAAATTACAATTATAAAGTTTTGGTTATTATAATGTTCTATTTAGATATGTGCATCTTAGTGGTATTTGTTTGTAATTCATTAGGAAACTCTGACATTTGTTGGGACAAATAAAGTCTTAAAGATAATATTTTTACATACTTAAAAATCACAATTACCAACATTTTTGTAGGGTATGTCTCTCGTTCACAGAAACGAAACCGTATAAGCTCCCAAGGAAGAGCACCAACAAGTCAATTAACAAATACCTCATTTTCTAGTGTGATCTTGATGGCGTGAATGTCTTCCCTTAACCTATGTTACATGTCTTCATAATTAAGGTGACGGGTATAAAGTATCGAGGTCACCAAGACGTTACATAAGGTTGAAACTCAAGTAAGTTCGGATGGGTTAAGGATCAACGTACATCCAACCCACACCCAAGCTGACCTCGAGCATGAAATGCTCGACCCAAGCCCAACCCATGTTAGGTTAGTCAAGTTAATTCATACCTCATTAATACTAGATAATTTAATTAATTGATGTCTATGCTCAAACCCAATTCAATTTGATTCGGTCATTTTATTTTTCGAACGAGTCCAAGCTAACTATGGGTAGACCTGACCCAAGCGCGGGTTCATGTTTGACCCGTCCTAGCATCACGGTGCACATGTCAGCCAAAAGATGGGTCCATGTGTCCTAAATGAAAAAAAGGGTTGGAGAAGTGTCCATGTGGATATCCCACGTGGCACATAGTCACAATCCACCAAAGATTCCATGGATTTCAGTGATTTGTTAATATTACATCCTTGTCCATGAAGAGCCACATGGGGTGTGTTTGCTACCTTGCACTCATGATGGTCATGGCTGCTTCTCCACCGACGCTCTCTATGTGGGCCCCAAGGACCAACTACCACACTCTTTCCTTTCTTTGATGGTTGTTTCTATTATCAGTTAGTTAGGTAAAGTAGCACACTTTATATCTTGATATTCTACATCGTACACGGCTTATGCTTTTGCTTTGCTTTGATCTCGTCCGTCCAATAACTAGGCCATACTAAAGAATATAATTTTTGGGATCAAAAGATAAAGATAATGCATTGGATGCTTAAGATAATCCAATGGATCAGCTTTTTGGAGGTAGGGACTAAACAAGTGGGCCCACCAATATGATTGTTTGATTGATGCATAATTGTAGGATTTTGTACGGTAGACTGAGTCAATGGCAAGAAAGTTTAGTGTCTCATACAAAATGTTCTTCTTTCTTTTTAATAATCATGATTACCTCATGTGTCTATCTAAAGAAGATTAAATCTACTTAATGGAATCTTTTTATGCCTTTTAGACCTAAAGCTATTTGGTCGGTGATTGTAGAGGATCCTTTCTTACGTTTCTGTAAATGGATCGGGTAAAACCAGAATGTGAACCGATCCGATAGTTATAGATGTTTGGATCAAGCATTTGGTTTTTGATAATGTGTTTGAAATATATAAATAATGTATATTTATTATATTTCATATTTTATTTAAAATATCTTATCCATATATTTATTTATTTATATTTGTTTTAAATTGAATCAAATTAGATCAAGTTTTCCTATCCAACAATATTGATTTTTCAGATGGGATATGAAACGGTAGGATATCATATCAGATTGGATGAGATTTGGAACAATGGTTTTTTTTTTTTTGCTTTCTTTCTCTTTTTAATAAGTAAAATTTCATTAAAAATGATGGGTTGAAGTGGCCAACCTCAAATACAAAAAAGACTCCCTTAAATTCTTTACAAATTTTATAATAAAAAAAAAAACAAAGAAAAATTATTATACATATAGGGGTAGAGCCAAGTTTTATAAGTTTGAAAAACTTTTGAAGTTGAAGATGGGTGATTTTGAGGAAAAAATTCGATATTTTTTTGTTAGAAGTTGAAGAAAAGGGCATTTGGATCATTTCTTGTTAGTCTATGAGACAAGATCTAAGTCAAGAGGCAATGTCACCAATTTATAAACCTACATAGAGATCTCAAATATTGAACAAAACGCCTACATGCCTCCATGGCCTTCGTTTTTCGAATAGATATTTAATGCAAAATGACATTAATACCCTTAACTTTAACTTAAAATAAAAATAAAAACCTTTGATTTCAATCACACAACCACTCATCTTCAACATTTTGGGTAAAAAAATTTACTATAGTTTTGAACCATAGGAATTATCTACTTCAGTCCTCAAACCTAAATAACATGATAGGATATTTGAAATAGAAGATGAGATTTTTTGAAACTTTTTTTAAGGATTTTTTACAAAAGAATTAAGGTGAGGTTTAAAATGAAGTTAAATAGATTAAAAATTAATTTTCTATAGAAGTTGAAGAGTTTGAAGATGACTGATTTTAAGACGAAAAATGAAGGATTTTTAATTACAGGTTGAAGATGAGGGTATTTAGATTATTTTTTGTTAATGTTAAAAAAGAAGAACATGGTAAATGTGTATGTCTTCAACTTAAAAACATAGGGCATCTCACATATTCACACCCCAAATGTAGAGGGGTGTTTAAATCAACAAAATATTGGAGAGGGGGCAAATCACCCGTTTGTAAACATAGGGGTATCTCAAATATCCATTAAAAATTGAGGGGACATGTTATCGATTTTAAAGCAAAGGGGTGTCTCAAATATTCATTGAAAATTGAGGAGAGGGTATCAAGGTCAAAATGGCTATGCCATGGGTTGGAAAACATATGTGCTATCTCAAAAATTATCTTACTTATCCAAAAAAAAAAAAAAAAAATCTAAATAAAAGGGGTTATGATAAACCAAAAAATTGAGGGGGTGGGGGCAATTACCAAAAAGTTTTCTTACATGAGGGCAAACTTAAAATATCTCAAATTTTCAATAGGATAATAAGATTTTCAAAAATTCTGTGGGGACAATTACCCCAGTGCCCCTACTGTAAATCCGTCCCTACATAGATATGAAAATATTATAAAACTACTGTTCAAGATCCTTGAAAATACAAGAATAAATTTCATTTTGGATGCCCCAACATATAGCTAAAGATTTGAATAATCGATATCAAATCGAATCAGATAGGCTTTGAACTTGAGCGATGCATCCGATTGGGTTGATTAAAGTTTGGGTCTAATATATATTATATACCTCATCAAATCAAATACCAATTGGTAGCTCCAATCTTAACTTGATCGATGGACAATCCTATTCTTGTGTTTGAACTTTGAACCATGGCTTCCCATACAAACAGGTCCCGCTATGACTCACTCCGAAATTTGTTCAAACAACAGACTTTAAAAGTCGGCCAAGTCGACCATTTAATTTGGACAAGTTCAATATTTTTTTAATTAATTCAAATAGTTTTTAAGATTTTAAATATTTAGTATTTTGAAATAAAATTTTGAGATCGATTACTTGAATTAATGATCTGGTACATTTTAGTTGTCATATAAAGTAGGAAGAAAATTAAAGAAGACAACAACTTAAATTGTTTCAATAAATTCCATTGATTTGTTCACTGTATTTGACCGAAAGATATTGTCCTCCATGAATCGATTTTTGGTGACAACCATTCCACGGCACCTATTTGATTACCTTCCAATTTAATGTTCAACCATAATTAATTTCCTTTTTGTCCTTAACTCTGTGCTTTGGCCCCTTCTAAGTTCATAGTTTAATGGGGTTTATTTATCTCAAAATATTGTGTCATGAGCTCAAGTAATACTTATCCCAACCTATCATGTGCCACATGTTCTTAGAGCATCTTCTTTTTTCTTTTTCTTTTTCTTATCGTGAGTATCCCCACTTCTCACCACTGAGACTAATTCCACAGTGAAAAGTCCTACGTGCAACTGGTTGAGTCGAGGGGCAACTGGATCGTGGAGGGTGGCCCTAAGGGCTTCGTGGGGTGTCGAACACTTGACCTACCTTTCCTGAGGAGCTTATCAGGGCTCGGCATGTCATTACGCCAATCCCTTGGGGTTTGTTGGTAGAGCATCTATTTATCCATTTTTATACTTGAAAAAATTATTATTATTTTATTAAATCTTCCTCGATTTATATCAATTAATGTTTGAATGATATTTGACTTGAACGATTCAGACCAAAATCTATAACTACCAAGTCAAATCCAAAATTTGGTTATCAAAATCATCATGCAAAGGGCATCATTGAATGGTTAACATTAAATATCGATAACATATACGAGCATTTACGTCATCATCATCAAATCTTACTTAGAAGAATTTGGGGTCGGATAAACGAATCTAGTTCTTCCACTCCAGTATATATAAAGTTATTCTCAACACGTGTTCTTTTGAATCTTTCTCTGATTCTCTTAAAATTTTCAACTTGAATATTTCTTTTGTTTGAAATCTAAGTTTGACTTTCATTGAACATGCCCAAGTATGTTCAATTAACTTGTGATTTACGTTATGGAAGCATCTCCAAAAAACTCTTTGAAGTTTGTTGGCTCTTTACTTTAAAGAGTGAAAGGTTAAAAAATCGCTCCCAAGAAGTTCTTTAAAAGTAAATGTTAAAATAAAGAGGGGGTACCACTCTCTACATGCAGAGAACCTCAAAGACTAGTTATTTTAATCTTAAAAAAATGAAAAATACTTTCCTTACTAAGTAGTAAGATTTGAAATCTTACTAAGGATAATTGGCCTGCATGGATTACCACATTGGAAATCCAACACAAAACTTAATACATGTATATATATGTATTGATCCAAGGTGTTGTAAATAGACTATTACCAAACTCCCAAAACTTAAAATTAAAATTTAACGGTGAAAATAATTTTTTTTTTCAAAATTTTTAAAATTTCATTATCTACGAGCTTGTGACACTAAATCATGTTTTTAGATTCCAAGATGTGAACTCCCAACCCTTAATAAGATTTAAGTAGGTTTACAATGTTTTTAAAATTGGACGGGTAATAAAACTGAAAATTTTCTTAAATGGTCAAATCGGGGTCTAACTAAGGTTCGATTTGGTCGGATCGATTTCTAATTATATATAATATAAGATTTAAAAAATTATATTTCTTTAAATAAAATATTCTTTAATAAATAGTAATTTGACTAAAACTAATAACATCCCCAACAAGAGAAAGTTAAAGGTATCATGCTGTTTTAGGCACTCTAAGCCTTTAATAGGTTTTGAGTTTTGTTGAAGGGCTCAGGTTAAAGATGCCTTTAAAATAGCTTTGAAAATATGCATTTGAGGATATTTCTGGTAGAAATTTTTTAGGACATTTTAGGTATTAAAATGAATTTTAGTGACGTATTTAATGCATCTTAATTACCCCTCTTTACTATCGAAGTCTGCTTTAAAAGTGCATATTTTTTGAAGCTAACCTTTAATTTAAGAAGGTTTAAATATCAAGAAAGAGATATGGACATGCTAAAATTTTTTGACAAACTTTTCTTTTGAATTAAAAATCACGGTTCATTGACCCGATCGGTCCCAACGGTTGAACCATTAAATCATAAAAATCTATGGGTTTTAAGTAAATATCGATTCTAAAAGAATCAGACACAATTTTCTAAGAAATTCAGTCAAACCATGTTGAACCGTCGATCTTATTTGATTTTTAATAAATATTTATTTATAAAATAAAATAATATTAAATATTAAGAACAGATAAAGAAATGTTAAATCTATTAGAGTGGATCAAATATTACACTAGTTAAAATAATTTTTGTTATTTTTTTTTATAAATAAAAGATGCTTTTTTATTTTAAAAAATATTATTGGAGATGCTCTAAGACATTCATTTTAAAATGCAATTTTACAGGATATTATAACTATTTTATAAATCATAATCCAACCCACTATATTATGTGATAAATGGCCTTGGGGGGTCTTTCATAAACCCTTGATTAACATTTTTATAAGGTTTAGGTGCCCTTATATTAAGTATATTAAGGGTATCTGCCTTTAGTTAGGTGAGAGTGGGAAAATAAAAAGTAACACTTATTAAATAGGAAAAATATTTCATTATTTGTGTTGGGGACTTTTGTTGGTTTAGTAATGAAAACGTTGAAACAAAGATGTCCGAAAATCACGCACGAAGTGGTTGACTAATGTCAGATTTCACGGAGTGCAAACATGGTGGGCCACATTGTCTAGGGTTCGAATCTTCCGTCCTAGAGGAATTACCAAAACGGTCATCTACGAACCCAAATCTCTTGCCTAACATTTTTTTTATTTATAAATATTTATAAAAAAATGTCATATTATTAAATTTATTATTTATATTTTAGTACCGAAATGGTGATCCATTAACTTACCTTTACAGACCATTATTTCAACTTTAAATAAACAATTACCTTACTTCGTAAGATTTGGAGGCTTACTATGGGTCCAAAATGGATTACCACATTAGCAATCCAATACCATAATCCTTTAGATTTCATCGGAAAATTCAGATAATTTTTTTATTTTAAATAATTTCTTTTGAACTTGATCCAAGGTTTTGAAAATGGACGTCTATCAAACTTCCACCTTACTCCAAAATTTAAAATTAAAATTCAATAATAAAATGTAAATTTTTTTTTTTTTTAAATAAAAAAAATTCTTTCAAAGTTCATAGAATTTTGTCCTCTACAATCTTGAAGCATTGGATCGATCATGTTTTTGGATGTCACAAAGTGCACCCAAGGACCCTTAGTAAAGGTGAATTCCGTACTCACTTAGTTAGGCTAGTTGGATTTTCTTTCTTTTTCCCCATAATTTTGAATTTTGGCATTTATTTATTTATTTTTATCAAAATGAGCACTACCTCTAAGTCACATATGAGAATTTACATTTATAGTCATCCTGTGAAATCAAATACAGTACCTTTTTTTTTTTTCTAAACAAAACTATGAAAAAATTCAATACTATAGTTAGGGGTTTTCAAGTTGAAAAGAATGGTGTAAAGGTAGATTATGTTAAATAGGTACTTTTTTGAAGAAGAAAAAAAATCACATAATTGCATGAATTAGAGAGAAGGACAATAAAGGTAACTACAATGGATAACTATTTTGGTAAAAATAAATAAATACCAAAATGGGATTACAACTCTTTAGATAAATATCATAAAAATGTGATTGGGTAATAATTTTGGTAAATTTGTCGGCCATTTTAGTAAAACAGTAAAAAAAAAAAAATATATAGACGACCAAAATGGAACAATATTCTTAGAGAATCCAAAGCAAACGAAAACCTACGAAATAATTTTAGTAAATTTGTCGGTCATTTTAGTAAAACAGTAAAAAAAGATAGGCGACCGAAATGGAACAATATTCTCAGAGAATCCAAAGCAAACAAAACCCTAAGAAATATATGATCCCAACTAGATAATGAGCATGATATAGGGAATCCCATCACCATCCCAACCCTTTATCAAAGAAATTGCTAAGATGAGTGAAAAGAATAATAATTAAGTTTCACAAAGATCACTACAATTTTGTAACGATTCATTTTTTGACACAATCCCTACGAACATCTTTTCACATCAGCATGAATTCGACCGAGAGCGTCCAACAAAATGATGGACAATGAAACAAGTGTGAGACAGGGAGTGCAAAGGTGCAACAATTAGGTATTAGAGGTACTATTATGGTGTTACATGTTGGGGGTCCATTCAAAAATTTACATTGCATCTTTCTCTAAGAGACAAGAGTACACAAGTTTTTCTTTTTAATTATGAAGTTAAATGAGATAAGAGAATAATAAAAATCAGAATTTCATTTTTATTATATATATATATATATATATATATATTTTTTTTTTTTTTTCGAGGGGGGAGGGACACAGCCAAAACAACTTACAAGATTCGTCCCCAAGAGCCCCATATTACACTCAATTACATCAACCCCTCATCAGAGCAACTGCTTAGTATAATGCGGATGGAATAGCTTTTCCTGTCGGGTGCATTGAAAGGATGGAGAAACCGATCCCCACCAATGGAGATAGAAAAAGTGGGGAGAGGAGTGGGGGAGGGGGGGGGGGGGGTGGTGGGGTTTAATATTGGTTAATTTTGTCATGACTAATAGAGTGATAGATGAATAAAAGGGTGATTTATATATACCCCTCCATGTTTTAGGGAATAATTGAGATGTCTCCTACATATTTAAATTTACAATATGCCCCCCTTGACATCGGTCTTCTGATGAAAAATGACTTAAATGCTTTTATCTTCAATTTCTTGTAAAAATATAATTTTTTCCTTGTCGAATTTCCATTTTATTCAAATTCTTTAGAATTTATTTTGAACTTCATCTTCAAATCCATTGTTTCCAACCTCACTTTAATTTCTTGTAGAAAATCCTTGATTTTTATTTATTTATTTATCCAAAATTCCATCTTCTACATTTTCAAAAAGCTTCATCCTCATTATTGAGGTTTGTAGGTTGAAGTAAGTAGGAATTTAAGATTGAAGATCGAGATATTAAAGATGTGATTGGTTTTGAAAAGAAATATTATGGATTTTTTGTTAGAAGTTGGAAGACAAAGTGTATTTACATCCTTGTATTAATCAAAGAAAATTGAGGTCAAGGGATGCATGTCAACAAATTGATAACACTGAGGGTATCTCAAATAATCACGAACATGGATGGTTATCGTCGAAGACAAACACTTTTCTTACTAACTTAGTAAGATTTCAAATTTTGCTAATGTCGTTGAGCACAAAGGATTCCCAAATTGGCAATCCAACACCACGGCCCTCTAGATTTCAAAGAAAAACTCAGATAAAATAAATAATATGTTTTGGGCTTCATCCAACATTTTGAAAATTGACAACTACTGAATTCCCACCTTCATATAATTTTGTTCTTTACAGCCCTAGCATCGCATATGTTTTTGGATCAACAACTCTTAGTAAAATTTGAAATATTGCTAAGCTAGTAAGGCTAGCCTTACTCATGTCTAAATCATCCTCAATAAAATTGAAAAAAAAATCATGTTTGTAAATGTATTATAAGAAGCATTATACTTGTATAAAAGGAAACGCATATGCTGGCATTGTTAGTTGGAATAAAGTGATGTTCTGATGTTGGGTAGTTAGTAAAGTTAGGTAAGTAAAGACAGGGTTTTTGGCTTATATCTTTCAATTTATGGTAGGGCTAGCAACGACCGGCTCAGTATCAGATCAGTACCACTCAAATATTGATCCGAATTTTTTTAAATATATACTCGATCCGATTTGATCTGAACAGATTAATGAATGTGTGATCTGCATTTGATTTGTTTCATTCTATTATTTATCTGAAACTGATCTGAACACATGCCTTATTTTCAAATGATCAATAGTCAAAAAGTTTTAAAAATATAAATCGTTTAAATTAAAATAAAAAAATGCTTTCCAACTAAAAATATAGAAGGAAATCAGAAGGACTAAAATATTTTATCTACATCTATTTATATGAAATTAAGAATAATAATAAAATATTAAAATATGTTCAGATCGGATTTTTTTGGAACGGATTGGGGTAGATCCGAATTTGATATGAAAATCCGATTTTTCATATTTTTTCCTAATTGGATTGGTTCAGACATCGAGTATATTTCGGATCATTACCAATCCTAGTGTTTGGTTTATGAAGAGCGAAAAAGACTAAAATGTCTCTAATTATATAATAGTTCAATAAGTATAAATAATAGTATATATTTAAACATTTTTGGAAAAATCTTAATGGTTTTAAATAACCGTTCTTGTCGTATAACAAAATAGAAGAGTGCCGACACAAAGTATCCAACTAACCAATGAGATTGTAAAATGTAGGAGAGGAAATAGAGTGCAATTTTGGAGACCTGCATTTTAGAGATCCTTAGAAGTCCTGAATTTTTATTGATCCATGTGTATTGAATGCATGCCAACATGGGTATAACATAAGTAATTTGTGTAAATTGAGGATGTCTTCAATACAGGTGGATCAATAAGATTATGAGGTTTCCAGGGTCTCAAAAATCACTCTCAAGGGACTATTGAATTATGACTCAGGATCTTATACGGTGTCCATTTCCTATAATAAAGATAAAGTGTCGATATGGCATGTTTTTGTTGGAGTTTGAAACACTTAAGACTCTTAACCAATCCGTGCCAAGTAGACATCTAACATTACTATAGGAACTGGACATCGTATTGGATCGCGACTCTTGAATTATTAATCATCTAAGTGATTTCATTTCTTTTCTTTTTCTATTTGTATTTTCAAAGGTTAGTTGGGATCCTAGGTAACAGATAGATTCACTCTTTGTCCTATTTTTTTTCTTCTTACTTTTACAGTTTATTACTTTATATTGCCATACATACCTATATTTACAACACATTAATTAGTGGATTATATAATACACTAGATGAAGATATGGGCACTCAAAAGAATAGATTTATAACAAAGAATAAAAAAAGTTAGAGGAAGGCAACAATAATCTATAGTTTGAGAAGAAGAATTGGAAATGGTTGCAATCATTAAAACCTTGAATGGCCATACACATCCCCAAACATAATATGTAATTCCATTATTTTGATAGTTTTAAAATAGTATATATATATATATCAGCTTTTTGATATATGTTGATCAAATATATCTATAATAATGATCACCAATGAATCAAATCGAATCCTTGTCAGAATAGGTTTTTATCGTAACAAATATTACGGTCAATTTCGATCTACTTTCAATCACATCATCTTTGAATAAATCAAATCTGATTTGATATGCAAAATATAAAAAAGAATAATGATTTTCTGGCTTCCCCTCACTACTCTCCCAACATGACATGTGACAGAACAATAGATTTTCTTCCTCGAGATATACAACAACATATGAAATCTACAATTCTATAGAATGCCACATAGGGAGAGTATGTCAGAGGGGGAGTCAGAAAATCACGACTCCATAAAAAAAACCTTCATATATTTAAACAAAATATAATAATATAATTTACCTACTTTCTCACATTTTATCATGTCGGGGTCTCTTGGATTAGGCTATGGTAAATCCAAACACGATTCAACAAATTATTGAACCAGATCATTATCGAAATCCAGATCTTTGATCCATATCCAAATTTATCGGATCAATTTGGATCCTACTATGGGTCTGACCCGATCCATTGACAGTCCTAATTAGAATTGAATGACAAAAATTGTGCACATGGGAGTGTTCTGGCCTAACTTTTTGTCTATGTTTTTCATAAAAGACAATACACCGTGACCAAAGCAGTGAAAGAAGCATTGTATACAACCAGTCTCTCGCCCATCCTTTTTTATGACTACAATGACCTTGAAAAACTTTCATATTTACATTCACACCCTTCATTATTATTGTATTTTTATTACAAGATCCAAATACCAAGAAAACAACAGAAGTTCTCTTACATTAAAAAACAATGATTCAAGAAAGACTTACACAAATATAGAGGAAGACCAAAGACCTAAAACCTGATCCCTTTAATTTCAATGGAAAATGGTTTACATGAAGGATCCCACCCAAATTGATCATTGAAGTGGAAATTAATATATATATTTTTTTAATGGTTTTTCTGTGCTCTTTATTCTTTGACTTAGAAATATAATTATAAGCAATTAGTCAATAATTCAAAAAAGTGATTTTGCACGAAATTTCATGGAAAAACAGAATTAATTTACCCCAAGTTTAGACTTAAACCTTGGGGGTTAAATGCAGCAACCACATCGATGTTTCCATTTTCATGTATTCAGATAATTTTATTTAATGAGATTATATTTATATTGAATTAAATTAGGTTTGTCAGTAGGTTGGATCAATCTCAAAATCCAATCTATTTTGATTTGATTACTTTGAATCTCAATTAAAACTATGGGTCCAATCAGATTGTTATAGGATAATATTGGTATATGATTGAGAGAAGAGTAGAGATAATATGACTCTCCCATGTGACAAACTCGATCAACTCCCTTTTGTGGGGTGTGTTAGAACCATAGACTTTATGCCTCGGGTTACACAACCACACATCCCCATAAATCTATGCAGTTGTGTATATGGGAATGTGTGATCGTGTATCCTGAGGCATGAAGTTTATGGTTCTGGGACACCCCATGTTACGGAGTCAATTGAGTATGCCACATGGGTGAGTCATATTATTATCACTTTTGAGAGAATATCATCTAATTAGTGTTCGACTAGTTTCATATAAAATGAGTTAAAGATTTTATCGAATTGGTCCCAAATTAACTTGATCCATTTTGGGACCACCCATCCATTTTCTTAAATTGAATAATTTTTCTTCTTCTTTTATAGTGAGAAATTGCTCAAACAATTACTTTCCTAATTGTTATAATTGTTTTATTTACCTATTTATTTCTCTAAATAATTTTAGAGAACTGTTTTTATCACACTAACTTTTGCTAATGCCACCTCAATTCTTTTGGGGATTTTGTTTTCAAAACATGTCAAAATTCCAATATTATTACACTTTATTTTAATTTCCAAATCATGTTTTTCTAGTGAATTCATCATTTTTATAATCAATGAATTCGTGATAAATTACCAATAATATCATTGATATGATAAAGTCGTTAGTATATTATTTACAAATTCATTAATATTAAAAATGGTGAACAAGAGTTTGTCGATTATAAAAATTATGAATTTACTGAAAAAATATGTTTTGAGAATTAAAATGAATAATGTATCGAACTCAGAATTTTGTTGTATTCAATGCAGGAAATGGACATTCACCTATGATTTAAGTAAGAATTGGTGTAGCATTAACAAAAGTTGGTGCGTCAATAACATCTCCCTTATTTTATCGCTGTTCATTTTCAACGCATAGTAAAAGAATACATCCTCCGTAGTCCGTACGGCCGTACCCTGTTAGATACTAACCCATTTTAATTTTGTTTAATATGTTACAATCTAAAGTTTTCTTAATTTTTACTGTTTAAAGTTTTAGTCTCTCTTTCTCTCTCACACACACTTGTCATCTCTTGAGTGGAGATAATAAATTGTACCCATAGTAATACAATACAACTGTATATATAATAGAAAAAAATGAAGAGAGCCAAAGAAGAATTGAGTTCCTTTGTGGCAGTATTGCTGCTTCTCACATCTCTCCTCCCTTCCGTCTTTCATCTTTCTGTGTTTTCTCTCTTTTGTGCAAATCTCTCTCTACATTGAGAGATAAGAGAGAGATAAATAGGGAGAATTATAGGTTTTTTAGAGTATTTTCTGTAAAAAGAGGAGAGAAGAAAAAAAAGAACGAAATGGAAACTAACTCAGTTTCCAAGTTGTTCTTCTTGGTGTTTCTGTTGGGTTTACAGTTGATCCAGTGTAGCGTGACCTATGATAGGAAGGCTATAATCATTAATGGGCAGAGGAGAATTCTCATCTCCGGCTCCATCCATTATCCCAGAAGCACCCCTGAAGTAATTTCTCTTTATTTTTCTCTTTTTTCATCATTTTTTTTTTGGTTAATTTTTTAATAAACTGGTGTTTAATGATTTTTGGTTGTTTTAGTGAAATGGGTCTGCGTTTTTTTTTTTTTTTTTTTAAATTTAAATTTAATTTATGATTTTTTGCTTGTTTCCATCTCTCTCTCTCTCTCTCTCTCTCTCTTTTGTGGTCAATTTTCAATTTAACTGATTTTATGCGTTCTTAATGATTTTTTTGTTGAAATGGGTTTGTGTGTGCTTTTTATGATTTTTGGATGTTTCCCTCTTTTTTTTTTGGTTAATTTTTAAGTTAACTGGTTTTTAATGATTTATAACTGTTTTGATGAAATGGGTTTTGTTGTAGATGTGGGAAGATCTAATACAGAAGGCAAAAGATGGTGGATTGGATGTTATACAGACCTATGTTTTCTGGAATGGCCACGAACCTTCTCCTGGAAATGTACTTTACTTTTCCTTCAATATTTTCTCACTAAGCTCTTCTGTTTAATCTCTCAAATTTTTTTTTTTCTTAAATTCATTTTCCCTCTTTTTTAATAACTTTTTGGTGGGTTTTCAGTATTATTTTGAGGGCAGATATGATCTGGTTAGATTCATAAAGACAGTTCAGAAAGCTGGGCTCTATGTTCATCTTCGCATTGGGCCTTATGTTTGTGCAGAATGGAATTTTGGGTACTTGCCATTTTCTCTTGTTTTGGTTCTCTAGATTTTTTTTATGGGTTTTTAATATTTTTTTTTTTATGTTTTTATTTATTTTTTGTGCAGTGGGTTTCCAGTTTGGTTGAAGTATGTTCCAGGGATTAGCTTCAGAACAGATAATGAGCCTTTCAAGGTTTATGTCTGCTCCATTTAATAATTTTCTCTTATTTCCTTGTCAGAGTAAATAGAACTATATAGCCATGAAGAGTAAAAAAAACTAATTTCTCTATAATTACTTAAATTTTCAAACAATTTATTGCTATTTTAAACTAATTTTTGGTGTTGCAGATGGCAATGAAAGGGTTCACTCAGAAGATAGTGCAGATGATGAAGAGCGAAAATCTGTACGAGTCTCAAGGTGGTCCCATCATTCTCTCTCAGGTATAGGTTCTGGATCAGTATCTTTATGCCAATATTATTTCTCGGGTACATATGTAATATATAGTAAATTGTCCGCTTAGTTCGTTGATCTGAAAATTTGGAGGATGATTCAGGAACTCGTGACGGCAAATTCAACTACTATAAACTAATTTACATTGTTTGATCCAATATAATTTATTTTTTTTGTTGTAGATTGAGAATGAGTACGGACCCGAAAGTAAGGCATTTGGAGCGGCTGGTCAAGCATACATGACTTGGGCTGCAAATATGGCTGTTGAATTGGGTACGGGTGTTCCATGGGTGATGTGCAAGGAAGACGATGCCCCGGATCCAGTGGTAAGCTATCTTGTATTGCTTTGCCAACCAGATCTTAGTTCGCTTATATTATGTATCTCCATTTGGTTATGAGTTTGTATGGTAGGTGATGTCTAAATTCTTTTTTGTTAAGAAAATTTTCCCAAGGGTATTTTTGTAATTTTTTACTAGTATTTTGTAAAACCCTAGTTAGGTTTTCCTGGAGCCATATAAATCTATTTTTGGTGAAAGGGTGTAATCTATAAATGCAAATTTTCTCTTCATGGTAGAATCAATGCGATCCATGGACATACCTCAATCTTGAGGGAATCGTGTAAAAATATCTGTGCTTTGTGTGTGATTGCATCTTGCTTTACTTTTCTTTATTTATTGTTTTTGGATTGATTTATCTACATAGTAGTCTCACCCAAGCTTTCAAGAGGGGAGCTTCTAAATGTCTTATTTGATAATCTTATTGACAGATCAACGCGTGCAATGGTTTCTACTGTGACGCTTTCTCGCCCAACAAACCTTACAAGCCCACAATGTGGACCGAGGCTTGGAGTGGCTGGTAGGTTTATTCTTTATTATTGAAATTATTTCATGACACGAAATGTAAAATTTACTATTGTTATTCCTTTCTCCATTGTTGATCAAATTTTGAAGGTTTACGGAGTTTGGTGGCACGGTTCACCAGCGACCCGTTCAAGATTTGGCTTTTGCAGTTGCCCGCTTCATACAAAAGGGAGGCTCATTTGTTAATTACTACATGGTTAGTTTTTTTTTTTTCTTTTTCTTTTAATTTTTTTTGTTAAATTTTTTTCCCATTAAGTACTCTGTTTGAAGATTGAGTTCCCATGTTTACTTCTTGGAACAGTACCACGGAGGAACCAACTTCGGGCGAACAGCCGGAGGCCCTTTCATCACTACAAGTTATGACTACGATGCTCCCATAGATGAATATGGTGAGAAACAGTAGCTTATACATTTTGGTTAATCAATATATTATGCTCTCTCAAAGTTGTAACCATTACTTCTTCCATGACACTTTGCAGGTTTGATTAGGCAACCTAAATATGGGCATTTGAAAGAGCTTCATAGGTCCATCAAACTATGTGAGCGAGCTTTAGTTTCGGCCGATCCAATTATTACTTCTTTGGGGAACTATCAACAAGTCAGTGGCCTTATCTATATATGGGATCGCTTCTCCACTTAAACCACATTTAACTGACTCAGCTCGATTAATTGCATTTTTTTTCAGGCTCATGTATTCTCTTCTGAGATGGGTGATTGTGCAGCTTTCCTCTCAAATTATAACTCAAAATCTTTTGCAAGAGTCATGTTCAATAACATGCACTACAATCTTCCACCTTGGTCCATTAGCATCCTTCCTGATTGTAGAAATGTGGTCTTTAACACAGCAAAAGTAAGTGAAGCACTGTCTGTTCTCTCTAATTTTGTTATTTATTGAAGACTAGGGGCACAGTTTATTTAAGAGAGCTCCTATTGCCACACCAACTTTTACTAACTCCATCCCAAGATGTGTGCTAATTCTTTTGTGATTTACATATGAATTGGGTGGCGTTGGCAAAAGTTGGTGTGGCAATAGAATATCTCTTTATTTAAATGAAATCAAACTAGAAAGAATTACCTCACATTAGGTCGTAGATGGTTTTAATTTTATGTTTTTTATCGTACATTAAAAACTAAAATAAAGAATCAGGATCAAGTAAGGTTTCCCGCTCCTATAGATTAGGAACGGGGTCTATGTGGCACATTTTAGGAGTTTAAATCACACTGGGCTCCTAATCAATTCGTTTCCTACATTGCACGCAGCCCTATTTGTTTAATCTCCAACCAAAATGTGCCACATAGACACCGTATGTTGTTATAGGAACAGGACACCGCTTTGGATCACGACTCTAAAATGAATTGAATATCTAATAGTTTACTCTAGGTAACTTTTATGTGCTAAGTATTTGTTGTGCATCCATAATAGGTTGGAGTCCAAACATCACAAATGCAAATGTTATCTAGCAACACTGACTCACTCATGTGGGAGACTTACGATGAAGATATTTCTTCATTGGGTGAAGAAAATACAATGATCACCGCTGTTGGTCTCTTGGAACAAATAAATGTAACGAGAGATTCCACTGATTATCTGTGGTACACAACCAGGTAAGACTAATGCATCAAGTGAAATGTTTCATACCCATCGTTCTTGATTTTTTTATTATACAGTTGAGTGTTTACTTATGGAACATAATTTTGGCATATCGTATAGTTAGGTTAATTCAATGGGTCGATATTTAACATAAGAAATTGTTGTGTGCCCTTGGATTTGGGAGAAAGAGTCCAAGAAGGAATTGATCTCAAAGGGATGAGAACACCAGAGATGGAGATGTTTTTTTGGTGGTGTTAGCTGACCTGCTCGGAAGCTCATCCAATAGTGGGCTGACCCCACATTCTCACCCTTATCCTGCGAAGTTACCCACTAATAGTGGTGTTAGGATTCCAGGGTTCGGTTCTCTCTGTAAACAAGGGAATTTGGGATGAGTTTAAGCATCCCAAAAGTGTCGTGAAGGCATTAGAAGCATTGCAATCCTCTAGGAACCCACGACCTCAGAGTTGCTTTGTAATGTGTCAAACCAACTAAGCTATGGGTCTAAGCCCCATTTTTTGAGCATATTTTTTTGAAAGCGTTGCTCATCTATATGTGTAACTGTTTTAATTGTGTGGTGTCTCCAGTGTTGAAGTTAGTCCATCTGAATCATTTCTGAATGGTGGCGAATGGCCCACTCTCACCGTCGATTCGAAAGGCCATGCTCTTCATGTCTTCATCAATGGACAACTTTCAGGTATGCCAGGTTCTTTTTTCTTTTCTTTAAATATATATATATATATATTGCAATTGGATGGTATTTCTCTGTTAATTAGTTCTAAAAGAATATGGCATTAATCATCTCCTAAATCTATTTTCATTAACTAAAAGCAATTTTGTTGGGCTCCAATTATAGGATCGGCCCACGGGACAAGGGATTACAAGCGATTCACATTTTCAGGAAAAGTTAATCTGCGTGCCGGTACAAATAGAATTGCACTCCTCAGCATTGCTGTTGGATTACCTGTTAGTCCCCACCTTCAATACTCATTATTATTATTTTTTCAGGATCAACGTTCAAAGTCTCGGGCTTAGACCCATAGCTCAGTTGGTTTGACACATTGCAAAGCAATTTTGAGGTCATGGGTTCAAGTCCAGCTTACCCATAAAAAAAGAGAGCTTTTATTGCCACAAAAACTTTTGCTAACGTCTTCTCCAAGATGTGTGCTAGTTTTATTGTGATTTACACATGAATTGGGGTGGCAATAGCAAAATGTGGTGTGGCAATAGAATCTCTCAAAGGAAAAAACTGGTTCAAAGAAGCTGTATCCAAATGTGCTTCTTACAAGATTCAAACTGAGTTGAGTTAAGGCTTCTGGCCATGCCCTTACAACAGTTGATTTCCCGAGTTGATCGTTGTCTCAATGGCTTGTTACCAAAACTGATTCAATTCAACCATGATACCAATCCATGGTTTTATATTAAGGTTCTTTGCAGCTATTCCAATTTGTGACTTACTGTTTCTATTTGTTGTGGATGAAGAACAATGGGGCACATTACGAGACCTGGGACACTGGAGTCCTGGGTCCGGTTGTGCTTCACAATTTCAACGAGGGAAAAAGGGACTTGACGTGGCAGAAGTGGACTTATCAGGTCAGAAATTATTACTTCGAGCTCAAGTGTCCTTCCCATTGATGCAATGTTGATTTTAGTAGTTTTGACATGATGGGTGCTAATTTATGTAGGTTGGCATGAAAGGGGAATCCATGAATCTTGTGTCTCCAAATGGGATTTCGTCCGTTGAGTGGATGCAAGCATCATTAATTGCACAAAAACAGCAACCACTAACATGGTATAAGGTAAGGAAACAAGGGGCAAATATGACTACAAGCTTGTAGGCAGATTAAATTTGAGAGCTGCTATTGGCACCCCAACTTTTACTTATTGAACTCCAATTTCTTAAATTATTTAGCACACCCCATTGAAACACACTCTTCAAACATTACGAAGGTGTGACTTTTGGCTCTAACAAAACATTATGATTAGGCTCTTGTAAAATAATAAACCCAAATATTAGAAATCTAGCGAAACAAAAGAGAGAGCTTTAATTGGCACCCCAACTTTTACCTATTCTCAACCATTCATGTATTTTATTTTTTATTTTTTAATTGGGATGTAATAAGTAAAAGTTGGGGTGCCAATGGCAGATCCCTTAAATTTTAGGTATTAGAAAGTTAATTAGTTCAAGCGTTAGACGTCCAACTACTTCTATCATGAACTTTGCAGGCTTATTTCAATGCACCCGAAGGAGATGAGCCATTGGCTTTGGACATGGGGAGTATGGGAAAGGGTCAAGTCTGGATCAACGGGCAGAGCATTGGAAGATATTGGACGGCTTATGCTAATGGTGATTGCAATCAGTGTAGTTATTCCGGGACGTTCCGACCTCCCAAGTGTCAAGTTGGTTGCGGCGAACCTACACAAAGATGGTAATTGACTCTTAAAAGTGAGAACTTTTAAATTCTTGATTGTTTTTGTCAAAGTTCTAATATGATCCTTTCAAATGTCTTTTAGGTACCACGTGCCTAGATCTTGGTTAAATCCAACACAGAATCTGGTGGTGCTTTTTGAGGAAATTGGTGGGGATGCATCGGGCATTTCTCTCGTGAAAAGATCAATGACAAGTGTTTGTGCCGACGTCACGGAGTGGCACCCAACATTAAAGAATTGGCACATTGAGAGCTATGGAAAAACAGAAGAACTTCACCGGCCCAAGGTTCACCTGAGGTGTGCACCAGGACAGTATATATCTTCCATTAAATTTGCGAGCTTTGGGACTCCTTTTGGAACTTGTGGGAGTTTTGAACAAGGACGTTGCCACTCTCCAAATTCATATGCCACCTTAGAAAAGGTACGCAAATGTTTTTAATATTTACTATATATTCTACATAGTAAAATATTTATGCATCTAACCCACATGTATTGTTATGCTATGCAATCTAGAAATGTTGACATGTATGCATGTTCCATTATAATAGTTTATGTATGAGTTTTCTTTAGATTTTAAAAAATGATGTCTATAGGAGAGCTATCTATCCTTTGGATGAAAAGTTGAGCGTAAAATGGGGATTTTAAAAATTGGGTTTTCAAAAACTGATGTCTAAAGTCCTGCACATTTTGACGCAATCCCTCCACTCGTGAAAACTGCACTTTAGTTGTCATTTTTTTTTCCCTAAAACTGATGTTATTTAAAATTAAAGTGATATCTATATTCTTTTTTTGATGTACATAGATTACAATCTCATCCTTTGTTTGGTTTCCTTAATTTCTTGCAGAAGTGTGTAGGACAGGAGAGATGCTCGGTTACAATATCTGCTACTAACTTCGGGGGAGACCCATGTCCGAATGTGTTGAAGCGAGTTGTAGTTGAAGCTATTTGTTCCCCTCAACATAATTTGAGGGGTTAATAGGGGGTGGCGAAGGGAAGGATCAAAAGTACTTCCTAAGAAAACTATCACTAGTAGACATCGTTAAGTGGATTACTTCAATTGTATAGTATCATCATCAAGGCAAGCAAAGATAGGAAAGAAGAAAGAAATCAGGTCAAGGTTTGCATTTAGATTTGTGGAATGTCACAATTGCAGTTATTCCAATATTATAGATAGAGAAAATTTTAGGGTGTTTTTAAGTACAAAGAAGTATTCCTAGTTTATGGGGATAACTTGTTTCTGTAAAGTTGAGGATTCTAAGTAGGCAGGATTCTGGTTCTCGGGCTTTTAACGGGAAATGGGCGCCAGAAGATGAAGATGAAGATCTGTTTTTTTCATCGACGAAGATGTCGTGACGAGTTATTGGTGTGTGATTATTTATCTAATTGTATTATTGGGAAAGAACAAACCCAATTATGTTTTATATGGGGAATGGTCCCCAGAGTGAGTGATGTTTGATGTGAAATTTGTGATTGAGAGAACACACAGGACTCTTGTTCTCTCTGATGAAGTCAAATATTGATGTTTCCTTTTCTTTCTTTTTGTCTCCTCTTTTCAGCAAAATTGGAATTATGATGGATTTATTCTGCTATTTTAGGAGTGATGTTCAGATGATAATTGAGAATTTATATTGCCACACCAATTTTTATTTATCATAACACACATAAATTGCATTCTTTTCCCAAATTCGTGCGTTTTGAAGGTCGAAGGACATAAGATCTTAAGGTTGAAGATAAGGGTTAAAAACTTTTTATCTTCGAGCTATTAAGGTCTAGGGTGAACCATATCTAATATATTTAATGTCTTCTTCAACTTCTTGTAGAAACCTTCGATTTTTCTACCCAAAAATTCATCTTTATTTTCTCCAAATTCTTATCTTGCTCTTGAGATTCAAAGGTTAAAGAAGATAGAATCATAAAGCATTTAAGTCATTTATGTATCCTTCAGAGAAGATTAAGTCAAGGGCATGTCATCAGCTTGAAAACACGGGTATCTCTAATATTAATCAAAACATGGAGGGCCATATCTAATGGCTTCTTCGTACCCATCCTTTATGTAATCAAAGGGTCACTAACTAATTCCCTCAAAAACTTCTCAAATCATGAGAGAGAGAGGTATTTTTCCTTCAAAAGAAAATCCAAGAAGAAGATTTGAGAGAGAAGATATTTAGTGTGTGTTTATCATTATTTGACCTGTTACAATAAACAATTGAGGTGACAATACAACCTCTCTATTATTGCTTATGTGCCACATTAGGTGGATTGGACCCAATCATCATAATTGTCATCAAAACCCTATTTCAAAATTTTGGTGTCGATTGAATAAATCTTATTTTATTTCATTCAAAATAAAAATGGTGGGTGGTTTCGCAAAATAACAATCTCTTTCAGACAGGTTGTCTGTTTAAATGAACTTTATTGTTTATAAAACCAAAATAACTACATCAATCTTAATCAACCCATGACCTCAAATTATTGAGCTTAGGTCACATTCACCTATGCATAATAGGTTATGCTAAGGTTAATAATTGCCATATATATATATATTTTTTGATAGAATGTTTGCCTGCAAAAAACTACTTTAAAAGAAAGAAAAGATAACTTCTATTGGCACCCCAAGTTTTACTTGTTGCACTCCAATTAAAATTTAAAAAATTAAAAATTAGTAGGGTGAAAATACCATTCTCTCACTTTATGAAAGGATATTAGATCTGGATATTTTCTTCTATTTAATGGAGAGACATTGAAGAGTGAAGAGCATTAGATCACCATCAAGAGGTTGAAGTCGAAGATCTTTCGTTGATGTCAAATTATTCTTTTTTAATCTTGAACAAGTATTATGATGATAGTTTTGATGTGGAAATGTTAATTTTTATTTAAAATGATATGTGTTAGTAATTTAAGTAATTGGGGTGTACTAAGTAAAAGTTTGGGTGTTAATAGAATTTCTCAAAAAACTGGAAAAACAAAAAAATATTACAAATTCAGAGAAGAGGGTAATTATTGTATGGCTAATACACATCTAATAGTCCTTTTCTGATGTTGATAGAGCATTAAGAGCTGTTTCAGCTGAGTATTTTGTGCAAGTTGTGTCATGGTTGGCATTGGTGGATGAAAAGGACACGAACTCCAAGCTAGATTGGGTGGGTGTCGGTGAGAACATGACGAGTGTTTCCATCTATTATCCAATAAAACTATAACCAAATGGAACTTATTTCGTAAAATTGATGAAAAGAGGATATTATTGAGTTTGACTCTCTTACAACTTTACAAAATGACTTTGAGACATATTGGATGGGAACTGTCTTGTGTGACGAAAGTTAAATATCATTATTTTTAGGAAAAATTACTCAAAGAACTTTGATAGAGAAACTTTTTATCAAATTAATAGTCCCTAAGTCTTGACTAGTATCTTAATAGTTCATAGTTCATAGTTATAGTTCATAGTAAATTTTTCTTAACAGTCTTCATTTCTCACATTTCTCATGATTGAATGTTTTAATCGTTCAAACTCATTGTTATCAAAAAAAAAAAAAAAAAGATTTTTAGCATCTCAATCAAGTTTTAGAGATACCATTTCATTAGAAAGGATTTAAGAAGGAAGAAGAATTCATTTTTTAAGAGTTTTTTCAAATATTTTAAAGATGTATGTAAAAAGTAAAGATTTATGTAAAAAGTAAAGATTTTTTCTTAATTTTTGAATGAAAATCGATTAAGAATGATTCTTTTGTATTGAAATCATCTAAATAAGTAGTTATCTCAAATTTTTAGTCGCTTTTTTCTATTATTTTAGTTGAAAAAACTTAAAAATTGAAAATGGGTGAGTTTTACTAGTGTCGAGTGGTGAACTCAATGGTAAATAAAAAGGAGGTGAGTACGCCAATGACAATGAGGGACCATTAAAATATAAAAATGTTTACTAAATGTCCTATCAAGCTACGCACAAAACTTAGGGGATTATTTAGAAATAAATCCCTTTGCCAGGGTTATTTAATTTATTTTCCTTTGCTTTTAACAAACAATGATCCAAGTTGGACATCATCCCATAACCGAAACCTAGTACATCACCTTGATGTTTGGCTAACAAAAATTGAAAACCTCCAAGCAAGCAACCAACCAAAGCATTAAAATTAATGATTTTTAAGAAAATGAATTCCTATTCAGAAAGTGTGAACCACATGGATAATTTCAAGCTAATCCATCAGTTTGGAATCCAATTTGGGGTTTTTTCTTAGGTGATTAAAATAGAATTGAAATGCAATAATATCAATTTATGGAAGAAAAGAAAAAAGGGTTCTCTATTGATTCAAAACATCATACCTATGGGATGGATGAAGAGCGAAAAAACCTAATGTTTTGTATGTAAAGTCTCAATTCAATTGTTTGACTTCCATTGAAAAATGTGTGGGAAAATTAATTAAGCTTTGTTTCCATTGATGTGCATTGACCTTGATCTTATTCATATGGATCTAAAAGAGAAATTGTTTCTTTATGAGTCTACAGATCCCAATCCTAATCGATAGGATCTTCAGATCCTAGGTTGTCGATTTTCTTCGTGCAAAATCATTCTTTCAATTTTACTCCAAAATTCTTTATTTTATTTCCTTAAAATTAATAGTCTTCGTCCTATAAAATGAGTATATGCTAATCTTATGGGCTAATTTTTTAATACCTTCCTCTTCAGCCTTAAAATTCTATTACTTGGAACCTCAAGTACAAGACAAATACTAGAACTACACTACTGCCCATTTTAAAGGACAGTCTGACACCCTCTTTGTTTTCAAATTGGTGACATGCCCGTGGACCTCGATCTTCTCTTAGGGATGAAAAGAAAATGATCTAAGAAATCTTGATTGTTCTTTCTAAAATAATCATAAAGTTCTTGAATAAAGTCATGACGAAGATTTGATTATAAGGGTGTCGAGGTCACTTTTTCATAGTTTATGAAAGAAGATCAAGGTCAAGGTCAAGGGATTGAAAATAGAAGAAATCTGCAATCTTCATGAAATCATAGTGGGGGTATTTCATCGGCTTGAAAACATAAGATTATCTAAACTATTTATCTAAAACATTGATGCTAGATGTCTAGAATAAAATAGGATTTTTGAAGTATGGGATAGAAAAATCACTGGTTTTCTACGTGATACATAATGTTAAGACGAGGTTCCAAATTGAAGATAAGGTTAAATAGAGTAAAAAATAATAATTTACCACAACTGTTGAAGACCACTGGTTTTTGGGAAGAGAAATTTTGGTCACTAGTTTGAAGGACTTTTTTCTAGTCTCATCCCACGGTTGAGGCTCTCCATTGACATGATTGTTAGGATTTGAGGAAAAATATAGATTTCCTTGAGATTAATATTATTATTTTAGGGATTAACACACTTTTTTCTAGGTATACTTTTTTCTTGGGAATCCGTAACATTCATGGTTTTAAATCTCATTTGAGATTGAGACAAATCGTCTAATTTTTCTTGTATTATCCACCAATGAGAGAGATAGACAAGTCATTTCAAATTTGGCATTTCTCAAAGTTAATCCGATTTGTCTCATTGTTAATGAGACAACTAGATCTCTCGTTCACGGACGAGAGGAGATGAGACGTCAAAATGAGTTTTAAAACCATGTTAACATCCCAACGGTTATATTGATGGAAAGTCTCTTAGTTTGAAGATGAGGGTCTATAGGTCATTTACAATTAGCCTAGGAGAAAAGACCAACGACATATGGAAGCCGAGGGTATATAGGTCAGTTTCAATTAGTCTATGAGTAAAGACTAATGTCAAGGGCCTATCAGTTCGAACTTCGAACTTCGAACTTCGAAAAGACGGGCTTAAGTTGTAGAGTTTACCTCGAATGCGTGTCTGAGAGAGCGAGAGAGAGAGAGAGAGAGAGAGGTCTCCTTTGATCTCTGCTAAACCCACAACCCTCACAATTAGCTAAATTTTGAAGGGGAGCGGTGGACTTAGATCCTCGACAGTACGATCACATTGTAAGGTCTCTTTGATTTCTGGATGAATTTTTTTTACAGATTTTTCAATGGTTTTATGGAAAAACCTAGATCAGGCAAAACCACTTGATTCGATCTTTGATTGATTTTAGTTTCTGATTACTGATCCAATTGATGTTAATTCTCTTGTCTGCTTGAGCGTAATAGTCAAAACCTTAGTTTGATGTTTTGTTTAAATCTCTTGAGGTTCCTAGATTTGATTAACCATCTGAAGAAGAATTTTGTAAATCAACAATAAATGAATTGGATACTATCAGGTTGGATCACATGGTTTAAACCTAAATTAAAATAATAATAATAATAATAATAATAATAATAAAGATGAATTAGAGAAGAAAATCGATCCCTTGGAGGGATTGGGGACCTCGAAAACCAGTATGAGATACATTGAATCGCTACATTTTATATTTCATCAGATATGGCAAGTGTTGGTGATATAAAATATTTATAAGAATATTACAATTTCTAATTATGGTAAGTATAAACTAGAATATCAATTAGGATTTAGTTTTTTGGAGGTTAGGCTGTTTCTAATGAGATCAAGAACACAATGATAGCGGGAATTGAACTCAGGTCAATGGCATCATCACCCATAAATTTTACAAAGCTAGCTGGCATCTTCATTAGTCAATCAATTAGGATATTCTTATTAGGAATGTAAATGGTTCAGAATTTCATTTCGTTTCGTAATGTTTCTTATGAAACGTGTCTGTTTTCCAGCATCCAGAGACGAAACAACACTAGAAAATGAAATATTGAATGTTTCGGTGATTTCACTGGGAAATCAGAGTAGAAGAAGGAAAGGGAGAGGGAGAGGGGAGAGGAGAAGAAGGGAGGGAGGAAGAGTTACCACTAGATCAAGCTACTTTGGAAGATTGAGCTTCTTCTTCTTCCGTTATTTCTTTCTTTCTTTTTTCCTTGATTTTCTAAAGAAACGACGACGATTATGAATGAAGATGTGCCCTTGAACTTGGTCTCTTCTGGAAGACTGAATTCTTTAAATAAAACCCCTTATTTTGATAAATATTTCAGACACCCAATGTTACAGTTTTTGAAAAAGACTTTTTTTCAAACCTTAAACTAATGTATCAAATGTTTCAGTTTTTGAAAAAATCGAATCGAAACGAGATTTTAAACCATGGGAATGTCTAGGTTAATTGCATATTTTTAGAGTCACGTGATCTTTTATTTAAACCTTACTAGGGTTCTTGTATCACTATCAAGTTTGAACAAAATTCACCTTCTCTTCATGGTATTTGAGCTACTATTCCTTTGACCAAGTCCTAGTTCTTGATTACATCTAGTGCTGCCATTGCCACTCGTCAAGCCTACCGCATTACTAACCATTATTCATTACCAATCGTCATCACACTTAACACACGTAACACCATCGATAGTGCATGCCACAACCACCATCTCAACTTCAATGACCACTGCAATTTTGTCCAATCATTGTTTACTATAGGCATTGTCATCGTCATCATGTTGAAAATCCACCATGACCATCACCCCTTGACCTTCACCATTCAAGAATATAAAAAATAGTAGTTTGTGAAAGGAAAACCTCTTGAAATGATGTTGTCCGTTGTGAGAATTTTTCCAATTGTTATAGTTGAGATAAAAAAGAATTTTTGTTATGGAACTTGTGGACCCCATATGGCAATGAGTGGGAAGGAAGAGAATTGAGAGAGAGGGGGAGGGGGGGGGGGGGGGGCATCGATGGATAAAAAGATTTAACGGAGAACACTTTTTCTTTGTTAATTTACCAACATCGAGAATCCATTGACGAAGAGTCAATATGAATATGAGAAATATAATTAATGAGATTCCCACCTTTCTGATCATTAAAGCTTCTTCTGAACCAAGGTCCTAAGAGGTTTGTTCCACATAATGAATTCTGGAATCTTTAATAGGAGCTTCAAAGCTTCTTTTTTCTAAGATAATGCAAATAAATTTAGGAATTGAGAGATGAGGAGGAGGATTCCGCACTAGTGGTCTTCCTAGAATTTGACCCTATTTCCTTTCCCGACTTTGAGGCAATTCTTTCACAAAACTCCAGCAAGACCTTGCTAATCCCCCTCCAAAGGTTGTGCCATAAGCAAATTGAGCTGAGGAGACCTCCCATCCAAATTGACCCATACCATATTTTCTTTTAATGACCTTTCAAAGACAACAGTTTTTGTCCCCAAATCCCCACAATCATTTTCCTAACAAATCCTTATTCATCACCCTAATTTTACTTATCCCAAGAACATCATTTTCACTTGGTAGACATATCTGATTTCATTTAATAAGGTGAAATTTCTTATTACCTTCCTTGTCATTCCACAAAAACCTGCAAATCATCTTTTCTATACACATTTCGACACTTTTGGGCATGACGAAATTAGATAAGAAATAAATAGGGATGCTTGATAAGGTGCTTTTTATCAATTTCACTTTCTCTCTTTTTGATAAGTATTTTGGTTTCCAAAAGCCTATTCTTCTCCAAATGTGGTCAATGATTGTGCCCCAACTCGGTTTGCTTCAATACATGACACCCAAGGGAAGACCTAAATATGAAGATGGAAGAGTGATTAGTTGGTAAAAGTGCCTCTAGTTCCTAAATTACCTTACCTGGTCAATATTAATTACCTTGGTCAATATTAATTGGTCAGTCTAGGTGCATCAACGCTTTTTTATATCTTACCCCGGTCAAAATTAGTTGTTCAAAGTGCATTTATTTATCAAACAACTCTTTCTCAGTTAAATTCTAATACCTCCATATGGAAACCTATAGGGACACACATGCCTCCAACAAACTCAAGGATCTAGGCAAAAACTAGGCATAAAGATACAAGTAAAAGTTCGGTGTATGCCGATAGGTGAGTTCGAAGTCCCCCCCGAGGGGGCTAGGGGGGTAACGTTCCTTACGAGCTACTGAGCTCTGAGTTAGGAGACTGTCCTTAGCTATGAGCTGTGTCTCGAGTTCGTAGTCTAGCTAGTAGCTAAAGTGAGAGTTGTCCTACAATCACCACATGATTCTTTTCCTCTTTGCAATAAAGTTTTTTCTTATGTAAAAAAAAAGACAAGGAATGGTACTGAAGTTCATTTATTATTTTTGAACTCATTTAATTTAGTTTTGAATGTGTTTTGCAACTATTTTGTTGCTGCTTTGATTGCCAAAGTTTATTTTGCAAGCACCACACTAGTGTCACAGTTTGGCATTGATTGAAGAAGACTTAATCCTTCCGAGTGTATGGATCTTGAGAATCCATTGTGATCATCAAGATTATTGTAAACATCTAAAGGATTGTGATCTATAGACCAATCACTTGTTCCCAGTGTTGTCAAATGCGACCGTGTATGCTATTTTCTATGAGTAAATCGCCTATGCCATCATGGCACATGCGATTTAGGGTTTCTAGTTCATTATGCCATGGCATGCAAAAGTATACGATCACATATTGTAATATGCAATGACATATACAGTATGTGATGGCATATTACTCCAATAGGCAATGATTTGATAATTGGAGCATTAAATTCAAGTTTTTTTTAATCTATCTTCTCCTAAAACTACCCTATTTCCACCCCCTATTCATGCATTGTTCTAAGTTATTTCTTTTATTCTTTCACTCGCATATATTCTTTTTAAATCTTATTTTTACTTTATTTTTTTAAAATATTGAGTTTATGCATTCTAACATAAGATCATAGTATCTAATGACTAAACTATTAAAGCAAATCCACTTTAATTATCGAAGACTAAAACTTGATAATTAAAGAAGGCCACCTTCGTATCATGAATAGTTTATATATTATTGTCTATTTAGCTTCTTGAGTTTTTTTATTCTTATTACTAAATGATTAAATGTAATCAATTTTATTCAATTTGAAAAATAAGTGCTATCCAAAATTCAAATATATTGTTATAGGTTTGTTTTTATTTTCTTATATTTTTCTGTTTTTTTTAATATTTCCTCCCTTTTATTCTTATTTTTTACTATTTTTATTTATTTTTTTGAAATAAAAAATATTTTGTGCAATATGCGACCGCATATGTCATATGTGATTTCGCACAGCATATGCTGGTCGCATATGCTATTTGATAACATTGCATGTTCCTTTTTCAAAAGACCATGCTATTGTGGGTGGGTAATAGAGATAATAAAGCACATGAAGTATTGCAGTACGATGTATGAGATGCATCGAATCATTAGTGTATCTCATCATAAATAGAAAGTTATGGTTGAGATTAGGAAGGAATTCTATGGTTAGTAGTATCTTAGTGTTTTATAATTAGGAAGTGTCAATTAATTATAATAATTAGGATCTATAAAATCTTTCTAATTATGATTGCTTCTATATTTTGGTTTGTGTAATTTATCAATAAAAACCTTACTAGGGCTCATGTATTGATCATCTAATTTAATAGAAGTTATTTCTTCAAATGGTATAAATTATATTGATGCTAGATGTGATTATGAGAGCCAAAATTATTTTGTATAGAAAATTGCATAACCACAAATATGGAAAGCGCGCTTAATTAGAAAGATCCTAATGACCTAAATAATTAAAATTTCCTAATTTGAGACTCCTTAATATTCTCATTGATCATTAGATACACCTTTCCTATTTTAGCAATATACACCAATAGTGGTTTGGTGTATTACATGCATGTTTATTCAATGTGTTGCTATGATCTAATGCTTTCGAAATTGTCCCATATTTACGGACTCCAAAATAAATTAAGTAACCCCAGTTATTTAAGTATGAACGCAAACTAGGATAAGATACTTTATAGATTCAAAATCAAAACAACTAAAAACGAAACAGACCTATTGAATTTCAATCATTACTGAAGTGGTGGAGATTGTATCATAATAGTTGCAGCATATTGAAGCGGTGGAGATTATATCGTAATATTAATTTGGGAGTTCAACTTAAAGGCCTAACCACCTTTGATGAGTTTTCTTGTGTTACTGTGCAATTGGAGGCATTAATTTATTTTGTGGTGATATAGGTTGATGAGTGGGTGAAGTTGTTGGATATTAGATGGATTTTTTTTATAGAAGCGAAATGGTATGTCACAAAGGTTCATTTTGTTGAATGGGATATTATCTGGAAAGTGACAACAAGAGGAAGGTTGGTTATTCAAAATTTCTAGGAGCTTTAATAGTATTGAAGTTGGATAGATGTAAAGAAGTGTCACTTGGCCAAGTGGTAAGACTTGTGGAGGTTGTTCCCAGGTCCTAAGTTCAAACCCTTGGAACCCATACTTCTTGCTAACTATTAACAATTAAGAATATTCTTGTACTAACCAAGCATTTACCTGTCAAAAAAAAGAAAAAATGATAGATGTATGTTATTGAGAATTTTATTAATTCCATTTTAAGCATTGGATTTTTATAAATTATTCTCCATTGTAACTTAGTCAAAGCTTTGTCTAGCTGTGACTTCTAGCACTTAATCAAGGCCTAGGCGTGTGCTAGTACAAAAGTGATTACTTTAGCACAACAACACAATGCATTTAGGGTTTGACTAGTCGAGGCATTTAAAATCAATGTACATGTGCTTTAAACATTAAAAAAATCAAAATATGTACATACATACAAATCTTATTATCAATTATTATTGTTATTATGGGTATGTATTTCTTGTCTGTAATTGGTTGAATCGACTTCTTTCTCTTTTTAAGATTTACGTTCACTTCTCCTTTCTGTGGATCCTATGATTACATTCTGACAATCAAGTCAGTTGTAATTTTGACAAAGTAATTGGGTTTTAGATAGAAAAGTGCATACATTTGCCTTCAAAGCTTTCCTTTTTTTTATTTATTATTATTTATATATAGAGATTGCCCTAATTATATCTTTTTTTATCTTGTTAGAATCAATTTTTCTTATCAAATCGCAATCATCACTTTTCACTTCCAAGAGATTTGATATTATCAGAGTTGTCCAATGCATGTTTTGCCATGTGTCAATGGTTAGCAGTCATGTATCTTCTTTGTTAGATTTCCTTAGCATACAATTTCCCTGCAACATAAGATTCTCATTGCTTAGTGTGCACGTAATCACTATTTTAGGGATCTTCATCGTCCTTGAGATCATTTGAGACATACATTCAGTCAAGTTGGGAGGTTAGTTCTCGACCTTTTGCATGGATGTTTCAAGAAGGACAAGGTAAGATTTTTCTTACCCTTATGGCGCATTTAAAAAGATGGATGTAGTGAATGCTGAAATTCGTGATTTAAGGGTTTAGGTGATTAAACTGGACACTACTTTGTCTTGGTTTTTGGAGGCAAAAACTAGTATATGCAAGGTCGTACCATTATTGAAACTCTGGTGGAGAACCTAAGTTTGAGCAAGGATGGAGTTCATGGTCAAGATCAATTTGTTCTGTAACAATCTCTTGACCATTTCATTTTGTCATAGGAGACAGACCCTATGAGAAAGATCAATGTGAGCCAAAGATCGTAAATAACTTACTCCAAATTAATGGGGATCCTGCCAAAGATGTAAGTGAGGTATAACTACTTTTCATGAAGTGGAGTGGGAGGTCCCCTAATGTGTAGACCCTCAGTTGAGGGATGATGAAGTTGGCAAGGGAAGAAACATGGCTACCGTTGCTCTTTACGGTCTATTTGAATTGAAAGAAGAGAAGGGAAGGGAAGAGAAAATATGCAATTTTCTCTTCCTTTCTCCTGTTTGGATTGTTAAGTGGGGAGAGACGAGAAGAAAAATGGAGGGAAGAGAAGGGAAAAAAACAGGAAATTTTGTTATCTCCAAAAATGGAGAGACGAGGAGGGAAGAGAATAAGGGGCTGTTCGCTTGTGATTTTGAAGCCCGTTTTTTTTACTTTTTTGGCTTTTAAGCTAAAAAGCCTCTGATCATTTACATTCGTTTCACGCCAACAGATTTAAAAAAAAAGCTAAAAAAGAGCTCTTTTTCAGAGACGTCTCGTGCGCGCTTCTTGGTAAGGCTCTTATGTGAAGCCATTTACAGAAAAAACAGTTCAATTACAATTACTTAAATGCCTACAACCTTTAATTGAATTTCCAACCAAAATATAACCTAAATCGATCGACTGTGGGCAACCTTCTCGCCTCTTTCATCTTCATCTACTGCAAAAGCCTCGCACAAACGATCGGCAGTCAAGATCCCTTCTTCCCTCTCTTATCTTTCCCTCATGTTATAAGAAATCGAGAAACGATTTACGTTTCTCATCTTCATCTCCTGCAAGTTCGTCGATCGACTGTAGTAGCTCGCCTCTCTCATCTTTCCCTCTGTTGCAAAGATCCCTTCCTTCTCTCTCTCATCTTTTCCTCACAACTAACCAAATGGAAAGCCCTAACGGCAGAAGACAGATCTCGTCCCCTTGCTTTCTGCCATTAACAACCAATTAAGGTATCGATTTTTTATGTCTCGGAATTTTATGTTGAGGTTTAGTGTTGAATGAGTATTTTGAAGGGTGGTTTTATTTAGGATTGCAACTTGGGATTCAGATATGGAATTTTATTTCCCATTTTGTTTGGTGGTTATTTGTTTAATTAAATTTTTTTCTTTTCTGATTTTGAAGAGTTTTGTGTGTGATGTAATTTTAGTTTTTTTTTTTTACAAGTTAATTTAGGAATCAGGTTTGGGAGTTCTTGGATCTTGTTTGGTTGATTGATTGTTTATAATTTTGAAGAGTTCATATTTAAGGTATCGATTTTTTATTTGGTTAATTATTAGTTTGTATTTTGGTTAATTTCATATTTTGATGGATATGTCAGATGCGATGACAGATTAGTGGAAAGGATATGTAGCCAAACCAATATGCCAAAATATTTGGATCTGTTAATGCGTTATATTTCTAGATTTCCAATATGAGATTACCCCATTTGTTTAATTCATATTTTCTCTCATTTCCCCTCTGTGTCTACTATCTATATGTTCGATGAAATGAATGACTGACATGATATTCCTTGATAATAGTGGAGATCAAGCGTTAACCATTCTTCCAGCTGGTTGTGAGAAGTGCGTATCTCATTGATGTAATCTCTCCATTTGGCAGGTTCTTATTATAGTGACAAAGTTAGGATTTGAAGTTTAAAATCCAAAATTCCAAATTCATTAAAATCAAATAAAATTGTATCATATCCTTAGTTTCATACTTTATAACCACTCTAACTAAAAAAGCATAACATCACCTAATACTAAGAGTAGCAGAGGCATGAGTTCAATACAGAGAAAGTAACAAGGAAGAAAAAAGACTACATATAAATTGAATCTCATAACAAGAATAATTTTATAAATATAAAAACTATTAATGATACTACAAAAATATAGGGGAAAAAGAGGAAGAAATGCAATACATCACGCCTTAGATGAAAGGAGCCAAAAATGTGTGAATATCCCCTAAGGCGTAAACCTTTTCAACTCCTCTTTGAGTAAGGTATGATTGGGGAGGGGGGCCTTTCCTTAAAGCCTCAAAATATTTTATAAGAGCCTCGCCTAGAGGCGAGCTTTGAGGTGTAACCAGCACCTCTGGAAACATTGATTCCAATTCCCAAATTCAATAATGGAACGGGTTTGTAGGGTGTTTTCCATGTGGTAGGGTTTTCTTCACATACGAAAATTAATGTGGCATGCCCTTGGAGATCCGTAGTCCCAACTTAGCTATTCCATGAGTTTCAGCCCACTTGGACTCTTCCATGTGGTAAAGAGATGCATATTTCTTTCTTTCTTTCTTTTTTTCTATTCAACTGTTTTTTATTTAAAATTGTTGCAATTTAGTGGGGAAGGATTATCATATGGTAGGATATAGGAATGACCTAGCAATGACACTATCTACATGGCCAATAGGAGGATAATCTGTCAAATGGGCAGTCTAGTATTTTAAATGCCTAATAAATAGTGTGTGCATTTCTCTCGATGGCTCAGTCTTGATTTCACATGCTCTATACATTGAGCATAAGCCTACCTTTTATTTAATTTTCTGAAGGATGTCTCGCATGCATTTATTCTTCTTATAAGCTTCTGTGGATTACTTCTTTTCTTTTGGTGTCCAAACTTATTAAAGTGGGCACCTAATTTTTTCTCCAGTTTGAATTTGCTGGAATTATTTGAATGCCAGAGTACCTAAAGCCTTACTTCCAGGGGCACAAAGTTCTCGTCTGAGAGATCGCCAAAAGGAAGAAAGAGAGCTACTATTAAAGAAAGCGTTCATAGATGATATGTTGAATGAAAACAATATATTGTCAATTCTCCTTGGAAGAAGATAATCAACTTTCTATTTAGTGTTATGGGACCCTGAGTCATTACCTTCCCCATGTAAAGATTCTCAATCATTTCCTTCTGCCTTTGTAAATGCATCTTGTTTATTGGTTGATGGAGGGGATTTGGGAATATGTGATTCTGAAAAGAAAACACCTTGTGTAAATATTTTGTAATACGTAGTTATATTTCTAATTTTCAATTATTTATTTATATCAACATTATTTATATAATAAATATTAAGATTTTTGCAGTTAATGTGATATTATTCTAATTTTGATTAAGAATATAGTTGCTTTGGTTGTTTGGCTCTCTAATACCTATGTCATGTGGTAGAACCTTAGTATTTTCATTTTTACAATCCATATTGTTGTTTATCATTGTAATAGAGTTTGCCCGCACTTTGGGGTTAAGGGGGTAAAAGAGGAAAAACAACAAAGTTGGCGTGGTATTATTGGAAAAGGGGTAGAAGAGGAAATTAAAGGGTATTATTGGCTTTATTAAATCATTAAACACAATTCTGATAAATTTGGGAAAGTTTCGTAAACATTTTGCCAGGGGATATGAGTAATGTTTTTCGGTTTCTTACCAAAACCCATCATTTTCAACCTCCCTAAAAACCCTATCTTGTTCTTGAGATTTTGTTATTGAATGAACATAAAATTTGAGGGTGAAGGGTAAAAATGTTTGTCATATTTAATGATTAATCAACAAATATCTTATTGATTCGCTGATTCACCAATTTAATCGGGTAGTCCTTTATTCAAAGAATATTTTGAATTTCTAGTAAAAAAGAATGGAGAATTTTGTGCCTAGTTTTTATGAGTATTTCCGAATGAATGAGTGTATTGCATGTGTTGTATGTGTATGTTTTCTTTTGATAAGTTGTGTTACTTGTTTATAATAGAAATGAAAACAAAAATGTCTTACATGGGATTGTCAGCATGGTTCAAGTTTTGTGACTTGATGAGCTGAAGTATCTCTGGCCAATTATGAAAACCATTGCCATTAGTCCATCACTCTATTAAACTTACAGAACTCAATCTTATCTCTCAAAATACTACAAAAGTAAAATGCCCTTCTTTGTTTTTTATAAGTGAAATCCATAATCAAGAAAGATGGAGTAGTTATTCTATTTTTTTTTTCTTCTTTTTTTAGTGTTTGGCATGCTCATTGGCTTTTGGAATCCATTAGGATGGACTTTGCTTGAGAGGTATTGTTAATAGTGCACTTATTCACTCATAATCATATGCAAATTTCCAGTACTATCTCATCAGTCCATGGCAACCTCATAGTGCATGCACGTTTTTGGGTATTTGCAGTTTTATCATACTTTGTATGTTCTATGGGTTTGAATGTAACCTTAGTTTAAACATGTCCATTATGTGGATATTAGATTGTGTATTATGCAGGTATTTTATTTATTAGGAAAATTTCACATGTCCATTTTTAAGATATATATATATATATATATATTAGTGTAATTATATATTTATTGTATTCTGGTCATTTTACCAGAATCCAACAATAAAAAGCTGTAAAATGAATAGGCTTTTCTAACTTCTGTGTTTCTGTAATGAATAAGCTTTTGCTAAATATGGCTTTTCAGGCTCTTGGCTTCTGCTTCTTCTAGAAGCTAGCTTCTAGAGCTGGAGCTGGCTTCTGTAAAGATCAGGCCCTAAATTTTTCTTTCCAAATTTGGCCTCATCATTTTCAAAATTTTTAAAGAAACGTGATATTGACAGGCCAACTATTACTAGTTACACTCCAAGTAAACAAACACATTCTTATAATCAAATTTCAGAAACCTTAGAGATGCTTACGAAGGAGACAAGGAAACCCTAGAGAGAAGGAACGAAGGCGGCGACCTCGAGTAGGAGGTCGACCCAAATGTTGTGGAGGAATTGCATATCCCCCGAGTCCATATGGAGGCGCGCCGTGACATCTTTCCTTTCCCATGAGGCAGACCAATGCCCCTATCTTGAAATAAAGATTCAAGACGATCTGCCACTTGTTCCTTCAAGGAATCAAGGGCGAGATCGGTCAACCTTTCTTCATAATTTTCTTGAGTGAGACCACGAAGCCGTGAGGCTCTGATCCCAATCAGAATGCTAATTCCGATGGAAAGGCCCATCGAAACAATAAAGTTTATAAAGTCCCACTCGGGCATAGTAAGTCGAGACTCAATTACATTGACCCTTCGTTCCTTAGAACTCAGCTCATATTACATTGACCCTCTTCGTTCTTATGAACTCAGCTCCTTACGGACCCTCGAGGTACCTGCGAATGCTTATGGATGGAAACTAGCCTTTCGGTAAGCTCCGGTCTAACTAGTTTCGTTTCTTCTTGCTCCCCTATCAACTGACCGGGCAAGGCACGCAATCTCAGACGTCAGAATCTCTTCTTATCTGATATTCGAAGCAAGGACATGTTGATCTGTCTTTATCTACCAGATAGCCTCATCTTTCCGGAGACGACCTCGACTAGGAGACGACCTGAGGTATTCTCTCTCTCTCTGTCTTTCTTCTGGTTTTTTTCAAAAAACCAATAGTATTATTAGCAAATAGTATGATTCTTTTCTCTCCCCATTTTGATGGTTTGGGTTTGCTGCATTTGCTCTTGAAAGTTTTGAAATTTAGTCATTTTATTTAAATTTGTGTGTTTCTATACCAGTTGAGGTGATCTAGGTTTTCCCCAAAATTGTGTTTGGTAATCTAGGTTGTGCTTAAAAACGTGTTTGTTGATTTAGGTTAGAATTTCTTTTTTGTAGATTTTAGAGGTTTATGAGTGTTTGGTGGTTGGAAATTTGTAGTTGAGAGTTTAGAGATTTGGGTTTTGCTTAATAAAATAGATTGCTGATTTGGTATCGGAGATTTGGGTTTTGCTTAATAAAATATATTGCTGATTTGGGAATTTGTAGTTTAGAGATTTGAGTTTTGCTTAATAAAATAGATTGCTGATTTGGTATCAGTGAAGGCTCTCTACAACTGATGAGATCTAAATAAAAGATCACTAATTTTGGGAGGAATTTTAGAGCTAATAAAATAGAAGCTTTCAACGCTGCAATATCAGTTGCAGTTATTCATTTTTAAGATCTGTTGATCCTTGTTAGTTTTTTATCTTTCAAGACTTACTATAGATCTTAAGAAAAAATATTTTACAGAATCCTTGGAAGTGGTCTTTCTATGAAAATTTAATTTGCATCATTTTGAATTAAATTGATTCTTGTGAAAAACCTTAATTTTCCTAGAGTCAATCTGGGTTGTTTAGTTGAGTCAATGATGTGAATTGACTCATGACAAAAAGAGCCTTTGGTTGCTACAATAAAGCCTTTATGCCTTGCAATGATATAATGTGAACCATGTTTATCAGTTTGTGTTATTCTTCTTTTACATAAATAAGGTGTCGAGTGTTGCGTTATCATAATTGCACCTTCCCTGTCAGATTGGTCTTTTCGGGGTAAATGATTGTAAACATAAGGTTGGGTTTTTATCTTCTGAACTTTTTATAGATTTTATACTTCAGACTCAGATCATGAAACCCAACCAACACATATCAACGATGTGAACTTCGAGCTCATTAATGCTTTTTGGATTTGACATTCTACTTATTTCCGTGTTGCTTACTTGCTTTAGAATGGTTCATAAGTTTGGAGACAATTCAAGTTATTTCTAGTGTATTCAGAAAAATACATTTCTTATTTGTTGTAGTGCCTAAAAGAAATTAATCCAAATTCAAGTTTAAATTTATTGTAAGATCTTTTTCTCCACTTTCGATTTTTAGATATTTTTTTTAACAATTTTTTATTTTATTTTATTTTATTATTTATTTCCGGTATTCTAGGTGTTAATCCATCTTTGTTTCTAGTTAGGTTTGAATTATTTCTGAGTCAAATTCGAGTTCTTCGATTATAGTGGAATTCTAGGCGTCATTCCATCTTGTTTTCATTTGGTTGGTAGCTTCTAATGCTAATATTTATTTTTTTGGATTAAATAGGTGAAAGGGGAGCTGAACTTGTCGTACCTGAGCTTCTATTTGGAGCCACAAAGTTACCATCAGGATTGCTAGCTGTCTTCTTGCCTTAGTTACTGTTTGCACAGGTAGGTTAGACATTTCAATCACATGTCTGATTATCTCCTACTTTTGTAATTGTTTTTTTTGTTCTTGGATGAGTATAAACAGTGGTGGGGACTGTGTTAGTGTCTTACCATAAAATGAAGCATACTTTAGAAAAAAAGATGGTGTAGCTTCTAGTGTATTTGGAACTTCTTCCTTATAATACAAAAATCGCAGGACTTTAGAGAACAATAATTCCCTCATCATTAACTTGGATGACATCTTATTTGATTTTTCTATTTTATTATAAAAGTGAAGTATACATTTCTTTGAATTTTGTTTTATTTGTTAAGTAAGCGAGATTTGTGATTAGTAATTAATGGGTGAAATCAGTGTTTGAACCCAAGTTGTTGTATCAACACTCATATATTTTAATTTAGTTAAGAGGAATACTATCTCTTAAGATTGGTTAATCATTTTTTTTACTACCCAAACAATACAACATAACATGCCTATTTTGTTTTTTGATTTTTAAACTTTCTTTAAGATGTAGGGTAAAGTAATGGGGATGGGGGGTTTGTTACCAAATTATTGGATTTTTTTTAAAGATGTTTTTTGATGTGTATTTCCTTGAAATTCTTCTTCTTTGGGGTTGTTGCAGTTTTTTTAATTCTTATAGGCCCTAATATTTTTCATATTTAGTCTTTTATTTATTTATTATTATCTAATTTCTTTAAGCTTCCAAGTGTTAAACGTTAACTATATTTATTTTGTGTAGTGGTCCTCTAGATATAATTTGATTGTCTTGATCTTTGTTTATCAGTCTTGAACCTTCGGTTAAATATTTGTTTGTCTACAATTTTGGTCTATGTTCAACATCTTGTTGGGTTTCTAGCTCAGATTCTATTTCATGTTTATCTACTCAATTTGTTCATTGATATTTAAGATTGTCTTTACTTGTGTGTTTGCAGCTCTTTCAAATTGTCAAGGATTGAAGAGCAACTCGTCATTTAGATTGGATTCAAACTTGTTTCAGGTATGTATTTGAAATTCTATCCAAGTCATTTTGAGGCAAATCCATATGGTTCTTAATAAACATGCCTTTACTTTTGTACTTCATTTTCAAGTTTACTTAAAAATAAGGATTGTGATTAATGTGAATTTAGACTAAAATATCTTTATAGAATCTGAAAAATGTAACAACGATCTAGACTTCATTGTATTTTGGAAATTTTCTTTGTGCATTATGATTTATGAAAATCACCAATGATTTTGGTCAATCATCAATCTCTATAGAAACACTTATTGCTAAGATTTTATTTTTATGATGTGAAGATTGCTAATTACTTGCTTTCAGCAATACATGGCAAAATGTCATTTACTACCAATTATGTGACATTAAGTTTATCAAACTTAAACAACCCCTCAAATTTCTTCCATTTCATCTATCCATCCATCCCTACCTTGATGGCTTTAGGGACATAATCTGCTCTCACTAATTTAGGAAGTGGTGCAACAGACTCCTCCCCTGACTACAAAGATCACGATAGTCTGTTTTACACACCAAAACACAAGCTAAGATTAACCCAAGGTATTGCATAGAAAAATTGCATTGCACCTGCATTTGCAGCATAATTAAAAGTTGGCATGACTTGTTAATAATGATATTGCCTCAAATAATTTTTACACCATAGAGTTCTTACCTGAATGTCTTCGAGGAAAGGTATCCATGATTGTTGTTGCCTATCTCTGTGGTACCACCCAAGAAATAATGTAATAAATTGATGGTGTAAAGACAATGTTGGACCTATATATTTTTGGGTGAATTCCCACCTTTACATATGTAGAGCTACCAAATCTTTTGATTGTAATAAAATCCTTAAACTTCTTATAATTTCCGTTATGATATATTTCCTTTTTGACCAATGTTCCACTATTCATAAATATCATTACATCACCATCTGCCATCAATATGGTAGATCTTGAAGAAATTTTAGTAGGTGTTACAATGTAATATAATAAAAAATAACACAGTAAGTACCTGACTCTCACAATAGACGTAAGACTTGGTACTTATAATGTGAGGCAACCAGTAGGGCATGTTATTCTGTCTGGTTGGGAGCTTTAGTTAAATTTTATTTTTTTGCTCAATTTGTGAGAATTTTTTTATATAAAAGGGTAGCTTTATAAAGTTAGGTTTTTTGGGATGAGATAATCTGATAACTTGGGTCACCATGTTGGCTTGTTGGTGACACCACCGAACTAGGGTTCAGAGTTATGTTACTAGTATCACGTGTGGTCTTGTAAACACTGTTGTTACATTTACTCTGAGAATCAGAACCTCATAGAGCTTAGCAACAATTGAATAAATTTGCACAATTTGATTAGTGTTTGAATTTTCATTCAGATTTCAGACAACCAAAACAAACAAAAAAAAAAAAAAAAAGGAAAAGAAGTAAACGTTGCTTTGTTGAATCCAAAAGTGAATTTTCCATAAATATGAATAACATGAAACATATTCATTAATGGTTCACATGTACATTTTAAACTTTTTTTTTACAGCTCTTTGTGTTGTCGTGTACAACTACTTGAAGTTCAAGGAATCCCCTACATCTCAACTTCCTATTGAAAGTATCCCTGAACGAGCAGAAAAGGTCAGTTTTCTTTTTTATTTATATATTTCATTGAGTGTGTATTAGAAAATTCATCTAATAAATTGGTTCTTATTTCCACTCCTATTTTTGCTAATGTCATACCCTTTATTAGTAAGAGGGCTTGCTGCATTTTTATTGCTAAATATAAAACCTCTTCTCCTTTAAATAATGATTTTACCATAACCGACTAAACCCATCCAATAGTCTAATGCTTTGCATTATCGAATTTGGCGACCTTTGGTGTAAGGGATCTCCTTTGTGAATTTGAGTAATCAAAATATTTGCATAGCCTTTATTCATGATGGTGTTATCGAATTTTGATTTTTTTTTTCTTTGGGTTTTCTTTGATTATATACCATCTTTTAATTTTTATTAAAAGAGGGGCATAAACATATAGATTGTCTCCATTCACCTCACCTAAATGGATTAAAAAATTTCTCGTGTTGTAATGTAGACATATATGTGTACGGTTAATTACTACATAGTTGTTATAATTACTATTGTAATTGTTGTACTTTCTAGATGGATAGAGATGAAGAATTGAATGATTCATTTGATAAAGATTTTTTTGATGGTTGTCAAATTTGGAGTAATGTCGTTTTGGAATGAGATCGAAGGCGTCGTATTGTTGCACACATGGTTTGTCTTGTGGCTACCTATTTGGTTAAGCAGTCTAAGTATAGAAATTTTGTGGATCGCTTTATGGTGCCGAACTATTTAGAAAGAGTGTGTGAGACAATAATTGATGAACGAACTTAGGACTAATGAAAAATGTCGTAATATTATACGGATAGGGCCTGAAGCTTTTGAAACTCTATACAATATACTTCGAACTTCTGGTCAACGTACTCACACTCGACGAGCTTCTGGTCAACTTACTCACATATCCGTGTAAAAGTTTCTAATACAGATGCACCAAAATATCGTGGAATGAAGGAATATCCAACATAATGTATTGGCAGCATGTACTTTTAACTTGAAATTCACATACGTCTTACTTGGATGGGAAGTGACTGCATCAGATTCAAGGATAATTAAAAATACACTAATAAGAGAAGATAATTTAAAAATCCCTAACGGTAATCTATTTAACTATTAATATAAATTTCTTTTATCTAATTAAAAATATCATTGTAGTAATGACTTTCAATCTTAATAGGTAAATATTATCTTGTTGATGCTGAATATATGCTTAGGAGTGGGCTTATGGCACCTTACAGAGGTGTGCATTACCACTTAAAAAGAATATTCTACACATGCGCCACAAAATCCTGGAGAGATTTAATTATCGACATGCATCCTTACGCAATGCAATTGAAAGATGTTTTGGAATATTGAAAAAAATATTTCCTATTATAAAAAGCACGACAGAGCCCACTTACTCAATTGACACGCAATTAGAATGATGATGATGACTCTAGACTAAGAGCAATTCTAAGGGATAATATAGTAGCTACCATGTGAAGTGATTATGTACTGAATCAAGTTTGAATTTTTTTTTTCTTTACATGCAAAATTACAGTTTGATGATTGTATTGTAAGACTATGTTCAAGTATTGATTTAAATTTTGACTGTGAATTTATTTGATATTGGATATACGTTTTAAATGTATTATCTTATTTGCATAATAGCTTACTATGTTACAAATTATTGCTTAATTAATATAATTATTTATTTCTGTATATATTATAGATGAGCAGGTCTTACAAAACAGATAAGGAACAAGCTTGGAAATGGAATGAGCAAATGGATGCGGTTCTCATTGAGGCATTTGTTCACCAGAATGACAATGGAAACAGAGTTAATGGGACTTTCACAACCACGGCATATGACAAAATTGTACTTGAATTGAATGAAAGGCTTGGATATGAATTTAATAAACAACTCGTGAAGAACCGTATGAAAACAATTAAAAAGAACTTCAATGAGTGTTATGATATTTTCAAGGGTGGCCTGAGTGGTTTTGCATGGAATCAAGGGACAAAGATGATGGATGCTAAGTCTGAAGTTTGGAAGGCTTTGATTGAGGTTAAATTTTATTACTAATTTAAACTATATCCTTTAATTTGCTAATTAATATGCAATAATGTTTTAAAGTATTTTTTTTTCTTTATTGTTGTAGGCAAAACCTGAAGCAAAGAAGTGGATGAATACACCTTTACCTCACTATGAAAAACTAACAAAACTCTTTGGAAATGATAGAGCAACAGGACAAGGTGCTGAAACTGTATTCGAAAAAGTGAAGCAGTGGAATGATGAGATGCAGACAGGTGGGGGGATGGAAGTGGGTGGGCGTGGTAAAGCCCTTATTGATGATATTGATCATATGATGATAAATGATGATATTTATTTGGAGGGCTTTAAAAGTTCATATGATATGCATGAAGAAAGTCGACCAACAACTCCGTATGAATTAGTTTCTAACAACTCTGCAATTTCCTCACAATCCAAGAAGAGAAAGGCATCATCTTCAATAAATTATTCGGGAATTGAGAATTCAATGAAAGAAATTGCATTTGCAATCAAAGAAGGAAATGAAATTCTTAGAGAAAGAAATGAAATTCTTAGAAGCGGCATTCGTGAAAGAAATGAGATTCTTCAGAGAACTCAAGTACGCGTTTACTCGGAGAAGGATGTTTTTGATGAGTTGGTAAGGTTAGGAATTGATTCAGAATTACTTGATCGTGCCTACTCTTTCCTCGTCGAAAAATCAGGAAGAATGAGGGCGTTTTTTGGTAATCCGGCTGACAGGCGTCTACGATATTTGATGATAATGTTAAATAGTGCTGGAGATTTTTGATTTAGTTTGTTAACACTTTTTGTGATGTAACTTGATTAATACTTTGAAGATGCTTTTGTGATATGACTAAATTAATACTTTGGTGATGTTTTTTGTGATATGACTTGATTAATACTTCGGGGATATTTTTGTGATATGACTTGATTAATGTTGATTTTATTCTAAATTTCTGGTATTCAGTTGAATTAGGGTGTAATTCATTCAAGCTATGCCCTAGATACTAAAGATTTATCCTTTGCATGTTAGTCGATATATAACAGATGGGCTTAAACGGGCAAGAGATAACGTAAATGAAGCTGTAGTTCTAAGAGAAAGATTTGTGTTGGGCACAAGTGTTAGTAAAATGGTTGCTGTTGCGATTGCTTCTACTGTAATGTCTCTTTTGTTTTTGAAATTCCTTCCATTTTTTTAATCAAAGATTTTATTAATCTGTCAACATTATATCATGTTATGATTTAGTTAGAATTGAGGCCTCTACTTTTCAGTTTCTGATTTATCGTAATGTGTATTATAAGTTAGAATTGATTGTTCAATTGAGGCCTCTACTTTTCAGTATCTCATCCAAGTTTTGGAAGCTTAAGTGCAAATGAGTTTTTGAGAGTTTTGCAAAGACGAGAAAGTGACATTGGCCAGCCTACTACAGAGGCAGGGTTCATGGGGTTCATATTGTGCTTGCTGAACTGTGGAAAGAACTGCTATTTGAAACAAGTGCTTTTTAATTGAAACATGACCCACAAATCTAAGAAATTGGTGTACAGTGCAAATAGTTTTTTTTTTGTTTTTGTTTTTCTCAACCAAACAAATTGCACCTAAGGATGTATTACGGAGTTTCTTATTCTTTATGACGGGTATACTAAAAAAATTTGTAGGTAAGTCATATGGTTTTTCTCCTTTGATTTCTTTCCATGTATTAGCTTATACTGGTTTGAGATTGGATATAATTATGGTGCTATATATGTGCAGATCCTTTTATCTACTGGAGTTGCAAGATCCTTTTATCTACTGGAGTTGCAATTTCCACTGCCTATGTACATATTAATAACAATTGCATTTAGGGCATTTCTCATAGTATTGTGCCACTTGTGTATTACATTATTTATGTCTTATGTTCGGATTCTATAGGCATACTTGGTAGTGTTGTATGAAGACACATAACCACTTAAATATCATTGTAGCCATTTGCACTCAACCCAACTAATCATTTTGAATATGGTCCTAAGCCACATATCCAAGGAGAAGGCAAGGGTGGGCATTGTACAACTCCTAGTGGGGTGTTGTACATATCCACAGAGTTGAGGATGTTCACGTGGATTAGTGGAAAAACTAAGATAAAAGTAGAAATTAATGCATCAAGTAAAAAATGGAAGAAGTGGAGTAGATTCCCCATAAATAGAGATTAAAATTAAGGAAGAAATGGAAAGTAGTGGAAGAAGTACAGAAGGCTAGAATTGTAAATCGAATCGGGATTGTAGAGATTATCGCGAAAGAAAAAATGCATGACATAACTTCAAGGAACTTTGAGTAAATTATATGTTATATGAGCAAAAATGGTATGCGCCTCCCTTAAGATATAAGTTTTTATTTTTATTTTTATGTTGAATCATCTTCTGCTCTCTTACAATTCCATATACTGCACAAACACCTCAAGCCTTGTCATTAGTATAGTAGTGTTATATGCAAAGAATGTGGGGCAAAGTTGAGAACATATTTACAAATGATCTCACTTGACACTTTTATGCATTTTCATCAGCCTTATAGTATCATATGCATGGTGTCATGGGCATAGATGACGAGGCTTTTTGGACCATCAATGCTGCACCCGAGAACCTTAATGAGGAGGTTTTTGTGTAATTAGTAAAATTATTATTACCATCATCACCTCTGGAAGATCTCCTTCTTCCCAAGAGAATAGCTCCTATAAGGCTATAACCATTATTGCAGCAAATATTGATCCAAGTTCAACCTTTAAACGTCATTGATCCACTGAAACCAACAAATCTTATAATCAATTTCCAGTTTCAACCACTTAAGGCCAAGACCTTTTCTTAGAATGGAATATTTATCTGATTATAATGTATTAAATCCAAAAGGAACATGTGATGATTACTCGGGGGTGTCGAAGTAATAGTTTTGTTGTAATCATATCAAGTGGTTATGGGTAGTTAATCACTTATTTCAGATTATCAAATCTTCTCCAATATATTAGGGAAAGTTACTCTTTTATTTATTTTTTTTTATTTCAATAATTTGAATACATCTCAACAATTTGAATTTAATGTTTTATAATTGGGTTAGGATCCGGTGACCCATGGAAAAAACAGATGATCCAAACTATTTAAATATAAAATCCAATGGTTGAAATTTATCCTCAAGATAAGTGTCTTTGCTATGTGTGTTAGTGGGATACCTATAAACCTCAATTGTTGGATTTCGCATTTAAATGATTAGGATCATATGTTCCCTCATGAGTCATTCTTAATTTTTATTTTTGGTTTATTGTGGGTATCCCCACTCTTCTGGTGAGACTAATCCCATGGTCACACGAGTCAATCTTCATGAGCCGTTGGAACCGTTCCAACCCTTTATAATTGTGTCGTGAAAATATGACGCCCCCCCTATGCCCTCATCACAAAATCGTAGATCATTTGCCTCGGAGTGCACAAGAAAAAATTTATGATTATGTGTATCCCGAGGCAAATGATTACGATTCTGTGATGGGGTATCAGAAAATCATTATACTTTATAATTATGGGGGTGAGGGGGCATTAAGAAAGCAAGGTTTTACTGACTTGGGTGCATTTTAAATAAAGTACCCTCCTTGAGTAATTTCCTCCTATTATATTAGAAAGGGATTTCTAGTTACACTTTTGAAATTGGGATCCGAGGATATTTTTGTAAAAAATAATTCTTTTTAGAGCATTTTCGGTATAAAATCTAATTTTCAAAGTGTATTTACTGCACTTTAACGTGTTCCCTTAAGACACTTGTTAACAAAATCTTTATATTAGAGAGATTCTATTGCCACACCAACTTTTGTTTGGGATGTTATTAGTAAAAGTGAGTGGCAATAGAAACTCTCATTTATAAGCATTCAAACTAAAGGTACTCCCAAACTGATCTTGAACGTTTGATTGTTTATATTTTGTATCATTATATAAGTAAAATTTCTTTCTTTAGACTATGAAGGGTATAATAGTCATTTTACAAGAATAATTTCTCTCTCTTCTCTTATGAATCCTAACCTAAAGAGAAACTTGACTCTTTATCTTCTCTTCTCTTTCAGTTCAAACAGGTGAAGATAAACTAGTCTTCTCTTCTCTTAATAAGTTTCTCTTCCCTTCCCTTCTCTCAATCCAAATAGAGTGTTAAAGTTCGTCATGAGGAACACTTCACAAGCAACTGGGGCTTAGATCAGTAAGGGGATTGCTTCTTGGCGGTGTGATGAGTTCTTAGCCTCTGTTTCAACTTGAGGACGCTTGGAGGGAGTTAACAGAGTTTCTATCGACTGTTGGGTAAACCTAGTGTTTTTGTTGCCACTAAGGGGAGCGTGCTTTGGGATGAAAAGATGATGGGCACAATAGCCTTAGATGTCTCCTACATTCTTAATGATTTGGAGGTTGGGGGGCATAAGCTAGGTAATAGAAGGAGTCTATTATGCCAAGGACACTCGAATCCTCGAGCCCGTGGTCTCTGATCCAAGGTGGAATAGGAGTCACTGCCAAGTTTGACATGGAGAGTCAAGTAGGCCCAGGTCATCTTCCAAACTCAAGTGAATGATTATTTGAAAAGCAAAGGATAATACTTAGGCTGAAGCCTGTGTCCATTGTGGGGTCAAGGATGAGGTCGATCCATAGGTTTCTTTGTATGAGGATGTGGTCGTCTTGGAGGATGGCAACCTTCAATTGCTTCTTAATCTTGCCCCATTCCTCTATTTCTATGCCGAACAATCCAATTCCACCCCCTCCAAGGAGGACGACATTTTTTGTACTATTGTTGAGGAAAAAGAATATCCACAGTCCCCAGTGGATGAGACAAGTGCCTAAGCTTTTAAATCGGTTACATGCATGCCAAAGTACGAAATTCATGGTTTTTAAACTCGTCCGAGACCGAGACATATTGCTCGAGTTAACTTGGTATCGGAGCTGAACGAGACCAACTCACAAAGTCATTTTTTGACCGAGATTTACGAGTCACATTCAATTTTTTGATTTGTCTCACGAGACATCTCAAACGTATCGGAAAACTCATCCGAGGCAACTCGGTATCGGAGCTAAATGAGACAAGACGAGATACCGAGTTTAAAAACCATGGGTACGAATCTTCAATGATGTAGTGGGAAATGCATGCTAGTGGAAGATGCCATTGTCATCCATCAAAACATGACAGTTTACATTGGACAACCATGATAATTTTAAATCTTAAGGTAATGATATGCGATGACCATGATTTGATAAGAAAAAAAATGATTATGACAACAAAAATCGAGAATATTTACCACTAAAAAGAGAGCTTCAAAAGAAATTGTATGCAATTCTTTGTCTAAGACCTTCCTCTCTCTTTTAGGACTTCAACTTGAATATTTCTTCTAACCAATGCTGTCCACTGACTTTTTCCAAGTTTTTCGTTATTGGAATTACTCTTACATTTTTCCAAATGTTTTGATTTCTTACTATCTTTCCTACACTTTTTACTTATCCATCTCAACACTCTCATCTCTGCTATGCTCAATTTATAAACATGATGTTTCTTGATTGTCCAACAGTCAATCAAAATCTTCAACTTCATCTCTTCTATTTTTTTTCTAACAAAAACTCATAAAAAAATGTACACAAATCTCTATCTCAGTTCTCGAATGGATCTACCCATTTATGGAAAAACTTTCTTAAAGAGTTTGATTCCTTGTTTTTTTACGATAACCTTTCTACCATGTTTTTTAGATGAAATATACTATACGAACCTAGACTTGTATTTGTTAATCTACCATTTATGGATTAGTTTCCTCACTGATCCATCCAAAATACCAATTTTAAAATTGTAATTTTTTTTAGTCTCATTGAGCTTTCTCTAATTTTCAATTTATACATATTTCAATTAAAATTTAATCATACAATTATTCTCATTTTTAAAATAGGCATTATTTATGATCTGATCCAAAGGGTTCCTCTTTTGAAAGAAAAAATACTAGTTTTTCTATTTTGAAAGTATGAGAATCGAGAACCAATCCAAACCAAGGTTAGTTTGGATTGGTTCGGTTCCAAATTGATAGAACCAATCATATTTGGTTCGGTTCCAATTTTGCCAAAATCTAAATCAATCTGAACCATGTGCACCCCTAGTTGTTTATCCCAAGATGTATAAATCTACGATTCCCGAACTTGACACATGAAGGGAGTTGATTGAGTATGCCACATAGGATAGTCAAATTATCATGATTCTTATTCAAAGTTTTGTTTTTGAAATATTTTATTGGAACATTCCGAGTTAAATTGTGACCATAGTAAACATTGAATATTTCAAAATGTCATGGTTGAGATTATCTCATGATTGAAACAATATTTTAAACCTTGCGTGGAATTATTAGTTAGATTCAGTGACTAGAGAACTTTTGAAAAATTCATCAAAAGATCGAATGATATTAGCGATCAAATTATTTTCCTTTTGAAAAAAATTACCCATTTATTATTATAATCATCAATGTGTAATATATATATATAGGGTCCTGTCTAGCACCAAACATTTTGGCCAACATTTTAGCCAACCATTTTTGTCCTACATGGGTTAGAAGTTTTGGAATGGGCTGATTTTTGGTGAGGATGATCTCTACGGTGAGGAGATCATCCTCACAAAAATCAGCCCATTCCAAAACTTCTAGCCCCACGTTTACAAGTTGAAAAATCGTGGACCGTCCATTTTTTGTAAACCATTTTTTATGGGGTTAGAAGTTTTGGAATGGGCTGATTTTTGGTAATGATGATCTCTTATTCGCAGAGATCATCTTCACAAAAAATCAGCCAATTCCAAAACCTCTAACCCATGTTTTGAAAAATGTTTTGCCAAAATGTTTGTTGCTAAATGGGACTCTATATATATATATGGAAATATTCGGCACCCTACTATATTTGCCTTACATGTTTTGTCCTACATAGGTTAGAAGTTTTGGAATGGGCTGTTTTTTACTGAGAATGATCTCTATGGTGAGAAAATCATCCTCATAAAAAATCACCCAATTTCAAAACTTCTAGTCCCATGTTTACAAGTTGAAGAATCGTGGACCGTCCATTTTTTGTAAATCATTCTTGATGGGATTGGAAGTTTCGAAAGGAGACCATCCTCACCAAAAATCATCCCATTCCAAAAGTTTCAACCCATGTAATATATATATATATATATATATATATGTGTGTGTGTGTGTGTGTGTGTGTGTGTGTGTGTGGCGTTCGAAGGCCCTAAAGAGAACCAAACATTTTTTTAATGTATGGGTTAAAGACTTTAAAATGAGCTGATTTTTTTGTGAGGACGATTTCTATGATGAGGAGATCATCCTCACAAAAAATAAGCTCATTCTGAAACTTCTAACCTCATCAAAAGTGGTTTGTAAAAATTGGATGGTTCACAATTCTTCAACTTGTAAACTAGGGTTAGAAGTTTCGGAATAGGCTGATTTTTTGTGAGGATGATTTGTATACCATAGAGATCATACTCACAAAAAAGCAGCATATTCCGAAACTTCTAATCCCTATTTTAAAAAATGTTTGGCTCTCTTTAGGAACTCCGAATGCTTCCCATATATATATATATATATATATATATATATATATATATATATGGGTTTAGGACCATATAAAAAAACATATGTAAAAACAATGTAACATTAATAAATTTTCAAAATATGGATTAGAAGTTTCGGATTGAGCTGATTTTTTATGAGGATGATTTCTATGATGAGAAGATCATTAAAAAAAAAAAAAAAAATCAGTCAAATCTGAATCTTCTAACCCCATCAAAAGTGAATTAGAATGTGGACCGTCGATTTTTTGCTAATTTTTGTCACTAATTTGTAAATCACTTTTGATAGATTTAGAAGTTTTTAATTGAGCTGATTTTTTGTGAGGATGATCTTCTCATCATAGTGACCATCCTTGCAAAAAATCAGCTCAATCCAAGACCTCTAACCCATATTTTGAAAAACCATTGTTTTTTCATATGTTTTTACATATGGCCCTTGAACCGCCCCCCATATATATATATATGGGGCATGTTTAGCACCCTATGTTTTGCCGTACATGTTTTGTCTTACATGAGTTAGAAATTTTGGAATGGGCTGATTTTTTGTGAGGATGATCTCACCAAGGAGATCATCCTCATAAAAAATTAGTCGATTTTGAAACTTCTAACCCCATTAAAAATGGTTTACAAAAAATAGACGGTCTATGATTCTTCAACGTGTAAACATGGGGTTAGAAGTTTCGGAATTGGTTGATTTTTGGTGAGGATGATCGTCTCACCATAGAGATCATTCTCACCAAAAATCAGTTCATTCCAAAGCTTCTAACCTATGTAGGACAAAACATATAGGGCAAATAGGACAATGCAAAACATTTTCCATATATATATATATATAAGATTTGTTATTTGAAAAAATTGTTGTGTCCACTGATTCATTTGATATAAAAGATTGGGAATTTGCCATCATTATGATCTTGAAATTTTAAATAATTTACTAAATCAAATCATGGTTATATTCAATATTTTTACTATTTACAGTGAAGCATGCTAGGTTTTGTGAAACTAGGGGCCCTCATGTATGCATCACTTTGATTAATTAAAAGATAGATAATGATTATCTGAGCTTCTTTTTTGTCCCACTAAGAACCCAACTGACCAAATCAAGGATCACTAAAGTTAAAATTAGGGTTTTCTTATCAGATATTTTTGGAACAAGAGTTGATTTACATGATGTTAATTGTATGATTAGACAGTTTGATTGATGTGATTTGGAGGGTTAAACCCCATTTAGTTAGGTGGAGTGACCTACAGATCACATGAGAACAGTGGGCAATATGTGTAGTGGATAGCTCTCGATGGATTGGAGTTGTGTTTTCATATCCCTAAATAATGTTCCACATTAAATTTTTAATCATATTTTTTATTTTTTTTACTTTCCCCTTCTTTTAATTGGTATTAAACCACTTTTATTGTTTGTTTGGCTTAGGGCAGGCAATGGATCGATTCAGTATTGGATCAGTACCACTCTAATATTGATCCGAAAAGTTTTAAACAAGTACCCGATTTTATCCGATCCAATCTAAACATATGCCTTATTTTCAAATTATCAATGTTCAAAAACTTTCAAAAATATAAAATCATTTAAAATTTTAAAAATCTACTTTCCAACCATAAATTTAGAGGGAAATCAAAAAGACTAAAACATTTTCCCTAATATGTATTTATACGAAATTAAGAATAATTAAAATATGTTTCTATCGAATTTTTTTTTTTTTTGAAAGGATTGAGGTACATTCAATTTGAAATTATTTCAGATCTAAGATTTTAAGTTGAATCTTATCCGATTTTTTATATTTTTTTGGATTAGATCGGTTTAAACATCAGATATACTTTGGATCATTGCCAAGTCTAGTTCAACCTAGATCATTTGGACATATTTTGGGTCATGGTCAAACTTAAGTTATGGAGGCTCATTTCTCCTTACCTTGCCCAATTGGGATGTGTGTTCACTGTAACCGTTCTGATTTTAAATATTTTTCTTTAACTCAAAGTGAAATGGGGACAATTCTAATTTTCACGAAATTTTGATATCTAAGTATCCATAGGGATAAAGAAATAATTGGTGTAAAGATTAAAGCAAATGATTGATAACAAAAAAAGGAAAATAAAATGATTCTTGATTATCTGACTACCCCATGTGGCACACTCAATCGACTCTCCTAACATGACAAGTTCTAGAACTGTAGATAGATTTGTACACCTCGGGATATACAGTTCTCTTGGGATACCCATATTTATGGGGAAATGCAATTTTGTATCCCGAAACGTACAAATCCACGATTCCCAAACTTGTCACGATAGTCGATTGAGTGTGTCACGTGGGGTAGTCAAATTATCATGATTCAAGTAGAAATGAGAAAGAAAATAATGTCAAAATGATAAGACGCCTCCCATATTAGAGAACAAAATAGTGTATTGGAAGAAGGGTTGGGATCTGTTGACTCCTAAGAAAGACTCGTGAAAAAAACACATGATCCCAATCCTTTAAACACAAAATCCAATGGTTGATATTTATAAATATTTTGATAACACAAATCTCGGAGATACTTATTTTGAGGATAAATCTCAACCATTGGATTTTCCAATTAAAGGGTTGGGATCATGTGTTTTTTTCATGAGTGAGTCAAGGGATCCTGACCTTCCTGATTCATTTAAGAATAATTTATAATTTGAATTATTGTTATTATTTTTTTCAAATTTGAAGTATTTGAAAGTCATTTTTTAAAATATCAAAATTTCACCATTAAATCAAAGCAACGTTGACTTTTAGTCAAGGGGGTAAACATAATATCACCAATTTTGAAAGGGCATTATGAAATCACCCTGATTTAATTTCATATATTAGAGAGCTTTGATGTCATATTCCACACCATAATCATTATTTAATCCGTGCTGTTTCTTTTTATCAAAGCAAACCATAATTATCTCTTAAACGAGCACACGAGGTCTTTGTTTTCAAGGGCCCACACACGAACAGCACAGGTGCTCAAACAAATCACCATTTAAAAAAAGTTAAAGAACAAGAAAATAAAAAATAAAATCTTCATACAGGTGACATGATTTGGTGTTAAAGTTAATGCCCCTCTCATCAGACACTTTTGGCAGAAGTAGTGTCTGAACAAGAGATGATTTGGTGTGGGTTCTTGAAATATTGTTCCCACAGAAATAAGTATAACCGAACAATAATCACTTTTCATTTTAACTCCCTAAACATGAAGAACGAGATCGCGGGTATTTCAAAGTGACGATATTGCTGATATAAGGTACTGAGATCGTTGATATTTATATGAAAAATGACAATCTCGTTGTTTATAAAATTAAGTGGCAATCAGCGAGATTGTTACTTTTCAAATAAATATCAACGAGATTGTCACTTTAAAATATCTACGATCTTGTTCTTCATGTATGGGAATTAAAATGAACAGTGAGTTAGAATCAAAATTTTGTCATATTCAACTCACGAAATGATAATTTACCCTAACCAACATTACTTTGATCATGAATGAATGCTTCTCAAATACTTCTTTATGGTAAATTTTTTTTTTTAATGAAATTATTGATTACATTTCTAACATTATATCGCCAATATCTCCTATAAAATCATGTTTGGTCTTAAAGACTTGTTTGGAGTTGATTTTCTTACATTTATAAAGAAATTGATCAACAAGATCTTTGATTTTATTTTGGTTCATTGGTTTCAATTTATTTCATTTCATCAATCAACTTAGCAAAATTATCATTTTATATGGCTTGTGTAAATAAACTTTGATCCTTACTAATCCTTATTACTAAGTTATATATATATATATATATATAGGGTCCCGTTCAACAACAAACATTTTTCAAAACATGGGTTAGAGGTTTTGGAATTGGCTGATTTTTGGTGAGGATGATCTCTAGCCCCAATTTACAAGTTGAAAAATCGTAGACCGTCCATTTTTTGTAAACCATTTTTGATGGGGTTAGAAGTTTTGGAATGGGCTGATTTTTTGTGAGGATGATCTCCTCACCGTAGAGATCATCCTCACAAAAAATCAGCCCATTCCAAAACCTCTAACCCATGTTTTGAAAAATGTTTTGCCAAAATGTTTGTTGCTGAACATTTCCCATATATATATATATATATATATATAAAGATAGTAGATCTTCTTTAAGATAATTTGAAGACTGTTGGCTATATTAATTTTACAATAGTTAATTGGAGATGATTTCACAATCGAGTGGTTGATTTTTGTCATTCAATTGCCGCTCAACATTAATAATTGTGTAATGATTTTCTAATGCCCCCATCATAGATGTAGGTCATTTGTCTTGGGATGCACATAACCATAAATCCTTTTCTTGTGTATCCCAAGGCAAATGATCTACGGTTCTGTGATGGGGGTGTAAGTGGGGTGTTGTATATCATCACGACTCTTTATAATTTATCATCACTTGATAAGTAATAATTCTTTTAGAAGTTATTGATAATGGGATCTATACCATAATTTCTTCAATAATTATATAACTTAGTTCTCTACTTCCACTAACCTCATTATTTCTAAAGAATTCGATAATTTCTATTTCTATTATTATCATACTATGGATAAGGTAGCAAAATATAGACATTTTAGAGTACTAAATTATGATTATAGGATCAATTTTTTTTTTTTTGTTGTTATAAATTTTTGCATTCACTAGGCCTCTCCAAAAGTATAAATGAGTTTCCTTCCAATAAATAATTCAAAAGGAGTTTTAAAATTAATTTATTAGGAATTTGATTGTTTATGGTGTATCTTAGGTATATATTCAACCCACACTAATTCAAGTAACAAGAAATGTCTTTCCATGCTCATAAGCATGCAATTATAGCACGATTATGGATCATTTGCTCTATTTTGTTATGATGTACCCTACATTGTGTATTGCACATGAATACCATACTTTTATAAGAGTTTGACACCTATAAATTTTAAAGACACATGAAGAGAAATATAGGAATGATGATGACCATCTCTCTCGTGCTCTCTCCTTTATGCTTCTTGTTTTCTTTTATCCCCCTCCTTGTCCCTCTCTATTTTCTTTTCATATATATTTTTTTCTTTTACTCTTGTTTTTTCCTCCCCTTCACCTTTTTTCGTTCTTTTCTCCTCGGTCTTTTCTCCATGTATTTCATTCTCCTCTCTCTCTCTCCATTATATGTTTGCCCTCCTTATCTTCTCCATCTTTTTCTTCTTAGTTTAAGTTTAATTGAAGAGATAAATAATGGGTTTTAAGATTAAACTTTCAAAAAATTATTCCTACTTTATGTTTATTTTCTCTTATCATTCGAGAAAAACAGGAAAATCTCAAGATGATAAACATTATCTATAATTTCTCCTAGATTTAAACCCACAACTGACAATGAAACTAATTAAAATCGATTTTTTTCGTTTCCTAATCATACGAATCCATATTAAATTGATCCTTAAATCTGAACTATGACACCTTAGGAACAATCAGAGATTCGACGACAGCACAGCTCAATACGTGCACACCCCACGTAACAAAGGGGGAAGAAGGGTCGATGAAAGAGAACATGACCTAATGGTATGGGAAATATGCATTGGGAAAAAGGGCATTTTTGGTAACAGGGACAACAAGTAGGAGCATTTTTGCATGAATAGTCACTTGTCAATAGTGAGCATGTTAAATAGACTACATGCCATCGTGTGGGGGGGAAAAACATGCATGTGAGCAAAGGCGATAATTTGCAAGAGAAGGGGCACACGTGAAAAGAACACCACCTAAGGCACACCCTATCAAGTAATATGGGCGAAGGAAGCCACTTTAGCCGAAGGTGAAGAAGACTAGTTCTCAAAATCTATCTATTTTATTATTTGGACATTGTAATAAAAAAATTGGTACCCCCTTTACCATGTAGATAAGCAAATGTAATCAACTATCAAATATTCTCAACCATCAATCTTTATCTTCCTAATTCATAAACTCGATTCTTTGAGAACAACTCCAACCCAAGACTTCAAATTGACATCTTCTTTATTTTGAAGTCTCCGAACCACTTTTGAATTCCAACTAACCCCAACAACTTAAATCACTATTCATTTTCTAAAATATTATTCACTCACTTGTAAGAATAAAAGAAAACTATAATAAATTAGGGATAAAAATTGTATTTAAAATATATTTCATGAAAAAAGAACGTCAAAATTGACATTTATGAAAAATGGAGGGATATAATAAATATTTAAAAAAGATAAATAACGATAGAGATCTTTTTTCTTTCAACTATATAGTTGTAGATGAGACAAGTAATATAGAGATGAAATATTCGTTTTTGAAGACGAGTTGAACTCATGATTTTAAATCTCGTTCGAGATGACTCATCCGATACATTTCGATATCATCCACAAATGAGATGGATATACAAGTCAAATTTTTTGGACGAGATTTAAAATCACAATTCATTTATTCACATTATTAAACAAGACGACTCAAATGTATCGGAAAACTTGTCTGAGATGACTCGATCTCATTTATGGTGGAGACGAGTGAGAACGAGTTTTAAAACCATGGTTGAACTTTGATTCGGAAGTTTTTAATCACTAAATATTGGGATTTGAAGACGGATTGAAGTTGCTCCGAGTGAAAGTTAACAAGAAGAAAACAGCAATAACGATCAGATGTTTTGCATCCTATAGAAGAAAATAATTCACTAGATTGGAAGAAACCATGGGGTCCACACATTATAATTCGTTTGATTTCATATATTGAGAGCTTTGATGTCAAATCCACACATCATTATGTAAAGCACACCAGGTTTTGATTGAAAAGGCCCACACACGACACGTGTCCATTGACTAATCTACAAGATAGGTAATGATCGTCTTAGCTTTTTTCTCCACTAACGACACAGGTGATCACATCAAAGACCACTACGAAAAGTTTAAAAAAAACATGAAGTAAAAAAAGCACACTTTCTGAAGCAACTTAGTAGTTTGTGATTGGTAGTACTGTAGTTAAAGTTAGGGTTCCTCTCATCAAACATTTTCTGTAGAAGGGAGTAGTGGCTGAACGAGGGATGATTTGCTGTGGCTTGTTGTTCTGTTGTTTTCTTGATCCGAAGTTGATGTAATCACAGCCGTTGACGTTGCAAATTTTCTCTCTTCGCTCTTGCCCCATAGAACTAAGTATAGTCCCACTATAATCAAAACCGCTCCAATGATCCTGTACTTCGCATCCAAAATAAGCGTTAGTAGAAAAGAAAAAAGCTTATAGGCCATGTAGTTTTTTCACTTTTAAAGGGACCTTCTTCATCAGAGTACCTCCCTGAATTAAACAAATTAGACTCACCTCACTTGACTTTTGACATTAACAATTTATAATGAAGAAATTAAGTAATTAATTAACCCTCTTTTTTTTTTTTTTTTTCATTTCTAAGGTCATGTTAAAAGGTTTGTTTAACAATTTTTTTTTTGAGATACTCCCCTAATTTTGATACGTATTTGAGACATCCTCAACTTTTGATATTAAATTATCAAAATACCCTCATTTTTAACCTCAAGATCCTATCTTTCTTCAATCTTAAAACTTAAAAAATAATAATAATCGTAATGATTAAGATCGAAGGGTTATCTCAAAATTTGCATTTTGTTATTAGTCCAAATAGAGCTATCAATGAATTAGATATGACCCAAGATTTGTTCCATTTCGATTTAATAACTTCAGACATGGATTGGGTCTTCGAGTTTTGATATGGATCCAATTTGATCTGTTGGATTGGTTCTAAATCAACCATGTCCCAATCTGATAAGCTCCTATCTAATAAAATGTGAGAAAATATATAAATTATTTTATGTTTATTTAAATATATGAATTTTATTTAATTTTGATTTATGAAATTGGGTTTGATACCTGATCCTACTAAGGAAGACTAAGGAGAGTCATGAAATATTTGCCATATAGTGAAGGAGGCATGGTAGAAAAAACATTATTATTTCTATGCATTAATTCTAATCAGTGGATTCAAGAGGTGGGCCCGTATATTAAGAGTATGATTTGATGGATGAGATGAGAAAAGGTCAAATAAAGAAGATACTGTGGTGATTGTTTGATTGGTGAAGTAAAGTGAAGTGGGTACCCACCCTCCCAAGTAGAATTCTTCGCCTAAAGCAATGGAAGACACAATAGCGACAACTAAGGTCTGTACAGGTTGGTACACCGCTACAAACACTGGTCCACCTCGGTCTATGCACCATATCTGAACAGCGAAGGCTATCCCAGAAGCCACGAACCCCTGCAACAACCACATCACGCAAAATTACCAAATTACCCACTCCCATATTTCTTAAATCTTCAGAAATCAGAAAAATAAAAATGACTCAATGGTTGTTAATCATGCTTTAATTTTAAAAAAAAACATGTTGAGTTCACTTGAAACTTGGTTGAGTTGATTTGATTTCATTAAAATAAATTCATTTGATTTAACCCATTGAGTCAACCTAGAACCTCTGTGGTTAGAGAAAGGAAACAAATGTAAATTTTAAAATACCTTTGAAAATATCTAACGATTTTAATGTATACTTAATAAAACTTGACCGAGTCGACTAGCATGTCATTGAGTTGACTCAACTCTTTGATTATTTTAATTGCTTAAATTTCAGTCTTGAATTTTATTTTTTTTTTGACTCCCTCCCTACTCTCTTGACATGGCATGTGCATATAACCATGGATATTTTTTTTTCCTTAGTACACACAACTACACATATTTATGAGGATGTGTAATTGTGTATCCCAAGGAAAAAAAATCTATACATGCCACAGCAGGAGAGTAGAGGGGGAGTCTAGTTATCATTATTCTAAATTTTAGAAAAGCAAATGAAGGAACTTATTATTTGTCAAAAAATTAAATAAAAAGAATTATTGCTCGTGATCTTGATATCAGTTATTGAACTTGGGAATATGATGCTATATTCTTTCATATGTTATTGGTGATTCCCAAATTCAAAAACTGAGGTTGAGACAATATCATGCTAAAAGCATCATAGAAACTGTAACATCATGAATCATGATTAGGTAAGGTGACTTGTTACCATAGAATAAGAATGGTGTCTATGTGGCACGTTTTGGTTGGAGTTTAAAACATGTATTTAATCTCCAACCCAAGCGTGCCAACTATATGTTATTATAAAAATGGGGCACCATTCTTGATTAAGACTCTCTTAACATCATTAACAAGAACTAAAAAGTGCTTTGGTGCAAGTTGAAATTATTAAGGGATCGACTGGAAGGATGAATACTAACTGCATAGAAAACACTGAACAATTCACCCCCTGAATGAATTAACCAAGCTTGGGCATTCCTCTCAACGGCGGCTGCGATTATAAGAAATTGAAGGACCCCAAAGAAACATGTATAAGATGTCACGGAGAGTCGAGCCGGGTACTTCTTGAGAATGGGGGCTTGTAATACAAGCCATCCGGACCACGAGAGGCAATGGCCAATTAAGTAGATGCACCCTAAGGACCAATTCTTCCCCTTGGCGTCACCGAGGGATAGTAATAAAGGTGTTTGGTGTAGGGGAGGGGTTGGACTATATATAGTCGGGCCTTTGAAGAGAGTAATAACCGAAGCTCCCGCGACACAAGAGATTGTTCCTAACACCTTTGCGATGCCATCCTTTCTATTTATGCGAACTTGTTCAATCCTGCCAATCAAAATCAAGATATATAAGCAATGATTTCAAATCAAATAATGAATTATACTCTGGTAATATTACGTAAAGTAGAGTTCGAATTTTTGGGAGGTATTATTAGAAAAGTTGGTAATAAGTCACCCTTATTTGTCACTCTACAAAATTGTATATGAGATTTTCACCTCACAAACTCATCATTCATAAAACATTCTAATTAATAAGAAGAAACATATTTATGATCTTTGCCTGAGGGCCGCAGCCATAAGAAAAGTTAAGGCGGGAACGGAATTTTGGATGGCGGATGCAAAGGTGGGCGATGTGTTGTCTAAGCCCAACAGGTAGAACCCTTGATTCGCGGTTATCCTGTCATGAAAATGATCAAAATGATTATATATTAAAACAACTCTCCCTATTTCTCTACATATGATTTCTAAATTTTACTAACCCGATGAGAGCGAGGAAGAAGAACTGAACTATAAAATTAAAATTTAACGCAGGTCTATCCTTCCTACAAAATTAAACATGAAAGAACAGCCATAAAAATTATTAGTTCCGTGTTAAACAAAGGAAAAAAAGAAGATAAGAAGATACCGAAAAATAAAAACAACGTACTTTTCAAGAAAATACGCGAAGGGTACAAGGAGGAGCAAAGCAAGGATGTTCCTATAGACGGGGAACACAATTTTGCTTATGCCCATATTAAGGGCAGCCCTAGACACAACATGAAACCCGGCGTAACCAAACTGCAAGGCCAACATGGCCAAGTGCAGCTTGGTTCGTTCCGGTACTTGACACATTCTTGTTGACTCTACATTAGTATCCGCCATCGAAGCAGAAATCAAAATAGAAAAACTAAAGAGTGAGTGAAGGAAAGATGGGTGGTAAGAGAGGAGTTGATGATCTAAATATACTAGAGAGGAGAGAGAAAATGTGTGTACGTGTGTGTGGAATGTGTCCCACAAGCAGCAATGAAAAGACTTTATGTTAAACTGTTTGTACAATTAATTTGTTCTTGGTTGTCTACCACATTCTTCTCTTCCTTAGCCCTCTTAGCTGTGTGCGTGAGAGAAAAAAAGGAAAAAAGTAGAAAGATCTAATAAGGGGCTCTTGTGCTTTGGATCCATGCCATTAATGATGATAATTGAGTAAGGTAAAGCCGTCATTGATAGATAGCGTGCACGAGGGAGGTGGGGTTGGGTACCCTCATCACCACCTAACTCATCACCCCACCTCATATCCTAAGCTTTTTATTTCCCATGTCTCCCCTTCCAATACTTACTATATATTATTAATATGAAATTATTAGAGGGATTGTCGATGGGTCAGGACTTGATCCAACCCTATATGGATTGAGTTCGGAAAATGTATTACTATAGTGACAAAAATCTGCGATTTTAGTACTTGTCAATTAAATCATGATTTATTCAAATAACCACAAAGTTTTTTAAAACAAATCTTTATTTTTCAAAAAAATCACAATTAATTGACGATTTTTTTGAATAAATCACATTTTTTTATCATTTAATATATGAAACACATATTTCTTATACTTTAGAGAAAAAAAAAAAAAAATCTTCAAATTTTATATGATGTTTTTTCCCGACTTTGTTGGGTTTTGCCGAATTATTTCTGAACCCGACTTTGTCACTATGGTAATTACACCCATTTAGGTATAAACTAGGGCCAATTCATGTTTATGGTCAGGCTTGGGAGCTAGGTCCGGGCAGCTTGGCCTGATATAATATTATAAATTTTTTACAATATAAATATATATATATATATATATATAGATATATTTATAAATAAAACTTGTGGATCAGCCCGACCCTTAAATATGCCCAAAAAATTGTGAGCTGAGTCGGGCTGGGCTTAGATCTAGATATTTTGTTATTTGGCTCGTTCTAATTGTTAAATCAATTAGTTTGAGCTAGGATTTTGCGCCCAGATTAAGATTGACAGCCCTAATTATCGATTTGAAGTTTTGAAACTTATCTAATGAACTCCATTGGATTTCAAGGTGACTCTTTCCCAAAACTTGAAAGAAATAACTTGTTGAGTCAGTCCAAAAAATGCCGAGTTGGGCTAGAAACTCGATCTTGTTATTCAGTTATGTATAATATCTCTACGGAGAATGAAAACAATAAAGATTTTTATTTATCTTAAAGTATTAGAAACTATTTCTGAATATTTATTATATGTTTATTCAACTCGTCAAAGTCGACTTTCGAGTTTTTGACTGAATTGGCTTGATAAACATTTGAGTCGAATTTTAAACATAAAATATCAAGACGGTGTAAAAAATATAGTCAAGCCTTATCCCAAATCTCATTGATATTAATTGCTTTCTCCATTCTATTCTATCAAAAGTCATGTATGAAGAAAGAAAAATAATTATCTAGTAAATAATTTGATAAAGATGATTGAGTAGGTTAATCTTTCTCAAGGGACCCATTAGTCGGTCAAGTTAAGTTGATGAGAACCTTTACGATATGCTGATTCCCTAAAGGAATGTATACATGTAATGGAATTCATTGGCCTTGGGCCGTAGAATATGAACTTTTTTCATGTTGTGACCAACAAATTTATCAACAAAAAAATGGCTGCCAATGGGTTGATAGGACTCGAAATCCAATCTAATAACTTTGGATATGGATCAAAGATTTTAATTTTGATAAGGGTTTGATTTGATAACCTAACGGATTGATTCTAGACCAATCATTTGTCGATATGACAGGGGACTGATCAAAACTTGAGCAATTATGTAAATTATATATATATATATGGGTAGCGTTCATTTGACAAAATCCTAGACAACATTCTAGACAAAGTTTTGTCTTATATGGCTAAAAAGTTTTAGAATGGACTGATATTTTGTGAGAATGATCTCTATAGTCAGTAGATCATCCTCACAAAAAATCAGTCAATTCTAAAACTTCTAACCTCATGAAAAGTGGTTACAAACTAACGGTAGAAGTTGATGGTTCACAATTCTTCATCTTATAAACTAGGGTTAGAAATTTCAGAATTGACTAATTTTTTTAGAGGGTGATTTTCTCACCACAGATATCATCCTCACAAAAATCAGTCAATTCTAAAACTTTTAGCTCATATAAGACAAAATGCTTTGTTTAGAATGTTGTCTAGAATTTTGTCAAAAGAACGCCACCCTATATATATATATATATATATATATATATATATATATATATATATATAATGATCTGATCCGACCTAAATGTGACCCAATTGTTAAGCCTCAAATGCTCTCTTTTTTCTTAGGTTAAAGCATCTCCAATGGTGTCTCAAATTTTGTTGACTCCCATGAAAACTCTCCAATGTAAATACCATATAGTGTCTCAAAAATGAAATTTGTTAAAAGCAATGCTATATTTGACATTGTTTTTAAAATATCTCAAAATTTGCTGAAGTGTCTTTTGTGTTGAAAAAAAAAATATTATTATTTTTACCAAATTGTTATCCAAAACATAGCAAAGTATTATTTTGGATTTTTTTTTTTTTTTTTTTTGGTCAAATTGACATTCAAAGCATACTAATAGCATTTTAAAATATCTTAACAATAATGATATTAATAACAATAGTAATAATAATAACAAAAGCAACAACTACAACAACAACAACAACAATAATAATAGCCTTTAAAATAAAAATACAAAATCATCACAATTTTTTTGGGTAATCTTAATCTTAACATACAATTCATTTGAAAACCAATGGAAAATGACTTGAATATCATTTTTTTTTTCAACTCATTTTTAAAAAAATCTTTGATTTTTTCTTTCAAAAATTCATTATCTTCAATCTCTGAGACATGTATTTTTACTCACATTTTCTATTTTAAGAAGTGTAATTGAATAATTTTTTTAACAAAATCAGTTTTTAGAAACAGTGTTAGCCAAATGGGATTTTGGATTTTGGAAATCAATTTCTATATTTTAATTTTAACAATCCATAATCAGAATCAAAAATTAGGATTTACAATTCTAACCAAACACCCTTTATTATTCTTTTCTTAATGAATTTGTTTTGTAGAAGTAAAATCTTGGATGCCGTCGATTCCTCAAGATTTACCCCTAACAATCGATCTTCATTATTCTTGTGCATTCAAATGATCAAAAATCACACAGAAAAATAATCAAAGAGAAGGGAAAGAGAGAGAAGATAAAAAACAAAATTTGTTTATGGGATTCGTCCCAAAATCGGATTACATCCTCATGCTTCGAAAAGTCATTCCACTATTCTTCAAACCTTTATAAGATTTACAAACCCTAGCCTCCTCTCCTCGTTTTCTCTCCTTAAAGCCTCTCCTCTTTCTACCGAATTGTTCTCCTTGTATAGATAGAAAGATAAATTCTATAAAAAAAAGTCAAACAAATCAGGATTCTCTACATAATCTATCTTTATCTAGAAATAAATATTATCTAGTCAGTTAGGAGACTTTATATTTCTAAATAAGATTACAATCTTTAAAAAAAGATCTAATCAAGGATATAACAATCAATGCCTCAAGATATGCATTAATTATCCTGTGATCGATCATCGATATTCATTTTATTTACGTCACACGTCCAATTCCGATTTTACCCTTTACAGTTAGCTTCCTCTCATCTGTGGAGATTGGTGAGGTCGAGATCCACTTACGAGAATATTACACTACTCTCGTGTCTTCACTTTGCTTTATGAAATTATTGATCCCTCTTCTTTCTCTAAGGAAACGATGGTCCCTTGGAACCTTGTGGTCACTCAGGATATCTTGGTTATTCGACCATCATCCTCTCACTACAGAGCTGTCACTTGGGGCATTAGTTATTCAAGACCCTTAAGTTACTCAGGGTGCTCTTTCACTCAAGATATCTTGGCCACTCATTACCCAGTTATACTTGGAACGTAGCTCTGTTCTGTCTACTCAGCCCTATTCGGTTTACCTAGAACTGTTTTGTCCACACAGTCCTGCTTAGTCAACCCAGCTATACTAAGGACCCAACTTTGCTCTGTCTACCCAGTTATATTAAGGACCCAGTTCTACTTTGTTTACCCAAGTATGTTTTGTTTGCACAGTCTTGCTTACTTAACCTAGTTATGTTAGGGACCTAGTTCTGCTATATTTACCCAGCTCTGCTCCATTTGCACAATCCTGCTCAATCAACCCAGCTATACTAGGGACAAAACTCTATTATGTTTACCCAGTTCTACTCTGTCTACACAGTCTTGCTCAGCCAACCTAGTTATACTAGGAACCCCAACTCTGCTCTACTTATACAGTTTTGCTCAGTCAACCCAGCTATACTAGGGATCCAGCTCTATTCTGTCTGCACAGTCCTGCTCAATCAACCCAGTTATACTAGGGATCCAGCTCTACTATGTTTACCTAGCTATGCTCTATCTGCACAATCCTACTCAGTCAACCCAACTATATTAGGAACCCAACTCTGTTATGTTTACCCAGCTCTACTCTGTCTACACAATCCTGCTTAGTCAACCTAGTTATACTAAGGACCCAACCCTGCTATGTTTACCCAGCTCTGCTCTATCTACACAATCCTGCTCAGTCAACCCAATTATATTAGAAACCTAACTTTACTCTTTGCCACTTCAAACAGAGCAAAGTCAATAAAACCTTGACCCACAAAAGGGCCCAGTTTGAAATTAATATCTTCCCTTTCAGACTGAAATTAAATTGAGTCCCCACATGTACCGTGACTTGATGGATTAAAAATCAAATAATAAACCAATCATTTAACTCAGTGGAGTCTTTAATTCGACTAAGTTGGGTATAGAATTAGTTCCAAATCTTATTTATCAATCCGACCTTACTAATAAAATTTTGGTTCAGCATAATTATGGCCCCAAGCAATATAATTGCTTGGCACAATTTATTGGTTGACTTGGTTGAGTCGACAATTAAGTACCCCAAAATAATTTGATGGGAATTGAGGGTCCCCCCACAAATTGAATTAAACCAATGTCTTCTTTACCTTTATAGCTTTTCAAATTAAATAAGGTGTCATATACATCAAGAATGATGTATGGACAAACCACCAAATTAAATCTTTTAAAGTTAAAGATACCTGCGAACACCAATACTCTTGCAGTAGTGGACCATTTTCCATGAAATCCTTGCTATGGTGCACAGTTGACCTTGGTGTACCATCCATCCTTTAATGTGGAGTAGACCTACTCCCTCCCTATTCTTCTTGGTTAAATTTATACATTTTCCCTTAGAAATCATCCCCACTATAAAATTACAATCCACGTTAAGTAATTGATGTGTACGCCCAACATTTAATTGCCACCTAACCTTCTCAAGTTTCTGATTACTTTTTTACTGTAGATTTTGGGGAAGAATCGAATTTGAATCAAATCCAACATGTGGATGTAATCCCAACCAAGCAAGGAGTTATAATTTGCACATTCACCATGAATCCGAACCAAAAGACTTAGCCATCAAAGGTAGTCCTTCAATCTAATCTCGATTGAGCGATTGCATATCACACATCAGATGCATTTGCCTAATTCTAAGCACTGCCCATCTGTACTTACCCACCAACGCATAAATAACAAATCCCTCTCTACTCATAGGTGGATAAATTGTGACCATATTGCTTTGCCCTTCCTCTTCATCCTTATAGACTTGCTTTCAACAGGATCCCCAAGACGAAAGATAGCAAATCAATATGAAACGCTTCAATGGATGATTCCACCGTGCAAAGATCCATAACTAACACCACCAATATAAAAGTGCAAAATATAGATTTGTACAACACACACAAGAATTCGATATAAAAAAAAAAAAATTTCTAATCCATTTTGGGACAGCCCCCAACCCATCAGTAATCGTGGTTAATCATGTTGCTTTCATTTATTCCCACGGACGACGTCAATTTGTAGAAGTAAAATCTCGAATGCTATCGATTCCTCGAGATATACCCTTAACAATCAATCTTCATTGTTCTTGATACACTCAAATGATCAAAAGTCACACAAAAAAATAATCAAAAAGAAGGGAAAGAGAAAGAAGACAAGAAGTAAGATTTATTTACGGGGTTCGTCCCAAAATTGGATTACATACTCGGGCTCCGAAGAGCCATTCCACTATTCTTTGAGCTTTTAGAAGATTTACAAACCCTATCTTCCTCTCCTATTTTTCTCTCCTCAAAGCCTGTCCTCTTTCTACCTAATCGTTCTCCTCATATAGATAGAAAGACAAATCCTAAAAGAAAAGTCAAACAAATCAAGATTTTCTGTAAGATATATCCTTATCTAAAAATAGATATTCTCTATTCAATTAGGAAACTTTCTATTTTAGGATAAGATTATAATTTAACAAAAAGATCTAATTAAGGATATATCAATCAATATCTCGAGATACGTATTAATTATCGTGTGATCGATCATCGATATTAGTCTTACTTACGCCACGCGTCCAATACCGATTTTACCTTCTACATGTTTAATTATTCTCTCTCTCTCTCTCTCTCTCTCTCTCTCTCTCTCTCTCTCTCTCTCTCTCTCTCTCGTAAAGTTTAATCCTATCAAGGGAGGATCGAAATAAAGTTTGTACAAAAAAAAAAAAATAACTAGCCATCATCCCACTTCAAAATTTCGAAGGAACCCTCTCCTTTAGATCACAAGTGGCATTTCTAAGGAAGTATTCTACTATTGATGAAAATGAGGGTGTAAAATAAATACAAAATACCACGTGTCTTGCAACTAGGATTGTTTCTTCAAAATTTTGAAGCGGGCTGGCAGCTTAAAAGTCGGACTCAAGTTTGTACCCACCTCCGAAGGTGTTGATGTGTGGGGCAACTAGCTTTAAGAGATGCTGCCTGCTCTATTGAGACCACCATCATTTTTTTATTTTTTTCCCCAAAAAAGAGGCCTAATCAAGAAAAATAGATTAGGGTTTGACAGCCATGCTTTATAAAGACGGGTCTACCAGAGGGACCGGGCTGACCCGGCAGGTTTGAACCAGTTTCTAGCACCACTGTCGAATCCACTTTGTAATCTTAGTTGCCTCATGTTCATACCACTCTTAATCTTGTGAAATTCATTGTTTTTAAGAACCCAATCCATAATGGGATCAAAATCTTATCAGATTGGTCGGACTAAAGTTCAATATGATCCAATCCATTTTCATTTATTAGCTAATTTTTAATTTTTTATTCCAGTCGGAGTAAGTGACTCTTTAAAAAACACCAAATACATTTTAACTTTTTCTGCTTAGCAAACATATTTAAAGGTTGGGATAATGTGACTCATGAAAAAAGATGAAACCCGACTGTTAAAACACAAAATACAATTAACGAAATAAAATGCATCACCAAATATACATCATGTATCCCTAAGTTAAATCACAACAACTAGATTTTGATATATTTGGAGGTTCAATTCAAAATCAATTGACAGTAAGTGGAGAGGCCTAGGAGCTTATAAGGAGAGAGATAAGGAAATAAGTGTCTTATATGGAATTAAACTCCACATGCCCTCGTATGTATGGGTCAAACTAAGCCAAAGTACTTGAAAATATGAATTGAGTGACGTGGATAAGAGACAATTCTAGTACCATGATAAATTTGGGGGTCCAACTCAAAATCAATCGACAATGAATGGAGAGGCCCAGAAGATAATAAGGAGAGAGATAAGGCAATAAGTGTCTTATGTAAGACTAAATTCAACACGCCCCCCACATGTGGGTCGGACTAGGCCAAAGCACGTGGAGATTTGAACTGAATGACGTGGAGGAGAGAACGACCTGTTTTAATATCATGATAAATTTGGGGGTCCAAATCAAAATCAATTGACAATGAGTGGAAAGGCCCAATAACTTATAAGGAGAGAGACAAGGCAGTAAGTGTCCAATGTCGTACTAAACTCAACAGATTTCATGTTTTAATTATTGGGATTTCGTATTTTTTCATAAGTCATTTTTCATGACTTAGTAAATCCTAACCCAATATTTAATTATATAATATTTTTTTTTTCTTCAGTCTCTTAGATGTGAAGGGGAGTTTTCATAATCTTTTCATCTAGGTAGATTACATATTTAGGTTAAAGATTTTTTTATTCAGTTTTTTATGGAAATATATATCTTATTTTCTTCTAAAATTATGCATTTAAAATTAGGTCATAAAAATCCATAATTTACTTGGTACGACAATCAAACATCCAATTTTGCTAAAAACAACAATTCTTTCGGATGATCAAATTCTATTTGAATCAAACTGATTTTATTACAAAATTTAATATGACCTGATTGGACCATCAGTTCATCTCATTTTTTTAATATAATCCCATAAGGAAAAAAAAATTAATAGTTCTTTCAAATAATCAAATTCTATTTGAACTGAGCTGGATTTCTTATAGAATCCAAAATTAAGGACCTGATTGGACTTATAATAAAACAAGGACAGTTAGCGTAGATGTTGTATCAAAATCGAGGTTGGCTAAATCGGTCAAGTTATGAGTTGACTCATTATGATGGACAAACCCTTTTAAAAGTAGATTTGTTATAATAGCTCAAAGGCTATTTTTGATTAAAGATCAAAGATTGGGAATACTTTTGCTCAGTTTTCAACATTTTAGGATTTAAAGTGGTTCAAATGGTAGGGAAGACTGTCAGTGGGTTTTTAGCTAATATCACTTTAACTTGTGGAAAGAAGGAAGCTATCGTTTGGGGATTGTTGAAAAGTAAAATCTATCTATGTTGAAAGTGCTAATGTTTATCTGGCTATCATGATCATGAAACGAAGGAGAAGATCATTGTCTTCTTTATGATAAAGAATATTGAATCCACAAGAAAAATAAGATAAATAATTCTCTAAAAGAAACTCGAGTTTCATCGATAGTTTGAATAATATGAAATACATCCCTTATGATTATTTAAATAGCTAATGATTTTCTGACTAAATTTTTTTCGCTTGGTCTGTACTCAGCTGATGTGGCAAGGGTATAGAATCATTGATCATTTTCCTTGTGTGTCCCAAAGAAAAAGATCTATGATTTTGTGCCTTTGCCATGTCAGCTGCGTACAAACCGAGTGCAATTTTTTTAGTTAGAAAATTATGACTCTATTCAAATAGGACTAATGATAATATGACTCGAAAATTTTAGTTCGGTTTGTACTCGGTCAAGTGGCTAGAGCACAGAATCATAGATCTTTTTCCTTGTGAATCCTGAAGAAAAAGATCTATAATTCTATGCACTTGCCATGTAGATCGAGTGAAACTTTTCCGGTCAGAATACCACAAATCTTTAAATAGACTTTCAAATATCTAATTTGATTTCATTCCTGCTATAATAATTATGAGATCGGATCGTTTACACCCAAGGTGGAGGATTGAAATTAACCCTCCTACCACACTTCAAGACATGTCACGTAAGCTACAATTTAAGAGTTAATGCTTAAAATATCTCTTATTTTTTAAATTTTCTCAGATTGTAATCTCATGTATTGAGGGGGGAGAAGGATTTCAATGCTCCACTTTTGGTACATACGATCTGGACTCAATGATTATCACCGATATTAATAAATAAAAAAAGGAGTGTGGATTGTATGCACCCAGGGTGAAGGATTGATCCTCCTCCCACACCCACAATGATACATGCCACGTAGGCCAAATTCCAAGGAAATTTTAAAAAGAGATATTTTAGGATTAATTCCTTGAAAATTGGCTTACTTCATGTATTAATGAGATGTAGGAGGATTGATTCTCCTCCCACACCCACAATAATACATGCCATGTAGGCCAAAATCCAAGGAAATTTTAAAAAGAGATATTTTAGGTTTATTTCCTTGAAATTTGGCTTACTTCATGTATTAATGAGGTGTAGGAGGAGGCTTTCAATCCACCACCCTGGGTGTGCATAAGATCTGGATTCAAATAATTATAAATTATAGTACTTGTTAACCTAAAATACTGAGTAATAACCTTATAAAATAAATAAAAAAACTTATTTACTTCATATTGAAATCACAAATGGTAGTTCGCCATTAAACTCTATCTTTAGCAATACTTTCAAAGTGAATCTTCTTTGTTGAATCATGATTCTTAAGTATAGATTCGATCTAATGGACATTTTACCTTAATCCACATCACAATTATTTAACTCAAAATAGAGGGGGTAATAGGGTCGAACTAATTCTTAAAAAGTCCACGAGTGATTCATTAGTTTAACGGTCGAGATTAAGTTTTTTTGGGAGGGTAAACAGGGTTTAAGTAGACCCCCAAATTTATAATGGTATCAAAATGGGCCTTTCTCCCACGTCACCCAGTTCATATATCCACATGTTTTGGTTCAATCTGACCCACACATGCGGTACTGTTGAGTTTAATCTCACATCAGACACAAATTGCCTTGTATCTCTCTTTATAAACTCCTGGGTCTTTCCACTTATCGCCAATTGATTTTGAATTGGACCCCAAACTTATCAAATTCATTAATAAATTATCTCGTAAAAGAATGTAACAGGTGCCAACTAGCTTAGTTGGTAAAGACTTTGGGTGATGATACTATAGACATAGGTTCAAATCCAATCAAATTAAGAAATTACAATCTTACATAAGCATGACCATTAGCATCCTCAAACATGATCCTGTTAATCTCGACCGAAAAATTATAATAGCCTGTTGGACAGTATCAATATTGAACGTTGATGCTAACATATCAACCGCTCTATTATAGTTTTCCCATACACAAAATTGAAAGATAGGTGTTGACAATGAGTTGCAATGGATCTAATGTCTTTGACGAACATCCTTGCATGCCAGGGTGGTTCTACAATCCCTCTCGTAATTTAGATCACCGCCTAATAGCTTGAAACAACCACTATGATATGTTGTAGTGTAGATCAGGTTGATAGAAGTTCACAAATGAGAGTTGCATTCCGTTACACTCCATATGTTAGTTCGTACAAACGAGAGTTGCGTTACCTTGCACATTTTTGTAAATATTTGAGATACCCCATGTATTTTCAAACAAACACATGATTATTGAAATCGGTTTTCTTTGAAAGACACAAAATGACCTAAATACCCTTATTTTCATTTGTAGCGAAAAACCCTTCATTTTTCTTTTCAAAACTAGTCATTTCAACCTTTAGGGTCACATGCTTTTACATTATGTTCAACCTGATATTCTATCTACCATCAAACCTCGAGAACAAGATAGGATATTTCGGGAAGTAGAGATAATATAATTTTGGTTAGAAAAATCAATAGGGTTTTTTACAAAATTAAGGTTTAGGGTATTGAAAATGTTGGATTGAAGATGAGGTTGAATTGGTTAAAAAAAAATTTAACCTAAGATGTAGAAGAGATTGAAGATATGAATCTAAGGAGAAAAAACAAGGATTTTTTACTAGAAATTGAAGATGAGGGCATTAAAATCATTTTACGATAAATTTTCATGATAGAATGAGGTCATGGTTATGTCATCAATCTAAAAAGACATCTCAGATATTCGCCAAAACATGGAGCGATAACTAAAATCTTAATCATGGACTCTTTAATTTGCTTTATGTATTTTAATTAGCAAAGAAATCTTATTTTTTCTCAATCGCCTCTAATAACTTCAACTTTTTGTAGTGTAATTGACTGACAATGGTCCCTAGTGTTTTCAAAACAGATGGTATGCCCCCACACAATGTTTCATAAATAATTGAGGTATCTCACTATATTTTCAAACTAAGGAAATCTTCCTTGACCTTCCTCATCATCGTAATCGTAATCGTTACGCCGTCATGATCACCATGTTGCCATCACCATCTTTGTCCTTGTAACTATCATCTTCTCATTATTATGAGCCAAGAGGTTATAAGGGATGACGATTTAAAGCTTTGTAAGTGCCAGTTAACGTGGTAAAATCTTTGGGTGATGATATCAGAGAACTGGATTCAAATCCCACTAGCATTGAGTTACTGAACTCATTAAAAACAGGTTTACCGATAAATAACTTTAAAGTTTTTTTCTACTTTAATTGACATACCCTTATATCTCAAATTAGAGTCTTTAATCAGAAAGCCCAAACATAATCATTATTTACATACTCGATCGATCTCTTCTAACCTTAACTTTTCTACTTTTCGTACAAGTTCTTAAATAAAGAGAATATCCTCATTTTCAATCATTTATTATAAATTACTAATAGTTTATAGTGTTCAATGGTTGTACACCATTAAAATGTTACTTATTCTTAACAGATGAAATAAAATAAGACTCTTAATTTATAATTAGGTGAATTTCTTTGTAGATAAAATGTTAAAAGAAAAGGATTTTTTTTCTTTTTTGTACTTATAGAGATAAAATAACGTTTTAACAACTGATGATTTTATTTTATTTTATCTGTTGTAATTTATTATTAACCAACTGAAGATAAGAGGCATTATTATCATTTAAAATTAAGTGATTTTGTACAGGGAGGATTTTAATGAAGTTTAAAAATAATGGGTTTCTACCATTAGGAAATATACTTAAGTAGTAATTGGTTTTGGGGTATTTCCAGGTCTGATACTAGGACCCAATTTGTTAATTTATCGGATCAATTTTGGATCAACCATGTTTCGATCCATTGACTCAAGAAATAAGATTTACGAATAACACATTATCTCAACTGTACATAAGCACAATATCTAATAACATCTCAAGAAATTAATATTTTCGTAATAAATTGTTGATGATGGGTTTTGAACCTAGGTCATAGTATCAACACTACAGATCGGGATCAATACAAATTTAGTATCCATCCAATCCAAACTTGATCCATTTACTTCGACACAACGGTCAGTTTTTATACCACATCATGGCATGCACTCTTTGTAACTTCGACACCATGACTTTGGTTCTATCCTTCGTGGGCGTGCTCAACATGGACGACGACGTATACATCCATATTCAAATTCTTATTTCAACATATTGTCGTCACTTGAACCTAGACTCATGTGCTAAAGAACAATCGGTTGGTTTCATGACCCCATGACAAGATGATTTGAACTAAAACTTTTGATCATCGGTCGTTACCAAGCATAAATTGATTGGTGGTACACAATGCACCTTCCTCATCACAAGTGAGGGAGTGATTGTATTTCCATTACCATGAGCTCTAAAATGTACCACAAAGAGAGGAGAGGGTCCCATAAAGATGGTATGTTGGCCTAACCTTCACACCTATAGACCTCAACTTGATACATGCTGGTGACTTATCCCCACCAAAAAGTAAAAAAAATAAAATAAAAGAGAATTTCTATTGCCACATTAACTTTTGTTGAGAAAACCCCAAGATGTGTGATTCTTATGTGTTGGTATCATTTGAATCGATGTGCTATTAGTAAAAGTTAGTGTGGAAATAGAATCTTTCTAGAAGAAAGATAAACTATACGTCCTCATTGGGAGATGGGATTGGAATCTTTTAGGACGACAGATATCTAAGAATTTTCTTTTTCTTTTTTTTTTTCTTTTTAGAAAAAAGAAAAATCAGATTTATTGTAAGTCATTTTCATGATCACGCTTATATACACGACACTTGCAATGTATGAATGGATGACACATCAATGACCATTTCCAATGTGGACGAGCGAGCTAGTTGAATGTCCTATGTCGTATTCAAATGCCATCCCTATTCTGGTTTTGTTCCCTAAGATTCTTTTAGGATCTGCATGATTGATGGAAATCAATTTCTTGGGAAAATGAATTCCTAAGAAGTGATTTTATTTTATCAAATGTGAAAAAATGTCAAGAAAGTAGGTCTTCAAATGCATTTTATCCGAAATCCAAATTTAACAGATTTGATCAATTTTTTCAAGTATATCAAAATTAAAATATGGATCGGATATAAGTTGATGTCCTTTTACCCGAATTAGATACAGATCTATCCCTATATCTACCAAGATTCAAATGATACATTACTTTGTAAATTATATTTTTATATTTATTAGATTATATTTTATAAATAAACAATTGTTAGGTGTAGTGGTCAAAGTCTCTCTTAAAAAAGAAGAGATTTTGGATTTAAGTTATCATTTGATCACATTTTTAGTAATTTTCTTTGAAATAATTTTGAATGATTTGAAATTATCCAAACTAACCGATTTGAATCAATTAATTTTGTTGAATAGGATCTATATATGGATTTAATGAAAGTAAAATGATTCGGATATTGATTTAGCAAGTAGGATCCAAATAAAAAATTTCTGAATATGAATATGGACATACTCATATTCGATCTGAACCTGACCAGTTTAAAGCCCTACAAGAAAAAGTTGGCACTTAATATTGTGGGTGGAAAAAAAATTTTGAGGAACGAGAAGATTGTCTTGGGCAGGAAAATGTGAATATGTGCAACCATAGATGTAAATTTCACATTTTCTAGGAAAAATCATTTTTTCCATTCATTTACTGTGTGTGCTTGTACAAATGCTTAATGGCACTTAAAAGAGTTCACGAAGCTTGACTCCAATTAGTGATATAAAGGAAAAAGACTTTTCTACCCTCAACCCATAGTCGAGGCTTTCCATCAACAAAACTATTAGGATTTGAGGAAAAACACAATTTTTCTCAATATTGACTCCTATTTTTGGGGGGATGAATACACATTTTCTAAGGATACATTTTTTTTGGGAATCTCAACAATCCCATTGGTCATGCTGATGGAGAATGTCAACATATTGGTGAGGCTAGCATTTTCTTAAGGAAAATTATGGCTGTCAACGAATGCTTATCAGTTTGAATACAGCAATATTTGAATCCGAATTCAAATTTGAATTCAAATCCAATTATCCTATCGGATATCGAATAATATTCTATTAGAATTCAAATAATTTGTATTAAAAAAAGTACAATTTTTTCTTATCCAACTGATTTTTCATTATTTAAAAAAATATATATATTATATATTATACTATTTATATATTAAATAAATAGAATAAATTATTATATTATATTATTTATATAAAAAAATAAATCAAATAAAATAATATTTATTATATATTATTTTAAATCGAATATTATCAAATTCGAAGTGTTAATATCTGAAACCATATCCGATAAGGATTCGAATATATAAAACTAACTGAATCTGATATTTGAAATTTTTGGATAATATCCGATTTTTCGAATTCGAATTGGATTTGAATTTTCGACAATCCATGGACACCCCTAAGGAAAATTATGGTCTCAAACGATACTTGAGACCATGGTTTTAAAACTCGATTTCTTGTCTCGTCTCGTCCATGCCTTATATCGAGTCGTTTCGGATGAGTTTTCCAATACATTTGAGCCGACTCGTTCAAAAAATAAAAAAATTGAACGTGAGTCCTAAATCTCGGTCAAAAAAGTGACTTTGTGAGTTAGTCTCGTTCAGCTCTGATATCGAGTTAACTCGAGCGATACATCTCGGTCTCGGACAAGTTTTAAAATCATGCTTGAGACTGAGTATCAATTAACATACTCAATTAACATCTAAGAGATTGTTGTGGAATAGAAAATCTGTACTAATCCCTATGAAACCTATGTTATTGCTCATATCTCGACCACAAGTCTTAAATATTCAGTATCATTTACCTGTGGAAATGAAGAAAAGATCTTTTCTTGAAACAATATTTGTTTGGCCAACTTTTGAATATGTTTAGAGGGACTTTTAAGTATCCGATGAACAGCTGAGATGTGAATATATTTCATAGAGAAGGAATCCCTAGACAATATTCACATCTCCACTATTCATTGGACAGAAAGCATCCAACATCATTGGACACTATAGTTTTCCTTAATACTAGTCAGTGTTAGTGTTATTGATCTCCAATCTACTTGCCCAGAAACTAAATTGTCTATAGATATTTATATAAACATGTTTCTCAAATACTCTCAACCCTGATCAATTTTAAAATACATAATTCAGTATATAATATTCAAGTTCAAGCTATTAAATGCACTCGAAACATGTCAAAATCTTGAGTATTTCAATAGGTTTAGCCACAATTACACATAACAGATTGTATCATAACAAATTGAAGGTGAGAAATAATCAGAAGATATATCGAAAATCCAATCAAGCCAATGAACCTATCTTCTCCAAAATATGTGAACTTCTTCCTCATCAAAAAGATTTTCTAACCACTTGGATCAGGCTTAGGGTGTCAATTGAGCCGTGTTGGCCCGTTAGTACGGTCTGGGCTACCCCGACAAAACAAGGTTTGGGGCCTTTATAGTGAGCCCACGAGGATAGGGTCGGGCAAAATAATTTTCAAATTGTCAAATTCAGGTTGGGCTACGGCTTAATAGTGCCCAGACCCGCCCGCTACCATATCCTAGAGATAATTCATAATCTATTTAATTAAATGACTATTTTCTAATACAACTTAAATAAAAATAAAATATATCGTATAATTATAATTTAAATTTCATTTATAATCATTATAAGTTGAATAATTTGTGAATGCTTTTTTCCACTTTACCAGGAATCACCTCCTCTTGCCTACTTTCATAAAATCCTTGGAGCATTTATTTCAGCATCTCTTTTACCTTGAAGTCTTCGAACACATAGACCCAAGCATTATTGTTAACCAACCAACTACTCCAACAAACCGATCTATTGGAGAAGCGGAGAACAATGAATATAAGAAGGTCACGAGGCTTGACTAGGGTATGACACAACCGAGAATGGAGGAAAATATATACTCAATACTCCCCCTCACCCAAAAGGGTGGAAATATTTGAACCTGTGACTTATATGAACCTAGTGCTCTGATACCATGTTAACCAACAAACTACTCCAAAAGACCGATCTATTAGAGAAGGGGAGAACAATGAACATAAGAGGGTCACAGGGCTTGACTGGGGTATGACACACCCGAGAATGAAGGAAAACATACACTCAACAATTATATTGAAATGTCCCTCCCAATATGTTCTTGTAAGCTTTCTTGACTATAAAGTTCTTTTCGGATCCACAAAAGGTTAAAAGATACAAAATCCTGAGGTCTATTATTTGAGTAAATTTTTTTATCCTAATAAGAAGATTTGATCATTTTCTATGAGTTAAGGAATATGTCATCAGTTTGAAAATTCACCAATATCTACTTTTAACAAAATCCTTCATTACCTCGAATCCGTAGTTTAATTGTAAAAAATACTTGATATTTTCCCATGAATGTAGATAATTTGTGGGAAAAATAGGTGGTCCTTTATATTTTCTAAATTGGTAAACCTATTTTTGATGAGATTCGGGAGGAAATGAAGCCAAACTATATTATCATCACCCATATAATTTACCAACTAAGCTAGTTGACACCTTCAAAATTAGGGAATTCTTGTATTGTAATATATGTAGTGGTACCTAAACTATATAAATGAGATACCTCATTTGATTTAAAGTAATTTGGTTATGTGATCCTAATTTTGGGTGCCAAATATTTTAAGGCTTCAATCTTCCTTAGGTCTGATGATTGATTCTAATTAACAATACAATGGCTAATATCCATAATTGAAGAACAAAAAAAGCATAGAAATTAATATTTACATAGGTAATTAATGCCAATTCAAAATGAAAAGGAAGACAAACTTTAGATATTAATTTTACTGGATCTTGGGGAACCATCACAAGTACGGCCGGCCTATATTTGAACGAGAATGCCGTGTCGTCCAGCGGAGCCTAGAAGAAGGTGACTCGCTTTTCTTTCGCAGCTGACATTCGACATTCCTGTGTTTCAATAGAAATAGAAAGGGCTGGTCAATGTCAATCTCAGAGATCGGTCGGTTTACTAATCAATGAACCTGACGGAACGGAATGAAACTTAAGAACCGAAACCACCTACTTGACTTGATTTTCTGACAAAGTCAACAACAAGTAAGCCGTTTGACCAACAAAGGTAACGTAACCGACTATAGAATCAATCTTTGTCAACACAGCAAGGACTATTTATTAGTGTGAGAGTTTGTTAAGAGGGAATCATGTTTATTGTTTAGTTTCTAGGTAGCCTCACTTCCGCCCCGGAACTCCTATGCTTTTATTGGTCGGACCAACCCACGAGACTTTTTGATTCTTCCATCAATTGGTTTCCAGAGATCCTCCGCCGCCTCCTGAACCATCTTCTGGCTTAGAGTTCTTCCTAAGGTTTCCTATATAGCCATCTTTTCCGATGATTCAATTCCAAATTCATTCTTTCCCTTATCTCTCATCCGAGTCAGAGATAGTATTAACACCTTCACAGCTTGATGAATCGCGAAAGGCTAACCGGATCAACAAGGGTCTCGCTTGCTTTATAGCACTATTTCTAGCTTGAATTAAGGCTTCTAGCTCCTCTTCCTGTATCGAAGCTACTTTCAAATAAAGTCGGTTTATTTAGGTAGGCAATCAAGCCTGTAGAGTCCAGTGAAAGGATTTATTCTTGTCTGCTTAGCTTATTCTTTGGTCTACCACATTTCCGGTCAATGCTGCGAGTGCCTTCATTTTGAATTACGGATCCTTTCCGGCCCTCTTTCGCTTCGAGCTTTTTACTGTTAAAAGAGATCAGATCCGGCCCCCCTTGTTATATCTTTCGCAATTGCTGCTCGCTCTGGGGATCTACCTCGAATTCGATAGATTGATATCCTGCCATATGGCGATTGGAAGAGGCGCAACCTCAATTCAAGTCGAGCAGCAGCTTTTCTACACTCAAAGGAAATCCGACATCCCATTAACTAAGACTTCCTATGCATAGTTGTAGCCTTTCGTCATGCCCAAAGGGTGCTTAGTGCCTTCACCAACTACTAGGCTGTAATCTTCTTGTTTCTAAACGAAATATGCGGCTCTCTGAATAATATGCCCACTCCGGGGAGAGTATGGATAGCCTTCAATTAACATTGCCGAGGTCAAATCAAGTATAAACTCATAGTGTAGTCCAGTATCTCTACTTCTGGATATCAGGTAAAAAACTACTTTTTGAGGTAAAAGCAGGAAATCAAGTCTATCCTTTCAGGTCTTACCTCGAGTCAATTGTTTTATTGAGCTATGAGCTACTCCCCCCGAGGGGACAAGTAAAGTGAAAAAAGAAACTTACCAACCAATTTTTTTATTTGAATTATTTTCGTTGATGTATTCGTAAGAGATTAATTCTCCATCATCAACCTTATGTTTATGTGAAATAATAGGATTGTGTTGGATCATCCAATGGTCCTCTCCAGGGGCGGAGCTAGAATTTTGTCTTCGTGGGGGCAACTATGAATTCATTAATAATATTAAATTTTAATTTTTAAAATATACAAAAAGTAATTTTTACTATATGTATTTTCAATAATTTGACACTTACAAAAAATATAAACTCGTAATATATACACAAAATTTTCACATTATTTCTAAAAAAATTCAATCACTGATACATATACATAAATCTTAACAATTGTTCCCGTCGAGATTTCATATTTTGAAAACGTTGAATGGTTATTTCATTATCAATGGTATAAAATACATTTTTCTCGATATAGACAACTAAGAAATCATTCATCCATTGATCTCTTATTCGGTTACGCAATCAATTATTTATTATGTTCATTGTTGAAAAAGCTATTTTAACAATTGCAGTTGTCACTGGTATCAAAGTCAATTTCATGATCAAATACACCAATTGATATATAACATTCTTTTTTGTCTCAATTAGCTTATCTGCAAGGCCACCAATTCCTTTAAGTTGTAAAAATACATTGTCACGGTGCACATCAAGTATATAAGTCTCAAGTTATTATTCTTTTTTTTATCTCAATTAACTTCTTTGCAAGGCCACCAAATTCTTTTAAGTTGTAAAAATTCATTGTCAGAGCGCACATCAAGTATATAAATCTCAAGTTGATTATCAAGTGTCATGAATTCCATGTTAAAAAATTCTGATGAGTAAAATTGAGCAATATAAATCAACATATCCTTATTAAAAGTAGAAAATTAATCACATAGATTTAAGCATGCCACACAAAGAAATAGCTCGGTGTTTTCATCTGCAAAACGATCATTAAACTCTTGAAGTTGCAAATCTAAACCGTACAAACTAATTTAACACGATAATTGTGTAGATTGGTGACTTGTTCAACATGAAATCATGGCCGCCCTCAAACTATATATATGTCATCCATACTCGATAGAATAATATCATATCTTCTACAAAAAGAGAAAATTTCCTTGAGTAAAAATTCTCATCCAATATCTCTCGTCGTTTGTAATCGTTACTTAGATATTTTAACTAAGTTCAAAGTATTTATAATATATTAGTCTTTATTCTACAATGCTTGTGACAATTCATTTAAAATATCCAAAAAAATTTTCATTAAGCGTGTGATGAATACAAAGTCAAAATATTGAATTGAATCTAGTAAGGCATTTGTTTCACCTATTTGCTCAGAATTTGTACCATCCTCTTCAACAATCACAAGTACATCAACAAGAAAAGAAATATAGAAATCAAGCTCATCAAAATACCATGATATGAGTCCCAACGTGTATCACTGGGTCGTTAGAGGCTAGTTTCTTTATTCAAATCACGTTCACTTGTAATTTTACCATTGTCCAATGCTTGAATAATATTACTAGCGTATTTTTCTCTTAGAATATCTCGATGTTTGCATGAAGCTCCCACAACATTTAAAAAATTAGCAAGAATATTGAAAAGACTAGTGACTTGACTATAATTTTTTACAATAACTTCAAGTGTCAGCTGAAGTTGATGAACAAAATAGTAAACATAAAAATGCAGATTGATTTTTTTCATGATGAGATTTTTGAAATCATTAAATTCTCCTCTCATATTACTAATCTCGTCATAACACTTTCTACATAATCTTGACAAACTTAATCCATGTCTTGAGAGCAATGCTTCAATTGATACTTTCAACGATGAAGTCATATGTCACTAACAATGACAACACCAAGAAACTGCTCAATAACACATCCTTTTTTATCCATATATCGAATCAGAACTATCATTTGTTCTTTGATTGATACGTCATGAGATTCGTCAATCAAAATAGAAAATAAATCATCTCTAAGATCATTAACTATTGTATTGGTAGTTCCACTTACAATACAACGCACAATATCTTTTTATGTATCATAAGATATTATTTTTAAATTCTTGAGAACATTCTTTAAAACAACATTGTTAACAATTTCATTATGATTTAAAAGAAATTGTAGAAACTCAAAAATTTTCCACAATTTCTTAAATCATCAGATTTATCGTGACTTTGAAAGGTTAGCTCCTAACATAAAAAAGTCAAATACAATTGATTGTTATAGTCAAATGAATCTGATACTCCTTTTTAATTAACCTGATCAAATTGTCGAAAATAAGCAACTTCAATGTGTTGATTTTGGTTCATTAAATCTTGGCATTTCCTCCAAGCTTTGTTATGGGTGCTATTTGGGCCTCCAACATAGATTTGAAATCTTTTCTTCTTTTTTCAATTTGTGAATCCTACGGTAATGAAAAAATTACCACCGACTTACTCCTTAAAATCAACTCTCATTAGATAGCAATACAAGAAAAATGCAGTATATTTCGTAATACTATACTCTAATCAATTTTCAAAATCATCAAACCAAGTTAAATTGAAACGACGTGACATTTCCTAAACTTTCTTGGTGGAAAATTATGTTCACGAGGTTGCCATGGGCCTTTTTGTAAGTACATTCTTCAAATTTCATCTCAATCATTAGAATTATAATCCAAAATTTTGATTCGTAATCCAAAATACAAAGGAAGATCTTCCAAGTTGATTTCAACATGACTATGCTTTGAATATTATCGTATGTCATTATCACTAGGATCATTCATTTCTTAAATAATGATAGTTGTTCCAAATTAGGCTTTCTTATAAGAAATGTATCCATATCTAATTCACAAATTTAATTTATTTAATTAGATATCTAGATTTTTAATATATTTCTATTTCTATATATTAAATATGCATATTATTCTATCCTAGAAAATTATGCAATCCAGCGTTGAAAAATAGTTGTACATGTAAAAGAAAAATAACAGGAACTAATATAATCTCAATCATAATTAATAATTTAATGAACAATAAAAAGTAAAGTTAATAACATCATAATCTTATAAGCATAATCAATAAACAACAAATGAGGCTCTGTCCTTGTTTATTCATAAAAGGAATAATATTTCATCAAAAAATTAATAATGGGGCTCCGCCTCCCTGTATATTCATAAAAAGAATACAAATTTTTTATTACTAAATTAATAATTGGGTTCCGCCCCCTATACATTTATAAAAACAAATAACAACATGGGTTTAAAGTGAGCACCTTTGAAGTTAATTTTGATATTTGAATAACATAATCAAAAGAGTTTTGATCATTGAATGATCAAGACATAGATTATATAATATATTAAAATATTATTGCAAAATTATACTTGATTGAGTAAAAAATTCAAAGCGTGAAAAATTAAAATTGGATGCAACTAATCCACATTACCAATTGCATGAAAAATTGAAAAATGACTATTATACTACTCTAAATAATTTGAAAAATACATGAATTTAATATGTTTTATAAACCCCTAAAATCACCCCAAATACAAGCCAAGCCCATTAAGGTCAATTGGTCAAGCTTGGGCTTAGTTAATGGAGGGCTGAGGAGATTGAGGATTGATCTTAGGTATAGTATGCTTCTATCCAACTTAAGGGACTGAACTAGGACTGAATTAGGCTTAGGCATTATGATTGGCAGCTTGGACTATGTATGATTGGGACTGAACTAGGGCTGAATTAGGCTTAGGCATTGTGATTGGCAGCTTGGACTATGTATGATTGGGATTGAACTAGGGCTGAATTCTCCTCACCCCATCCCAACTTATTCGCCTCCCTTGCAATTTATCCATTGTCATTTGTAAACCCAATAGTGTTGGAATAAACTTATATCCTATACAAAAAGAGATATGTTGGTCATTGGGTAGAAGTTAACACCTCTATTCGATCTTGAAAAATTGCTAATATATGGGTTTCTGAAGGAATGACGTTTATCACAATAGACATGCTCTCTAAAATGCCTAAAGAGCATTATATTAAATTAAAACAATTTAATAGAAGATCTAATTAGCACACTGGCACAACTACTGAATTTGGAGGTACTTCGACTAGGTAAGAAGGTTTACTTGGGAAAGCTAATTGGTTGGAGTGGTACTAGCAGTAATGAAGGACGATGATTAACTTTTCCAAAACTAAAAGTTTTAGGTATATATCATTTACATGAGCTGGAGGAGTTGAGTGAGATAGAGGAGGGGATGATGCCATGCTTGCAAATACTTATTATAGAAGATTGCCCAAAGTTGAATAAGCTTCTCGAGGCCTTTCAACATCTCAAATCTCTTCGTGAATTGAGAGTATGGAACATGCCCGAAGACTTCATCAAGAGGTTGCGCTGCCACCATCATTGTCAAGGTTGTGAAATAGTAGGAGGAGGAGATGACTAGGGGTAGATTTACAATGGGGGCAATGGGGGTAATTGCCCCCACAAGACTTTTTGAATTCTATAGGGAGGTAGTCATAATTTAAAAATTTTAAATAGTTCTACTAGTTTGCCCCCATAGAAATTTTAAAATAATTGAAGGACTTAAGAATTATTATTCAATTTTATTTTTCAACTTAAGAGAATCGAATGACTCTCATTTTTCATTTCTCCTCTATAGTCTCTTCATCTTCTCCAACTCCCTCTCATCCCTGATTTTCTCCTCTACAAGCCCTAGACGACTCCACCAACCAGCAACCACCACTCGACACTCGTCCAATTTAGGTATTCCCTCTCTCTCTCTCTCTCTCTCTTTAGGTCTATCTTCCACCTCTAGCATACAACCTTTTTAGATTTTATCATCTTCAACCATCAAAACTCAAGATCAAGATAGGATTTTTGGGGAAATTAAAGATGATAGATTCTTGGGTAGAATTTTTTTTTAAATTAATGGTTTTCTTTGATTGAGATGAGTTTGAATAAGATTAAAAGAATTTGTAATTTGATGGCAATTGATTTTTTTAATAAAAATAAAGGATTTTTGGGTGGAGGTTGAAGTAGAAGCCATTCAGATTTCTATACACATAATGTAAGATTTATTACAAGAAACAAAAGGAAGCAAAGGTCAAGACATCTGCTGCTTACAACAAAAACTATCAAATAAAAAATTAAAATGCTAATATCTTAATTGGAATGCTCTGAACTTTTAAAATTTTGGCAATTTCTTAAACCAAAAAATCCTATTACATATATATATATTTAAAAAAAAAGGGATCAAGATCATCAAACTTCATAGGATTCTTTTCATATCCAAAGCCGAAAATTGTCACAAACTTTAACAAGAAGAATAAATTCTTTTTAAAGGTACTTTTGAAAAATTCAAGGTTTTGGAGACTACTAATGTCCCCATAAGATTTGAAATATATTTATTTAACCTCAACTTAATCTCTTTTTTTTTTTTATCCAAAATTCTATCTTTGGCTCAAGAAATCCTATTGTGTTCTCGAGGTTTGAACGTTGAAGTAGCTAGATTAATCTCAAGTTGAAGATTGTTTACTTGAGATCAAAGATGACAGGTCGTGGAAAGAAAATTCAAGGATTTTTCATTGAAGAGGAGGGCATGTAGGTCATTTTGAGATCATCTAAAATAAAGATTGAATAGTAACCTATATTCTATGTATATTTGATTTGAAATAGGTGTGGTACATAAATAAAATTTTGTAGTAGTAATAGAAGTTTTCAAATATAATTTAGTATTTAGATAATGAGATTGTTTAAAGTGTTTAGCCTTTTGTCTTGTTATTTCACAAGCATTGACTAAAATCAAGGATAGGTTGGTCATTAGGTAGAAGTTCTAAAGAATTCTCTAGGTTGGATAAATATGTCATGGGCTTTAGAAATTGGTCAATTTATATTGAATGTCATGGGAGCCATGTGATTTTTGAAAAATGTTAAAAGGGTAGAAGAGGGATTGAGGAGGGATTTCTTGGAGACTAAGTCACTAAAAGAGAGATTAAGGAGTAATTTTTCTTAAGAAAATTCGAGTGCACATGAGCTTCCAAAACTGTTCTAATTGTCTGAACTGAACTCAAGGTTCGGCCAAGCTAAATTTAATCCTAGACGAATTTGAAATTCAGCCAAACTTAACCTCAAGGCAAAACTTTGACCTGGTTCAGCCATACCAAAATTTGCCTTTAGTGTGGGTAAGGTCATTTCAGAATTAAATATGGTCTGGCTGAAGGTAAGGTTCGTCTAGGCTCAAAATTTCCTCTGAAAATGGCCTTCGAGTCATCTGATTTCTCAAAAGCTGGGTTTAAAATTTTTTGAAAAATTCTTTGGGTAAAATCCATTTTTGGTCGAATCATTGATTCTGTTTTTAATGCTCTCGGACTCGGCCTAGGAAAAAATGGAGTGTCTATAAATATAAATCAGTTCAACCAAACCAAACTGTAGATATGTGATTTTCGTCGTTACGACGGCCACACCTACTAAAGTTTGGAGTCGCCACCATTCATGTTGTAAGTGGGTGTGAATGGTCACCCGATATACATTTTCCAAAAAAATGACATTTTTGGCATTTTAGTGACTCGCGATGGACAAGGATCAATCAAATATTGAGATTCGGGTAAGCGGCTCGGTTGAAGAAAATGGAAGATGTTAAGCACCCTTTTCTCCCCGCCAAGTGGCGGTAACCTCTACGTAACTCTGTCATTTTGATTTTTTTTTAAAGGTGAAAAATAATGTGCCACGTGGGTGCATTTGTACCCTAAGTAAGGATTTATTTTCGACTTGATCATAGGGTCATTTCATTGAGGGAAATAACCCTTATAGACCTTTAGCCTTTGAGTCCATTCATCCTAAACCATCTAAAATAAAATGAAGATGAGGGGGATGATAGAAGAGGGAGGAGGAGAGGGTAAAAAGAGAGGGGGGGATTGCACTTTGAACCCACCTTGAAGCTTCTTTTCTCTTCTTTCTTTCTTCTTAGTCTTCTTGAGTCCTTAGTAAACTATGAGAGAGTGTGTATATTTTTTAAGGTTATAATGAGAGTAAAAGAGTAGAGGAGAGATGAGTTGAGATTATATTTCTTTTTTTTCTAGTAAGACTTGGTAATCATTTTTTAATGGAGGAGAGGGGTATTTATAGGTGTTTGGAAGAGGTTTAGGGGTATAATGGGGTGAGAGTTTGAAATGAGGGATAATGACATAGGTTTTAGGGGTGGAAAGTATGAAATTTAGAATGAAAGTGAGGGTATTTTGTGTAATGAGGAAAGTGGGTTGTGTTTTAACCCAAATGGTTTGAATCTTACCCAAATCCATTTGGGTAGAGTATTTGGTGGGGTGAGATGAGTGATGGTTGATGGAGAGAATGAGGGTGTAAGGTGTTAGGTGTTTGATTGAGTGTTGGATTGATGGAATGAATAAGGTGTTTAGATTTGGAGGGATGGGTAGTGTAAGAGATTGGTTGGTTGGATTTTGGGATAATAAAGGAGGGAATGACATGTGGCATATGTGATGAGAGAATGTGATGATGAGATTGGTTGATTGGTTGATGATGGTTGTTTGATTAGAGAGAGAGAGGTACGGTTAGTTAGTTGATGATGAGGGGAGTATGGGTTGATGTGATTTCATTGGAGTGTTTTAAGAAAAGTGATAGGTGTAGATATGGATTGTGATGTGGGTGGTTGATGATATTAGATAATGATGATAGGTTATAGGGTGTAGGGTATGGGTTGTGATGTGGGTGGTTGTTGATGTTAGAGAATGGAGATAGGTTAGGTTAGGGTAGGGTAGGGTATGGGTTGAGGTGATTTTGGAGAGAGGTGATGTGGGTTAGATGAGTTGTTTAGAGAATGATGATGGGGGTAGGTGATTAGATGAGGGAAGTGAAGGGTGGTGATGACATGTGTCATCTTTTGATGTTGAGAGGGTGATTGGTTGATGTGGGTAGTGGTTAATGGGTTAGGGTTGTGGGTTGGATAATATCTTGTGGGCTTTTAATGCATTGGGCTTGAGTTTTAAGAAGGTTGTAGGTTAATTTGGTTTGGATAAGGTTTGTTTGTGGGTTGGATTTTTGAAGGTGGTTTCATTTTAGGGTTTAGGTGATATGATATCAATTTTAGGTTAATGGTAAGGTGGGAAATTGGTTTTTGTAGATTTGAGGATTCATGGGCCTTGAATGGGCTTAGGGTGTTTGCGAATTCGGAGGTGGGGAGGTGGAAGGCAGATGAAGGGTAATCATCCCAAGTCTCACATTTTTCCATTTTTTATCTTTTTAGGATTTTTAGAATTTATTAGATTGACTAAAATGCCACGTGTTGGCGAATTGGGCTTTTTAGGCTCGTTGGAGAATTTCATCGATCGTTCGATTTTTTCTTGGATATAAAGGAGGTGCGGTGAGGTTGAACACGTGTAGGATGTATCTGGTCCCTTTGGTAGTTCCCTTAGACCATTGTGAGGTCTTAGGGGCCTCAATTAAATCAAAACTGCCATTTTTTAGCATTTTGGGCCTCAGAGGTTCGTTGGCCTATTTTGTTGGAAAACCGACATTTTGCATGGAGCGGGGCATGTCAAGCCTTTTCATGTGGGTTCATTAGACCCTCAGGGGTCTTAGAAGCCTTGATTTTGACAAAAGTGCCACTTTTCAATGATTCGGGCTTTTGAGACCCGTTGGCCAAGTTTATTGAAAATTACTGTTTTTGAGCCCTTTCGAGTGAGGGCCTGTTCAAATTGGAGTGTCTACACAAACCATATGTGATTGTGGTCCAACCAACTGGATAAATTTTCGGTCGAATCATTGGTTCTGGTTTTAGAACATTAAGCTAAATCACTAGCATATACGCTCACCAACAAGTGAAAAGAATATTGTTGCATCTATGGTCATGTCAAATGAACTATGGATAAGCTGGACTTGAACCCACGAACTCAAGGTTGTTTTGCAATGTGTCACTAGTATGTTAACACCTCCAATATGTTTTGCAATGTAAAATGTTTTCCAATTTGACTCAAGGTCAAGGTCTGAAGACCATTCTAACCTTCATCAAGAATTCTTTAAAACTTTTGGACTTTTACCATCATACCTATTGATGATCAAGATTGATTAAACCCAACAAGTGAATAAAGACCATCAATGCCAAGGTTAAAAAGGGGAATAAATGTTTTTCATGAAAATTTTAGTAAAATTATTGAGAACTTGAAGAATTAGGACCAATTTATCCCCAAGGATCTCCCTAAATCCTATAAATAGGGTAACTGGAGGTACTCATTTGATGATCCAAAATTCTGTCTAAATCCATTATTAGTCTCTCAAGCCTCCATATTCTCTCAAACCTCTCTCAAAATCTATAAAAGGAAAAAAATCAAGAAGAAGGAAAAGAAGAAAAAACTAAGGTGGGGTTAAACCTTCTAATCTCCCCATTTAATTTCCCCCCTTTTTATCATCCCATCTCTTTAATTTCAAGCATTTTTTCTATTTCGATATTTTCTAATGTAATAATGCTGTATTCCTTAGTTCTTAGTCTCAAGGCTTGGGGAGAAAGTAAATCCTATATGAGGTAAGCTCCCCTTATAAGTCCTTAATATACTCTTTAAGAGTATTAGATGTTACTTTATATTTCTTACTTTCTTGCAATTTAATTTCTAGTATAGATGCATTTATATTCTTGCAATTTAACTTTATAGTTTAGATGTTCATTTTCCTTGTTCTTTTGATGACAATAGAGTTAGAGAGTAAACCTTCCTCGAAGGTAATCTTCTCTTGATAAGTCCATCTCATGCATACACCTTGCACACACCCACTTTTAAAAGAGCTATAAGTGAGGGTGTAAATTTTGTAAATCTACGTCCAACCTTTAGAATTAATAAAATTAGTCCAAAATGGATTAAAATTTTATGCATAAAGTTTGGCTCTAAAATGATTTTGTTCAATCCAAGAACATTACTTAAAGACCAAACTAATAAATAAAGTCTCCCTATGGAGCACATAACTTCGTTTTGAAGCTTTGAGACCTCAAATGATGAAATCCATATGGATTTCCATTAAAGTCTTAAACTCACAAAAAATATCCAGCAAATACCTTCTTCTTGTAGTGGCTTGCACATCATCTTCTTTTGTTTATTTTCAAAACAAAATTATAGTCAATTTTCTATAGCTTCTTCTATCTTTAAAACCTCAAAAATGAGTATCTAGTCTTACCTTGATCAATCATTGGTAATCATCTTAGGATGGGAGGGACAAGGTGCCTAACACTTTCCTTGTCCCTCAACCGAATTCTCTTATCATAGAGTCTCTAGGTAGACTTTTTCACTATCCATTTGAATATGAGAGTCACTACAAGCCAAAGAAAAAAATAAATTTTAAAACCCTTTTTATAGTGCCCATTCACACTTTAATTGAATGGTGGTGACTCCAAAACCCGTGTAAATGAGTTCAAAATCTCAAAGGTTTCGAAGCTCATATATCTACAATATTTATTTAAAAATTTAAAATATACATTTTTTTTCTAAATTATATACTTTCATTTATATATTTTCATAATTTGTTCCTTAAATAGTTCATTCACAAACAATTTAGGGTTTAGATGTTTACTAAGAATAAGAAAGAATAATCAAATTGAATCTATGGATTTACCTTGGTTAGGCCAGTTTTATGACTCATATGTTCATCATTTTTTTAACCGTGAATCTTTTCAAATCTAACGACTTTAATTTACGATGACGTGGAATCGATATAAGCGAAAAAAAAATGATAAATACTTTAAAGTGAACAAACCACTTCAAAATTTTGAAGAAACCATTTTCCATTGGATTACACATGGCATTTTCAAGGATGCCACTTGTCTTGTAACAAGAAGGGTTCCTTCAAAACTTTGAAGTGAATTGCCTGCTTCAAAGTCAGACTTGAAAAAACGAAGGTCAGGATGATTCCTAAGAATCCAATTAATATCATTTCCCCTTATTTTCCCCTTCCCTTTATGTCTCCACCCTAAACGAGTCTGACTTTGAAGCAGGCAACCCGCTTCAAAATTTGAAGGACCCCTTTTTTGTTACAAGACACGTGGTGTTTTGAATTTATTTCTCGCCTCTTCATTTCCGCCAAAATTTGAAATACCTCCTTGAAAATGCCACGTGTAATCCAATAGAGAGGGTTCCTTCACAATTTTGAAGCCGCCTGCCTGTTTCAAAGCTTTTTCTACCCTAAACTCTCTTCCCCACCCACCCAAAATCTCTCCCTTTCTCTCCTTACAATGTACAAAGTACATGGTGGTTGAGCTTGGGAGGCTTGCAATCAATAGAAGGATTCTTGGGTTGGAGCCTCATGATGCAACAAAGTTGAAAGAATTAAAAAAAAAAATTTAAGCTGTATGACATATAAGAATATTTTCCCCCCTGATTTGTTGACAATGAATAAAACTCTAATTTGATAGAAACATGAAAAATTGATGAAAGGGAATATAATACAAATTAACGGAATGAGAAGAAACAAAAACCATAGTAAAGAGATACAAAAGTGAACATATGAGTCCCTTTCGATGTGTCTACGTTGTATAATAATCAAATTGATATTTAAGTATAGAGTTTGCGTGAATGGCTTGATTAGGAGCCCAAGGTGTTTTAAACATCAAATAAAGTGTTACACGTAGACACCTAATCTATTTTATAAGAACGGGAACATCGTTTTGGATCCTGAGTCTTAGGTATATTCATAGATCAAAACAACACTTTGAAGGCCCTCCTTACCCTAAAGAGTCGCAATAAAATGATTTGCTAAAATTTACATGGTTTATATGTGATTGATGTAGCAAGTGCACAGAACCATAGATCTTTTTCTTCAGGATCCACAACGAAAAAGATCTATAGATACACAAGAAAAAAGATCTACGGTTCTGTTCACTTGCCACGTCAACTCCTTACAGACCACGTATGTTTTAGTGAATCGTTTTATCATTGGTACGCACAAATATTGGCAACAATATACACAAAGTTCTCTAGATATCCAACTCATAGAGTCCAATAAGTAGTGTTTTAAAAATCAAGCCAAATTGGCCAATCCAACTAGGTTGGACTAGACCCGTTTGATTTTACAAGTCAAGTGATCTGACCAAGTTTGTAAAAGGACCAATCCAAGTTTTGGGTGATTTTTCACATACCCCTCTACAATTTGGTGAATAGCTGGGATACCTTACGTGTTTCAAAATTGATGACATGCCCCCTTGACCTTAGGCATTCTCTTACAAATTAATGGAGAATGATCAAACTTTGTAAGATTTTAATTATTGGGTCCACATGTTTAGTAATACAACCCATAAAATTCATGGCTAAACCAGATTTAAAATAAATAAATAAATAAAATTATTATTTTTGGGCTTGATCCATGCTTTGAAAATGAACATTAACTAAATTCTTAAATTTAAATTAAAATTCAAATCAACGGGAAATTTCCTTATTGTTTTCTTTGACAAAAATTCTTAAAACCTTATAATCTACCTCATGTGACATTGGATCAAGTTTTTGAGGTAAAAGTTACTTTATTTTAGGAAAAAATATTTATTGAATGTTTCATATTTGGGTCCAAAACCAGTTAGACCCACCGGTCGAACAACTTTTGATCGACCTCTTCAATCATACAGGTCAATGACTGATCCAGTTTTTAAAACATTGCCAATAACTATTAAAAAATCTTGACAACAATATTGAAATAGAAAGGATTGTTCTCTTTTAGTAAGAATATCCGAGCAAGATCACATATAAGTTTAGCTTAACTTAGTAAAATTTGTAAAAAATCATCCAAGATCGTGACCACTTGCCTTAGTCATCTCCTTATCATCGTGACCAGTGTGAATCACCCTTCACATTGACTCATTCTAGATATGATATGACTTTTTCAATATATTGAAAATATCAAGTCGATTGGATTCTTGTATTTAAATGGTTTGACATCCATATCGACTCGGTGGAGTCAATTCGGTATCCCGGACGGAATTTAAATCCATGACGTGGAGTGTGTCACTCAAACGGTTTATTTGCCGCGTTCGGTTTAACGACTATCCATACCAAATTAGCAGAAGGGGAATTTTTTGCTATCAAATACTTGTATCAAACACAAATGTTCGTGTAGCTTGCACGGAAACGTACTCTGCTCTCTTCTCTACCAAGGCGCCAACACCTCATAGGCTCATACTTCGTCTTTCCAATTTTTATTCTAAAAAAGTTTTTCTTTTTTTCTTTTTAATTTTTTTAAATATCTGTCAGTAAGATCTTCGTTGAAGCCTGTTCTCAGGATTTCTTTTAGAATCAGAAACATAAACCCTAACCCTAGAAAACAGTTCTTGCTGGAAAATGTCGGTGAAACAGGAGAAAGACTATATTAATGTCGTCGAATTAGCTAGTAGCGATGATGAAGAAGAACGAATTGGAGTCGAAACGAGGAACAACGACACATTATTACGCCCTGTACAAGTTTCTGGATCTGAAACAATTCCTGTGTCGTCTTCAATCCATCAAAATCAAAATTTCGGGTCACGAAGTTTCTGGAAAGCTGGAGATTTTGATGTTGGTCCCACGAAATCGGCTTATGGTCAAGGTTGGTCTCCCTATTTCTTTTTTATTCAGACTTGTAACATTAATTTTAAAATTAGAGTGTTAAATTTTTTTTTTTTTTGAAAAGTAAAATTAGAGTGTTAAATTGAGAGATTAATTTTTTTTAATCTTTTTTTATTTTTATTTTTTAATTTACAGGAGAATTAGAGCATGCGCGAGTGCATCCAAAGTTTCTGCATTCCAATGCAACTTCACATAAATGGGCTTTTGGAGGTTTTTATTTTTTAATGTATTTCAGTTGTGTTTCATAATGGGTATGATTACAATATACCACACATTGTATTTCTGATGAATTTTCAAGGCCTAGGGTTCGCAAAGTTAGGTTTTAGAAATGAGACTAAATCATCTAAACCAAAGGAAGTAACTTTTTTTCTTTTTTCTACTTTTGATTAGCGGCAATAGAAACTAACTTAAGGATTCTGAAACAAATCGTTGTGTACCTTGTAGAACGTAATCTAAACCATAATAATAACTTAACTAACCCAACTCATGTCACTCCTCATCACTGATTTCGGATCATTTTTGAGGCCCGACTAAAGGTTTGAGAATACCTATTGAAGGTCCTAAAGACTAAAGAGATCCTTCCAACAAACAAAAGATAAACAAAACAACACGTGTGCACGATAAATAATGCTTCTTGGGTAAAAACATACACCAAGGAATACTTTCTTTTGAATTTGAGCAATTACTTTAGCTATAACTGGGGCAAACAAGTATGGGCTCCAAGTTGATCCCTAATGGAAACCAATTGTAAATGCATACTCGTTGGTTTACATTAAGGATTGACTTTAAGTCCATATATATATTTTTTAGTTATAGATGATAAACATAGCTAAAAGGAAAAAAAGGAAAACTTTTGGATGTCTTTGACCGTTTATAGTGACAAATTTTGTTTCATCTTTATCTTCATATGTGTTGAACTACAAAAGAAGCATTGTTATGTCTTGGGGTAGGTTTTAGAGAAAAAAAAAGTTGTTCATATTGTAAGATACTAACTCTACCTATGTGAGCATTAGGTTAGTAGACAACATAAAATGTTATCAGAACCTTATCATAGTTCGTAGATGAGCTGAGTAGCGAAATAGGATTCATGTTGCCAACCCCAATTCTTGAGATAGCGTGTAGATTACTACCTTAAGATGCTAGTAGAACCACTTAAAGTAGTCACTTGTTTGCAAAGAGTGGTATAGATTGATCTTTCTTGAATGCGACAAACACTAGCTCTTATATATGTGTATGCACACTCATATTCCTATAAAGCATGTGTATGGGGAAAGGAATCAGTGGTGGATTAGTTGGCCCTCTTTCCTTCAAGTACTAAAGCTTCTAAGTCTTTTTAGTTCTATTGAGGACCTCCCATTGGGAGTGGAGAATTAATGGGTTTCCCGTTGTTCCGATCTTTGTAGTATATGAGATCTCCCCTTTCTTACTGTATACTTTTTATTATCTATAAAATCCTTCCTTGCTTAAGATTTTTTTCATAAAAAATATTCTTTTCTCTTTTTATTTGTACATTTTATATTTTATAGAGAAATCTTATGAGTTGCACCATATAACCCTCTCCCTCTCTTACCTTCACAAAGCATGCATGCCTCATTAACGTTATTCTATGCCCCCCATGCACCTGTCTTATGATGAAGGGATGGAACTCCTTAAATTCAACTACAGCTAAGTTGTGCTTGGTTTCCATGGAACCATTTTAACATTACAAATTGTAGTCACTAAATGTGAAAATACATTATGAATTTCTGTTTTATGCAGCAATAGCAGAGCTTCTGGATAATGCGGTTGACGAGGTAAATAACATAGTGCTTTTATTCATTTATGCCTTTTTTTAATTTATTTAGGTGGATTATTTTGATATTTTTGTTGATGCAACATGGTATTGTGTACAATTTTATTCAAAGTCGCTTGCTTACAAAAATTTACACCTCTCATCTCACATAATACTATGAGCTATGTTTGTTCAATGGCATTGTTAGTCTCTTGAAGAATTCTCATTATCATTAACTTTGTGGTCTACTTATGAATTCATTACTTTTCAGATATGCACCGGTGCTACTTTTGTGAAGGTGGATAAAATCTATGATTCAAAGGATAATGCTCCTGCTTTACTTTTCCAAGGTATAATATGTGTATTTTAATATTGAAGTAATGGTATAGATGTACTGTACGAAATGTCAATATTAGTAGCAAAATATACCTTGCAGATGATGGAGGGGGAATGGATCCCGAGTGTATGCGGCAATGTATGAGCTTGGGGTACTCGAAAAAGAAGTCAAACACGACAATTGGACAATGTAACTTTCTTAGGCCTTTGGTTTCATTCTATGTTCAAGTTTACTTGTATTTAAACTCCTTTTCATATTTTGCTTGCCCTATATTTTTATCTTCCATATCATGTTGGCCTTGAACCATATTGCATAATACTTTTTTTTTGATATTGTAGAACTGTTAATTTTTGGTGGTTTTATATGAGATCATTAACAATTTCTTTGATAAGCAGTTTTATATTAAATTAAAGAGAAGAAAAGCAAGTAAAAAAAAACTATCATAGTTGAATCTAGGGAAGGAAATCCCCCATATAAAAAGGTTGATGTGTATTTGAGATATAGTTTGACGACTAGGTCAAATGATTCTTTCACACTTCTAAAAAACTGAACTGGAAGAATCTTTAAAAATCACATCCTCAGAACATGTCTAATATATTGGCAAACTGGGGGAGGCCAATGGGTTCCTTGGTGACCAAAGAATGGCAATTTTCAAGTTGTCTTCCATGGATAAGGAACCTGCAAAGAAAGATTAGAATGCCTTTAAGCCTAGTGGCATATTCGGTTCCTCTTGACTAGAATATTTGAAGCTGAAGCATCCACAAAATTAACCTTTTAATAGTCCGAACTCCTCCCTAATGATGCCTCAATGCTGGTTGGCGATGTCTTCTAATGGGATTCAAACAACTTCTTGTGAACTGCCACTCTAGAATTTCATGAAGATAAGAAGAAAAGAAAAGAAAGAATAGAAGAAAGTATAAGAAGAACATCGATTGGATAATTAGAGAGTGGGATGGGATTAGTTTCTTACTATCCCCTTTTCTTTCTATCATATTCATAATGTTGGGAAATTACTATAATGCCATTGGTAATAGATAAAAAACAAAAGTCCTTGTTCTTTCCTTACACAATTATATTTAATGTCTAAACCCCTATTGCACCTACAAACATGTGGCCCATATTGAGCTCCAACACTCCCCTTCAAGGTGGAGCATAGATATCATAAATGTTGAACTTTAATTTAATTTATTCCAAATAACCATGGCCAAGAGCTTTTATAACCATGTTTGCAAGTTGATTTTGGGATCTCACATCAAGAGTAGAGATGGGTTTGCTACATTGTCTCTAATAAAGTGACAACTAACTTCAATATGCTTTATTCTTTCTCTAATGCAAAATTCGATTGCTGATGTGGGAGCAAAATCTCACATGCCGTCGATTCCCCGAGATCTACCCTTGACAAATATCCTTGTCTTTCTTGAAAGCACACACGAGATCACATTCATACATAGAATCTACAAAGAAAAGGAAAAGAGAAAGACAATACACATGATTTGTTCACAGGATTCGTTACAAATCTGGACTACATCTCCGGGCTCCAAAGAGCTATTCCACTAATCTCAAAACTATTGTAAAACTTTTCTTTTCCTTCAATCCGTTTTTTCTTCCCCCTTTTATATAATAGGTCTTTCTCTTTTTATAGATACAAATGAAATAAACCCCTAATAGAAAAGACCACCAATCAAGGATTTCCTATCCAAATCCATCTCATTATAGAAATAGAAACTCCTTAATCAATTAGGAGACTTTCTATTTGAGGAAAAGATTACATTCTTATCTAAACAAAGTCTGATTTAAAATATACCAATTGATGTCTCGAGATGTTTGTTGAATTTGTCCTAGAATCGATCATCGAGATTTGCCTTGTTTATGCCATGTTTTTTATACCATTTTGTTCTCACAAAAATGGCTACATGTTGTGTGGTTTGGTTATCACAATGCAACTTCATCATCCTCTTATACAAAATCCAATCTCAATGATCAAAGTCCACAACAACATGAGCTCTCATGTAGTGTGAGCCATAGCTCAATATTTTGCTTTCGTACTAGATCTATCTACCACACTTTGCTTCTTACTTCGCCAAGTGACAAAATAACCCCTTACAAAGGTTTAATTGAACGTCTATCAGATGATGAACCTTCTTAGTCAATGTTGTATTTGTACTTCACAAGGTTTGCTCTTGGGGATTAATTGTCATTGAATCTTCCATTTACTAATGCAAGGACTAGTTATCCCACAATACCCTTAAATTGTTATTGTTCTTGACGTTGTTGGGCCATTCTCCTCTCATTAGCCCTCTATGCTTCTCCAGCATCTGAATCTCAGGTGGTGGAACTTTATTGGCTGCTACCACATCTTTTTATTTTATTTTTATTTTTATATAAGTGGTACCACATCTACTCCGCTCCTCGTTCATATGCATCAACCACATTGGGCGCAAGGTTGGACTTAGATCTTCTCGTTTATGCCATATCTTTCCGTATTGGTTTTCTCCTAAAGAAGAGAGAAAATCTCAGGGCTGAGCAAGTGAACCGCAAGGTGAAAATCATGATCAAGGGAGAGTTACGAGAAAAGAAAGAATTCCCACGAACGACACCATTTATTGTTGCTAATTTTTCCAATGTTCTATCAATATCACAAAATCTGGTCCCTAAGCTTATCCCTATCACACCTACGATTTGAGTCCAACGATCAAGTTAGTCTTAATTGTGACAGAGTAACATTGTTCAACATAATTTTTTTTTTAAATTTACTTCCTATCTGTAATGGAATGAACTTTTCGGCTTTGACTAATTGTCCTTGAGGAATTATATTTCTACTGGCTAGTTATGATTACTTGGTGTCCTCATTCTTTGTGCCTTTTTCCAGCACTGCCCAATGCATGTCTGAACTTGTGCCAATGTTTGGCAAAAAGGGCTACTCAATGTAAGAGTTAGCTTTTTTAAAGTTCAAGCTATCGCCACATTAATTGCGAGGTCTCGGATGATCGTCGAACTCCTTATTCTTTGTGTTAGGATGTTGACTAGCCTGAGTTGGGAGTTGGATTCTTGCATGCGAAGCCGGGACAATAGACTAGCTCTTGGTCATGGTCATGGATATAGTCTGTTTTAGTTATTCGGATGGGGAACAAGTCACGCTTCGTATCCTAAGAGGCTAGGTGGTGTATTGTGGAGTTGATCTCTCTTTGGTTGCCACAGATAGTGTGTGGCATTACATACTACTGCAATATTTAAGGCAAAGTATACCTCACTTGAAAATATTGAATATTAACTTTGAAGAAACCTTTTTTGTCAAAATTATATTTTTAGCCAATGTTGGCTGAATGTTAGTACCCTAAAGTTTGTGAGTGCTTCCATAGTTCCCTCACATTTCCTTTCCTGCCTTCTTTGGTTTCTTTTCTGTATTTCTGAAAACTCATCATGTATCTTCATTTTGCAGATGGTAATGGGTTCAAGACAAGTACCATGCGATTAGGTTCTGACGTAATTGTTTTCAGTCGTACAACTCGTGGAAGGTAATATTTGTTCCTTGAAGCTAGGTGCAAGGCACATGCTTAAGTTGCTTCCAATCCTATTAATGATGTCGACTTGTGGAAGGTAATATTTGTTCCTTGAATCTAGGTGCAAGGCACAAACTTAAATTGCTTTCAATCCTATTAATGACGTTTTGACCAATGCTCAATGTTCAAGGGAATGAAAAGGGATTGAGCTTTGGATCCATATGGTTTTGCATTGCATCTTACATGGTGTTGGACAATTACTAAGGAAAAGGTCATTAGCAGTGACAGAATTTCATGATAAAACATCTCTTATAGGAAATATTGAAGCTAATTGTAGGGACTTAATTTCGAAGAAAGGAGGAATGTAACTACACAAAACTCAATGGATTTTAGGTCTATATAGTTTGTCAATGGATTTTAGGTCTATATAGTTTGTAGGAAGTGTGTATAGAACTTTAGCCAAAACTGTTGTTGTGAGATTTAAAATCTATGTGGATATCATTTGTTCACCTATTCAAGGTGTTTTTGTGCTAAGAAGACGAATTCCTGATGAGGCTATTATAGCTTACAAATTTATCCAACTATAGACTTCATTGAGCATAATTGGGAATTTCTACAAAATTGGCATGGAGAATGTGAGGTGTATGATCATGTTAACCGGTGTTTTTTAAAAATATTTTTTGCTTAGAAGAACTCTAACCATCCTTCTTTCCCACCCATTTCCATTTGGGGTCCAAAAGTTCAATCAAGGATTTCCTTCTTTATTTGGTAAGTAGTCCTTGTGAAAATCCTCATCATGGACATAATGATTTCTATGGGAGTATCCACACTTATTATTGCTACATGTGTAAATCTTGTGAGGAGTCAATTGTTTTGTTTCATTGTCTTTAGTCTTAGCTTGATTCAATGTTGGCATCTTAACTCAGCTCTCTTTGAAAAAAGAACCCTTAGGTTAGTAACTCCTTTTGTTGTGTGTTGGGGGATTTGGTTGGAAAGGAACAAGTGGATCTTTGAAGGGAAGGGGAATCCCCTGCATGAGATCATCTCTATCAAGGGGCTTATCTTCTCCTGGAGCAAGATCTTGAAGGAGTCTAGAAAGCTATTTTTGAAGACTTTGTTTAAGTGGGATTCAATCTGTGTTTGATTGAGCTTACCTATGTTTGTTTGCTTTGTTTTTTCTTTTCTCTATTGTACTGTTGGGTGGCCATCTTGGCCCCCTTTCATATTTTTTTTGTTATTAAAATTATATATAATATAGAGTCGGGTTCCATTGACTCAAAGAAATATGACTCAAGATTTTGATCGTATAAACATAAAATTTAATTGTTGAAAAATTATCCTCGGGATAAGTATCATCAGGATATGTATGATTGAGATACACATAAAATCTCTACCGTTAGATTTTATGTTTATACTGTCAAGATCTTGTGTCATTTCTTGAGTCAACGGAACCCAACTTATATATATATAGGGAACGGTTCAGAGGCCCTAAAGAGAACCAAGTAACTTGCCAAGTTTTTTGAGACGTTGGATCTTGGCAGATCCAACGGTCTGCAAACGTCAGGCGGTTTTAAAGATAAAATTAGAGATAATTAAAGTTGCCCTCCTATTCAAATTTTAAATTCTTTAAGATATTCTTGTAAACACTTTCTTCTTACTTTCTCTCCCTCTCTCTCTCAAGTTACAGAAAGAGTTCAAACGATTCTCACCATCGCCGTCTCTTTCTCTTAAGTTACAGATAGGTTTCGAACAAAATTTCCATCGTCGTCTCTCTCTCTCTCAAGTTACAGATAGATTTCGAACGATTCTCGCCATCGCTGTCTTTCTCTCTCAAGTTACAGAAAGGGTTCAAACGAAATCGCCATCGCCGTCTTCACAACCCTCATCTTCTTCACACTCTCTCACTCGAACGAAACCCGTGAAAGATCGGAAGCCCTAATTCTCTCGTGCAAGCATCTCCTTCACTTATCTTCTTCGCGCGAAGCCAAGAACTCTTAGGTATTTCTTTCATTCTCGGTCTCTCTCTCTCTTTCTCTTTGAAATTACTCATCTTCATCCATCCATTCTTACAGGTTTTTGACAAACTCTAATTTAATTTTAAAACATAAATCTACATAATGAAATTAGGGATCTCCTAATATGTAGCAAATCAAAATTCCTAATTTTTAGGGTTTCAATCTCATCAATTTCACTATAAATTTTAATTTTTAATGTTGTTTCTTTAATCATTACTAAGTTGCATTTTGTTTGTAAGATTAAGCATTCTTTTGTTCTAAATTTATAGTGTATAAGATTATACTTTATGTGATTTTTGACTTAAATGTAAGCTATGAAGATATCTCAGAGATAGTTCATTTGCACTATCCCAGAATCGAATTGGTCACCAACTAATGCTAGAACCTGTATGATACACTCCATAACAAAGTAAATAACCAACAGTTTCATGAGCTTCAGGACAAAACATCATTTTTTGACAATTTCATGGCTATTAGTAGTTCTTTATAATCTTTTAGAAACAGCTTTCATGAAGTCATATATCAATAGATGGCCTTGCAAAATGGCTCAATTCCATTTTAGAATGGGCAAGCATTAGACTTCACTATCCTTTATGGAATCGTTCACCCAAATTAATAATTGGATAAATGTATATTTTTCAAATTAATATATTTTTAAAATTCCAAAAGTGAATTCGAGATCCAGTGATTGGTAAGGTTACAATATTGATTCTAAAGCTATTTTGTAATTGCAATTTAATCTAAGATAGATATTGAGATCCCATTTGTGTTATAATTCAGGCCCGTGTTAAAGAGTATCTTCCAATCATTGGGTTGGCAGATTTTAACAAATTTAGTGCTAAGCTCATTTTTGGTGTTGTAGGTAAGAACCTTAAAGGTTTTTTGTTCATTTGTGGATGTAGTATTTAATGAATACTTGAGATATGATATGGCATTTGAAGAAGTATGAAACTTTTGTTTTGTGTGTGTAAATGCTCCCACTCTTAAAGAGCCACATAATAATAGCCTTGTTGTTTCATTTGAAATGATATGAGGGTGCTGAGGAGGACATAAATCCATCCACTATTTTGAAATATGAAACAATGCCAAAAAAAAGTTGGGCTTTTTATTTGCCTTGTGCCACATGAAACATTATACTTTGATCCAACTTAGACAGAAAGTATACAATCAACAACATAATATCAAGATTGAGACTCTTAAAGACATGATCTAACCATTGATATTCTGTCTAGGTTAACAGCGGTGAGTTTCAACAATGCAGCCACACACACATGTTGTTAGGTAATATCATGTAGCAAATCATATAATAAAGGGGCTTCAAGTGGAGCATAAATGATAATACCTATAATTTGCTACACGATATTACCTAACAACAGGTGTGTGGCTTCACTGTTGAAACCCCACCACTATTAATCTAGACAGAGTATCAATGGTTAGATCATGTCCTTGAGAGACTCGATCTTGATATTATGTTGTTGATTCTATACTTTCTGTCTAAGTTGGATCAAAGTATAATGTTTCATGTGGCACAAGGCAAATAAAAAGCCCAACTTTTTTTTGGCATTGTTTCATATTTCAAAATAGTGGATGGATTTCTGTCCTCCTCAGCACCCTCATTTCATTTCAAATGAAACAACAAGGCTATTATTATGTGGCTCTTTAAGAGTGGGAGCATTTACACACACAAAACAAAAGCTTCATACTTCTTCAAATGCCCTATCATATCAAATATTCATTAAGTACTACATTCACAAGTGAACCAAAAACCTTTAAGGTTCTTACCTATCAGCACCAAAAATGTGCTTAGCACTCAATTTGTTAAAATCCGCCAACCCAGTGATTGGAAGTTACTCTTTAACATGGGCCTGAATTATAACACAAATGGGATCTCAATATTTATTTTAGATTAAATTGCAATTACAAAATAGCTTTAGAATCAATATTGTAACACTACCAATCACTGGATCTCTAATTCACTTTTGGAATTTTAAAAATATATTAATTTGGAAAATAAATATTTATCCAATTATTAATTTGGGTGAACAATTCCATAAAGGATAGTGAAGTCTAATGTTCACCCAATCTAAAATGGAATTGAGCCATTCTGCAAGGCCATCTCTTGATATATGACTTCATGAAAGCTATTTATAAAAGATTATAAAGTACTACTAATAACCATGAGATTGTCAAAAAATAATGTTTTGTCCTGAAGCTCATGAAACTGTTGGTTATTTACTTTGTTATGGAGTGTATCATTCAGGTTCTAGCATTAGTTGGTGACCAACTGAATTCTAGGACAGTGCAAATGAACTCTCTCTGAGATATCTTCATAGTTTACATTTAAGTCAAAAATCACATAAAGTATAATCTTATACACTATAAATTTAGAACAAAAGAATGCTTAAATCTTACAAATAAAATGTGACTTAGTAATGATTTAAGAAATAACACGAAAAATTAAAACTTATAGTGAAATTGATGTGATTGAAACCCTAAAAATTAGGAATTTTGATTTTGCTACATATTAGGAGACCCCTAATTGCATTATTGTAGATTTATGTTTTAAAATTAAATTAGTGTTTGTTAAAAACCTGTAAGAATGGATGGATGAAGACGAGTAATTTCAAAGAGAGAGAGAGACCGAGAATGAAAGAAATACCTAAGACTTCTTGGCTTCACGCGAAGAAGATAAGAGAAAGAGATGCTTGCGTGAGAGAATTAGGGCCTCCAGTCTCTCGGGTTTCGTTCGAGTGAGTGTGAAGAAGACGAGGGTTGTGAAGATGGCGATTTTGTTCGAACCCTTTCTGTAACTTGAGAGAGAGATGGCGATTTCGTTCGAACCCTATCTGTAACTTGAGAGAGAGACAACGATGGCAAGAATCGTTCGAACTCTTTCTATAACTTGAGAGAGGGAGAGAAAGTAAGAAGAGAGTGTTTACAGGGATATCTTAAAGAATTTAAAAATTGAACAGGGGGGAAACTTTAATTATCTACAGTTTTATCTTTAAAACCGTATGATGTTTGCAGACTGTTGGATCTTGGCAGATCCAACGTCTCAAAAAACTTGGCCAGTTACTTGGTTCTCTTTAGGGCCTCCGAACCACTCCCATATATATAGATAGAGAGATATAAAGAGAACGTGTTTTGATATCATTGGAGAAAGTATATTGATGATTTGCTTCTCAATCATTATCTATAAATTAAGAGTTTAAGGAGAAAATGTGGGAGGAGTCGAAATTGACTCCAACCCTAGTCAAACAATTTATTATATATCATAACCAAATAACAATTACAAAAGTTAAAAAGACGATTCTACCCCAACTAATAGTTATAACTTATTACTCTTAACAATCCCCCACAAGCTGGAGAATATATATCGTACAATCCCAGCTTGTTACAAATGTTACCCACCCTACTACAACCCAATGACTTAGTAAACAAATTAGTAAGTTGATTTTTGGTCTTCACATAGAGAGTAGCAATTTCACCACTCAGGAGTTTTTCACCAACAAAGTGGCAATCAACTTCATGATGCTTCATTCTCTCGTGAAACACATGATTAGAAGTATGTGTGTGGCTACCTGGTTGTCACAAAAGAGACTTAGCCATTTCTAATGTAAAACCTATCTCTTTATGAATGTGTTTCAACTAAGCTAGCTCACAAGATGTGTGTGACATGGATTTGTACTCGACCTCAACACTAGATCTAGCAACAATTGTTTATTTCTTGCTTATCCATGTTACAGTATTACCACCCAAGAACATACAATACCCTGTGGTGGATCTCCTGTCTAAAGGAGAACCTACCCAGTCTGCATCTGTATACCCTTCTATACGAGTATGACCATTGGACTTATATATAAAGCTTCGTCCCAAGGAACCCTTCAAGTACTTGACAATACATTGTTATGCAAAAATGAAGTCCGTATACACATGCTTGCGTTGAAGTCCTTTAGCAAGTGCACTATTTAAAGTTGATATGCTCGTATTTGCTTCATCGATTGACTTTTTTGTATAGAATTTGTCTTTAGCTTCCAGTAAGTCCTTGTTGGAACTTTCAATCATTTTTATAATTGTTTGTAATGATTTTCCTAGGCGTACAACAGAAAGCATTGGTCTTCTCTCGTATACATTTTTGAGGAGAACTGGGCAGGATGATGTAATTGTTCCTATGGTAATTCCTCGTCTTAATTTAAGTAGCCTTTTGAGGTATTCACCTTTTTCTTTTATTTGTTAAACTTCATACATATTTTTCTGCTTGCGACGCAGGTTGATTTTGAACTATCGGATTCTGAACAGATGAAACCGATAATTTATAGCTCACAGGATGAATGGTCTAATAACTTGAAACTTATCCTCAAGTGGTCTCCCTTTGTTTCAGAGGAGGAGCTTATGCTACAGGTCCTTTTGGATAGATGAAACCTTACTTTTAGTCTATCTTGGTGTCTTTTAAATTAGGTTCTTTTACATGTTGTATTACTGATAGAAGTTATGGCATATGTTGTTGTTGGTTTTTTTTGTTTTGTTTTGTTTTGTTTGTTTGTTTGTTTTTTTGTTTTTTTTGTTTTTTTTTGTTTTTTGAGTATCTGTATTTGGTTTATTTGTTTTGCATTCTTTAATTTCCATTTATTTTATGAGGTTTTCAAGTTGTACACTTTGAAGCCTGGTTTCATCTAATTCATTTTTTCGCGTTATAAAATAAGAATTTATTAGATAAGACTGAAATTAAAGGAGGAAATTGGTTTTAAGAACACAACAATGAGAAAAAAGAAAAAATATATGCAAGGGGTCGACAATCATACACAGTTAAGATCCTCCCAATTAAGTAGGATATCCTCTCCAGATGCCATGAAATCGGTCTTGATAACCAATGAATCGCAATGAAGACTTGCATTAGAAAGATCCGGTAATTGTGCTCCTTCCAAAGGTCCAACAAATAGTGGAAGTCAGGTTTTTCCCAATATTTCCTCCTTATTCCCAGAAAGCCATTTGGCCAAAAGCAAATGCATCTATCACATCCTTAGAAGATAACCAGAACTAACCAAATAAAAAAGAAGAAGATAAAACTCCACACTTGCATCTATTAATTATATGATTTACATTCTCAATTTCCTTTATACTATGCATCTATTAAAGATATTTTATGATTCAGTAGTAATTCAGTGCTTATTTGATATGGTTCATTGATATTAATTCTTCTATATGGTATTAAGTTCTTTTCCTTATTCTTTACCTACTTGATGTCACTCTCCATCATCGGGGCTTGGACTGAAAATGTAGTGTAAAAAAACATTACATAGGCAGTGTGGAGCTTTGCTGTATCCTAATTGGCTAAAAAGGAATCTTTTGTATGGCTTTCTAGTTTAATTTTTAATTTATTTATTTATTTCTTGTGTGACATACATTGGTGCTTTTCTTTTTTGGGTTTATTTTTGTCTGTGAGTTGTCAAATCAAATGTCAATAACTGGTGGATCTGTTGTTGATTATGTTTATGTATAACATTTTAGTTAACTTGTTATTCTATTGAGGGGAATTTTGACGTTAGAAGGAACAGTACATTTTTAGGTTGTGGCACTTAATTTCATGATTTATTTAGAACTATTAAATATGAATTTAGAAATTTTTTTTTCTGCCTTTTGGCATTAATCGTATTTTCTAATTAGATTCTTTTGCACTTTTCAGTTTGATGATATTGGACCTCATGGAACAAAAATTATTGTATATAATCTATGGCTTAATGATGATGGTGTTCTGGAACTGGATTTTGACCATGATGAGGAGGTATGTCAGATTTATTTGGTGATGCAACTTACCAAAATAAATAGTTTATGTGATGATGAATGTGGTGTTCTATATCATTTTTCTTCTTCATCGTCTTTTTTTATTTTATTTTTAATTTTCAAATCTTTATCTAGTAGAAGTTCATAGGTAACTTATAGGACCTGTACAAGTCCTCTTCCCTAGAAAAGAGATTGAAAGTATTTGGCATTGGTGTGCATCCTTAACCTAGAGTAATTACATGATCCCCAAGCCAAAATATTCTAAAATAGTAATCCTCTTAGTGGTGTATGGTATACTGTATAAATAAAATTTGACTGACCTCAAACACAGTTAGATTGAAGAAAGCCCAAATGGGTTCCACTTCATGTCAAACTCAGGATAGTACTGTGATGCAAAAGAAAGAATCTACCCGGAAAGATGCATGTTCTCACCAATTGTGTACATCTTTTTTTTTTTCTTTTACTTACAGGATATACGTTTGAGAGATGAAGTTAACAATGGAAAGTTGTCCAAAAAGCATGACAGATTAATCGAATCTCATATTTCCTACCGTATGCGTTATTCATTAAGGGTGTGGTCTCTTACTTCTGTGATGTATATTAGGCTCAGTGTTTAAGTGTTAGATGCATCCATATACATATATTAATCTACTTTTCATTGCAGGCTTATGCTTCGATGTTGTATCTCAGAAAACTTCCAAATTTCCATATAATATTAAGAGGGGAACCTGTTCAGCAATTCAATATCTCTGATGAGTTGAAATTCTCAGAAGTGGTAATGTACAGACCAAATCTTGGGATTGCTTCAAAAGAGGTAAATTGCATGAAAAAACACAAATTTTCATTACTTCCTTTTGATAGACTAGTAAAATGCATGTGCGTTGCACACGGACTATCATATAATTATTAAAAAATTTGCTTAAATTAAATTATTACATGAACATGACAATTATTTTTCTAAACTTGGATCTCTTATCATCATGGTCATTCTAGTCTTTGAAACTATCTATGTTTATCTTTATATCCAACTTGTATGTCTAAGACTTCTCAAGACCACTACTCTTACTATTCAAAACAATTTGCTTAATAGCAGCCGGAGAGCTTTATTATTAATCTTACTTGCCACGTGCTTGGTAAAGTTATATGATCACTTCATTAAAAATGTCACTCTTATTTTAATAATCAATTATTCATGCAATAATATTGAACACATAGCCTCATGGGCCTTAAATTAGTTTAAAACATTCAGAATGTGGAGGTAGATAGATCAATTGATCTTGACCAAGGAATAGCTTGACAATTTTATTTTTTGACCCCTTGGGTAGCCGGGCCTCTTGGGACACTCAAACTATCAGAAACACATAAAAAAATTCTAAGTAAAAAAATTCCTCATAAAATTGTAGAACCCAGTAAAAGGAAATTATTATTTATTTTTTATTCATTTTTAGCGATTGTTTTTATTTCATGGATTATTGATAACCCATGACCTAAAGTTTAGAGTCGTTGGACCAAGACCGAAGTCAAGGTAGTGAAATTGCAAGAGTGTGGGTAAAGGAGGTAATTAATTGCAAAGGCTAGGGCAAACTTTGGGGAGATTATCAACTCGTATTCATTTAGAATCCCAAAGAAGAGTACAACTCGTATTCATTATCTCACGAATCCCAAAGAAGAGTACAACTCGTATTCATTTTATGTTTTGTATTATATCTTGCTTTGTGAGTACAATGTGGTAGATGGAAGTTTTTGTTTGTTTGTTTGTTTGTTTGTGTGTGTGTCATTTTTCCCGACTATTATATTCAGTTCTATAATGTTGTGGATATTTTCTTTGGAGATGCATATACTCATTGTCTTATTAGTTTCTTGTGATTCCATTTCTGTATAATTACCTTTGAAGCTGCATCTGTTTCTCTTTAGTATATTTCTATATGCATAAACAGATAGTAACATAGAGGTTTTAGGTTTCTGTAGAAACAACAATCGGATTTGTGAAAGAAGCCCCAGCTCTTGGAGTTAGTGGGTTCAATGTCTACCATAAAAATCGCCTTATCAGGGTATGCTTCTATTACGTTATTGGACATCTAAGACTTATTTCCAATGGTGCTTTTCCTATGATGTTTTCTACTCCAAACTAGGCTCTGCTTGACATGTAATAAAATCATTTGCATTGAAATTATTTACAGGAATCTACGTTTATTGGCTCTTTGTGTTGCCCGTAAATGAAGGTTCCTGTAAATCATTTTCAATCCCCACAATTTAGACCACAAAGTTTTCAAATTTTCAGCCAAAAATTATTTTCATACACAAGTCCTCTGGAGTTCTGCTAATGTTTCTGGTCTCTTTGTTTTTCTTCTTCTCATCCCTTGAAAAAGAGAGCTTCTATTGCCACACTAACTTTTACTTACAGCACCACTAGATGTGTGTTAATTCTATGGTGATTTACATATGAATTGGGGTGCTGTTGGCAAAAGTTGGTGTGGTCATAGAATCTCTCCTGAAAAAAATGGACCCCCAAAGTGGTGGTGGTGCACCCAAGATCCTATCTCCCTCTCTCTGCTTTTCTGAGCAACATTCATGAATGACCAAAGATAATCCTTTCAGTATGTTTTTTAACCTAGCATTAAGCGAGCAAACATGCATTGCAAATATTTGCAAAGACAATGGTCCTCCAAAATGCAAATGGTCAACTCCATACTATGTATGGCCTTAGTAACAGAATTTTTCATACTCCCTAAGAGTATTGGCAACACACAAATCACAATAATTATGTGGTGCCTTGGTGTCATTGTTTCAGCCCTTCTGGAAAGTCACTAGTGAAGGTAATAGCAGAGGCAATGGTGTTATTGGTATGCATTTTCTCCAAGGATCGCATTTCCAACTATTTCTTTTAAATTTCCATTATTTATATCACTTCACTTGTATATATGCCAGGTTTTCTTGAAGCAAATTTTATCGAACCGGCACACGATAAACAGGATTTTGAAAGATCTGCTCTGTTTCTCCGACTGGAAATGAGGCTTAAACAAATGATCATAGATTACTGGTTTGTTACTTCCGTGTAACCAGTTTGGTCGTAATATTCTGTTGTGCTCTTTGGGGTGTTCATAGCAATGTTTGTCTTTTTAACACCAACATATGATGTTTCCTATTTTTTCTCTCTTCAAAAGCTAAATTGGCTTCTTTTTGGTAATTATTTTTTCTAGACTTCCAAATGTTCTTAACTTTTTGTCTATGGGTCAGTTTGCACAAAAATGGATCAATAGAAATCTTTTATCCATAGTTAGAATTTTCCTCTCTTTATTTTGTCCAAAGGCCCGAAGAAAACTTAATACTGTACATGGAATATATATCTAACTCCATGAGAAATGCCTCACAAAGCCTCCGGTTTCTTACCCTTTGCTGTGCCATTTTCTTTTGGGGAGAGTTTTATCTAGTGAAACATCAGTCGTAAGGGAAATATGACCTCTTTTTTGGTAGGAAAGCATTTGAAGGCCGGTATTGAACCCAATTCTATGGTATTTATTCTACTCACAGGCTTTATCAACTAAGAAAATTCACACCTTACTGTGTCCATTTCTTGACCTCCTGGTTTGCCATGTTTCAAAAAAGAATCATATTAAATTACGAGCTGCTATTGGCACCCCAACCTTTACTTGTTACACCCCAATTAAAAAAAATGTTAATGGTTGAGAATAAGTAAAAGTTGGGGTGTCAATAGTCTCTCTCTCTCTAGATATCTATTTTTAGGTTTAGAATTTTTTTTATATGAGCCTAATCTTAATCCTAATTGTAAACAACTACTGAAATTTTATGAATGAGTGTTATAATGTTTGTAATGTTGATAAATAACTTGACTCAAATCTTTGTAATGTTTGAATAGTTACGTATAATCTTTAATTTAGGTGTGATAAATAATTTAATAAATTGGGGTGTAACAAGTCAAAGTCGGGGTGCCAATAGCAGCTTTCTTGATTAGTTAGTCTCTAGGGATGAGAGCTGTTCATTTCCTTTTTTTTTTTTTTTTTTGTAATCTAATTAGGGAAAAATGATTTGTGACTGTAGTAGCCTTAGAAATAGATACTATCAACCTAAATTTTTTTCTCTTTGAGCAAATGTTGTTAATTATGGTGAGTCATTTTCCATTCAGTAACAAAGCCAAGAATTTGACTCTGCTGTTCAAATTTCTGAGCCGGCGTTTTAATTACTCCTCTGAGATTCTGAGTTTGACTTTTTCTGAATAATGCAGGAAAACTCACTGCCACTTACTAGGACTTAAGTCACCAATTCCCAATATACGTAATATGCAGAATGAATGTCCCAAGGATCAAACTTTTGGTGGATTTGCAGCTAATTTGCAGAACGAATTGGTTTCGGATCAACATGTCATTGGTCTTTCAGCTAATTTGCAGAAAGAAATGCGTTTAAATCAGCCTGTCGTTGGACTTGCATCTAATTTGCAGCCGGGATTGAGTAATACACAGCCCGTAGTTGGCCTCACTGCTAATTTTCAGAAGGATTTGCCTGCTGTTCAACCTATCATTGGACTTGCAGCCGTAAGTGTTATTAGCTCTTCTTTTGGTTTTTGTTTTTCCTAACTAATCCTTACCAAGCATGTCTCACAAACAATTCCTGGTTCAGGATGGTAGAATGCAAGCAAATGCAATGTACATGTAACCCGATGGAAGGGAGTGGATATGTTGTGATCGTAGTATTAAATTTTGACATATTTCCACGTAATACACCGAAATATTTCCATTTCCACAAGCTCCGACACGAAATTTAACTGACAGTTTCTTTTTGTATATATCTCGGTAGAAATCACTATTCATTTTGCAAAATATTTCGATGAATAGTGAATTTTGATCAAAATTATCAAATTTTAGGTATGAAAATGCAATATTTCGGTGGAAATATTTTGATGATTAGTAAATTCCGACCAAATTATTCTTTTTTGAAAAAACTTATAATTGCTATTAGAAAGAACTTGTAAATTACACATAGTATTTACTAATAAAAAATTGCGCATAACATTCATCCGTTACTATATATGAATTATGATTAGTTAGTTATCTATATCATCTTATTTTAATGTATTTTAAGCATATTAGTACATTTATATAAGCACGCATACAATCAGCCATGTTTTAATTAGTTGGATTCATTAGCAATTTATTCATACTTATTCAAAAAATAAAAGAAATATAATAACACATAAATGCAATACTTAATAATTTCTTCATTTTAATGTCTTATATATTAAGTTGTATGTAGTTACCACAACATTTGTATTCTCATTTTCATCGTCAGCCTCTCAATACACATGCATGTGTTTACAAAATGTTGTTGATATTCAATTTCGCACTCCATATGGTAGTTTATTGTATTTTGATGACTTCATCAGTTGTTTTAATGCCTAGTTTATCATTTCCTATAGGGGATGAAATTTTCTTCTATATTTCTGTCATTTTCAAAAATTGTATTCATTTCCTCACTGATCGAAATATTTTCATTTCCAAACTAACCAAAATAGACACCGAAATCGAAATTTAATACCTTGCTTGTGAGTCACTACCAAGATTTGTCTTTTTATTTATTTATTTTTGTTGTTTGTTCCTAAATATCTGCATTTACATGCATATTTGGTTTATGCGTATTTCCGAGCGGGGGGGGGGGGGGGGGGGGGGGGGGGGGGGGGGGGTCTATCTATATCTATAACTAGAGTTTGCTCGTGCCGGTAAAAAAGGAAAGATGGTAAAGTTAGAGGGGTATCATTGAAAAAGTGAGCAAAAGAAGAAAGATAGTAAAATTGGAGGATATTATTGAAAGGGGGATGAGAAAAGGCAATAAAATGGGTAGTGTGGATCCCACCACTGTAACTAGAGTGGGACACACCGTTTCGTTTATACCCCACAAAATTGTAGTCGGGCTCCAATGACCCATGTTGAATGACTCATGAGAAAAAACATGATCTCAACCATGTAAACATGAAGTCCAATGGCCGGGACTTGCATTTATCCACATAACACAAATCTCGAGGACGTTTATTTCGAGGATAAATCTCAATCATTGGATTTTTTGTTTTTACAGTTGGGATCATGTATTTTTTTTTTTTTCTCTGAGTCAATGAATCCCAACCCTATATATCTCCTCTGTTTCTATTTCATACTAGTTTACTTTCAATTGTATTATTATTTAGCTGCAATTGAAGATTGAATACTCGAACTTAATTCATGTTTAATCATCACACAGGGTTCTTGTGAACAAGGGGCATCAGTAGATAGCTCATCTTCCGCATTAGTTGATCAGATATGTGAAGAGAACATACAATTATTCATGAAGTAAGTATTATGCATTCATCTATCTTGCAATATTCCTAAAATTGTTTTGCCAAGCATTTGTTATTTTATCCCCATACTTACATTATTGATGTGCTATAGGATTTCTTCAAGTGTAGTCCAAATCAGTAATGTGAGACTAGAAGGCCTGTTTGACCGGATTAAAAAATAATAATAATAATAAAGAGCTGATATTTGCACCCCAACTTTTACTTATTGCACCTAAAAATTTTAAATTATTTATTACACCCCAATTAAAGATTAAAACACACTCTTCAAACATTTCAAAGGTTTAGCTCAAATTATAATCTCAACATTACCAAACATTATAACACGTTTCAAACAATTCTAGTAGATGTTTACAATTATGATTATACTCATAGAAAATCCTAAACCCAAAAAATATAAATCTACCAAAAAGAGAAAGAGAGCGTCTATTGGCATCCCAACTTTTACTTATTCTCAACCATACCCTTTTTTCTTTATTTTTAATTGGGGGTAATAAGTAAAATTTGGGGTGCCAATAGCATCTCAAAAAAAAGATCACTAATCCAGAAAGGGCTTTAGTATGTCGTGAATACTTTTCAAAAAAAAAAAAAAGTTTGTCGTGAATGTTGTTTGTCTTACAATCAAAGGTGCACCAATTGATATCATGCAAATGAACATTTAGTTAGTTAGGTTAGCGTACTGGATACAACTACTAACCTGTCCAAAAACTTCATTAAAAATCCTTACATCTGGTTTCAAGTCAGACATTAGCCATTGATCCAAGACAATACTGATAGAGTATAGAAAGTGGGTTTTTAGGGTGGTTAATAATTCAATCCACTAAAAGTTATGTGAAACTTCATAATATATAGAAGCAATCCTATGCCTTTGCATATATCAGAGGCTGGTGAGCTTCAGAAAGGCTGCATGTATCTTTGTTATTGTGACTGGAATGTGAATGACTACAAGATTGATCTCATTACTAGCTTGTTGGCATGCATTTCTGGTTCCTTGGATGAGGATTTGTTCCATGTGCAAGGCCAAGATGTAAATCGTATTTTGCTTCAATGTGGTGTGGCTAGAGAGGGGTGGGGATCATTCCTTGATCTGTTGGTATTTGTTGGATATTGTCATCATTGGTGTTGGATCTCTTCCAAAACTGGCACATCTTTGCTTCCTCATCTAGAGGCCATTTTATATGGTGATTAACCAACAAGGGGTTGGTGAGATGGTCAGGACCATGCCTCGGGAAGCAGAGGTCCTGAGTTCAATTCACTTCACCCCATGTTGGCCACCACCCTGGTGCTTTAAAAGGCCAGGTACACAAGGCACGTGCTGGAAGTGGTGACGGGCATGTCCATGGGATTAGTCGGACTATGTCTGGATACCCATACATGAAAGAAAAAAATATATATGGAGATTAACTTTTTCGACATGTTGTTTCTAAAAGGGAGGGAATAAGAAGTTTCTTAGGGCTATGAGGATGATATCCTTTTGTTTAGAGAGCTGCTATTGGCACCACAACTTTTACTTATTACACCCCAATTTCTTAAATTATTTATACACCCCAATTAAGGATTCAAACACCCTTCAAACATTTCCAAGGTTTGGCTCAAATTATAATCTTAACATTATATCGCTCATTCAAACAATTTCATTAGTTGTTTACTGTAAGGAATTCAACCTGAAATCCCCAATCTGTGAGAAACAAGAAATAGAGAAAAAACACACGTCGAAGAAGAAAACAATCACACGCACAAAACAGTATTTACGTGGTTCGGCAATTTGCCTACGTCCATGGAGTTGCAGAGATTTCACTATTTTCGAGAAGAATTACAAAGTGCGGCTCCAGTCTCAAAGACGACAACCAAAACCTTTAAAAAATCCTAATCACCAAAAACGGCTTCTATATAATGTGCACAAGATACACAATGGGTTACAAAACGGGCCCAAAAAAATTTTCCGAGGGTGTTGCCCCCTGGGCTCTCAGGAGGCTTATCCATGAGCGCTCCGGCCTATCGGCCCAAGCCTCCACTCCATAGACTAAGCCTCAGAAAATATCCCATCAAAATACCACGCAAACATTATTCGGGTCGGGTCGGGTTGTTAACTGGATCAAAACATAACTAGGTTCCACAAAGCCCAACAAATCTCCCACTTGGAGACTAGTTCAACCACCAACATCAACTGCAATCTTCCGAAATACAATCCCTCATCCCTACAACTCATCCTCCTATCCTCAAGCTAGAAGACCAACTGAAGCTGCACACAGCTTCAGCTTCTCAATAGTGACACCCTTAGTCAACATGTCTGCCAGGTTTTTAGATCCACAGATCTTCTCGAGTATTATCAACTTATCTTCAACAAGGTACCGGATAAAGTGGTATTTTGTTTGTATATGTTTCGACTTTGAATGAAAAGTCGAATTTTTAGTAAGAAAAATTGCACTCTGACTGTCACTGTGTAGAATGCCCATCTTCTGTTTCTTGCCCAATTCATCAAAGAAACCATGTAGCCAAATCATCTCCTTCCCAGCTTCAGTTGCTGCAACATATTCAGCTTCTGTAGTAGACAAAGTAACAATCTTTTGTAAATTTGAAGCTCAGGATATAGCTGTACCACCCAGAGTAACTACAAACCCTGTAATACTCTTTCTACTATCAACATCACCAGCAAAATCAGCATCTACATTACCCTGCAGTTTCAAACTTGCACCTGTGAAGCAAAGACATGTATCTGATGAACCCTTAAGGTATCTCAGAATCCACTTGACTGCCTCCCAATGCTACTTACCAGATCTACTCATGAATCTGCTCACAACTCCCACTGCATGTGCGATGTCTGGCCTTGTACACACCATAGCATACATCAAGCTGCCAATGGCTGAAGCATAAGGCACCTTGCTCATTTGACCCCTTTCTTCATCCTTCATGGCTAACTCCCATTTGCTTGAATTCTCATCTTGCAAGGCTTCATCATAACATTCTGGCTGACCACCATCAGTCAGCAAGAGATAATTTAGAGCGGGTGAATAACGTTGTGGAGGTCTAGTGGTCTTGGAAGATCTGCGAACTTCAGCTACAGGTGTACTCTGATCTACCTGTGAATCTACATTCTCCTTATCTTCTCCACCCATTTTTCGAATAGTACTTTCAGTCAATTCATCTAAGTTGACAAACTCAGATTTATTATGAACTATCTCTGTAATATCTGGCACTACATTTAACCTATCCTTATACATAACCTGTTCATTAAATATCACATTTCTACTTCTGATGATTTTCCTGTTTTGTTCATCCCAAAACCTATAGCCAAATTTCTCATCACCATAGCCAATGAAAAAACATATTTTTGATTTTGCATCAAGTTTACTACAAGCATCAGAATCAATATGAACATAAGAAAGACAACCAAAAACCTTTACATGGGAAAACTTCACCTCTTTTCCGCTCCAAACCTCCTCAGGAAGTTTGAATTCCATGGGAACTGATGGTCCTCGGTTTATCAGATAAGCTGCAGTGCTAACAGCATCAGCCCAGAAAGTTTTTAGTAGTTCAGCATGCAACCTCATACTCCTAGCACGCTCATTGAGAGTTCTGTTCATGCACTCAGCCACACCATTCTGTTGTGGTGTCCCAGGAATGGTCTTTTCCATCCTAATTCCTTGTGCAGCACAATACTCACTGAACCCTCCATCTATGTACTCTCCTCCATTATCTGATCTCAACCATTTTAGTTTCAAGCCTATTTCTGTCTCAACCATGGCCTTCCACTTCTTAAAAATTTCAAATACATCAAATTTATTTTTCAGAAAATAAACCCATACATTTCTGCTTGAGTCATCAATGAAGGTGATTTAGTACCTTGAACCTCCAAGGGATGCGACCGGAGAAGGCCCCCACAAATCAGTGTGTACTAACTCCAATTTTTCAGCCTTCGGTGTTCTGCCAGTTTTCAAGAAACTCACCCTTTTCTGCTTTCCTAAGATGCAGCTTTCACACATGTCAAAATCAATGGACTTTAATTATGGTAGCTTTCCTCTAGACAACAGCATCTTCATCCCTTTCTCACTCATGTGACCAAGCCTGCGATGCCACAGGTTTGTGTTAGTACTTGCTTCAGTAATTGCAACTATATCTCTTGGACTTGAGGTCATATATAGAGTGCCAGTCTTCTTTCCACGAGCTAATACTCTAGCTCCCTTTGTAACCTTCCAAGTACCACCAACAAATAATATTGCATGCCCTTCATCATCAAGTTGTCTAACAGAAATCAGATTCCTCCTTAAGTCAGGAATATGTCGAACATTCTCCAGTAGCCAAACAGACCCATTGGGCAATAATATTCGGACGTCTCCCATACCCACAACATCCAAGGCTGAACCATCAGCCAAATACACCTTACCAAAATCACCTGCAACATAATTTTGTATGATTTCTCGGTGTGGAGTGGTATGAAACGAAGCTCCTAAGTCCAAAACCCAATCATCAAGTGGACTGTCTACTGCAAGAAGTAATGCATCCTATACCTCTTCTGTTACAGCATTAGCAGAATCATCTTCATTCTTCTTCTTAGGACTTTTGCATTGCCTCTTAAAGTGACTTGTTTTCCACAATTCCAGCATTGTACTTGTTGGCCTGATCTAGATTTACTTCTGTTCCGATTAGAATTTCTGGATTTTGATCTGCCCCGATTTGAATTTCTATCATTTCTTCTGCCTCTTGTCTCAAGGTTTAGGGCAGAATCAGATCCTGAGGTTTCGCCTGCATCTCTTCTGCAAATCTCTTTAACCAAAATAAAATCTCATATGTCATTGTACTTCAACTTTTCTTTACCTGTAGAATTGCTCACTGCCATCCTCATTGCCTCCCAACTGTTTGGTAAAGAAGCCAAAACGATCAGTGCACGGATCTCATCATCAAAATCAATTTCTACAGACGACAATTGATTTGTGATGGTGTTAAATTCATTCAGATGTTGTGCTACTGATGCGTTCTCTGCCATCTTCAGATTGACCAGTTTCTTCATCAAATGCACCTTGTTGTTTGCTGACGGCTTTTCATACATACCAGACAAAGCCTTCATCAGATCTGTTGTGGTCTTCTCCTTTACAACATTGTGTGCAACAAACCTAGACAGAGTTAACCTGATAACTCCCAGTACCTGTCTGTCAAGAAGAGCCCATTCATCAGCCTTCATAATCTCAGGTTTTTCCCCCAAAAGAGGCAGATGCAATTTCTTCCCATAAAGATAATCTTCAATTTGCATCCTCCAATACGCAAAGTCTATGCCATCGAACTTTTCTATTCCAGACGTCTTTCCTGCTTCCTCTACCATTGCTCCCACTCAAACCTAACCCTAGGCTCTGATACCAGTTGTAAGGAATTCAACCCGAAATTCTCAATCTGTGAGAAACAAGAAATAGAGAAAAAACACACGTCGAAGAAGAAAACAATCACACGCACAAGACAGTATTTACGTGGTTCGGCAATTTGCCTACGTCCACGGAGTTACAGAGATTTCACTATTTTCGAGAAGAACTACAAAGTGCGGCTCCAGTCTCAAAGACGACAACCAAAACCTTAAAAAAACCTTAATCACCAAAAACGACTTCTATATAATGCGCACAAGATACACAATGGATTACAAAACGGGCCCAAAAAATTTTCCCGGGGGTGTTGCCCCCTGGTCCCCCCAGGAGGCTTATCCATAAGCGCTCCGGCCTATCGGCCCAAGCCTCCACTCCATGGACTAAGCCTCAGAACATATCCCATCAAAATACCACGCAAACATTATTCAGGTCGGGTCGGGTCGGGTCATCAACCGGATCAAAACATAACTAGGCTCCACAAAGCCCAACAGTTTACTACTATGATTAGGCTCATATAAAATCCTAAACCCCAAAACTAGAAATTTAGCAGCAACAAAAAAAGAAAAAAAAACAAACAAACAAACAAACAAAAAGAAATGAGAGCTTCTATTGGCACCCCAACTTTTAGTTATTCTTAACCATTCACTTTTTTTCTCTATTTTTAATTGGGATGTAATAAGTAAAAGTTGGTATGCCAATAGGAGCTCTTTTTTATTTTTTTAAATTGGTTCAAATATTCCTGGTGTGCACAACTACCCACCCCCCTTAGCTAGAATTAGCGACGGTCACATTTTCCCTTAAGTACAGATTTCTAGCATTCCAACCTCTTTGATATCCAATTATTTGCTTCAATGTTCTTTGTTATGCAGAGAGGTTTCTTAAAACTTTATGATTGATTTGAACCTGATGTGTTCGGCCCTTTTGAACAGGTGTGAAGAGCACAGACAGAAGGAGATCGAATTAAAACAGACGGTATGTGAAATAATGTATTGGGAAATAAAAATATTAGTTGATTTAATTCTTTTGTGAGACCGCAAAAAAAACATATTTCTGTTTTTGCGCATCTTGACTCAAATAGGTTGAGGAACTGGAAAGAGAGCTGGAGGAAACCAAAAGAAAATGTTCTCAACTTTCTTCACATCTGGAAAGCCAAAGGAAGCATAAGACTATGAAGCAACAAACAGAGAAGACATGATGAGGTTAATGTTCGAACAGTTCTTGATCAGACACACAAAATTTTTGCAACCTCTAATACTAGTTAAAAAGTTAGAATCGTAGTGTTATATTCCACTATATATATGTTTTTTTTCCCCCTTAAATTAGTTCTCTTATGACATTAAACACCAGTCCAGGCTTCTTTATTGATGTATAGTTCAGTGAAACCTTTGTTTCGATCAATTTGTTTGGCTGTTGAAATGGAAATTTTTGTGGTGGAATGCATTGGTGATTGCTTGGTTCTGAGGTCCACAAATCATCTGTGCATTTGGCAAAATTTACTGTTGCTTTGTGACCATGGGAAAATCTCCGGTAAAATTTTGCTTTGTTGTATATATATATATATATTTTTTGACAAGTTTAAAATGAAATGTAGTAGTTTTTTCTTTATTATTATTATTACAAATTCGACCTCGTCAGAAATTCCTGATTTTTATTGCCAATCTTCCATGCGAATGTTCAAAATTAAGAGATTCTATTGGCACGTCAACTTTTACTAAGAACACCCCAAGATGTGTGCTGATTCTTCAGTTCTTACCAAAAGTTGGTGTGGCAATAAAATCTCTCTATGGTACTTTTGTGATTTTCTAAAGAATTAATTAATGTGATTTTGGATTTTTTTTTTTTTAAACAAAACAAAACAATACCCACCGTTCTCTCTTCGTGCAATGTCAACTCAATCTTTTTAATTTTCTTGAAAACATTAACAACCGATATAACGGAAAAAATTAGTAATCTTGTGGCATAAAAATTTCACGAGCATTGGTTCATTTTAAAAAAAAAGGTCATTTTAAAAGTAGAGTTACTATTGCCACACCACCTTTTGTTAAAGACACCAAATTTGTGCAATTCTTTGGTGATTGAATTGGTATGGCATTAGCAACAGTTGGTGTGGCAATAGCAGCACTCAAAAAGTAATACAGAGCCATTTGCCATGTTTAACCTCTCTTTTTTTTTTTTTTCAATCAAAATGCCCTCCAGCAATTATTTGTTTTGAAAACCCCTCATGAAACTTTCTTTTACAACTCCTTCCCCTTTTCTCACCTCTTTTTACTTACCAAATTTTTTACCGACAATCTCTGTCCATTCAAATGATTTATGATGGAGAATGACAATTGGAGACTCATAATTTTGAATATTTAGATATAACTTTTGATCTATTTCAACAATTTGTGAGAATATTTAGCAAGGAATAACAATGACATTAATAATTTTGATGATTTAATCATAATGTTCGATTCAAATGTCCTTTTCACCATTATAAGTATTTTGGAAAGATCCATAGTGTCAAACTTGAAATTTTGAAATCATCACATGTCAATGTTGAGCATCAACCCTTCGATGCTTAATGCTTTGACTTATCAAAAGGTCGAGGTTCAACACTAAAACGTTGTCAGAACCTTTTAAAAGATTTAAGCGTCGAGATTCAACACTGAAATGTCAAACCTCGACAGATTTTTTATTTTTCAATTTTTGAGGCTTGGCACTTCATAAATCTTTTCGAAATATCTAAAATACATATATTACAGTGGCAAAACGGGCACTTGGATCAACCGCTATGACTAGAAAATCAGATCATGTGTAAAAAAGACCGATAACAACTTTTGTTGGATGAATATTTAAGAGAGTTGCTATTGTCATACCAAGTTTTACTAACGCCACACCAACCATGTGCAATTCTTTGATGATTTACATAGGATTGGTGTGGCATTAGTAAAAGTTGGTGAAGCAATAGCAACTCTCATATTTAAAAGAAAAAATATACACAAGTAATAATTAGACCATTAGCAATAATATTAGTTATATTAATAAAAATATATAATGCAACAATATATAGGTCCACAGTTGCTAAATGCTAGGGAAACACCAAAGCCCAGTTTGATAAAAAAGATAAAAACACACCATATAGGGACACATTTACAATAGCAAATACAAGAGCAGACACTATATATACTTGATTTAAGGCATTATTAACTACATAACGAGCAGCACTCCTCCAACAAACAACAGCAACAAAATGCAGCCAAACTGCAAAGATAAAAAAAAAAGAAGAAGAAACAAATCATGCATTAGAATATATTCATTATCACTCTAAAGAAGGTGTTTAATGTGAATTCAAAGCTTTTACCAAGAATTATAGATGATTTTTGAGTTGATCATAAATTAATGTTCAATCTAGACCATACACATGGCAGCTATACATCGTGAAATTTAGCAAGGAGGAGTTACAAAATGTGGGGGTAAGTTAGAGAATGAGGGAAGGTTTTTGCTGTTTAAAATGGCTTTTGGCTCATGTTAAAGTGGGGATCAATTTGGGAGAAACGCCGTGGGGGCTATGTAATCGTAATTTTGTAATCGACACAAGCCAAGGGACATAGCCCATGTTTCAAAGCGAATCCCGTTAAAATGGATTAATGAACCATGGGGATTCGTTAATGGGAATCAGTAGGTGAAGGCGGGTTTTGAACGTCGTGGAATCAACACTCACACACTTTGACCAAATTTTACAACGAGAGTAGCCATTAATTTCAAGTTGACCCATCTTGCTTTTTTCAATTTTCTACAAGAAGTAGGTTCAACAACTCAATAATAGAGCAGTTCCAGAAATTTTAAACTTAATTAATCCCTCATAAGCTTTTTCACCACAAACTAAAATATTGCAAATGGTGCCTTTATTTACATATGAAATACATTTTAAAAGTCAAACTTATGGATGGAGTCTATCCCATCTATCACCCTTCTATCTTTATTTGAACACGCAAACGTTTCAAGCAAATAGATTTTTCCATGCCAATCAAAAGGAAATTAGATTAAGAACAAACAATTGAGGGTATTTCTGTATTTTGACATGTCAAAGGGTGTAAAAATGCGTATTTCAGCTAGTTGGAGCCCGAAATGCTTATTTATGATCTCGGGGAGCCCGAAATACTAAAAACTTAGAAAAAAAAAATACATTTTTCTTAATGATCATTATTGATTCCTAGAAATTCATTTTTCTAGAGAGAAGTCTAGTTAGCTTGACTTTGAAGCGGCCAGCTGCAGGAATCCCCCCTTTACGTCACTCGTGGCCCTTTATATATTTTCAAATTCATGACATGTTCCTCTACATTTTTAATATTTGAGATTCTTGCTTATGTTTTCACTTATAGACTAATGAAAAATGACCTCAATACCCTAGTTGTCATCACTGTCATTTGAACAAACAATTAACCATTTTTAACAACATAGACTCTTGTGTGTGCAACAAAGTCATAAGGTTTCTAGGATCATAATAAGTCAACCACTTTCTATAGATGATAACAACAAACAAAGGGCAGAAAAGAAAATTTTGGGATTTTCAGCTACAAAAAAATAAAAATAAAAAACCCTAAAAACTGAGGTCCACTTGATATTAAAAAGGGATAGTTAAACATTGGATTGAAAATAAGAAAATAGAAATTAATCTTAAAATATCTTGGATAGAAACAGGGCTCCTGATTCATCTATTGCTCTAAATTCAACTGTGGTATAAGATCAAACATTTTGTTATTATGTGATCTGCAACAACTCAAACCATTATCAAAAAATTATACCATAGAAATAAAAATTTCATATATTCAATAGTCCATGTGCCCCAAACAGAGAATTTTACCCTAATCTTCAAAGAAATGGAGCTATTTAAAACCAACCACAAACATTGGATTGAAAATGAGACAATCAAATTGAGCTATTTAAAACCAACCACAAACAGAGAATTTTACCCTAATCTTCAAAGAAATGTAGTAACCAAAACAAACCATAAAGCATAAAAATTAAAAAAATTAAAAATCACACAAAACCAACCTCACCATGAGAATACCCAATACCCATACAATCATCAATCATGAGAAATAGTTACAAAAATTTGCAAAATTAATGAAATCAAAGACTATAACACATAAAAGAAGAAAACCCAAAAGGCATAATTGAGACTTGAGAGAGAAGAGATGACATACCACCCTTTTAAAACTGAGCAACAACTAGACTGATCTTGGTGAGGTGGTGGTGGTGTTGTTGGTGGTGGTGGTGTAGAAGGGTATACATCATTGAAGTACCCTTGATATCCAGGAGAAGGTGGGCCAGGGTACCCTTGACCTTGATAAGGTAGAGGAGGGTACGCTTCATATTTAGGTGGTGGTGGTGTTGTTATTGGTGAAGGGTGGTACCCTTGTGGATGATGAGGAGGAGGAGATCCATGCCCTTTAAAAAATCAAAATCAAAATATTTCAATTTTAATCATAATTCAACATATAAACAAAGAGAATTACAAATAAAATAGGCTTGTTAATCAAGGAAGAAGAGAGGGTTATTGGTTACCTGGTTGAGGGTAGGGATCTTGGGGGGCTTTTTGGTAACTCATTCTCTTTGATGAAAATATGGGTTTTGAAGAGTTTTAGAGTGAGAGAGTGAGAGAGAGAGAGAGAGAGAGAAAGGAAGAAGTGCAGACAAGACGGAGATATTAGTTTTTCGATATGGATATGGATATAGATGACAGAATTGAGAATTGGTCCCAATGGATGAGATTCTCCGCATGAAGATTTTAAGGGTTCTTTTAAAGTCCAACGTCGTTGGACACAAAATGTTCATAATCATTCAATTAATATTAAATAATTTACTATTTTCGTTACAGTCCAACTAACCCTTACTAAGTTAGTAAGAATTCTACCCAATACTAAGGGTCCTTGGGTTTGCCTTGTGGTATGCAAAAAACATGATCCAATGCTTCAAGACTGTAGAGTATAAATTCTACGAACTTTGAAAAAGAAGAAGTTATTTTTCATTGTCGAATTTTGATTTTAAATTTGGGAGTTCGATGAAAATTTTATAATCGTCCATTTTCAAAATGATGGATCAAGCCCAAAAGAAATTGTATTTTAAATTTTGAATTTTTTTTTGTGAAACTAAATTTTTCGATGAAATTTAGAGACCAAGGGTTCTGGTGTTGGATTGTTAATGTGGTAATCTATTTGAGCAAAATGATTCTTGATAAGACTTAAAATCTTACTAAGGTAGTAAGGAAAATGTCCTCTTTTCATTAACATAAAGTTGTGGGTTTATATGTATTGGAATTTATATAATAATATAATTGTTTATAATTAATTAAATGTAGATTTTAAAATTTTGAAATAGATAACCTAATTTTATATTATAGTTGTTCATAATATATTGCAATGACATTTTGAAATTTTAAAAAATTAATAATGATATTTTGTACTTTTAAAGTAGTGGGTGATTGCAAACATCCTATTTTGCGTTCGTCTAATCAGACAATATGTCACCTCAATTATTGTGGATTTCTAGTGATGAGTAGAGAAAATTTCAGATATTGAAAAAAGCTCGACCAAAACCTCTCCAAACCCCTCTTGGATTCCTTTGACTATTTCTTTGTTTTATCATAAGTCCTTCGTGGTTTCTCTCCTCTTTCGACATATTTGACATATAAATTATGCACGCTTAGAATCATTACCACACTTCAACGACCTTAGAGATTACGCTACGATAAGCACACGCAACATCGAGACTTAAAGATAATCACACTGGGATCAAACGAAATTTCTCATCTACATTTGCAAATAAAAATGACTAGAATACCCTCAACATTAGACTCATATTTAGAGACCATGTTAAGCTAGGAACACGTAATTTTAAGACATAGAAATCATTATCGTTAGATAAAATAAAGTTTTTCGCCCATATTTGAGAAATTCGATAAAAGTGACAAAAATGCCCAGGACACACGAAACACAATTAGAAACCACATTATCGGACACATGAAGCAATACCTTGGAACAAAATAAAATATTTTGTAAATCATTTCACAAAATTTTGTAAAATTTTCAAAAGTGGCCCAAATGCTCATAACATTAATAATAAAAAAAAACATGAAACTGTCAAATTCACTGCAAAGATCTGATTTCGAAATGCCACAGAACCTCAAAGACAATTAGTCGATCTCGATGAATGGTAAAAACATTTAAAAAGATTTCTTAAAGAAGAAGCTAATAAAAAATTGAAACCAATAATTTAAAACTTGAATCCATAATTAAAATATTTAATAAATAATAAAATTTTAAACAATTGAAATCATTTAATAAGAAAATAATTATAAAAAAAACTCAGAATAACAAAAAAAAAAAATGCAAAAAGAAATTTTCGATAATAAACAAATGAAAATCTGCAATTTTAACCTAAGAAAAAATAGTAATAAACAAATAGTGGGGTCCACCCCCTCTATGTGTTTTATTTGTTTGATCAAAATGTAGGGAATGGACTTCATCGAATTCTAAACAAAATCTTGCTATGAATAAAAAAAATTCCAAAAGACAAAATTAATTCTAAAAAACCTTCATACCTTGAGTATCAAAAACTAGGATTAAAACAAACACTTTACTAAAATGGCTTTCAACGTACCATGCGTTGCCATTTGAGTGGACCCACAAGATTTTTGGCAAGCAAATCCCTAGCTAATCCAATGTAATTTCTCACAAAACAAGGTGGAAATTTTATATGATATGTGGGTCCCATGTTTTTTTTTCCTTTTTTTTTAAGACCTTCCCTCAAATAACTTTTTTATAAATGATGAGATGAATGTAAAACTTAAGAGAAAAGAAATAGTCTACAAAGACGAAAAAAAAACTATACAAAGCAAGACCCCAAAGAACTTATAAAAGAGGGGGACTCGTTCATTCAAGGGGGCCACATTTGATCTCTCCCATTGGTAACCTTTTCTCTCTCTCCATTCAAGGGGGCCACATTTGATCTCTCCCATTGGTAACCTTTTCTCTCTCTCTCTCTCTCTCTCTCTCTCTCTCTCCATAGTCCCTTTCCTTTTTCTTAACTTCTCTTCCTCCCTCATCCCACCAGAGGAATTTATGTATTTGTGAAGATACACATTTGGGGTTACATCCTTGGGTTTTTTTTTTAATATCTATGACTCGTCGGGCTTGGTTCAATTCTCTTTCTTCAAATTTTTTCATGCATTTTTTCCTTCCCCATTCTTTAATAGGACCTTACTTAGATTTTAGAAGGATCAAATATTTTCATAATTAAACGAGAGTCATTACAATTAACAAAAATGAAATTTTACAAATAATCAATTTCGGTGTCCATTCACACCCATTTTTTAAAATGAATGATAGCAATTCCAATCCATGTAGAAGTAAGGTTTTCTCAAAAAAAACTAAATGTGTACAGTACCTAACCCCACAACCTCCCAGCTAGCCTCACACCATACTTAACCTCAACCTAATCAATCATCTACCTACTCGTTACCAATTTCAAACTATACCTTACCCCTAGACAACATACAATCAACTACTGTCTTTCCACAAATCGTGTAACACCCCGAATTTTTAATTTGTATCTCGAGGAAAAATAAATATGGAATTTTAAGAAAATCTTGAAAATGGAATTTAGGGGTAAAACTTTAGGATGTTTCTAATCATTTTTAATGGAATCTGACATCACCATTAGATTCAAAATGATCAAAAAACATACTTTAGCCTGTAAGTACGCTCAAATGCGAGTTCGAATATAAAAGTTGTAAAATCCTCGATTACCGGATCGGACCAGACTAAAACAGTGATTTTTTGTTAGAACAATAATTTTTAAAATTCGATCATACCATTGGGTTCATAACGAAAAATTATTCAACATGGACTATTTATTTGTCATTTTTGGAGATCAGGAAGTCGAATTATCGCCAAAAACGAAAACGACATCAAGTTTAGGAGTCACATCAGGCCAAAAATATAAATTTTTTATGGAGACATAATTTGTAGAAATTAACTATACCATTAGATCCGGAACGAAAAATTAGGCGAAATAGAGTATTCATTTGTTAATTTTGGAGTCCGGATGATCAAGTTATCATCGATCAAAACAATTGACAAAATACCAAATTCGTCCCAAATTTTATATAAATAAAAATTTTAATTTTTTTTTTATAAACTCGTCTTCCCCAAACCGTCCAAACAGCCGAGAGTTTAAAAAAAACAAAAAAAAAAAAAAGCGAAAAATTTGTTTTCCTTTCGATCTTCCGTCTTAGATCTCTCACAAACGGTTCGTCGTTGACGACCGACATAGAAGGGAGAAATGTCCATAGCTACGTTCTCTACAAAACCCACCTAATCTTTCTTCGTTTCACTTTCTATTTCATCCGATATCGTCAAAAATCAGTCGTATTTGGATACGGAAATTTCGAAACTCTGACCTCGAATTTCGTCCGTTTCGGGATCAAACCGTCTTCCGACGCAGAAGGGAGAAACGTCTGCAGCCTCATTCTTTACATAACCCACCCAAATTCCTTCCGTTTTCTCTTGATTTTCACCCCGTATAGTCAAAAATCAGCCGTATTTTTATACGGAGATTTCGTAACTTCGACCTCGGTTTTCATCGATTTCAGGGTCAAACCGACTTTCACCGTAGAAGGAAGAAGAGACGAGCACATCAAGATCTTCTAAACCACCAGGTCGGTTTCGAAAATCAACCGCTTCGAAGTTCGGTCCGTCTAGATTTTCGTACCAATCACCTCGATTTCCGCGCACGTGCTTCAATTCCGTCGTCTAGTGATAGTAAGGAACTCTTAATTTCTATTAGTAATCATAGATTGTGAAAAATGCATTTAGGATTTTATTGAAAAAAAATTTGGATGTATTTCCGAAATGTAGAATTGTTTTGTTATTTCAAAAATTCACGTCAGAAATTGCATGATTGATATGTTTAATTGTATTTTTACAAATTATACGTGGGTAGGGCATTTTAACGGGTTATTTCCATAAATTGGGTCTTATGCATTGCTCGGACCCTGTTTTGATATGAAATTTGTATTTTTCCAATATTATTGATAGAAATAAATTCTATAGTTGGAAAATGTGATTTAATATTTAGTGAACTCATATTGAGTTGATGAATATCAGAAAATGGATATTTTATTGAAGAGATTGAAAACTGTAAAAATTGGAAAAAGGGAAAAAGGGTATGAAACGGTAAAGTGTCAAAGTCACATGAGAGGTGATGTCTGCATTTTACGTTGTTGTGTTGTGTGTAGGTTGGTGAACAGATATCCAGGGATAATATTGTTAGTTGCATGTTTATTTAAATTTCTGTTAGCGCGAGGCGTTGTTTATTTTCCGTTATGTTATTTATTTTAGGCCGGGTGGCCACACTTGCATGGTAGGAAACTGGATATCCATTCTCAACCTTGTATTGTTAATTTCTCTTTTGTTTTCAAATGAAAATGACATATATATGTAACTATTTTGTGAACTGTTAAAGAGTTTGTGAATGCCTGAAGGGATAGTGCATCATATCATCCGGAGTGGTGTACTAACCTGGGATGTACGGTAGGGACCACCAAGCTCATACGTGGTATGGGACGCGTATGAGAGTGGAGTCACAACTGGAATCCGGGATATTCCTCTCTATCTTTACCAGTGAACTTGTAATGTAAAGGTGGTCGTATACGAATAGTTTGTATATTTGGGAATCACATGCACGCCTGATAGGTATAGACAAAGATGATTAGTCAGTGATCACTAACAATCTATAGTAGTCGAACATTCTGACACATCGAAAAGAGACCCATTGCTTACGGTCACGTCAAACGGCCAGCTTGAACCGGATAAATGGTCAACCAAGCGTGGTAAACAGCGACCAGCCACAAAATCAGGAACTAAAAGCCAGAGAAGAATTGTAACATCATGTCCCGACTGGGAGCGATCCAGTAATGAATCCCAACTCTCTAATTCCAATACTCCACCATTGTGTATTATGTATCTGTTGCTTATTTTGATATATAAAATGAAATGCATGTTTAATATTTCCATTTGATCAATTAGATTTGTATAAAAAGAGAATGTTATAGTGAGTAATGATGATCGGTGTAATGTGAGTTTTAAAATGTTTAGTTGTTCATCCCTGGCTATATGTACCAGTTAATCGTAATTTTCTACTGTAAAAATTTTATTTATTTTAAAATGATTCAGTATGTTTATTCGTTCATGTTAGGAGAGGTTATTGGTAGAAATTATTGCTTCCTTACTGGGTAACCATTGTTACTCACCTTTTCCTTCTCCATTTTTTAGTTTCAGATCCGGAGCTTGGCGAAGCAGGTGTAGAATACGAGCGAGGACTATCTGGTAGGTCAGATAGAAGACCAGAGTCCGTTACCTGGTGAGTATTTGGGTTATTACCCCTAGTGGTGTCGATTTGTCTAAGAGCACTATATAGATTTTGATTTTGAGCGTTAAGAATTTTGTTAGAGTGAGGAATTCCTATATAATCGTGTATATAAACTTCTTCTTCCGCATTCTGATCTATCGTACGATATTAGACGTGTATAAGCTTCCGATAGTTATTATATTACGCATGTATATGCAGGATTGTATGTCGTTTATTAGGTGCAAGTTGAACACCTTGGAATGCTAACATAAACAGAGGAGACCATGCCGAAATTTCGAGGTGCCACTTAGTACCTCAAGATCTGACATGGGGATTTGTGTTAGTGTTTGGTGGGGCGCCACAAATCGTGACCCGATCAAAGGTTGGTGTTTATAAACCCAAAACTTTTCCTAATTTTATGACCCATCTTGCCACCAAACACCCACTTCTCACCTGCTTGACTGCAATTTTGTCTCCAATTGATGAATCCACTTATTATACGATTGCTTCCAGAGGTCCTCTATGGTGCACTGCTATGAGTGAAGAGTTCAATGCCTTGTAGAAATATGATTTTATTGAGAATTCTTGGATTAATATTACAAAATCCCTAATAGGGTATTTATAGACATTACATCAATCAAGATATATAAAAACTACCTAATATAAATATTCTAGAATATCCTCCATGATAACCTTCCGTTTGTGATGAGATACGCTAACAATGATACAGTATATCCCATGCATCGTAATACAATACATCTTATTCACTAACATCATCCCGCAATTGCACATTTCTTTGAAAATGAATATGTAATTGATTTTGTTGAATAATTGTTTGATCTTATTAACGGATAAGTTCATTGATTGTCGAAATCCTAATCATGCTTGCTGGGAGTCATCGTCTGTCTATGAAGTCCATAACTGTCACATTCCGCTCTTTTTGAGTCTGTTGGAGCCAATGGTTTATTAAACCAGATTTGTCATGATCTCTCCCAGAAACATAAAGAGTAAGATTGTGCCATTTAAATGAAAAACTCTCGTTGGAGAGATTTTAGATAGAAAAAAAAAATGAAATCATGTAACATGAATGTGTGAAATAGGAAAATTTGTAGAGATATAGAAAGAGTTGTGATTTTTTTATTGGAAAAACAAAGAAGCTAAAATAATAGCAAAGAAGAAAATAAAAGATATCTAGGTCCGGAACATAGAGAAAGATGGTATTTTTTTTTACATACTAATAACGTAAACAAAATTATCAAGGCTTGGCAATGGCGATGGTGGTGGCGCCATCGTCGAAGAGCAGTGCACTAAGATCGATGTGGCCAGTGGAACTTGAACTCTGATATCATGTAGAAATATGATTTTATTGAGAATTCTTAGATTAATATTACAAAAGTCCCAATAGGGTATTTATAAACATTACATCAACCAAGATAAATGAAAACTACCTAACATAAATATCCTAGAATGTCCTACTTGATATATTCTAAATATCAATATATATTTTAGAATATCCTCCATCACAACCTTTCGTTTGTGATGAGATATGCTAACAATGATACAGTATATCTCATGCATCGTAATACAATGCATCTTATTTTCTAACATGCATTACTTCACAATGGCACCTAGAGCCTTATCCGTACCTCACCACACCTCAATATCATTAGACGTAAGTGGGTTTTTAAACTAAAAAAGAAAGCATACTGCACCATTGATCGGTGTAAGACTTGATTAGTTGCCAAAGGCTTCAATCAATATCCAATCTCAATTACGATGAAAACTTCAATCATATGATTGATTCTAAGTCCCAATGTTATATTTTTCTAGTGTCACGAGATTTCTAGGTTATCAAAATATGTAACGGTCTTAAGCGTACGTACTTGCTAAATCGAGTATAAAGTGTAGCGATCCTAAGCGTGCATAATTTTCTATGTCGAGTCGTAACAAGTGAGAAATGTGAAAAGACTAGAAACGAAAAAATTAGGAAAAGGAACTCTCAAGCTTTCAAGTTCTTTGCGTTTATCATTAGGAATCCATAACAATCGAATAACGAATTGTTGAGTTAGGCAGATTCAAAAATAGGGTGCTATACCGAATCAAATAAAAATTTTGATTAATTTATTTGGTTGTTAATATTTATTTGAAAAATATAAATAAAATTTTTATTTATTAAAAGCTATTCATAAATTTAATATAATCTTATTTGACTTAACTTGTTAATTTTTTAGTTGAATTAATTCGATAAACATTCAAGTTGAATTTTAAAATTATGTTGTAACAATTAAAAAATATTTTTTATATTTTAATAAATCTAATATACGTAGATCAAATCAATTTAGTCATCATCATCTTTGTGAGTTAAGATTACTAATTTTGAGAAGAGAAAATAAAGAATTTTTTATTATTATTTTGTTTATATCTTTTTTTCATGATCTATAAGAGATAATCATATCATTAATTTTAAAACATAAAAGTACCTCATATTTTCTCAAATAAACACGTTTATTTAAACCTCAAATATAATTGAAAGGGTAATTATGATATTTTTGCTTCAAAAATTATTTTAGACTAATATTTGATAAAACGAATATTAAAGAGTCCATATCTTTTTGAGTCATGATAATCTGACGCCCCCCCCCCCCCCCTTACACACCCATCACAAAATCATAGATCATTTGCCTCGGGATACACAAGAAAAAGATTTATGGTTCTACATATCTCGACGCAAATGATCTACGATTCTGTGATGGGGCATCAGACAATCATTATTCTATCTTTTTAAAAGGGATTTTTTGGTATATATTTTCAAAAAATAGGTTTTTGCAGTTATTGTTCCAAATATATATAATCGATTGTCAGGAATTATCTTTGATGATGCATGACTTATCCTCTCAATGTGTATTTGATCTCGATTATTAAATTTAAATTTAAATTTTAGATTTTAATTTAACAATTGAGATTCCATATTTTTTTTTTAATATTCCTTTTTCATCAGCCACACAAAATGATATAATATAACACATTATTCAATAAATAAATTTAAAAAATAAATAAATAAATAACAAGTTATACAACTAAGAATGCATTATGGTGAGACACAAAACATATATGTTAAAGAGAGCATCCCTGCTTTCTTCATTTAAATTAACAACATAACTATGATTGAATGAATCCTCATGTCAAAATGCTTGGTTAAGTCCTACATAGATTAATTGGATCATCTTATATCATTAGCAATAAATTCATAGTATTGTGTTAGAGTATTAAATGTGAATTAGTGTAATAAGGTGTAATAATGTAAGGCTGAGATGAGAGGCAAATCATAGTTTTATTTTTTGATGTAATCAACATCAAATTCCTAGTGAAATCCCTAGGGAACATCCTGTCATCTCAGCTGTACGTGTACCAATGACTTTCCTAAAAATAAAGAATGGTAATCTTTAAATACCTCATTTACAAAAACACTTTCCTTACAAACTTAATAAAATTTTAAGTATTACTAAGGATCGTTTTGCAAAAATAAATTACTATTTTGACAATTTAATATCTGACAGTGGCCTGGATTTCATGGAAAAACTCGGATAAAAAATTAATTTTTTTTTACTCCATCTAAGTTTTCAAATTTTTTTATTTTTTTTTTGAAAATTCAAAGAATTTTATCCTCTACAACCCCCTGAATCATCGCATCATGGGTTTGGATGCCACAAGGTGAGCCCAAGAGACCCTTAGTAAGAGTGGAATCCTTACTAATTTAGTAAGACTAGTTGGGCTGCCTCATTTGATATGATAGATGTAGATTGGCGTGTTATAGAAACAGTTGATGGCAGGAATGATGCGATTTTCAATGTGGTCGGTGAAAAAGTAAAGATTTAATTGGTTACGAAGGATCATTCTTATGGGAAATGTCTTTGCCACTTCAAAGTTTTGGTGATGTGACACGGTTCTCTATATTTATTTGAGATTACCTCGTAATTTTTCAAATTGATGATTTATCCTTTAATTTTAGTCTTCTTTTACAAATCAATAAAATAATAACTTCAATGTCCTCATTATCACCACTATCATTATTACTATCATCACTATATTATTATCTTCATCATCATCAATTTCATCATCACCATCACTTTCATATTATCAAATTTTTTATTTTCAGATATTTGAAATGAGACGGAGAACAATACACAAAGCATATGTCGCATATTTTCTATTTATCGAATTTTTGTTGTAATCCGAATTGTTGACATGGTAGTACACGAATAATTATAGATTTATTTTCTCGAGATACAAGTTAAAAAATTTACGATTCTCTATGCACTACCACTTCAACACAGTGTCCAAAGGGAGTCCACATCATTTTCCTTCTTTTTTTTTTTTCCATTATAGTTGGTGATAACCCTTGAAGATTCGGTCTTCTCTCATCGACATCAACTAATAGAAAATGACTTCAAAATCTTTGAATTTTCTATCTAAAATCAGTTTATTGTTAAGCTCACGTCCATGACATGAAGATAGTGGTGATGATGGTGGTGGCCGTGACTCACGATGATGGTGGTGGTGATGGTGATGGTGAGGATAGTGATGGCATTAAGTGCCATGTCATCATCACTTAAATATATATATATATATATATATAGGGAAATGTTCAGCAACAAACATTTTGACAAATATTTTGGCAAAATATTTGTCAAAATGTTTGTTAGAGATTTTGGAATGGGCTGATTTTTGGTGAGGATGATCTCTATGGTGAAGAGATCATCATCACCAAAAATCAGCCCATTCCAAAATCTCTAACCCATGTTTTGAAAAATATTTTGCCAAAATGTTTCTTGATGAACGGGACCCATATATATATATATATATGGGAAATGTTCAGTAGCAAACATTTTTCAAAACATGGGTTAGAGGTTTTGGAATGAGCTGTTTTTTTGTGAGGATGATCTCTACGGTGAGGAGATCATCATCACCAAAAATCAGCCCATTCCAAAACTTCTAACCCCATCAAAATGATTTACAAAAAAGGGATGGTCCACGATTTTTCAACTTGTAAACTGAGACTAGAAGTTTTGGAATGAGCTGATTTTTTGTGAGGATGATCTCCTCACTGTAGAGATCATCCTCACCAAAAATCAGCCCATTACAAAGTCTCTAACTCATGTTTAGAAAAATGTTTTGTCAAAATGTTTGCCAAAATATTTGTTGTTGAACGGGATATATATATATATGGGTCCGTTCAGCACCCTAAGTTTTACCACACACTTTAACAAACGTGTTTTGTCTTACATGGGTTAGAAGTTTTGGAACGGGCTGATTTTTGGTGAGGATGATCTCTATGGTGAGGAGATCATCCTCGTCAAAAATCAGCTCATTCCAAAACTTCTAACCCCGTAAAAAATGGTTTACAAAAAATGGATGGTCCACGATTTTTCAACGTGTAAACATGGGGCTAAACATTTCGGAATGGGCTGGTTTTTGGGGAGGATGATCTTCTAATCATAGAGATCATCCTCACCAAAAATCAGCCAATTCCAAAACTTCTAACCCATATAGGACAAAAAACGTTTGTTAAAGTGTGTGGTAAAACTTAGGATGCTGAACATTTCCCTATATATATATATATATATATATATAGGGAGGAACTTGAAATATCAGAAAAATGTATAAGAGGTTAGGGTAGGGTACGTAGTAAATTTGAGAGAACTTAAATGTGACACGTAGAAGCGCTTGAATGAGATCTGATATATGGAGGTATCGAAGATCTTGATCCACATATGGGGCCATGGATGCCGATCAGTCTAGCCAAGTTTTTCATCAGTTTTGAGAGTTAAATCTCTTTATAATTTCTATGTTTTTCTTTGAGCTTAAGCAGTATTTTAGTAGTTTAGTACTGTTATTGTTTCTGAACAGGGGTGGGTGGAGTCAGGATTTTCTTGGAGTGGGAACCTATATAGAGTTTTGGGGTAAAATAATGATTTTCTGACTCTCACATTCATTGTCCACGTGGCTGTCTATAGAATCATAGATCTTTCCTTCCTTTAGATACATTACAGCACAATTCTTAAAAAATGTGCAGCTGTGTATCCCAAGGAAAAAAAATCTATGCGTCTAGGCACAGCCACATGGGGAGATGAGTATGGGGGTGTATATCAGAGGGTCGAGTCAGACAATCATGACTCTTTGCGGGAAGGTTGAAGAATTTGAAGATAACTGGTGATAGAAGACCAAAGTCAAGGGGACAATGTCATCAATTTAATACGTATCTCAATGTGGTAATGCAAAATGACCTCATTACCCTTATCCTCAACTTGAAAGCAAATTCAATTTGCATTCTTTTTTCAAAACCTGTCATCTTGAAGTTCTTGGATTACTCTAATTGTCAACCTTAAGATTTGTTTAAGCTACTTTTATCTTTTAAATATAAAGAAGGAAATCGGATTTTTAAAGGAGCCCAACTAGTTGCACACCACTAGTAGTTGGTTGCACATCAATCTTAAAAGATAATCTTTTTTATAACATCTATTTTAACCTACTAATTGCACTTCATTATTAGTAACATTAAGATTTAGGGATGTATTCACTTTCTCATGACTTCGTCTTCTCTGCTCATGTAAATTGTAATCATGCTTGTTATACGATCAAGAATTTTTACAAAAATTATTGAACCTATAATAATTTATGTGAATGCGATTAAAGAAGAAGAACGAAAAACAAAAAGTCAAAGAAGTGCAATATTCTTATTTTTATTTTTATTTTGAGTGCAACGATCCAAATTGAGTGCAAAGGAGAATCTTTTAAGTGATGGAGAGCAATTGGTAGTGAGTGGTGTGCAACTGGTCAGTCCCTTTTAAAAGTATAAGATGAAGATATTTTGTAGAGTAAATACTAAGATTTTATACAATGGATTAAGGTAATGATCAAAATTAGGATTGTCAATGGGCGGGTTTGGAGTTCGAATCAAATAAAAATGTCTAGAATTCAATTCTTTTTAATGAAAAAAAAAAAAAAAACACTCATTTTTTACCAAAAAAAATTGCATATTCGAAGATTATCCTATTGAATTTGCAATTAATGTCTTAATTGAGTTAAATTCTAATTATAAACATATTTTACTTTTATTAGAAAAAATGTTAATATAAATAATATTTTATGAATATTTCCAAAATATATAATAATGGGCTGGGTTCTGGGCGCACTAGTTGGCCATAGTCCAACTTGGATTTAACATACCGAAGCTCAGTCCAACCAATGGAGGCTCAATATGAAGGGCCTAACTCTTGTTTTGTCGGGCAGGCTGGGCTGGGTTAGCAGGCTAGTGGACTCAATTGACACCCCTTTTCAAAATGAGGGATTAAGGACGATCTTATATATAGATTAGCGTTGATTTTTTACAAAGACGGTTTTTTAAGAAGGAAAAAAAAAAAGTTTTTTTTTTTTTTTTACAATTTGAAAATAAGGGTATTTTAGTTATGTTTTAATAGTTTAGGAAATAAGAAAAAGTCAAAGAAAGCATGTCTCTTGAAAACTCCTATATCTCAAATATTTACCAATTTCAAATGGGCTGTCTAAATCAACTCATCTCAAATGAGATAAACCATTTAACTCGATTTTCAATTATTTATTCATATATATTTATAACGAAATTATTATAATTTTTTATAAAATGAGGTAGATTAGCAGATGTTTAATTAGAAAATCATACTTTACTTACATAATAAATATTTAAATCTTAAAAAATATATATTTAATTAAAATATACAAAATTCTAATGGACTCGAATAGGTTTTACTGACTCAGGCAAGATTTTAAAAATACCATCATAGTAATCATTTGTTTGTCTCACGAGATTTTGCACATGTAAGATGCCTCGTCTATCTGTATCATTCGTGGATCGTACTGAGATGACTCGCCCTAGTCATCTTGGTCTCGGGGCAGATTTAAAACCACGGCTGATCTACTACCCCAACTGATAGTCTCAGCGTGAAGCCTTAAGGGTTCTTCTAAGGTCCAACGTCATACATGATCATTAAAAAAGAAATTGTGATAATCTGACACTCTTTTGTTACGCTCTCTGACCTGATAGTTCACAGAACCATAAATCTTTATCCTTGTGTATCCCGAAGCCAAGGATCTACAATTCTATGAAAGGAGCATACACAGAACGTTAGATTATCAACCCTTAAAAAAACACTAATTTACTATTGATTGTGGCATGTTCTAATGTTCTAACCCGCATGTATTACAAAATTGGGATTTATGAAATATTATAATTTCTTATAATTAATTAAATATATTTTTTTTAATTCACTATATAATCTAATTTTATATCATACTCTATCATTTAACATATTACTAGCTCGTCTTGGAAATTTAAATTAGTTATTACGACAATTGTGAATTTGCATAGAACCTTTATCACAATATAAAAGTGTATGATAAGAAGGATATTTTTGTACTTTTAAAAAATTACTGATATGATTATAAGGAAAATATTGTCAGGTAAATGATTTGCGCATGCAAGTCCATTTCCACTGTTTGAGTACATCATAGAAAATTTCGTGGAAAATAAAAATCATAAACTTTATAAAAACAAATTCTGAACTTCAATTGTATAAAAGCCAAAAACTTTATAACGGCTGATTTCTTCTGCATCCCACTACACCATTCAAGAACATTCAATCATCGTTGGCCTTTGTTCGTAAATTTTTTTTTTTTAAATAGTACTATAGAGACAGATTTTTTCACGGCCATAGAATTTATATATTTTTAATATATATGTAAGGGAATATCAACGTCTAATACTTCATGAAGACGTTAGCATGGTCCAAAACTTTTTTTTCAATAATACCCCTCCTTATTTTGTCTTTTAGTAAAAAAGACAAGATATGCTAGTCTTTTACATAATAAATACCACGAGCCTTTAGGTATTTTCAATTAAAACTCTTTGTTGTAATAATACTTTAGCAATCAATGCCAATATAATAAATGTACTTATGATATAAAAAATTAATATACTCTTGTCTTTTTCACTAAAAAACAAAACAATGAGAGGTATTATTAAAAAAAAAGTGTTAGACAATGGTAACGCCCTCATTAGGTCTTAGATGTTAATATTCCCCATATATATATGGAGAATGCTAACGTCTAATACTTCATTCGGACGTTAACATTGTCAAATGCTTTATTTTTCCAATAATACCTTATTCATTTTATCTTTTAGTGAAAACAAATAGGGTTATGTTGATCTTTTACATATTATATGCTTGTTTACATTTATTGCAACAAAACATTTAATTCAAAAGATTAAATGCCTTAGCATTTAATACAAAAGAGACACTTATTAGTTATATAAATAAGTATTGATTATGTTAAAAAAAAACTAGCATACCCTTGTCTTCTTCACTAAATAGCAAAATAGGTTTGGGTATTATTGAAAAAAAAAATGTTGAAGAATGCTAATGTCCCATGAGGTCTTGGACATTAGCATTCCCCTTATAAAAATTTGTATTAAACGTTCATGTTTTTTTTGATCCACCTCTATAACGGTGGTCATTAAATGACTAATGATTTTTCGTATTTTAAGGTTCAACTTGTTAAAAATCTATTCTTTTGTCCCCAAATTGGTATTAAATTTTAAGATTAAACTTGTTAAAAATTGTGAGTCATAGTCTCACATGGCAAGAGTATCATGACCTTGGGTTACATATAAACCCAAGACAATCCTCACCTTATAAGTTGTTTTGTGAGGATGAGTTGGACCCATGGGCTTCTACATGATACTAGAACGGGCAACCAAAGGGATGTAGGAAATACATGAGGGGAATGTGAGTGATAGTCCCACATCACCTAAGTATCATGACCTTGGACTACATATAAACCTAACCTGAGGCAATCCTCACCTTACAAGCCGATTTAATAGGATGACTTAGGCCCACGGGCTATTACAAAAGTATATGACTTTATCAAGCCATGAGAAGGTACCTTTAAGAAAATCTAGAAATCTTCGTCAACATAAACAACCATCATTATCACCCATTGGTCAGCCATTATTTATAGCGATGAGCCCAACATTTGCATAGAAAAAAATTAAGATTATCATTCAACCATCGTTAGTACTTAGCCCTCACTAGAGAACATCGTGGCTCCACCCGTGTACCATCACCATCAAAAGTCAGATGGGAAAACCATTCTTGCTTAAGAATTAAGGGTAAGGGTTTGGTCATCCATCATCCATCATCTCTGGACAAGACTCACCTCTACTATTTTATCTTTTATTAGAAAGGAATCCTAACAGCTCACACGTTCAAGGTCGAGAATTGAGATTCCTGAGAAGAATACAAGGTGCCATTTGCTTATATTATAAGAAATTAAAGAGTTTGAGATGGGACGAAAGATGAATTAATATGTAGGTTACTACGACATCTAATGGAAATAGACATGTGGAGAGTAACTTTTCCAAGATTCTTGACGAATAAAGACCAACAACTCAATAATACACATTAGGGGTCCCAGCTAAGACTGTAGGAAAAATATATATATTTAATAAAAATTACTATCAAGAGATCAATTTTCCTTAAAAAGAAAACAAGTAAACAAACCAATAAAAATGTCAAAAGAGTAAGATAATCAGGTTGAATACAAGGATCTCCCTACAATTTTGCGGCCTTTTAGCATCTACGCCAACTTTTCCTGTTAATTATTGATTCTTTTAATCAATTTTCATTGGAATCGAATTTTCCATCAATTGGAAATAAATGATTTTCTCACATTATTTTCTCTATAATCAAACACAGAATAAAGAAAAAACTAAGGACTATAAATGCACTTCACGAAGATCAACTGCTACGACCAACTCTCATGCATAATTATGATTAATTTGATTGTTTCTATTGCCACAGCAACTTTTACCAACACCAAATTAACTCTGTGCACTTCTTTGGTGAGTTACATATGGATTGGTGTGGTAATAGTAAAAGTTGGTTTGATAATACTAACTCAGTTAAATTTTAAACCATAGCGAGAACACCCTTTATGAGTGCTTAGGTTCTTTTTTTTTTTTTACCATAAACAGTAGTTATATATCTTATAAGGGTACAATATTAATTTCAAATATTGGTGAGACCCAGTTAAAATTTCCACAAAAGTTAAGGGGACCCGTACAAGTTGCATATCAATTCCCATTGAAGTGACATGCATGGTTAACCAAATTTGTGTAGATTTTGGAGGTAAAAAATATAAAGGAGGCCCATTTGAAGCAATTACAAGATTTTACTTTTTACCGCATACGTCCTATAAACTTGTTTATGCAACATTTTTCTTCTAAGCAATTATAGACACAAAAATTAAGGCTACATGGCCATGCATAAGCAGTGAATTTGTGTAGTTTTCCTGTTTTGCAATTCTTTGCATAGTTAACTTCTATATAAAATCAGGTTTGACCCGATCCATACATGTTCCGATTGCTAATGGATCGGGTCTGGCTCTTAATATTGAGATTCTATTAAAAAACCTGAAATAAATAAGGGTCCTAACACTTAACTAACGAATCAGCCCCAGATCCAATCCTTATTGGATCAGTACAAAATAAGCCATGATCCAATTCTAGACCCGATCCATTGATAGTCAAACATCAACCAAAAAAAAATTCACAAACGACCCCACAACGGAGATATAAACATACACCCAAAGTGTGCAAATAAATTTTTTTTTAAGTTTTTTAAGATCTCCACTCGCAATTGAATTTAGCTTTTTCAACGTGGCCTTAAACCTAATAAATTAAATCATTGGCTTTGGCCATAAAATACTGTGTACCTCAAATATTGGACAAAACATGTAGGGGGTGTCAAAATCATCCAAATAAACAAGATACGCATGTCCCCCCTTAGAAAATTGAAATGTGTAACATTGTTGTACACGCGGCAAATAGGAGCATAATTTGAGGTGTCCCCCATCCAAATCATATAAGAATCAAATCAGCTTGATTTGATGAGGGAATCATAACTTTCCATTGATTTAAATGTGCAATAAAGAGTTGATGGGCACTTCCACAACTTCTTTTAATGAATTAAACTTTATTTTTCTAATGTTTGGCCCACTTTTAGCAGACCTTCACACCAATTACCAACGATTTTGTATTCATGGGCCAGGCCCATTAACCTATCAGGAAGTTCACCCAAAACTTTAATCAACAATTAAGCTGATATTAAAATATGGTGGCCCACTAAGATTTTTTTTATGCAAGTCTAGATACAAATTGTAACCTTTCTTTGCTTCTCCAAAGGAATTTGAACATCACACACACACACACACACACACACACTCTTAATAATGTACGGGAAAGGGATAATAAACCTCAAGTTCAGTTTTTCAGGTAGAGCTGATATTAAAATATGGTGGCCCACTAAGATTTTTTTTATGCAAGTCTAGATACAAATTGTAACCTTTCTTTGCTTCTCCAAAGGAATTTGAACAAATCACACACACACACACACTCTTAATAATGTAAGGGAAAGGGATAATAAACCTCAAGTTCGGTTTTTCAGGTTGAGAAGACAAAACATTCAGTTATGGCTCAATCAAAAACAAATCAATCAGAAATGGATATTATAGCTTATGTTCTCAATAGATAATATTTGTTCTAACAAATCAATCAATATTGATGAATAAACTATCTCACAAGCATCTTCACTATAAAGTTTGAGCTTTGAACAAACCAACACAAAAACAAATTCGAATGCGAAACAAACTTTTCTATAAAACAAAAACAAAATCAAAATAACCTATCTTAATAGAGAAGGCCAAAAACAAGCTGTATCTTGCATTCTACAACTTATAGCTTCTACTTATAAATTTCAAAGAGAAAGAAAAAAGAGGAGAAGACCAATAAAAAACCAAACATGCCTCTAGAATAATAGAATGGAACTATACCATTAAAAAAAACATCCTTCACCGATTCATTAAAACCGAGAGTCGTGATTTGCTTACTGTAAGTTATCCAAAAAGGCTAAATCCAGATATTGGATTTATTAATCCTTTAATATGATTGTACTCCATAGTCTCCTAATGATGTTTAAGCAGTAATAATAATAATTATTATTATAGGTAGACATCAACAAAGTATTTTATGTTCACACTATTGCCACCAATTGAACTCGTTTGAATGCAAATAGAGCACAAGACAAGCAGAACCAAGTGTAAAGTATGAGGGCAAGAGATACACCTTTTTTACCACATCATAAAGGAAGGTTGTGATGAAAGATATATCAGAATTTTCTAAGCTTATGTAAGATTTTCTTCATTTTTTTAAGATTGATGGTTTTATAAGATAATAAACACCAAAATAAGGTATCACGGGAGCAGTTGTAGTGGTGTATATGGTTGGTTTATGGTGAAAGTAACAAGAGGCAATCGCTGGTCCTCTGATTCGTCTTTATATAACAGAGAAAACAAAGTGAATCAGGGTGGTTATAATGTTAATGTTCAGTTCAACAATAACACTGCAATATATCTCATGCACTTTCATATAATGAATCTGAAGTTCATCTCTCGATCAATTAAATTCTCTTAAAGAAAACAGATGTAGTGTGATTTTTGTTTATGGAAAAATACCAATTGTTCACAGCAAGACACACATAAATAAATAAATAAAATCCTTAAATCAAAATTAAAATGAAATCTGAAACATCAAGTACTCAACAGTTTGGTTCCCAATGTTGCATGGGTTTTTCTGTGTGTGTAGTATGAAATGATGATATACGTCAATATCATGTTTCCATGTATCCCAACATTGGTGATAGTGTTCTTTATGGATACAAATTAATCAATCAGTCCTAAAAGAACTAACTTTCTCTTTGAAGTAGATGGTCCCACTAAACAACATCTCAAAAAAACAATCCAACAACTTTTCGTATCGCTCGGACCAAAATAGGATAGGCATATTGTATAAAATAGGCGGTCAGATAAACCAACCTGAAACTTAGACCCACCCAAACACATGCATGACTAAGTTACTCTTCGAAGTAGATGAACCCACACAAACACAGTGTCTCAAAGAAACTATCTATGAACCGTCTGTATGGTGCAGACCGAAAAAAAGACGAGTGCTTTTTTCTGATGAATTTAATATAGGGTATGTTTGTTTGATTATCCATATTCAGTACTTTAATAGGTCGTTTGATAACGCATTTAATTGAATAGTTCTATAGTAATAAAAATGTATACATTTGCTTTTCACAAGTTTCTTCCTTAGTTTAATTTTAATAATCTCCAATTTAAGTTATAACTAAAATATTATAAAATAAAACATGTTTGTTGTTGTGTCTATCTTTTGGGCTTCTCAAATGTGTACTGTCCAATACCTTGTATCCAATGATTTCCTAAGTTTGAATATGATATCTATCATTTTCAACATATATAAGTTTTTTTTTTTAAAACATAATGTTACATCCATATACCCTAGAGGTATGATAAATTACAAGTCTATTGTTTCCTAGTACATTACTTTAAAATTTTACTTTTCAAGTCAAACAATCAGGCATCAAACATAAGATTCACACAAACAAATGAAGCGACACACGTACACATTTTCCCTCGTAAAAAGAAAAAATCTTAAGTATTCAAACAAGAAAATTCCCATTTTTTCATACTCATAAGGGATTCATCTGTCTGTATCATAATTGATTCACTTAGCGGAAAAAAGTAATATAATGACCTCATGAATATAAGAATGCTTAAGATAATTATGAAAAAAATAAAAACATTGTATAAATTGTGAGACGCATTTTCAGGAAACAAACCAAAACATTTTTTCACTTTCACAAAGCTCAACACAAATTTAATCGATGGTTCTTTCTTCTATTTAAAATGATAGAAACCACTATTTATTTCAAAATTTTATGTGAATAGTAAATGTCGATTACAATAATTGGATTTCAAAGTATAAAAAATGCAAGATTTCATTACAAATATCTTGGTAAAGAGTGAAATTCGAACAAAATATGCTCTTTTGAAGGAAAGAAAGATGTTCTAAAACAATATAACATGCATAAGAAATTAAATAAATAGTAATGTATTGCAGAAAGAACTTGTAAATTACACATAATATCCATTTATTAGTATATATGGATTAAAATTAGTTAAGACATTCCTTTTTCATTTCTGTTGATGTACTTTAAGCATATGAGTGCAAACATACATGCATGCACATGAAATCATCCATGTTCTAAATAATTTAATTTATTCAAAAACATGAAAGTGTACCATTGGGTGAATGTAGTATACATAGTTTGTTCTTTTTTCCCCTAAAAACCCATGATCTTTTACCTCTTAAGGTAAAACTTTTACCCTTACACCTCAAGAAATCTATCTTCATTCATCTTCTTCGACTTTAAAATCTTAAGATAAGGATCAGGTTTTAACGGAGATTTAAGATTATTGGGATTTTGGGAAGAAGCCCAAAAAACATCATTTGCATATAATCCCCCAAATTTTTAGAGACTTTCAACACTAATCCAAATTAAAAAGAACTATATGATAAATATCAATTGTAATGATTTATTAAATAAGTTAAGCACACATGAATGTATGATAAATATGACTTTTACTATATTACTTTTTCTTTTATTTGTTACAAGTATTTTACCATTGTGAGATTATAAGTTTCCCTTTGGTTGGTTTCAATGAATAGATCATATTATCACCAATGCATCTCATTTCAATAGGCGTATGTATAGTAGATGATATATCTCACTCACCTTAATACAATATCACAAATATCCCTCTATGATACTCTTTTCTTTATCAATGTCACATTCACATAAGCAAACATGAGGTTTTTATATTGATATACACTTGAAGACTCATTATCTTTTTAAAACATATAAGCTAACCACCTACTCTTTTTCTCCTATAAGTAGAATATCCAACTAAAAGGAATAGTTTTTTTTTTAATTTAAACAGAATCCCCTCAACTACTTATTCTTTTTCTAGGCTTAAATGGGAAAGGTAGTGCATATAATCAAGCTATGTTATTCAACCCAATAGAAGCACTTGAAGAAAAGAAAAATCAAACTACCCAAACTTATTTAATAGAAAATGGTGTAGGGAAAGTGACCTAGTGTTCTCTTCTAATATATAATGATAGTTGTGTCAATATTGAGGAAAGTATTCAAATCCAACTCACTCAAAAACATAATACAATTTTTCCTCTCAAAGAAAACATATAAAACAAATAAACCAAACAAGAAATCACAATCATCCAAGAAGAATCTTATTGATCAGTTAAGAGACTTAAATGTATAGAACAGAAGCTAACATGTTATGGGTCAGATGGTTTGTAAATTAAGGAAATCTTCTCCGTCATTATGTTCCCTTCACACATGCTAACTTTAGGAAGTATGAAAACTATTCCTCTATCCTCTCTTAAATCTAGACAAGCATCTTTTACACATAAAATGCATTCCCACCAATAACACTTGCAGATACATTAAACAAGAGCAGCTAATCAGCAACATTTCCTATTTTATCAGAAATGGGTGAGCAAAATGAAAGTTTATTATAAAAATGTATATGGTATTTATAGTTTTATTTACCTTCATATTAGAGAAGGTAATATGTGTGTGTGTGTGTGTGTGTGTGTGTGTGTGAGAGAGAGAGAGAGAGAGAGAGAGAGGTATCTTCTATTTTCTTGAACCTTTAGGACTTATAATGTCTGATGGATGGAACTTGGAAGACTCATACCCAATAATAATAATAATTAAATATAAAAAGTTATAAAAAAACATTTAAAAGAAAAAAAAACAAAGAATATCCACTTTGTCCAAAACAAACACGAATTCGATTCCTTGACATTTTAAACCGGCAAATAAACGGGTAAACTGGAAAAAAGCCGTTTAGAAATTCAAAGACAGCCAGAAAGCAACACCAAAAATTCAACCAAGAAGAGATAGACTACCAACCATAAAGAAAATAAATAACAGGAGTGTCAGTCCACACACTACAGTGTACACACACAACTTCAAATATTAATAATAAAAGAAATTGAGCCAAGAAGAAGATCAAATTACTAAGCAAATTTGAACCAAAAATCAAACACCCACATTTCTCATTCTCCTTTTTTTCTTCATTTTTTTTTTGGTACCAAATGATGTTAATTAAAAGTATTTCTAAGAATTAACAATAATGCCAATTGATAAGACATATATATAGAGAGAGAGAGAGAGAGAGAGAGATGAAAGATGGTTAGATTTAGAAGGAGAGGAGAGAAGAAAATTGAGTGTGAATTGGTTTAAGATCTTGGATTATGTGGGAAGAATTGCGTACCCGCCAAAAAAGCGTTGAATGGAGTTGGGTACAAAGAAGAAGGATCAAACAATGCAGCAGTACTAGTAGGAGTTGCAGTAGCAGGAATAGTGTTTGTGTGGGCAGTGCTGGTAGTATTTCCAGAAGTGATGAAATTACGAGAAACTCCTTCTCCTACTATCCTTGATCCTCCTCCAGCAGTGGAGGTTTCACCAGGATTATAGTGAGTTTCAGGTCCTTGATCATAGAGAATACCTTTGAACACATGTCCTCCTATGTTTACAGCCGTTTGATACGCGTACTGTTCTTCTGCATCGTCCATTGCGCTGACTTTAACACAACGAAATATTGCTGGTGAATTCACTTCTGCTGGAAAATTCCCCACTTCTAACCCTAAGGAAGGAAGAATAACAATAATAACATAAAGAAGAAGAATTGAAGGAAAAAATAAATAAACTTAGAACCACAAATAATGGAATTAAAACGCAAACATTTGCAGAGAATGTAAGAGAGAAAGGTTGTCTCTTTATGAGTGTGAATCGTGAGTTTTACTTACTAACAGTGGAAATTGGAAAAGAAGAAGAAAAAACGATACTTTTTGGTCTCTATCTTTCTTACACAAACACAGATAATGAGAGGAGGAGAAGGAGAATGATAATGGGTTTATCTCTTTTACAGACCACACAAACATCTACATAGAATAAGAGAGTAAGAGAGACTCTAATCTATGAATGCGAATCGTCAGTTTTACTTACAAACAGTGTAAATTGTAAGGAAGAAGAAGAAAAGATACCATTTTGTTGGGTTTCTTTCTCTCTCACTATGGGTTCTCTCTCTTACACACCATACAATTAAAAAGAAGAATTAAAACCCAAGCATACGCAGAGAAAGAGAGAGAGAGAGATTGTGTGTGAGAGAGAGAAAGATAGAAAGGTCATCTTTCTGTAAATCTGATCCATCAATTTTACTTACTTAACAGTACTAAACCAAAAAAAAAAAAAAAGGTAATTCGTGACTAAACTGTTCAAGTAGACCTCTCTCTCTCTCTATCTATCTCACTGAGAGACTGAGAGAAAGACAGAAACCGTACCTGACGTAGTGGAAGGGAGACGAGTGCAAGCAAGAGGAGCAGAAGTGAGATTCTCTCTTGGCCTTTTAGTAATCTCTGTAACTGTTCGAACTTGTTGCCTCTCTCTTCTTCTAGAAGCAGGAACCCATGTGCTCTTAACATGTGTTTGACAATCAAACCCTCTACTCTTACAACAAGTTCTACATCTCATATGAACACAATCCTTCTTCGCTTGGTTCCCACAATCTTGACAACTCATCCCTCCTCCTCCTCCACCACCTGATCTCATCATCATCCTCGTTACATCTGAGTCGTCGATATTCCTACTTGATGATGATTGGTACAACACTTGATCTTCTTGTTGTTCTTGCTGTTGTTGTTGTTGTTGTTGCCATAATTGTAAACCCTTGTATGAAGAGATCTCTTCGTTTCTATAAAGTAATAGACTCTCAGGAGGGATTTCTTGATGTGGGTTTCTTTGATTTGACCCGCCTAACGAAAACCCAGACATTGTTTTAAACAATTATCTGAGAAAAAACCCAATTTGATTTTTTGGGGGAGTTTATTATCCATAGCAGAAGAAGAAACTCTGTGTTTGGTGAAATGGGTTTAACGAAAAAGAAGAAATTAAGAAAGCCAGTGAAAGAGATGAGGATCGTTTACTTTCGTACCTCTCTCTCTATGTGTGTATTTGTGATTTTGGGCTCTCTCAGGGTTTGATTTTTGATCTATTTTGTTTTGTTGCTTTTGGGGGATTTTTGTTTCTATGTGAATTGTGAGTATGTTTCTGAGTTCTCGTTGTTGTGGGGTTCTGTTGGCAGCTTTTTTATCTCACACACGTCGGATTTTTTATCCTTTTTTTTTAAATCTTTTTTTTTTTTTAAATCTATCCTTTCTCTCTTCTCTGTGTTGGATGCATTAAAGACACAGAATTACAGCCCTGCAACGCCGCCATGGAAACAGCAGCGCCTCTGCAACCTCAATTTAAGACAACAGAACCCCATCTATCCCTCTCTCTCTCTCTCTCTCTCTCTCACCATTGTTCCACAGATGCTTCTTGGAAGGATCCGATGGTCAATGTTGATGGAAGTCTAACGGTTGCTTTGGATCCACGTCACAGTCCAACAGCTTTTGCTTATTCGTTCTTGAACCCAAAGACCCGCTTTACTTTATTTGGGATCTTTTCTTTTATTGAGAATGTTTTATTTGTTTAATTTCTTGCTTATTAAGCATATCGTTGAAAAAATATAAAATAAAAACAAGTTAGGGTTTGTATGATTGAAGGCAATTGGTTATGCTTAGAACAATAATCATGGAAATTTGAATTAGTGGGTAAATGAAATCTGATGTTTGATTGCACCTTAAAAAAAGTGTGAAAAAAGGAGTTAGTTTCAGTTTGGGGGGCATTAGCATAATGTAGGAAATGAGAGTTTTTTTTTTTTTTTTCACAGAAATGTCAATTAAGAAAAATTGGATTACCAATCATTTGCCTCGAGATATGCAAAATCATAAATATTTGCTTGTGTATCCCACGACTTATCACGACTCAAACTAAAAATGGTAGGTTTGTAATTTAGAGAAGCACGCAATACCTCGTGGGTTTGTATGATTGATCAATCTGAATTCTATGAAATCCGGAATTAATTTTTTTGCGAATAAAACATTTTTCGAAGAAAATTCACTTTCGGACAACTTAAGAGTTGGAGTATGTTTTGTAAAAACTTTGGGAGATTATATAAATGATGTTTATGAATTTATTCTCAAAACTCATATTCAACCTCTTTAAAAATTCTATATCGGTCTTGAAATTTAAATGTTGGAGATCAAAATTTTGAGATTTTTAGGTTAAATCATTGATTAATACATTGATTTATTTGACGGAATCCTTGTTCAAAGAATTTTATGAATTTTTAGAAAAAAATTTAGAATTTTATGACTATTAACATTACTCTGATTTTGTGGATTTTTCGTAATTGCATATTTACAATACAATTCAATTGGACCTTTAATTAATAACATCTTCTTTTTTTATTGATCTCCTTTCTTCTTTTTTTTTATAATTGCTTGAGGTGAAATTGAGGTTATTGTTCAAGTTAATGAAGTTATTTCATTGTAATTCGACTTAAGTGAGAAGGAATCAGCCTCTGTAGAATTTGAAACTACAACGTATGTTTGTTGTCGAAAGATAATCATATCTCGAGAAAATTCTACTAATAATTTCTTAATTTTTCTTGAATTAATTTTCATATAAATTACTTTGTTATATATTTTAGAAAATGTATCCCCCCATTATGTAAAGTGATTTTACAATTAAGTCAAATTTTAAAATTTTGATTTCCAACTAGAAATCCAACTTCTCACTTGGACAAGATCTTTTCAAGGATTTTCCACCTAAGAGATTATAAAGCTTTCCCTTACCACAAAATGTTAAAATTCTTGTGCAAAAGAAAATTGTGGTAGAAAAATCATTTTATTTTTTTACAAAAAATGTTGGTTTTTATTAACAATATGAAATTGATGCTAGACCTTATATAATCGAAGCAAATCAATATTGGTTCTTAAATTATTTTGAACACATTGAGATCTATGATGTGAGATTTGAGAGTTTGGATCTTCTATGAATAATTTTCTATCTAATAGTATTTTGGCTAGTGCTGGTGAGAATTTCCTACATGAAGATTGGCCAACCTCATATGATGAGGTCGTCAAATAATTTTTTTTCCTTTTTTAATTATATAAGAATAAATTATTATTTTATTTTTCACATATAAACAGTTATTCCTAATCACAACACAAAAGGTTCTTATCTTTTAATATATTTGTTTAATTTGAAAAAGGGATAAATTCTCAAATAATTTCAAAAGTTTTCAATATTTTTGGGTTTTCTTTCTTGTCAACACATGTAACGTTTTCGATATTTTTGAAAACTTCCTTAATTATTTGGGGATTTACCATCAACAAAGACCAATTTTTTCATTAAAAAATGCGATTGTACATGAAAAATACTATTTTTAGGGGTATAATTATTCATTTTCTTGATAAAATCATTTTGTCGATCAAGGTATTTTTCTTTTCTAGGTAAAAACATGTGTTTCCCACCTTGTTCCATAGAAAATTAATTTTATTTTTGTCTTTAGATATTATTCCTTCATGAGTACCCTTAGGCTTGGTGGCGAAGCCAAGATTTTCTTCTAGAAGGACAAACTATAGTTAATGATACCATTAAATAGGTCGAAGATAATTGGTTTTTGGAGGAAAACATTCAAGGTTGGAGGTTAAAAAAAAGGGCATTTAAGTTATTTTCATAAAGTTTATAAGAGAAATTTGAAGTCAAAGTTGACAACATACATACCCTTGACCTTGGTCATTTCTAATAGAAAATGATCTCATTACCCTTGTCTTCTACCTGAAATAAAAAATTCATTGATTTATCTACTCAATATCGTTCATCTTCAAATCTTGGTTAAATTTTTTTTCCTAATATACAACTTTGAGATTAATTTACTCAAACTTTTCATTAACTTTTAAATATCACATTATTTTTTATAAAAAAATTCATAATTTTCTGCAAGTGATTAAGACGATCTTCGAAACGAAGAATTTAATATGAAATTAAATAAATTAAAACTAATTTAATATAAAAAAAATTGAAAATGATAACTATTATTAGGAAGAAAAAAGATTCAAGTTTTTTTTTTATTATAGAATGAAAATGAGGGTGTTTAGGTTTTGTTTTATTTTTTTGGGTAATCAGAGGAAGAACAAGGTCAAAAGGGGCATATTTCATTAGATTGTAAGTTGCTCTCTAGAGATCTTGTCTCTGTTATTTTTCAAGATGCCCGTGGTGTTCTAATTCTTCGTTTGTAGCTGGTTTGGGTCTGTCTTAACCCTATTAACCTTTCAAAAAAAAAAATCATTAGATTAAAGACACAATGGTATGTCAAATATTCACCAATTTAGTAAGAGGTGTCTCAATTATAAAAAATAATGGAGGGGGCAATACTAAATTGGCCAAAAAATTGGAAACGTAGACGAAGAGGGGGGAGCAGGTTGAAGAGGGGGCATATCATTTTTTTTAAAACACAAGAACTTCACAATAATGCCAAAGTGAATGGGTTATGTATATATGAAAATCAACTTTACTAATGATATATTCTTAGTAGTAATAAAACAAAATAATTTATTTTTACTAAAAAGTTAAATTTTCTATTAACATTTTCATTAAAAAATATATTTTTTTTTACTTATATTTGTATTCACAAAGACCATTTCTATCATTTATTGTCACTTGTGTCATATATTAAGTGAGGGTCAGGTTCGATAGCCAACGATAAGGAGTCGACACATTTGTCCTATGTAGTTTAAAAGTTTCAGATTTGGCTGATTTTTTGTGAGACTGATCTTATCGCTATAGAGACTATCCTCACAAAAAACTAGCTCAATCCAAAACTTTTAAGCCACATAGAAAAATGTGTTGGCTCCCTAACGTTGACTATTAAACGCTACCCACACAACGTAAAAAAGTCTACATTTGATGGTCCAATACCGTCGAATTTTTCATTGTCACTTTTTTTTCGACATACTGAAACCTTCAAATTAACGGAGGATGAGAGAAATTTGATTGCTTTAAGCCATTGAATTGGGGAACATAACAAATTTCAACGACCATGGACCGTTGAAATTTGTTTTCTAAAATTTGTGAACTTTGGCCCATCGAATTTTCTTGTCAAAATTTCCAATTTTCACATAGTGCCATTAAGTAGACAATAGGACGTCACATTGACTCGTTGGCCTAATAACCCAATCTAACCTGGCCAAAAGGATAACGTTTATGACCTTGATATTCTGCAAACAAAGGTAGGGTTGAATGCAAAATATTTTAACCATTAAATCCAACTAGACAAAAGGCTAATAATGCCCATAAGATCATTTACTATACTGTACAGAATAATACCATGAGATCATTTACCATATAGTACAGAAAAATAATTTCCTAATTAATTTAGTAGGATTTTAAGTCTTATTAAGGGTCGTATTAGTCAAATAGATTATCAGATTGGCAATCCAACTCATAACCCTCTAGATTTCATGAAAAAGATGAGTGGGGAGATCATCAAAGCTTTTGAAAATGGATGACTACTAATCTTCCACGAAACCGTCAACTTTATAATTAAAATTTAACGATGAAAAAATATTTTTTTTTTAATCAAAGTTTATAGAATTATTTCTTCTACAAGTGGCATCAGATCATGTTTTTGGATGTCACAGGCCTTGTTAGCAATTCAAAATATTACAAAAATTCGATGCATGAAAAATTCGATTTTGAATTGCAAGATTCCATTGTAAAACTCAGCAAAAAATATGTAGCTTATGCTTCATACTTGTATTGTTCGTTTCATTCAAAAAATTCGAAAATAACAAAATTGGCCATATGATAGTGATGGTGATGGTAATAATGATGGCGGTGATAACGAGGACATTGGGACTATTGTTCCATTGATTTTTAAAAGAAGACTAAAGTCAAGGGACAAATCATCAATTTGAAAAATTAAGGTGTAATCTCAAATAAAAGTAAAGGGTCATGTCATTATTTTTTCATAGATAAAAAATACATTTGTCTAGTAAAAATGATGATTACTCCATAATTTTGAAGTATGGCTGCTTCAAAATCAACTCGTGTTACATGTCACAACTACAAGTTTACAACAAACAACAAGTTCTAGTAGTTTTTTTGTTTCCACCAAATTTTATAAAAATTCGTAAAAGTTGTAAAATTTGAAAAAATTACGTTTTATTCTTTTCAAACTTAAAATTGGTGAATTATTAATTAAGAATAATTCAATAATATGAAGAATAATACTTTCATTGAAAAAAAACGAAAATTTCGTTAACTTTTCAAGAATTAAGTGGGAGATTGGTAACAAGGGTCACGGGGTGAGGTCATCGACCCTTACTAAGAGTTGAAATCTTACTAAGCTAGTAAGACTAGTCAGATTCTATTGTGTGTATATACATACAAGAAGATCATCTTCATAAAAAATCAGTCAAATCTGAAACTTTTAACTTCATAAAAAATGATATAAAATGTGAATCATCTATTTCTTTTATTAATAATTTGTAAATCAATTTTGACGGATTTAGAAATTTCAGATTTGATTGATTTTTGTGAGGATAATGTTCTCATCATAAAAATCATCCTCATAAAAAATCAGTTCAATCATAAACTTCTCACCTATATTTTGAAAAATGATTATTTTTACCAAATTTAATTTAAACATTTAATAGAATAAAAGAATTATTTTACATCTAATCATTGTGCAATCAGATCCTTTTTGTCTAAAAATATTATCTATCTAATTGATCACATTGAAAAGTGTAGAAAAGAAGTAGAATTTTTATTTCAAATAATGTAGGAATTGATCCGAGATTAAAATAACAAAATAATTTTCGTACATTATACGATATATTAACTTCACGAACGTCCCATTTTCTCAATAACTTCAAAATCTTAATTATTAATAAATAATAATAGAAAATTCAAAGAAAAATAAATAAATAAATAAAAAATACAATTTTTTTTATTATAATTATTAAAAATAATTGTTAGAAGCCCAACGCATGATCATCCACGTAGAACAGAAAAAACAAGAAGCTCGTATTTCCTTCATTCATTCGTACATTCTCTCCATTTCTGATTTTATGTTAGATCTTGTTTTATTCTCTCTAAAAGATACTGTTGTACGTCATCTTTTGATCTAAACTGTTAAATTCCATAAAGATACACATGATTTAAGAGATGAGGTTTCGAGATGTGAGAAGAAAACGAAACAATCTTCTAAATTTGTTTTAAATAGGGACTTGGGAGTGTGTGTAAGTAAGAAAAGGAGTACAATAATTAATTTTATAATAAAATTAGTTGTTGTAAGATAATACGGTACGTAGAAAGGAGAAATAATGTAGAGTGAGTGATTTGTGATGTTTGCGACTCCCAATAATTGTGTTTCTGTCTGTCATTCTCGAGCCCAGCGCTGTCTCCTCGCGGGTTGACTCTCTTTCTTTCTTTCTAACAAAAAGACACAAAGCCAAGAAAACGCGTTTTTAGAAGTGTTTGAGAGTTAAAGAAGACACGAGAGAGAATAATGACCAAAGGAAGTGGTGATGGTGGTGGTGGGTTAGGATTTGATGCAGAGATCCCAATGTTAACCAACACCTTCAAGGCTTCAACCACAAGTTACATACAAATCAAGGTTAGTTGTTATCTAGTCTTTTTTGGACTTTTAGATCTTAGTCCCTTGACAAAGGTATTCTATCATTGACTTTATAACAAAGGAAATTCATTTTCCTTTTCATATTTTTGAAATTTTTGAAAAAAAAATAATTAATTTTTCAAGAAGAAACAATGTACCCTTAGGATTGCTAATGGAAGGTCGGCCAGGCTCAGGCCAAACTTGTTTGAGTCGTAACCTATCTCAAAATGAAACGTGTTGTGCTTAGGATTGACAACCCTCGATTCGATATCAAATCAATGCCACTCCATTGTCGATCCAAATTTTTTTAAATATGCATCTGATCCAATTTGAATGGATTAATGAATATGTGAATCAAATCCGATCTATTTCATTTCATCTTTAATCTGAAATTAATTCAATCCATTCTGAATTCATGCCTTATTTTCAAATTATTAATATTAAAAAAGAATTAAAAAATATAAAATCATATAAAATTTTACTTTCCTATTACAAATATAGAGAAGGAAATAAAAAAGACTAAAACATTTTATCTATATGTATTTAAATAATTTACTTGCCAAGTAATTATTTGAGGATTTTGTTAACGCGTGTCTTATAAGGACACATGTTAAAATGCATTAAATACACTTTGAGAATAAGCAATTAAGGGTATTTTTTTGGTGAATTTTGTCAATGTATATTTAATGCACTTTAATGTGTGCCCTTGGGGCACGGTTAACAAATTCCATCCTGTAATAGGAAATTTCTATAATCATTTCAATGGGATTCCTAACATGTCCTTTTGTTAGATACACACAATAAGATTAATTGCGGTGTTGTAATTAAAATGGGTTCAGAAAAGTAGTTAACTAATAAGTTTGACAATTAATGAATTATCAGTTCCATAAAATTAACTATTCTCTCAAATAATTTGGTTATATTTAAATTGAATTGATTTCCTTACAAAATTCAATGGACTTGGGAGTTTTAAAGTGCTCAATTATACCCCTATTCAAGTTTTTTCATAATTGTTGTTTTTTTAATTATTTTATGATAGGGTGTCCAGACTGTATGCTCACCTAACAGAGGTGAGACAATTGACCTCAGCTAAAGCATCATATTTTGTCAAATCCCTCGAGTACATGCAATATCCCATAAACTACACATATCAAGTAAGTCGGGATAACTTCTTGTGGGTTGCCAACGAGGGGGTTTGAACTCAAAACATCTCCTTTTTTAGGGAGACCCTTAATTAGTTTTTTTCATAATTAGGATTACGATGAGTGCAATTGACGTTACCTTATGGGTCTAACCACATGCAAAGTTGAGACCCAAACACAAGTTCTTATCAATTTCTAAATAAAAGTTTAGAAAATCAATACCTTGCTATTGTTGTCAAAGACAACATTGAGCAAAATCGAGAAGATGAATAAGTCATCTCAATGAAAAATGTGTCACTTGATTAAGTGGTAAAGGCTTGAGGAGAGTGGATCATGTGATTTCATTAGGTTCAAATCTCGTTAAACTCATCTTAACCTTCATTAATCACTTAAGCCCTTGCATGCTTAGCAAGTAAAAAAGTCATCCTAAAAAGAAAGATTGTTCGTAAAAGAAAAAGAAAATTTTAAGAATAAGGTGCAACTAGTTGTTTCTCTTTTCCCCCTCCAATTTTAATATCCAACAGTTGCCCAATATTTCAGGGTATTTTAATAACACTTTATTGTTAAATTGGTGATATTAGGTTTACCTCCTTAACCGTAAGTCAACATTTTATTTTTCTTGATCATTTAATAGGAAAATTTTTTATTTTTAATTTTTCAAAATTTTTATTTAGAATTTTAAGTATTTGAACATCATTTTTGAAAGGAAATCAAAATTTTGCCACTAAATCATAAAGGAAACACGATGTTAACCCATGGTCAAGGGGGTAAATCTGATCTCATAATTTTGCAAAAGGGGGTTGTTAGAGTTATTACGTCTTTACTTAAGTGTAAGTGGGCCCCACATGCACTTAAGTAAAGTCGTAATAACTCTTAACAATTTTTTCTTTCTTTCCTAAAGTGACATCAAGATTGTACCTCACATCGCACTTTCCTAATGTAGAAGTGCATAGAACCGTAGATGTTTTTTACTAGTATCTTGATGAAAAGCATCAATGGTTCCTACACACTATCTCGTCAGGAAAGTATGATGTGAGGTACAAGCTTGAGGTCATTTCAGCCTTATTATTATGGACCAACTAGTTGCACACCACACATTACCAATTGCACATCATCACTTAAAAATTCCTGTATTACTTTTTAAATAAATATTAAAAAATAAATACCTTAATTAAGTTTGAACCAAAGAGAATACAAACAAAATCAATCGCAAAACCCAACCAAAGTAGAGCATGCACATAGAATACAAAACTACAAATTAAAATTAAGGTTAAACCCTAAAAGATTAGGTATTGGAGTGCAATCAATTCGTTAAAATAGACGTTATAAAAAAAAAATATTATAAAGGATTTTTTAATATTAGTCTGCAACCAGAAATTAGTGGTGTGCAACTAGTCAGTCCTTTATTACTATTTTGCTCTTTATCTAAGTGCATGTAGGGTCCACTTACACTTAATAAGAAAAGCTGCAGTAACTCTAACAGGGGTAAAGCTAATATTACCAATTTAATAGGGTGGCATTTCTAAAATACCCGATACTTTACCACTTTATTTGATCTAGAAGGACCTTATATATTTATTATAGAGGAGAATTCCAAATATGGTAACAAAAGTCCCTCGAGCCATGTGACATCCATTAAAGGGTAAGTTATGGCGTGACACCATCAAAAATCTTTTCTTGACTGAGATGGAAGACTCCATTAATCCACTTCTTCATGTGCATGCACTGTTCAAGACATCCAACTTTCACAACTTATTTTTGGATGTTCCTACCTAATCACATGTGTCATGAGATTACTAATATATTTTATCAAAATTGTTGAACCAGTCATATTTCTACATATGAAGCCGCCATAGATCTTGTTTTGTAATTATTTTCTATATGAAAATGTCTATTAGATGTTTTTTAATTGTATGATCAATTTCATGTCATAGAAAGGGTAAAAAATTAATAATTATGAAATTAGACGTACAAAAGGGGGGGGGGGGGGGGTTACGACTGCTCTTTTCTTGAGAATCCATATATCTCTTATTAGTGTATAGACAACTATATCTCAAACATGAGTTTAGGTTCGACCTCAATGGAAAAATAAAATGGGGCACCTAATAATGAATCTTTATAGATCAAGAACTACAAGATTAGCCTATAGTGAAAGGGGTCACGGAGGGATCGTACCTGTAAGCATTAAAACTTTAAAGGGATTCTAAAACATTATAAATTATTGAAAGACCCCTAAAAGTCATAAAAATTGGGCCTACACATCTAAATTGAGGCTCATTGATTGGGAATGAGCTTCTTACATTTATATTTGAATTTTCGTAAATAAAGCCCACAATCTAAACAAATCTGAGTGATCCACTTTAAAGATCGGGCCTTACCCCTAAATAAATGAGTTTGCTCCACCAAGAATCCATAAAATCCTTAAAATTAGAATTTGACCAAATTAACCTTTAGACCAACTAGTCAAAGCCTATCAAGTCAGGGCATAGTTGGAAAGATGAATTTACCTTGCGTCTACAAATATCAAAGCGTCCCTTATTTGGAGAGATCTCTAGATCACATTCTCTTAGAATACAGAAACTATTTTTCTAGAGAAAAAGAAGCGCTATCAAGCCATTATCCAGAGAAGAATTAAGATTCTTCAAGAGAGATTTGTAGTCCAATTCAAAAGAAGATCAAGTCTAAAATCCTTTCTCTAGAAATCAATAAATTATTCTCAATCGATCAAGTGCGAAGTTTGGAGAAAATAAAATCCACACCAAACATTAACAAAGCCTCGACAGAAGATTAAGCATACAATTTTTCTCTGCAAATAAAGAAAGCATTCTCAATTGATCAAGTGTGAAGGTAAAGGGATTTGCCATTAGTTTGAAAATGCAAGGATTTCGTAAATATTTACTTACATATAAAAGGGCATTTTTCTAAATCCCTCAAATCATTGAAGGAAGATTGAGGTCAATAGCATATTATCTATAGACATCCCATTTTTTCCTAGGCCGAGTCTGAAGGCACTAAAAATATTTTGAGAAGGACTTGACCCAATGTGTATTTCAGGAGGATTTAAAAACCCAACCTTCAAGTACCACAAAGCCCAAGGGGCCATTTTAAGTTCTGGATTTAAGTCTGGCCATATCTTAACCTTGGCCAAGTTTATTTTTAAACCTAGCCAAGCTTATTTTTAAGTTTAGTCGTTCGTACCTTTCCCTTGACCAAACTTATGTTTTACTTGGCCAAGGATGACTTATGGCTAAGAGAACTTTTTTCCTAATCCAAGGGTAATGTGTGGCCATGCATAATGTTGTTCAGGCTTTCACTCACCCAACGCCAATTCTGTAGGGTAGTTACAAGCCCATGTGTACTCGAATTTTCTCAAGAAAAATTATATTTTAAACATTTTCCTTAATGACTTTTCCCCCAAGAAACCTCTCAGTTTTACTCATTTACCCTACCTTTAACTCTTCAATAATCCCACCACTTTGATTTTTATATAATTTTTCTATTATTCAAACAAAGACATTTAACTCTCATGTTCAAGCCTTCACTCACCCAATGCCAATTCTATTGGGCAGTTATAAGCCCATGTGTACTTGGAATTTTCTAAAAAAATTACATTTTAAACCTTCTTCTTAGTGAATTTTCCCATAAGAAACCTCTCATTTTTACTTCTTTACCCTACCTTTAACTCTTCAATAACCCACTACTTTGATTTTTATGTAATTTTCCTATTATTCCAACAAAGACCCTTAATCAAGTATTGGTCCTCACATGAGTGTAATTATTACCCTAACCCCATCTTGTTTGAGCAAATTAAGGTAGTTTACTCTTATCCCCCCCACAAACTTGTCCTAAATCCGATAAGGTTCAATGTAATTAGGTTAAGTTCAAGAGGGTTTGACAATTTTACCCTATCTATAAAACTCTATAGAACTTGTAAGCAAAGACACTCTTAACCCTAGGTTGTTAAAAAGTTAACTAGGCTAAATAAAATTAATGTCCAAAATTCAAATCCATATTTACATGCCATCTAATCTAATTCCTTATTTTTTGACCCAAAGCCAAAGTCTTTAGACATTTTAAACCCTCATTGAGAATTTTCTAGAACTTGTTGTCTTTTACAATCCTATCATTTGATCATCAACATTATTTAAACTCGTAGGATTGTAAAAAACAATCAACGGCTCTTTGATGGAAGGTATTTGGTAAATTTTATTGATGTTTTATTGGGAATAGTGGGAACTCTAGGATTTAAGACAAGTTTATCCTCGAAGATCTTCCAAAATCCTATAAATATGATCTTTATCTAATGAAAATGAAAGAGAAGCTCAAGTGATCTAAAATTTTGTCAAAGTTTCTCCTCAAAACCCCTCTTGCCTACCAAAATCATGTTCAAATCATTTCTCAAACACTCAAGAAGCCTTAACTAAGAAGAATAAGAAGAGACCAAGGTGGGGGTGTAGTTGCAATTTTCTGATTTTTCTTATATAATTTTGTCCTCTAAACCTCCATCATCTATCTACTCTCCTCTTTACATTCAATCAAGTTTACTTTTTAGCTTTCCTTACTTTTAGGAATGTAGATCTTAGTTTTCTTTAACTTGAGGCTAGGGGGTAGAGAGTAAAACCTCCTAGAGGTAATCTCCTCTTATAAGCCCTCATTAAGTTTCATAAGAATATTAAAGTAATTATTTTTTATTTATTTACTTTCTTTGCCAACTTTAAATTCTTAGTATATATGTCTTTACTTTCTTTAAATCCTTGCAAATTTAAATTCATAGAATATATATTTTCTTATTTTCTTTCCTAATGACTTAATAACTAGAGAGTAATCCCTCCTTAAAGGTAATGTTCTCTTTTTAAGTCCATTACATGCATACACTATGTGCACACACATCTCACTATGTTTTTTTTTTAAATGGCTAAGGGTCAAAAATAGAAATCTACACTTAACTTTTTAAGCTAACAAAAACTAGTCCCAAAGATAACACAACTCATGCATAAGGTCCTTAATATTCACATGGTGGTGTCCAACTCGTAGACATCTCCTCGAGGTTAAACCAATAAAAAGATGCTTCCAAGTGAGTACATAATCTCTCAAAAGAGTCTTCGAATCTAAGAATATGAAATCCATATGGATTCCCACTAAAATCCTAGACTCACAAAAAATTTTAACAAGCACCTTCTTTCATTTTTAGCTTACTCATTAGCTTAGATCTTTCATTTCCTAAAATTAGACTTTAGTTATTTTTCCTTTTAATTTTCTTTATAACTCCCTTTATTTTTAAAACCCCAAAAAGAGTTTTTTAATCTCACCATTTGGTCAATTATTAGTAACTATTTTAGGATGAGAAGGACAGCGTGCCTAGCATCTTTCTTGTCCCTCAATCGAATCTCCTTACCTTAGTTCTCTAGGTAGATCAAAATCTCTTTATCCTTTAGAAATGTGAGTCACTACAAGTCAAGAAAAATATATTTTAGAAAACTTTTATAATGTCCATTTACACTTTAAGTGAATGGTGGCGACTCCTAAACCTGTGTAGATGAGTTCAAACCTTCACAAAGATTTCAAAGCCCACGTATCTAAATTATCAATTTTAAAATACAATATATTTTGAACTATCTCAATTCTTTATCTAAAAAAACTGATAAGAAGAAGAAGAATATGAGTCAACCAAATTTAGAATTTCGATGCTTGATGATCTTAGTATGATTTCTTTCATTTGGATCCCCCTCTCTTTTTTCTTTTAATCATCTGATGGCACAAGTGAATCACGAAAACTTAATTTATGGTGGCAAGGACAATGATCAAAAAATAACCTAAGAAATCTTGATCGGATACGATTCTCCATCAAAAAATCAGATCACAAGATAAATGAAATTTTTTGAAATTGAAAATATGAATATTTTAATTCTCTAGATGCATCGTCTCGAAAGGATGAAAATGTAATTGTAAATCATGGTTATTATAGCAAAGATGATGATTTTTAAAGGGATTCCAAAATCCCTGTGAAATTGGCGATAAGAGATTTAGCTCCTACAAAAGGAAAGATTAAACTTAACAACTCTCATCAAAAGTCAAAGTTTATTTTTGCTGATTATTTTAACGGCTAAATTTTGATTTAATTTAATTTTTTTAAATGCATTTTTAATTAACTCTAAATTTCACCATTAGGATAGCACTAAATGAATTAGGACCAAGTCTATGATAAGAATGGTGTCAAGGTAGAGCATTTTCGTTGGAATTTAAAATACATCGAACTCCTAATTAACCAAGTCAGTTTCTATATAGCATGTCGTCTGATGTGTTTATTCTTCAATAAAAACGTGCTACATACACACCATATGTTGCAATAGGAATAAAACACCATTTTGGACCATGACTAAATAAATTAACCTTTTTTCTAATTTGCATTGGTGAATGTGATTTTGGAGATCTACATTCTCATTGATTCATGTGTATTGTAAAAAATATCCCAACGTCATCTAAATTGAGTATTTTTATAAATTCAAAATGTCATTTCAATACACATGGACCAATAGGAATGTGAGGTCTACTAAATCAAACTCGGCTTTGATTGATTAGTCCAACAACACTTTGCTTGATTATTATGTATGGACGAGTAGTGCTGCGGTGACGTTGAAATTGACAGCGTTCCATACATCGGTGGTTACAGAATAATAATAGATGCTTCTCACTGGCTGAAAGCATTTATGGTTCCCTGCACACATCAACATCTGTAGTGTGTGAAAGGATGTCAATTTCAATGTCACTTCAGCAATTTCTTAACTGTTTAACTTCTTAAGCGTATTGGCATGCTGAGTTAAGAGAGATAGGAGAGAAGTCAGTCTCAGTGATTAATAAACAGGCACGTGAGTCAAGTGTACGCAAAAGCTTGTTTCTCCCCCAATCCAATGTGGGTGGTTTTTTATCCCATAATTTAAATATAAAAAATCCTGATTGTATCACTTTGTGACTTTCAAAAAATATGATTCAATACCACATGCATGTAAAGTATGAAATTTTATAAATTTAAAAAAAAATTATATTTAAAAACTTATCATTTTTAACTGTTAAATTTTAATTTTAAATTTTGATGTTCAATAACAGTCTATTTTCAACTCTTTCAATCAAGTTTTCAAAAAAAAGAAGTTTTGAATTATTTTTTTGAACATGAAATCTTGAAGATTCTGATGTTAAGAGTGTTGATGTGGATTCAATGACCCTTTTTAAGATTTGAAATCTTAAAGTTAAGAATCGTGATAAATATCTGTGGTTGACGTGATACAGACATAAAATCATAAATCTTTTCTTTTGGATTACACAAAGACAAAGATATATGATTCCATGCCCTTGTCACATCAGCCACATACAAACCGTGTATACATCAGCACATCATTTAACCATTAGTCTAAAGTTAAAATAACTAGGCAAAGGATGTGAGGGTAGGAAAGAGATTTTGATTTTGTATCACATGTGAAACAACTGGTGCTGTGAGAAAAAAAAAAAATACTCCCCAACTATCCCCAATTGTACCCATGCTTATCATACAGCAGTGTCTCAGAGAATCCTAAAAGGCCTGCTTGTGTCTTCCACACGTGCCATTCCATTCGATTATTGGAGTTAAAAAAGATTTCTTATTAACACCCAACTTTTACTTATAACACACCAATATATAGGTAAACTTCAAATGGATTGGTGTGTTGTAAGTAAAAGTTAGTGTTCCAGTAGAATCTCTTAAAAAAAGACACCTTGCACCCTTAGGCAAGCTAGCTAGGTATGTGCGCTGTTGGTAGCGTTCTTTTTCAAGGGTATTTTAGTAAAAGGCTTTTTTTTTTTTTTTTTGGATATTTGGCTTATACCTCACAAAATGAAAGATTAGGTTTATACTTTTTTTTTTCTTTTTATTAGTCGAGTGTCCGGGCCAGCTTGTGCGCACCACAACTAATCTCGGGGAGGACTACCACAGCAACCCACCGCCATGGTCCCCCAGTTAAATTGATTAGGTTTTATATTTACTATCCATTAAATAATGAATTTTGATTTTATTAAAAATATTTACTAAAAACTTAAATAATTCATAAAAAAATCATCAATAATTCATGAAAAAAAGGATGTTGACATTCATTCGAGGGGTAAACCTAATATTTCTTTTGGTGGAAGGTAAACATAATATCACCAATTTTATAAGAGTATTATTAAATTTTATATATATAATTTTTTAGTGAGTTAGGCATAGCCCTCTATATTTTGGTGAATATTTTAGATACCTTTATGTTTTCAACCTTCAGAGTAAAATTTTTTTTACCTTGGCTTCAATCTCGAGAGTCTATCTTCTCGACTTTCCAACCTCAAGAACAAGATAAGCTTTTTTGGAAAGTAGAAGACAAAGTAATTTTTGTGAAAAAATCACGGGTTTTCTACTTTGAAGTTATGACAAGATTGAAAACAAACAGATTGAATACGAGGTTAAATATGTGAAAATAATTTTTCAAAGAGGTTAAAGATAATATATTTTTGGGAGAAATTTCAAATGATTTTTTGGATACCTCATTACCAGTCAACTAAGTTGACTTTTGGTCAAGGGGTTTCCTAGAAGGGGGACATATATTATTTTTACTAGATGATTTTGACATATTCCACCTTTTGGCAAATATCTAAGAAACCCTAGTGTTTTGAAATTAGTGACATATCCCTTCACCTTGGTCTAATTATAAGATTAATTTAAATGACTTAAATGCCCTTATTTTCAACATCTAGTTAAAAGAAAATATCTTTTTCCTCCAGAAACTCCATCATCTCCAAGTTCTTCACATCAAAGATAAATTGTTTTTAATCTATTCTACTCATCTTCAATCCCCTATAAAAATAAATGATTTTTCTATCTGAAAATTGTTGTCTTTTATTTTCCACCAAATTTGAATAGTCTTGCTAAAATTTTAAGATGATGTTATAAAATTTATCCTTGAAGTTGAAGATTACAGGTTTTGAAGAGAAAAATCAAGAGTTTTGGCTAAAGGTTGAAGATGAAGTCATTTTTGTTATAGTGAGTTTATTTGATTGTACTTTCTTTGTATTATTTCTTTTCGTCGGTCTTCTCAATCGTCTTAATGAAATGATTTTTACCAATAAAAAAAGAGGCATTTAGGTTAATTTTTATTAATCTCTCAAGGGAAAATTAAGTCATCTATTTCCAAACAAAGGGTATCTCAAATATTCACTAAAAACAAGGGGTATGATTAAATCACCTGATCACGATGGGTGACGTATCTTATTAGAATCAAAACCACAAGACATTTAGAATGACTCTATTAGGTTGTTAAATAGATTAGGAGATCCAAATGCATCTTAATTGATTTTGGAATACATGACTATTTTGGAAATGATACATGTAACAACCAATCAATACCCTTGATAATAAAATGAGTTGTGCTGGAGTAACATTGAAAGGTACATTGATTCTCACATTGCTGACATGAAGGCGCACACATAACCATAGATGCTTTTCACTTGTATCTCCTAATAAAATATACTTTCATTAAATTTGATTGGTTATAAATTAAAGAAGAATTTTTTTAATGAACAAAATTACCCTTGGAATGCAAAAATTATTAAAAATATCACCTAAGGATTAATTTTTATAAAAATTATATGAAAATATTTGATACATTTACATTGTACCAGATGGCAATAGTGTTTCTTCTTCCTCTTCACTAGGGTTGTTGATGGGTGAGTTTGGGTCGAGCTCAATTGAACCCTAAACCATCCCTAAAGAAGTCAATTGTACCTTAATCAATCCTAAATCTCTATTGAAACGGATCTAAGTTGGCTAAACTTAAACCCAACCTTAAAAGGTTTGATCGAGTTAGTTCAAGTTGATTTTTAGAATTTACTTAATTATAATTATAGATAAGTGATTCTCGAATCCAAAGATCACCTCTACGAGGATTTGGAGTGGGCACTATTCCTTTTTGCACAAAAGTGTGAATAGCCATCCGAAAATTAATTTTTGAAAAAAAAAAGTTGTTTTGGCATCTTGGTAACTCTCATACAGATTAAGACATCGATTAACCTCAGATTTAGGTAAGTATTCGATTAAAGAGATGAGAAGGTGTTAGGCACCCTTCTCTCCCCATTAAATGATGGTAATCTCGAAAGACATGATTATTTAAAGAAATATAATAAAGAAAAGAAAATTGGAAGTGTGACGATTTTGTGCCCTTACACGTAAGGGACTTTTGATGTCGACTTGAACTTAGATAGTCATTTCATTAAGAGAAAAGACCTTATCATTTATTGCCTAAAACTCACATGATTTTGGAAACGTATAGGCTTTGTGATCATGGGCCCATTCTCATGGAACGAGAAGGGCCCTACTTTCGATAGGCTTGAAACAATTTTTTCGTAATGTGTGCAAATTATAAATGGGAATTAAAGATGACAAGATTTTGTTTTGAAAAAATGATTTTAACCTCTACACTTTTGACCGAATCGAAGTTCGATCTACCAGAGATAGGGAAGGGTTGGCATTACATCTTAAATGATCTCTAAAAATGAAATTAAAGAAGTAAGGGAGGGGAAGTAGAAGAGGGAAATAGAGAGGGGAGAAATGGGGAATTTACGTAAATTGAAACCCTATTCTAGACCTACTTTGAGATTTGAACATTCCATATTCTTCTGCTTTTGCTTTTGCTTTCTTCTCCTTCTTCTTTTTAGATTTTTATGTAAGTAGTAGAATTATAAAAGTCTTTCTTAGAGAAGAGAAAGTGAGATAGAGAATTGAGTAGAGATTGAAGAAATTTTTTTTTTTTAGAACTTCGTAGGGGCTTGAAAGTATGAGATATTAATATAGATGACTTGAAAAGGGGGATTCAAGCATGAGTTTTTTTTTATAGGGAGATGTGAGTTTTATAGGTGTTGAGGGTTTTTATTAGAGGTAGGATGAGGTAAAAATGTAAAAAGGTGGAGAATGACATGAGGTTTATGGGTAAGAGGTTTGAAATTTAAGGTTAAGGGGAGGGTATATGTGGAAGGTGGTGTCAGTGGGTTGTTTTAGATCCAAATGAGTTGGATCTTTCAACCCATATGAGTTGAGTGTTAGGAAGGGTTTAAGTGGATTTTGATTAGAAGAATGGTGGTGTAAGAGAGTGATTTTTGATATTTTGGGAGTGTGAAAGAAATAGAGGCATGTGTAAAAAAGGTATGGAGTGTGTGTTAGGTGAGTTGATTAAGGAGAGGGGGTGAGGGAATGACTTGTGAGGGTTTAGAGAAAGTGATGGGAGTAGGTTATGACATGGAATGTGGGTTGTGTAGCTTTTAGGTGTGATGATAAGATTGGATAGAATGATTTTGTGAGGTGAAGGGTGGTGGTGACAAGTGCCCCCCTTGATAATTAAGGGTTGCATGGACCTTGATTGGTGTTGATCATGGGTATGGACTTTATGTTTGGGTTTGATTGAATTTGACTTTTCACTTGATGAGGGTTTAGGTCTTAGGATTTGATTAAGTCTAGAGTTTGGACTAAAGTTAGATTGCATGTGATTGTAGTTAAATTAGGTTAAGGCATTAGATATGGTTAGACTTGTTTTTGGGTGAGACGAAAATGGATTTTAGGGGGTTGAACATTAGTTGGCCTTAGGTGGGCTTAAGACGTTTTCAAGTTTGGGGTTAGAGGGGTGATAGATGGAGAAGGTGAGGGTTTAAAAGGCCTTATTGTAGGTCTATGAGACCTTTAGAGGTCTTAGGACCTTTTGATCAAAATATTGATTTTCAGGGGATTTGTACTTTTTATATCTGTTGACGAATTTTTTTAGAAAAATCAATTTTTTTTATCCTTTCGAATGGGACCCGTTCAAATTAGGGTGTCTACAATAATTATATTATACAAGGTCATGTGAAAGCATTTGATATCATTTTTTCATCAAAATAGGGATCCAATCTCCATCTTGATTGAAAAAGATTAAAGATGAGTGTACACTTAATATTTTATAAGATACTTTTGTTGTTTTTGGTTTCAAAGTCATACATCTAACCATGGATCATATAATTGCACTGACGTACTGGCCATAGAGTCTCATAGATGGGATACATTCTATCTTTACTTTAGAGAGATTCTATTGACATGCCAACTTTTGCTAATGCCACACTAATTCTTGTTGAATCAATCCCATCTTGGTGTGGCGTTAACAAAAACTAGTGTGGCAATATAAGCTCTCTTATTTTATTCAATCCATTTTAAGATCCGTACCTCATCTTGCCTTCTTCAATATTCCTCTCTTTTTTCATTTTCCTTCATCTTCCTCCTATAAGATGTATCCGATGAGCTCGAATATTGAAAGGTAAATTACCATTTTGTGAGTTGAAGATGAGTTATTTACAATTCAGGCTAATTGTCCATTTTAATTATTAAAATGTGAATGATCATGTTTTAGTTATAAAAAAAAATTAGAATGGTAACAGATTTAACGGCTTTAAAGTGCCTATTTCGCAGGTTTAAATTGACTATTTCAAATTAAGCACTTTAAAACTGTGAAATTGTCACTTCAAACCTGTAAAATAGTCACTTTAAAAACCTCTGAATTCGTTATCATTCATATTTTGGCAATTAAAAAGAGTAGTGAACTGGAATTGTAAATTTGTCAAAAGTTGATCACTTTTTCTTAAATATCCCAATATTGAATGCGTGTTATTAGAAGCAAAGGTAACATGGAATGGGTCCCATCTTTGAGACTTTGAACTAGATTAGCACAACCACATGATCTAATATATTGGACAATTAGAAAAAAATGACAAAAGATTTGAGAATGTACATTCAAATCTTTGGATGGTTGTTAATATGTGATCATGTTGACTTTAGGATTAAGAAATCCCATAAGTGGGATCCAATGCATTGATGTACTCGTGTGCATGTGATTTTCAATTAAAAAAATAAGAAAAAAAACCTTTAGTGCCAATATTGTGCCATTATATTTTCGTCGAATAATCTTTGCCGCTTCTTTAAAGGGTAAATTTTCAAATAATTACAAAAGTTTTCGGTATTTCGAAAATGTTGTTAATGTTGACAAAATCTTCACGTAATATTGATAATTTGATAATATTTTATTAACATCACGTGGTAACTATGCTAACATATATATCACTTTCGGTATTTTTGAAGACTTCAGTAATTATTTGAGAATTTACCCTTATTTAAAAGAAAATTTTAGTAATACCTTAGATTTATTGTGTGCAAAATGTAAGATTACGTTCACTCTTGAGCGAAAGATATCGTCCCCCCCTTTTTTTTTGGTGAATTAATTGGGGTAAGCCCAATATTCTTGCATTTTGTAGGGAAACCTCATATCACCAAACTATTTAAAAGCACATTGTTAAATAAATAGATTTTGTTTTCAGTGTAACATAACAAAAACTTCCCTATCAAGGGGTTGCCTGATTGCTTTGGAAACTACTTAGGTAATACTTTTTTTTCAATAGGAAATCTTTCCAAAAGATACTTTTTTAGTTTTTCTTTTTTTTTATATTGTATTTTATGAAGTACTATTAGGTGGAAACCTAGAATTTATCAAAAAAATGACTTTTTTTTTTCATTCTTATTGTACGATCATGGAAATTTTGTAAATAATATATTGTTTTTCATAGAATTTTTTTTACCAAAAGATATTTCTTATTGTATTTTACGAAAAACTATTAAATGACAAGTTATAATTCATTCAAAGAATTTTTTTTTCTTTTTTCCTAGAGAATGTTTTTACTGTTTTAGTGGTTTTATGGAAAATTTTCTCTTCAAAATCCTATGTCATTCCCAACCAAACACTAAAAATGATATTTCTCATATTCGTATATTGGAACAATTTCAGTGACTCTGGAAAGCTACTCATGTGAAAAATACATAATCCCTATCGTGTAAATGTACAATCCAATGGTTAGGATTTATCCTTGAGATAAGTGTGGAGGTAAATTTATTGAGAAAACATGTGCAATCAAAACAAGAAAACAAATCAAAAAATAAATACAAGGTGCAATCACACAAAAATATTATGTGGTTCCCTTAAGATTGAGGTACGTCCATGAATCACACTGATTTCACTATGAACAAAAAACTTGTAATTACAAATTACATCTTTTTACCAAAATGAGAAATATAAACACCGTAGAAAATCTAATTAGGATTTTACATAATACTAATGAAATTAAGAAAATACCCTTGAGAAAATTTCTTTCGAGGGTGAGCGAGCTTAAACAGCATGAATGCATGACCTAATTTACAATACCTCTTTGTTGACAGTACTATCAAGCTCCACAAACCACAAAAAAAATTTGGTTTATTCAACCTCCACTGATTGTTCCGAGCTTGAATGTGGACTTGTTTGTCCCTACAAAGTCTTCAACAAGTTTGGTGAAAGCTGAAGAAAGAAGTATATAGAGTATATTTCTAGGTTGGAAAAACATATATTTGTTAGTAGCTACCATAACATTTTTTAGAGCTTCTAGAGTAACCTTTGTCCCTTTATTCTAGTCGTCACTCCAGGGCAAGTTGTTATTCCTTAATTTTTTTTTGCTTTCATACAAAAGGAAGTTATAACCATTTTAATTATAATTGATGAGTCTCCTAAGATCTTTTGTCTCCTAATTTCAATCTAATTTTTACAATTTTCTAAGGTTTACTTTATTGTCTTTACTCTTCACCCCCTCTAAATGTACGATATTTCCTTTTTTACTCTTTTAACAAACTTTATTGTTTTTTATTTTTTACCTTTTAACCTCAAAAAACGTAAACAATGCCCCATAACTTTTTTCCCCGCTTTTACACCTTAATCCCAAAGAGGACGCTCAGTTACGGCTACAACTTGGGTAGGCTAACCTGAACTCAGCCAGATTGATCTGCGAGCTAGGTTGGGTTATATGAAAAATGAGTTGAACTTAGGCTAGGAAATCTCAACATGAACCTGATGCTATATATTCACATATAAAACTTTTTATTTATTTTTAAATATTAGTTATCTCTTCCTTAATATATTTGTAAAATTAAAAAAAAAATTGTAATATAAAAATTAAATGATTTGGAGGTTGAGTACAAATTTATTTACTATGATTTTTTTTTTATTATATTTATTTTTTAAGATATAAAATAAAATTTATGTATTGATCAAAATAAAATTAGACTTGTTTAAAATTACCTAACTTGGACTAACCTTAGTTCAAGCCGATTTTAGAAATTCAATCTTTGGTTGAACTTGGGTTAATGAGCTACAACCCAATGGTCGGGTTGAGGATTTTACAACTTACGCTAAGCCTAGATTGACCCCCCACCCCACCCAGCTCGCCCAGCTTGCAACCCTCTATATATATATATGGGAAATGTTCGGCACCAAACATTTTGGCAAAACATTTTTCAAAACATGGGTTAGAAGTATTGGAATTGGCTGATTTTTGGTGAGGATGATCTTTACAGTGAGGGGATCATCATCTTCAAAAATCAGCTCATTCCAAAACTTTTAACCCTATCAAAAATGGTTTATAAAAAATGGACGGTTCACAATTTTTCAATCACCAAAAATCAGTCCATTCCAAAACTTCTAACCCATGTAGGACAAAAATGATTGATTAAAATATTGGTCAGAATGTTTGGTGTTGAATGGGACCATGTATATATGGGAAATGTTTCAGCAACAAACATTTTGGCAAAACATGGGTTAGAGGTTTTGGAATGGGCTGATTTTTGGTAAGGATGATCTCTACGATGAGGAGATCATCATCACCAAAAATCAGCCCATTCCAAAACTTCTAATCCCATAAAAAAATGGACGGTCCACGATTTTTCAACTTGTAAACATGAGACTAAAAGTTTTGGAATGAGTTGATTTTTGGTGAGGATGATCTCCTCACCGTAGAGATCATCCTCACCAAAAATCAGCCTATTCTAAAACCTCTAACCCATGTTTTAAAAAATGTTTGTTGCTGAACGGGACCATATATATATATATATGGGTAGTGTTCAAAGGCAAACTTTTTGGTAAAACATTTTTCAAAACATGGGTTAGAGGTTTTGGAATGGGCTGATTTTTGGTGAGGACGATCTCTACGGTGAGTAGATCATCCTTACCAAAAATCAGCCCATTCCAAAACTTCTAACCCTTGTTTACCAGTTGAAAAATCGTGGACCGTCCATTTTTTGTAAACTGTTTTTGATGGGGTTAGAAGTTTTGGAATGGGCTGATTTTTGGTGATGATGATCTCCTCACCATAGAGATCATCATCACCAAAAATCAGCCCATTCCAAAATCTCTAACTCATGTTTTGAAAAATGTTTTGCCAAAAAATTTGCTAAAAGGTTGGCCATTGAACGCCCCTATATATATATATGGGAAATGTTCAGCACCCTAAGTTTTACCACACACTTTAACAAACGTTTTTTGTCCTACATGGGTTAGAAGTTTTGGAATGGGCTGATTTTTGGTGAGGATGATCTCTATGATTAGAAGATCATCCTCCCCAAAAATCAGCACATTCCGAAATGTTTAGCCCCATGTTTACAAGTTGAAAAATCGTGGACCGTCAATTTTTTGTAAATCATTTTTGATGGGGTTAGAAGTTTTGGAATGAGCTGATTTTTGGTGAGGATGATCTCTTAGAGATCATCCTCACCAAAAATCAGCCCATTCCGAAACTTCTAACCCATGTAGGACAAAACGCGTTTGTTAAAGTGTGTGGTAAAACTTAGGGTGCCGAACGGGACCCTATATATATATATATATATATAGGGTGGCGTTCAAGGGCCAACTTTTTGGCAGAACATTTTTCAAAACATGAGTTAGAAGTTTTGGAATGGGCTGATTTTTGGTGAGGATGATCTCTACGGTGAGGAGATCATCCTCACCAAAAATCAGCCCATTCCAAAACTTCGAACCCCATCAAAAATAATTTACAAAAAATGGACGATCCACGATTTTTCAACTTGTAAACATGGGTTAGAAGTTTTGGAATGGGCTGATTTTTGGTGAAGATGATCTCCTCACCGTAGAGATCATCCTCACCAAAAATCAGCCCATTCCAAAACTTCTAACTCATGTTTTGAAAAATGTTTTGCCAAAAAATTGCCCTTGAACGTAACCCATATATATATATATATGAGTCATACTAGAGAAGAAGTTAAAGAATGCCTTATCACATCTTTAATTCCCTTTTTAGTGCAATCGTGGAAAAGTATGATTTGCCATATCACTGGGAAAGATAGCATAATATTTTAACGTGTTGTCTACATATCCACCGGATTTGATTGGGGAATCTGTTGGGGGACACGTCAAATGGTGTTCCTGTTCACCACATGCACAACAACGTTACATCCACTGACCTTTTAGTTTCCTCAAGAGGGGACACAAGTAAATTTTTTTTTTTTTAAATTGTCTCCATATTAAATGGTAAAAAACAATATCAAATTCAACTTTCACATCATAGTTGTTAAAGAAATTGGGTAAAAAAAAAACGAAGTAGGAGAAGAGTAGTAAATGTAAAGATATAAAATTTAGAAATATTTTTGATACATGTATGTGGTCACTATGTTGTTTTATAGACATCAGATACCCTCACTTTGCTTGAAAATGAAGGACATAATAGAGCCCAGTCTTATCAAAATTGTTCTTTCTTTCAATGTTTGTACTAACTTTGAAAATAATCTTTCACATAAGTTCTTAAATAAATAACTTAAAATTAAGTTAAAAAAACTACAATTAAATAAAAAGAGAGAATGTTATGATTAGTTCTTAGATTGAATTAGTCTCTTTATATAAAGGAACATCTCAAAAGAGACACCTACACGATTAGCTCAAATATGGCTTTGAGGGACCAATTGAAGCACCAAATACATTGGAAGTGTCCTTTGAATTAAAAAACCATTTGAACAATTACAATAAATGCTCTTTGCGGGGTCAAAACCCATTAGGCTCCACTCATTCCCAATCGACACCATTTCGGGTTCAAAACCAGTTAGGCACGCATGGACCCATTCAATGTCATTTGGGTTGATAAAGGGCATGTCAAATTTGGATGGACTCTTCTCCTTATTTCTCTTGGTTACTCTTTTTTTTTTTCCCCTTCTATGTTACTATTATTAATAAGGCATAAAATGGATCGGATTTTATTTGAAATTCGAGCTATTAGAATTTAGCAAGTTTGGTTCTTTCAAATATATCCAAATTAAAAAAAAATGATTCAAATATGGGTTAATGTACCTTGACCCGAGTCAGATCTGGGTCGGATATAGATTCATCTTTATATCTGTCTAAATCCGAATGATATATTATTTTATAAGTTATATTTTTATATTTTTCAGGATATTTTTTTTTCAATCAACAAACTAAGTCCCCCCCTTCCAAAAAGGAGTGGTCTTAAGTTTAAGTCATACCTTTACTAATTTTTCTTGAAATAATTTTGATCAATTTGAAATTATCTGAACCAAATCAATTGATTCGGTCGGGTCAGATCCAGATATGGGTTTGGTAAAACTAAAATGATTTGAATATAATTTTAACTATTAGGATCCAAGTAAAAAATCCAGATATGGATATACTTATATTTGGCCCCTTTTAAATCATATTAGCCAAACAAGTAAGATCTTTGTGGCCAAAGAAGTTGAAAGTACATTCGATAGGATTCGAACCTAGCTCTCCTCAAGCCTTGGCCAACTTATCTAAGGCTATATTACATATTACACATGTAATATCAAAATAATTTGTCTCCCCATATGGAAAAATGGCCATTAAGGACTCTCAATAGAGATTATTATCGTGAGGAATGAGAAGAAAATACGCTTCAATGTTTAGAATCAAATTTTTCTCTAAACAAATTTTCACAATTCTTAAGAAAACATGAATACCAACAGGAATGATTTCTCGAAAATCTAACTTACTAATCTATGGAAAAGTACAACAAATTAGATTGTTCCATTTCACATCATCAATCAATGTGAATTAGTTTATAAGAATACTTTTACTTTTACAAATTAACGTAATTACTACATATTATCTATTATATATATATATATATCATGAATTAAATATACATTATAAAATAAAATGATGGATTCCATTCCCTTTATCCCCTACAAAAAGAGGGGTTGAGAATTAATCTCATTACTAATCTCAAGGGTAACTTTGTGCTTTATTATCATTTCCCTTTTCTTCATTTTCAATAATACCCTCTCAACTTTATTTTCTTTTCACTTTTTTCTCGTTTTAAAATTTATTTAATTAACTATAGATAATTTAAATTGTATCAACATGATATCCTAAATTTTATAGAGGACCCTTTGTGCTCTATTAATTTATTCAACAAATCCTAAGATCTCAAGTTGCTCTTTTCCTCCCCCAATAATTGCAAAAAGTTGGACGATTGTTTATGTTGGCTTATTTTGTTTTCTTTCATTTGATTTGAACCTAAGTCTTTGGTATCATTACATAAAAACTTTATCAACTAAGCTAGCTGACACCTGCATTAATATTAATATTATGGATAATAATATTTCACTATATGAAAAAGAGGTAAATTTGACATTAAGATTCATCGAATTTAACCCTTTTTCACATAGTGTTTAAAAGAGTCGCGTCAGATTTACCCCTTTCTTGACGTAATGTTTGATTGGTAATATTTTTGGATGAAGTGATCTCTAATGACCGACTTGCATGCCTCAAATAATTGATTTGAAAAACTTTCTCAAACTATTATATTATAATTAATGTATTATTTTGGATTGGTTCGGGTTAGATTGGACACTATTAAACCTTAATCCAACCCGAATTTCATGGTGTAAAATTAGAGAGCTGTTATTGGCACCCGAACTTTTACTTATTACATCCCAACTTCTTAAATTATTTATCACACCCCAATTAAAGATTAAAACACACTCTTCAAACCTACAAATGTTTGGCTCCAATTATAATCTTAACATTATAACACCAATTCAAATAATTTCAATAATTGTTTACAATTATGATTAAGCTCATATAAAATTCTAAACCCAAATAAATAGAAATCTAGCAAAAATTAAAAAAACGAGAGAGCTTCTATTGGTACCAACTTTTATTTATTCTAAATCATTCACTTATTTTCTTTATGAGCCATGATAATATAACGCCCCCTTTGACACACGCCCCCGTCATAGAATTGCAGATCATCATCTTCCACGAGATACTTAAGAAAAGATTTATGATTATGATCTGCGATACTATGATGGGGGTGTGTATCAGAGAGGGTCGTCAGAAAATCATTACACTTTATTTATTTTTAATTAGGGTGTAATAAGTAAATGTTGGGTGCCAATAATAGCTTTAAATTTTTTTTGAGTCCAACTAAGGGTATAATTTGATCTGGTTCAAATCGAGAATCGAACTAAATCGATAACTTTGGGGTGGTTTGGTTCAGTTCTCGGATCAAACTTGTATAGAACCAAACCAAATCGAGAATCAAACCCTTCTGCAATACATAAATATATATGTATATAATAATTATTATGAATTATTTTAAAAGTTAAGACATAGATTAATGATCTTTTATGAATAAACTAATAATTTTCTATGGATAGATTAGTGATTTATTTTATGTTTATTTTTTTATTAAAAAATATTAATTATAATTTATATAATATTGGCAACTCATAGAACCTAGCTAAACCAGACCAACTTTAGTTCAATTTGAATTGGTTTGATTTAAATTTAATTTAATTCTAATTCTTATTTGGTGGAATCAACTTATGTGGGTTCATCCTAATTTGACCTCAAATCTAATCAAACCGAACCAAATTGTACCCCTAACTCCAACCCTACTTTACTTGGTTGAAGGCTTCTTCTTCTCTTTTGTCAGACTAATCCGAGATATATAGCAGGCCAATGGGCCCAATTGACAGTCCTACTTTATGTTCCTCCAAACATCAATAATGCAACCTTTCACTATTCCTAATGTGGTGCTCCATGCATGATGCATGTCAATTGTCACGTCCTCGGAATCTGAAATGTAACTTTTACTATTTCCTTCAACTTTATGTATATTACAACTGGGTCCCTCAAATATGAGGCACACATATGGTACCTGTCTTATCAACTAGGAAAAAAATGACTCTTAAACCCACATTATCAATTATCAATAGGTCGATAGGTCTCTAGTCATAAAATTTGTACCTTTCAAGGCCAGTTTTGGAAACGTTATCCTTTCGGAGGATTTTTAAAATTTCCCCCTAATTCTTGGTAAAATATCCAAAATAACCTAGTTAAAATACTTAAATTATTATTAAAAATCTTAAAATACCTAATGAATCCTTAGATGTATTCTCCAATCTCCATTGTAATCGAAACAACAAAAATAAAAACCCCGTTAGTGTTAGCATATTGGTTTCGTATCCAATCTATGTATACACCCAACAATTTGCCCAACATGTTTTGTCCTACATGGGTTAGAAGTTTTGGAATAAGCTGATTTTTGGTGAGTATGATCTCTATGGTGAGAAGATCATTCTCATAAAAAATCAGCCTATTCCAAAATTTCTAACCCCATCACAAATGATTTATAAAAAATGGACGGTCCACGATTTTTCAACTTGTAAACATGGGGTTGGAAGTTTTGGAATGGGTTGATTTTTGGTGAGGATGATCTTCTATGATTAGAAGATCATCCTCACCAAAAATTAGCCCATTCCAAAACTTCTAACCCATGTAAGACAAAACATGTTGGGCAAATTGTTGGGTAAATAGTTGGGTGCTCAACATTTCCCATATATATATATATATAAGAAATTGTGTTTTTGGGCAAATCAAATGCATAATTTAGTATATTTGGATATATTTCTTTTATTTTTGTTTTAAAATAGGGTATCTTTGAGTCTAAAGGGTTGACTACGATCCATTGGACTTTACTCAACTTACGGGACAATTTTATCTATCAGAATTAATCTTTGAGTGTTACGTCCCATCCAACACGTTGTCACGTAATACCATTTAAGTAGCCACATTATTGTGAGGGGCATATAAAGATTCAAAGTCAGGACCTAGGGAGCATACCCAGTCCCTCCATACCGTCTCAACTAACCCCCGTTGGGTGACAGGTTTCTTTGAGCTTTGTATGTATCAAAACTTCCCTCTATCTAGTGGCTATGAAAGTTCACCCACTCCATGGAGTACTAGAAGTGGTAGCCAAGAAGTTGACTTGAAAACTCCAATTGAAAAATTGGGTTGAATTATATTTGACCCCCACATCATCATCCTTGATTTGCAATGGATGCTCAAACATGGTTTCAACTCTCAATTTGATGTCTTCATGGATAAGACCAAGTCATCTCACCTTGTATTTGAGATGAATCATTTTGAGTAATTTATTAAAATAATTATAGACAAATTAATAACTTAACACATAAAGGGATTTCTAGTAGTTTTGGATAATAATTGTGATAGAAGTTCCATAAAATCCTTACAAGGTCAATGTTTTCAAAAGAGTCCTGCTAGAGTGACTTCAAGCTAAACCTCATATCGTACTTCTTGACATGAAAGTGGATAGGAACTATAGATGCTTTTTCAATTGTATCTCGATGAAAAGCATCTATGGTTACCCATACATTTTCATGTCAAGAAGGGCAATATGAGGTTCCAACCTAAGGTTACTTCAGCATTATTCTTTTAAAAAACAGGGCCTTCGATTATCCAAATTTTATAACTAGAAACCTATTCGTCGGTGTTTTCCAAAATATAGATTTAAGAGTCATTTCCCTATAAACTATAATTACTATTTTTAATATCTAAGCTAACAACATATAAAGGGTATCCCAATACTAATTCAATCAAAACCACTAAAGGATAACATTTGGGAGATCACCATGGTTTAAATATTAACCCAAGTTAACCCTTAGGAGCTAATGATTACTATCATTGGATCCTATGTAGGGTGCCATTACTATCATTGGATCCCATGTAGGGGTGTGTTTGGTTGTTGAGAAAACACATGGGAAATCCTTTATTTTGATTTGATTGCGCGTGGAAAATTATACTCCAATCAAAAATTATTGAAAGCTAGCAACAATAAATGTGAAAGAGTTATATGTAGCTACTAAATTTTTATTATAATAAGGAACGAGATTTGTTGTTTTGAAAGTTATATGTTTCGTTGATGAACCAATGGCATGACGCCATGTGCACTGAATGGGCAAAAGTGATTGGTCACTGAGAGAAAATTTAGGAGGAATTGGGAGTTCAGTGCTTTATTTTAGTAACTTTTCAATACACATAATGTCGTGCCATTGGTTCATCAGCTTAGCATATAACTTTCAGAACAACAAATCTCTGTTCATAATAAGTCCTTGCTTACTTCCAAAGTTTTATTATTAATCAGAGGAGAGCATTCTCTTGATACAAAATGATTATTTTTTTCCAATAACTTATTTGTTACGGATAAGAAAATTATTAATTGTTTACAATTATGCACAAATCGCATTTTCTCAATAAATCAATTTCTTGAAAAATTATGAGTCTTATCACATTTCTTTGAAAATATGTTTTTTCCAACGATCAAATGCACCACTTAAAGGATTTGTTCGCAATTGCGCGTGAAAAACAAGTGAGAACATGTGTTTAACCAAGAAAATATTATTTTCATGAGTATGATTGCACATTTTCATGTTCAAAAAGATTTTTCTCTTAGAAGTGCGGAAAAATTGATCCAAGAATGATTTTAAAGAAATAAATAAAAATATTGAATCAAACACACGATTTTCTCAAGATTGAGGTACGTCCATGTAGCCATAGTGATTCCAAAACGTACAGAAAATTCTCTGTTATAGATTACACCATTTCATCAAATAAAGAGAGATATATACCTGAAGAAACATAATTAGGATTTTACATAATACCAATAGAATGATGAAGAATACTCCTTAGTAACTAACCCATTAGACTCCAGATCGTAAGAAAGGGAAAATTTTTTTCCTCTCTCAAGATAACCCCTACCCTTAAAATTAACAACCAAATCTCGTATTGATATTTTCCAAGGTCCAAAGGTTGTAAATTATTTTCCCATGACCATTTTACTGAAGATTTCATAATCCCTTGAAAACAATTCTATAGGATCACATATACCCTAAGGGTTTGATAATTGCATGGGAAAATCCACAAGAAAATGCTTTTCAAAAGAAAACTGCTATTTGCAATTGTATTATTTTCATGGAAAATATTGAATGTTATTCTAATGATTAACCTCCACCTCATAACCAAAATCCACAATTTTGACATTTAATTTCCTAGATGCCATTAAAACCTAAAATATTTTTCTAATGAAAAATTATTTTCTTGAAATTAAATTCTTTAAAAAAATATTTTCTCACCCCTATTGGTTTATTATTGATGTGTTGCTCGTTATTTGTCCAAGTCATAGAAAAGCTACTACTACCCACATGCCTACTACATTCCTTTTCATGACAAAGAAGCCTACCTGAGAATTCCTTTGTAAATCATGATAAAAGCAACTGCCTGCCACCTTTGCAACTCCTCTTTGGAATCTCAATTCTATACCCAAAACAACCAAACATGACCTTAAATACATGCGAGGTATTAGGATTCCTTCCTCTTTTAAAAGATATGTAAGTAGAAGTGAGTCTTGTCCATGTGGTGGTGATGGATGACCAAACCCCAACCATAGACTGTCAACTCAAGTTTCTTACATTTTTGATGATGGGACATGTTTCTGATTACCAAGCTAAGCTAAGCTAATGTGGAGAATAAAAGCCAATTAGGTTTAAGAAGTGAAATCAAAAAGAAAATATCACTCTTTAGCATTTTAATAAAAAGAAATTCACCACTCAGCCTAGACACTTAAATACCAGGGATTTTACCAAAACATGAGCAACTTTTGGCCAAATTCCGGCTTGGTACACTCTTAGATTAAAATAAAAATAATGGAGATTTTTATTAAAAATTTTATATCTCAAATATTACTTAAAAAAATCTTACATCATGTTATTTGTTAAATAGCACAATAATCTACAGACTCTAATTTTTTTTTCTAATAAAATTATGATCCGGGTCATCATCAATGTTTTACCCAAAAATTTGAGTTGGTTGAATGAATCATATTCCTCTATTCATTTCTAACTAAACTTATGACTTTAGTTTATTCTAATTTGTTAATATTGATCAATCTTTCATTCCTTTAGATCTTTTTCTATTTATTTTTGGTTATTTTTTGTTTGTCTTAGGTGCATATTCCTTCCAATTTAAGTTGTTATCAGTCTTTGTTACATATGATCAAACATCCCAATCGACTTTACATGAACTTACCATCTAGTAAGGTCGTTCACCCGTTTTCACAAATGCATTTAATTTTAAACCTATTTTTCTCTGGCTAATTACAAAATGACACCTTGAAACATATGCAGTCTGTACATGTCTGACGTGGAAAGTGCACAAAACCTTAGATCTCTTTTTCTTGTGTATCCCAAAGAAAAAGATCTATGGTTCTATGCCCTTGCCACTTCAGTCCCGTAGGTTTCAGCGCATCCATTTATCACGACTCTTTTTCTATTCTTCGATCTTAGCATCGTCATCTTTGCTATACTCGATACATATTTTATTTAATGAGTTGTGCTGCAGTGACCTCATGATTGTACCTCATATCGCACACCCTGACGTGAAAATGCATAGGATCCCTAGATGCTTTTCATGCCAGTGAGCCCTAGATGCTTTTCATGCGAGTGAAAAAGCATCTAGGTTTCCTATGCACTTTCACGTCAAGATGTGGGATGTGAGGTTCGAACTTGATGTCACTTCAGCATTATTCTTATTCAATATCCAATGTTTTCTCTACAAATTATAGTAGTAGATATTATTGTCTCTATATAAAATTTTCCTTTCAATCTATGGGTATCTGTCTCTTCCACATCATTCAATTTTTTTATTATTAAAATTTTATCATTATTATAATTTTTAAAAATGATATTATAGCATAATATTTTGTATTTGACAATCTTTATAAAGGTATTAACATTGTTGTAGTTTTTGAAAAAGTTTCATTTAAAACACAATTTTTACCTCTAAGGATTGAAAAAGTTAAAAAAAAAAAACTTGACTTTTTCAACACAAAAAAGTGAGTATTAACGTCCATTGGCGTCATACTAAGAGAACTCCTCTCAGTTCTTCCAATTTTTATTTATTTTTTATTATAGGACTCCAAAAGGTTCTAAAAACCATTATTTCAAAGGATTATTATGAGAATTGAAGTTGTCGTTAATTTAGCTGACCCCAAATCTTTGGGAAGGCTTTATTATTGTTATTATTTCTAAAAGGGGGTGTAGGTTGTTTTGCAATAATTTTTATGTAATAATTAACTTATTTGGCCCAATAGGTCGTTAGGCCCATATGGTATGGGCTCAAACTTGGACAGTATTTGTTGATCTTGGAAGCTGGTCCTGGTCTCTTTGAATTAGTTTTAGAGAGAACTTCAATTGCTACACCAACTTTTACTTAGTGCAATCAACTTGGGGTGTTCTAAGTAAAACTTGGTGTGGTAGTAGATGCTTCGTAATGGGCTTCACTTTATTTAAAAATTATGCCAAGGCCCAACATTGGGCTTGAATCTTTAATGTATGGGCCAGTCTCGTCTCGGCTCAAGCATAGCTCAGCCATAAAATTTCTCTTTTGCCTGCCCTCGAAAGAGAAATTAACAATCTCCATATCATGCTACTTCTAGTTGAGGAAGCTAAGGTGTGCCAGCTTTGGAAGAGATCTGACATTGACCACCTCAAATATTCAATAAATATCCGATCGATCGAAAAACGAGTTGCGTATTCTCCATTGGCCCAACACATTATAGAGATCCTCATCCAAAGAAAAGATATTGGAACAGAAATGCAAATCAGCAACCTAGTCATTTAAATTCAAGTCACAATAACAAGGAAAGCTCAGCCAATATTCTTCTGTTCCGTTGGCAATTTTATCTTTGGGGAACTAAATGATATAAATGCTTCTACAAAAATGTCATTGAGATTTTTTTATTATACAAAACTACCAATGTTGCTCATAGAAGAATTGAAGGTGTATTTATCTTATTGAAGAATTGAAGCTTACCCATCAAAAACTTCCAACTAAACAAAGATTATTTGCTTAAAATACACATTAACTACTACAAATAACAATACCAATAACAAGAACAAGGTTTTTTTTTTTTTTTGGTAAATTAATCGAAGTGAGAAAGAACAAAAGAACATACTTGAAGATTGAAAACCATAGTGAAATTGGATATTTAAAATTAATATAGCTGCTTATTTTTAAATCTCCACAGAAATATTATATAAAAAATAACTGTGTCGAGTTTATGGCACTGACCATAGTAATTATTTTGGCTGACTCGGCTGTGTTGATGAGTAAACTTGGTACGTCCTTACAAAATCCAATCAAGTTGACCCGGCCAAGTTTCAAGTCTAAAAAATTCAGATGTTTACTAGTTTCACGTTTCTAAAGCTTTCTTGTGTACTAACACCGTTTTGACGACAGGGTCCCAAAAAAAAAAAGAGTTATGAGGTCCAAGATTTTCAATCAATCTGGATGGATTGACCACCTTTGAGGAAACACCAAAGCCCCACACAGGTATTATTACAGACTGTCACTCCACAATCATTTTCTCTTCAAATGATTCGTCCCAGATTATACACAGTAATTACCAACAATTGCGGGAAGACAATGTTGGGAATCTCATCAACAAATCACAAGGATACAACCACCAACAACAAGCCAAGTCTTCTCTTATTGAGAACTTGAATTCAACCTAGAAACATTCACTAAGATTATCCACCACTACTCCTGAACAACCTGAACTCAACCAAGTACCTTTGTTTCAAAGGGTGAAATAACAAATAGGGTAGTTCTTGCTCACAAAATTATATTCATCTTTAAGAGGAAGAAAGAATAATTCAGGCCAAATGGTCTTAAAGCGTGTTGTGTCTATGGCTTATAATAGGGTTAGTGGAGTTTCATAGGCAAAGCTTGTCGAAGACCAATTATTTTCCGAACAAAAACCTATTATATCCTTAGTTTGAAGAAATATTCAAGATTTAATTACTAAATGAGCGAGGAAGACCCCAAAGAACTTGGATAGAGAGTGAAGCAGATATGAACTCTCTCGGTAACAAAAGACTTGACTTTGGAAAAAGTGGAATAAGGAATCTGATTCATTTAGCCAACCCCAAATCTTTGGGGGTAAGGGTTTGTTATTGTACTTTAGCATAAAAAATGAAGTATTGCATCCCTACTTATTCTTAATTTCAGTAACCAATAAGATACTTAAAATTACAAACAACAATTTTTTAGGAAATCGAAATGAATTTCAATTTCAACAGCTGATAACAGAGAAGAATATAAGAATATAAGTCGGAAAGTTGTATTACTACAAGTAAAACCCAACTCACCGATAGCAGTAAATCACTACCTGTGTCTGCACACACCGAGTAAGTGTTCTTGACAATCATCACCGATCTTAACAAAGGCCCATTCGCCGTTCTTGCCCATGATGAAGGATAGCGCAGACAAAAAATTCTCAAATATGTTTATTACGGTGAAATCATAATCATCTAAATTAACAGGAATAAAAAAAGACATTAAAAAAAAAAAACAGAAAGACCAAACAGCTCATTGAAATTGAACTCATGTTTAATAATCCTACCTTTGCTTGGGGTGACAAAACAGCCAATCATCTTATCTGGTTTGGTGGCACAATCATCTTATCTGGGAAGGAGAACAAAGCAGGCCTGAAGCATCAGATCCAATCACAGCAAGATCGCAAACATTACAAAGCTGCCCCTCCAGCCTGGGCACAAACCGTGAACCACAGTATGGGCATGCAACATCCTTTTGTCCACGGTATATGGGCACATAAGTTGCCCCACAAACCACAAATGGGTTTCTGAAGTCGTAGTTAAGTTGGTTCTCATCTCTCAAGTTCCTCTCGGCATTCTGAAGGACTTGTCGAGCTGTCTTTGCTTGATTCTCAATAGTGGGATTTGTTTCCAAGAGTCGTCTAGCAAAGTTAGCCGCTGTGTTAAGGTTCTTTGCCTTGTAACAAACAGTCATAGCATTCAACAGCGCAAGCCTCAAGTGAGGATTCTGAAGGTTACAATGAGTGAAGTATGCCGCTAGTTCTTGTTGGCGTATCGGATCATCTTTAAGTTCTCTCCTCTTAAGCTCCATCTGCAACCCGAGCACATACTCCTTCGCTATTACAATCAACTCCTTGACTTCGTCGACTTCCCTCCTCGACTCAACAACAATAACCGGAATAGTATGGAGGATACTAAGGAAGAGTCGTAAAGCCTCTGTGAACTTCCCATTTGTAGTGGCCTTGTAACCAGCCTTAAGCTTCTCTTCTAATTGAGAGAACTTGAATACTAATGCCGGTGGGCCTCTCACGTTAGGGCTGGCGGATTCATTCCATCCTCTCTCGACCGCCAGTGAGATCACTGGAGCTGAAGAGAAAGCTCGTAGACAAGAATGACTCCCAATGTGGAGATCCAGAAACGTGGGCTTCAAAGGAACAAAGTTCTGTATACCAAGTTGTCGGTTCAGAAGACGCATTGCAGTGTCGAAATTCCCAGCTGCCGCATGTTCACCAGCAAGGGATGATTTCTGGGTCCAGATTTGACTTACGGGCATGCCTGGAGTTGGAGTGACGAATGTCGAAGAGCGGGCATTGATGGAAGCCTTTGGAGTCTCGAGTTCGGGAGGAAGCTCTAGGTCTTCAAGTTCCCATCCTCCTTCCTCGTCATTTTCCTCGTTTACTTCGCCATCTTCAACCACTCCTCCAACATCTCCATTTTGCATGCCATCCACATCAGCGATATCTATGTCCTCGACCCAATCACCATCAGCGGCCTCTTCATCATCATCCTCTTGTACTCCCCGTCCCACATTATCGAGACCACCCTCGAAGATGCCTTTCATTACCCTCAACAACGGCCAGTCTCCACCACACAAGATGGGGGTTGGGGGGACTAGTAGTGAAGGCACTTTCCCCTCGGGCAAAGAAGGAACGTTATCTCCCAACTCGGCAGCCAACCGTTCCGCAACATCATGAAGCCCATGAACAACAGCTGTCACGTAAGCGAGGGGCAAGTGGCCGACATTCTCCAAGATTTTGACACGTTCACGGATATCACCGAGGTAGAGAGCATTGTGAAACTGACCCATCACATCGTTCTTGACTTCGGCAATTCGTAGCATTTTGGACAGCTTATCCATATTTCCCGTCACAAGATAAAGGAAGGAGAGTCTCTCAAAGTTCTTTGTCCTCTGGTATGCGTATTCTACGATGCCAGCATTGCCCTGACGAAGAGCCTCAACCCCCAACCTATACCAGTGATCTTTCTCATCGATTTCCTTTGCTGAAGCAACGGCGATCTGAATGTTACCACTCTCTAGCGCTAAGTTGAATCGGGTCCTCTCATCTTTCACAAAATGGAGAGCCACTTCTGGGAAACCTTTCTGTTGGAGGTAAGCAATCATGGCCTGTCCGCAGAGCTGTGAACCCCTAATCATGCTCATTACATGGTCGTATTTCTTCTTTAGAAGCGAGAGCTTGAATACATATTCTGTTGCATCAATAGCTATTGCCCGGTTCTTTCCATCCCGATCCAAGCAATATATGGTATTTCCAGAAACTTTTGTGATGTATATCGGGACATCAAGGGTTTTGATTATTCCATTATCCCCATTTGGGAGGCAATACTTGATGTGGTTCAGGGTTGTATATATGAAGACGCCATTGTCATCCCAAGCTCCACTCTTCACTCGGATCGTCTCGTGAAGGGTGCACCGGTGCACAAGTTTCTTACTTGCAATTACGATAGCGTGTTTGCTTAGCAATGCAACACTTTCCATGTCGTTTGACCAAACAATGTATTTAACGAAAGGCGTTTGAAGATCACCAAGAACAAGTCTCTGCTGGAGGTCAAAGATCGCCACTTTATCCTCGGCTCTGCACAGCAAATTTCCTGTACCGGCGTAAAATATTGCATCGGCAGCAACGGGAAGGCTGCTTTTTTTCACGATCTCATTTTTAAGGTTCTTGACTAACACTTGATTATTGATCTTGTCAAGCACAGCAAACCGATTACGCGCCACAAAGACAGCCGATCCTCCGACTCCTCTTTTTGCTTCTTGTACAGTATCACCCCTTCCCATGCTGTCTTTGGGTACAGTATAAAGTTCATATGATCCCCCATCAACATCTGAACAGATCAAGACGGCGTTTTCTGTAGGGCTATAAGACAGGGTTCGTGGGCCTTGATTCAAGCTGGTTGAACCAGGACGTCGAATTGGGATCACTTGAATGTCTTTCTGAGTTGAGAACTCATAGAAACGTAAAAAGCGGTCTTTGACATAGTAAAGAGAATCACCACTTACAGAAAAAGCAGGGCGTTCTCTCTCCAACTTAAAGACGATCATACCACTATCATGACCAGCAGCCAAAAGGTTCATCTCTGGATGTGATGCAAGAATCCAGAACCTATCATGCTCTCTTCGAAATGTCTGGACACCAGTTCGCTTTGTTACATCCCACACACGAATACTTTTGTCCTCGGAATTGGATACAATAATGTCTTGCTTAGCATGGAACATCACGCACGACACATTATTCATGTGGCCTCTCAATGTATCTACTTCCCAAGCCTTTGTATCTGAAAAACAAAGGGTTAGTTGGGTTAAGTTGTAGGTAATTCAGTGTTTTTCAGGGCATGCGAGGTTTACGCTTTGGGGCATGCCTCCAAGCAAGGCTCATTAAAATGCCCTGAGAGACAAGAAAGAAATGTAGAAACAACTGAGACCGAGATCAAGATGCACTCAAAAGGCAATTGCCTCGGTGTGAGACGTGATTGAGGTGTACGCCTTTAAGCCTAATTTGTATTTTGTTTTTAAAGAATAAATTGTGCTTTCCTCTATCTTTTTATTCTTTTCTTTCTTCTCTTCTACTATTTTATTTTTGCTGCTCACACATGCAACATAATTGAAACATTTAGAAATAAATTTGATTATAAAATAGTATATACATGGAAAGAGAGGTGTTGACTTGATTTGATTTATAAATAAAGTTTGCACTAAATAATATAATACAAAGAAAGTTATTGAAAAGATAATATTGAATTATATTTTTGCTAAAAATATAAATAGTTTTGTACCGTAAAAAGTTTCAATTATTTAAATATTAAATATTTCTTTTTAGTTGAAATATTAAATAGAAATATTTTATATTATTACTATAGTAGGGGACTAAACTTGGAATTCAATTATATGGATTTGAAACCTAAAATTTGGAAATAGATGGTGGCTACCCTATTGTTTATTTTTCAATATTAATTATTTACGTATGTCATATTATTTATTTAAAAAATTTATGCAAGTGAGGCTTATGCCTATGCCCACCGTCAAGGCATACAAGCGTCTTGCCTCAAGTTTCCACGCTTGCAAACATTGGTAGGTATCAAGGTTTAAAATCTCTTATCAAGGCATTGTCTTGGTGACGGTGAGGAAAAATTTAGACTCTCAACTGAGACTTTCCCAAAACATTCAATGTTTCCTTCCTATCTCGGCCGAAACACTTTGAAATGGTACAAAACCTGAAACAATGTTTGGTGCCACACCATGACATCCTAAAACTATAATATGAATGATGTAAACTGAATCCACAAATGAAAATAAGAAGGAAAAAAAAAAGAAGCAGAGTTGTCACATCAATACCATTCATGCGCCACAGTTTCAATTGACGATCATCTGCTCCAGAAACAATCAGAGGCAAAGTCGGGTGGAATGAAGCCCAATTGACACCCCGATCGTGACCTTCCAAGACATATTTTACAACAGCATCAACGCCACCAAACAAATCCGTGTTCATCTGACTAAGCCTAAGGATGTCATCTGCTGGGGACACTGTCTTCTTCCTTAGGGCGCCTATGTCCCATACACGAACTGTTTGGTCCAAGGAAGCTGACACAACCAAATCCTCTTTAGGATGAAATGAGGCACACATGACATAGTGATTGTGGCCAGTCAATACAGATATACAAGTACGTGACTGCCAATTCCATATTCTGATAGTCTGATCATCACTCGAACTAACAATCCAAGGGTACTCATTGTGAAATTGAACTGTACGAATGTAATCAAGGTGTCCAAGAAGTGTAAAAAGACAACGATGCATCTTATAGTTCCAAACTTTGATCTTGTAATCATCCCCTGCAAAAGCCAGTTTCTTCCATAAAAGTAATAACTACCGCCTAACAATAAGGCAACAAAAATATAAATTAAACACATAAAACATTTATGATTCAGTTAGGGTTTTGATTGTTTTAGGCATCGGCAAGAAATGATTAAATGAACAGAAAACAAATCAAAATAGTTCGAAAAAGCCGAATCTAGTCATTACATACAAAATCATCAACCATAAAACAAATTCTATAAGGAAAAAAATTCAAATCTGATATGTAGAATGAAGTTAATCTAATTTTTAATAGATAGAAGTTGAAGAAAATCTCAGTTGGCATTGTAACAGTTAACCGTAACGAACAATGGAAATTGAGGAATTATATACAAAATCACCAACTATAAAACAAATTCTATCAGGCAAAAATTCAAAACTGATCTGTAGAAATAAAACTGATCTAATTTTTTTTTCCGATAGAAATGAAAGATGATCTCAATGGATACTGTAAGGGATAACCCTGACGAACAATTGAAATTGAGTAATCACATAAAAAATCACCAATTTTAAAACAAATTCTATCAGGAAGAAAATTCAAAACTGATCTGCAGAATTAAACTACTCCAATATTTTATAGATAGAAACAAAGATGATCTCAATTGATATGGTAACAATTAACCCTAATGAGAAATTGAAATTGATGAATTACAAAATGAAATATAAAATTAGAATCAAAATTACCTCCAGAGACGAACAAAGGCTGAGATTTGTGAAAATGAACGCCACGAACAGGTCCATCATGCTCATCAAATCTATCGATAAGAGTGCCCATCCTATAATCCCATAACTGGATCACACCACTGTGAAGACTTGCAAGGATCCATGGCCTCTTACTATGGAAACTCAAGCCCTTCACCCGATTACTCTTCGTTTCGAATTTCGTCAGCATCGTTTCGAATCAAATCTCAAACTCTAAGTACTAAAAACTGCATCAATCACAAATCAATTTCATCAAAACTTTACAAAATCGAAGATACCTCAAATGCATCTCTGTGATCTCTCCACAGATGAACAGAATTGGACTTATCAATCAAAATTTTGAAAAAGCGGCTACACAATCATCTTACAGGTCTGATCCGAAAGACCTAATAGAAACATAAATGCAAAGATCGAACCTTTCGAGATGAGAGAAGATCTGGACTACGAGAATGGAAATTGTACCTCAGATCTGAGGATGAGAAGGGCAGATCAAGCGGAATCCAGCAACGCCTCTGCAATCTCCACCATAAACAGCGTTGAATGAATGGATGAGAAGGAGGTGATGAGGAGGGGTGCGTATAATACGCAGAGAGTGGGTGTAGGTTAAGGGAGTGTAGATCGAAAGCCCAGAGAGAGAGAGAGAGAGAAACCGAGGGCTTCAACTTAAACTTCTCCCGCAGATCTGATCTGGCCTCAACGAGTATATGTGTGTAAAGAACATTTCTAAGTTCAAACGACCTTTGACATTTTTCATCAAACATACGGTTGAGATAAGATGAGAAATACAAATAATTTCTTGGGGATTAGTCTAGTGTATCTTAAGGTAATCTCTAAAGCCTCAAAGCTTGCACCAAACGACAGCATTTGATTTGCCTAATAGGAGGTATAGGTAGTTGTAACCAACACTTAAGATTTACTCAAGTGATTCGATTGGTGGTGCTAAAATATGAAATTTTTATAAGTATTATAATGTTATATTTTACAAATTTTAATTAAAATTATTAATGATTTTCTGACACCCCCTCTAACATATGCTCCCGTGGGCCCCCGTGCTCTTATCACAGAACCGTAAATCATTTACCTCGGGATAAGTCGAATCATAAATCTTTTTCTTGTGTATCTCGAGAGAAATAATTTACGATTATGTGATGGTGGGGGGGGGCATCAAATTATAAGGACTCTTTTTGAAATAATATGTATTATGTTTATTGCAAATAAACTTATAGATTAGAAACTGTGATAGCATTTTATGAAATTGATGAAGATTTATTTTCTTGAGTGGGCCTTGGTTCCCAAGCCCAAGACATGCCCAAAATTCAAATCTGAGCCTTAGACCACTTAGAGATTTCAACTTCTTTAAAATCTCTATATATGGTTTTTTTTTTTAATAACATAGGGTATCCCACATCTCTTATGAGATATGGACTAATCCCGATGGCTGCACGCCCTGACCGCATGATAGTTTCCCAACGGACAATAGGATAAGTCAAGTGGCCACCCTGTTTTGGACACACGATAAGAGGGAGTAAACCCCTGCAACTAGTTTTACCATTGAGACAACCCTTTATCTCATCCTCATTTAATCTTTATGAATATTTCCTTAATCTCTTGGAGAAAACCCTTGATTTTTCTATCCAAAATCCCATCAACTCCTATTTCACAAATCAATGAGGCCCCACCCAAGTTCAACTAATGGGCTGGATTTGGGCTTGAGTTTTGCGAAAAGTCCAGCCCAAATATCACCCTCATGTTTTAGGTTTGGTCAATAAATATATGTAAACCCCTGTGTAGGGCTTTCAATGGGTGGCTTCAGGCCGGGCTATGCTCGCGGGAGCCCTATACTCCCGTCGGGCCTAAGTTTCTAATGTCCAAGCCTAGCCCTAAAGGGCTTGGGTAGATTCTGAGTTTTATTCAAAAAAAAAAAAAAATTATGCATTTTTTGAAATCATTGGTAGCAAACTATTAATTGTTTTTCATCAAAATAGGGATCCAATATATATCTTAATTGGAAAACGATTAGAGATGAAACTAGATCATTATATTATAATTTATTTGAATTATCTTTTGTTATAAAAACATAAAACCACTTACATATAAAATATAATAGCAGGCCGGGTTGGGCAATTTTAACCTAGCCCTACCTTTTGGGCTCAAGATTAAGGCCCCAACCCTTATTTGTTCGGGCGGGCCATGTTTGCAGGTTAACGGGTTCAATTGACACATCGACGCCTATGTTTTCAAACTCAAGAGTCAAGTCACGCCCTCTTGACCTATGTTTGTTCTCTGAAATGCCCTCTATAAAGCCACCTTTATTAATTAGGTTCTTTTTAGAGTCACATGCCAAGCGCCCGATTTCAATTGGATCGAACACGATAAATCGTGTAATGTAGCTTAAGATTGTCGACATGGTGTGTTAAGGGTGGGTCCTAAGTGTACTCCCCCAAGAGATAACTCATTTCAAAACTTTTTTATTTCTTCAACTAATCTTATAATACACAAAAGCATTAAATTTTAAATGACAAGATTATAATTTGGATTATCATATCCTTATAAAATAATAAATATATTGTCCAACAACATTAGACATAGAATATCCAGCACAATTAAAGATTTCCTAATGATTATTTAAAAAGCAAGAAATCCAAAATAAAGCCAATATGTTGGTCACTATCATGGACTCGTCGACATGATTGCATCTTGCCAATCTGAAGGAAATATCGTTCCATAATTCTACATCGACACTGCAATTTTCATTTTAGTTCTTATTTTCATGTCTTCAAAGGTTCAACAACCAAAGAGATAGTGTCGTGAAATATTGTTATCAAAGCTCTTGAGTCTTATTGACTTATTGGTTGTTGGACTTTATTGAACTCTAAAATTATCCCTCAATTTTCTTGACATCTCTGTACAACAAACAATTAAGATTAGAGATATTAATAGGAATTCTTGAGGAACGATATCCAGTAAACTTCTACTGTTCTAGGGGTATCAATTGGGTCTGTTGATGCTAATTTAGTCCATCTAAAAAAAAGGTTCAAGGCCTTGATCTTGAACTGCAAAGGGTTAGGCTCAAAATTTTCCCTCCCATTAAATCTGGGCCGAGCTAGAGCCTAACGATATGTCTAGCTTATGCCCTAGCTCAGCCTGTTAGAGCATCTCCAATCGGGTTATAAAAATCTAAATATAGAGAGGGAGACGTTTAAATCTAACTCCATCGAATCTCTATTTTAGAGAAATCCCATCTAAATCATTGCTCACGTCTCCAAATATAGACCTTCCAACCACGTTAAGACCTTACCCATGAACCCCCTCTCCGAGCCATCCATAATGTTTGTGGCAGCCACGGTCTTATGGGAACCGGCCTTGCTGCAAGAGGGTTCTAGAATTACGCCTCAGATGCAGAGGTTTGGGGATTTTGTAAGTAGGTTTGACCTTGTGGATATTCCCTTGCAAAGTAGGAGTTTTACATAGTCAAATCAGCATGATGTTCCGATTCTTAACAGATTGGACAGATTTCTTGTCTCGACAGATTGGGTTACGATGGTAGGGATGTTCTCGCAAGTGGCTATCTCGAACCCTATGTCTGGCCATTGGCTTATTTTTTTCGAAGCCAGGTTGTTCATGAGAGGCCATATCCCTTTTAGATTGAAGGTTATGTGGCTACTATTAACAAACTGAGTTTTTGATATTAATCCTTAATTGATCGAATACAGAATATAAATAGGATTAGAATCCCTAATTAAATCCCTAAAAATCTGCCCATACAAATCTCTATGATCTGTGCACACCTAAAATGATCTGTGCACACCTATACAAATCTCAACACTCCCCCTCAAGTTGGTGCATAGATGTCACACATGCCCAACTTGTCTAAGAACTTTGAAAGAACCCGATTGGATACCCCTTTGGTAAGGATATCTGCTAACTGATCTTCTGACCGAATCTTTGGTAGTTCCACAGCTTTTTCATCCAGTTTCTCCTTAATGAAGAACCTATCTACCTCGACATGCTTTGTACGGTCATGTTGAATTGGATTATGGGCTATATCACATGCTGCTTTGTTGTCACAATATAGTTGAATTGGTTGCTTTAGGGAATAGCCTAGGTCTTGTAAGAGAAATTTCAACCACAGTGCCTCACAAATTCCTAAAGCCATTCCTCTATACTCAGCTTCTGCACTAGATCTTGCAACAACATTCTGTTTCTTACTCCTCCATGTAACTAAGTTCCCACCTACAAAGGTAAAGTATCCTGAAGTTGACCGCCTATCGACAACTGATCCGGCCCAGTCAGCATCTGTGTATACCTCGATATTTTGCTTGGTTGAGTTTTTAGAGAATAGAATTCCTTTCCCTGGAGCAGATTTTAGATACCTCAAAATGCGGATAACCGCATTCATATGCTGCTCACCGGGATTATGCATGAACTGACTAACCATACTCAAAGCATAAGCGATATCTGGTCTTGTGTGAGCTAAGTACATTAGTCTTCCAACGAGTCTCTGATATCTCCCCCTGTCTACCGGTACTTGGCTTGTTTCAATACATAACTTCAGACCCTCTTCCATTGGAGTGTCAACTGGTTGGCAGGCTGACATACCAGTTTCATGAAGTAGATCTAAGGCATACTTTCTTTGAGATAGGAAGATTCCTTTACTCGATCGAGATACTTCAATTCCCAGAAAGTATTTTAAGAAGCCTAAATCCTTCATTTCAAATTCCTTAGACAAGTATTCCTTCAAAACTTTCATTTCTTCTAGATCATTGCCTGTAACGATCATGTCATCTACATATACAATGAGTGCAGTAATTTTCCCATGTTGCTTCTTTAAAAATAATGTGTGATCTGAATTACTTTGTTTGTAACCAAAAATTGTCATGGATTTGGTGAATCGTCCAAACCAAGCTCTAGGGGACTGTTTTAATCCATATAATGATTTCTTCAATCTGCACACCTTTTGATTTTGTCTTTCTGTTACCATGCACCCTGGTGGAAGATCCATGTAGACCTCTTCAGAGAGTTCGCCATGTAAGAATGCGTTCTTCACATCGAACTGTTGTAATGGCCAATCAAAATTTGCAGCTAAGGATAACAAGACCCGGATTGTGTTAATTTTGGCTACAGGTGCAAATGTTTCAGTGTAGTCAATTCCATAAGTTTGAGTGTATCCTTTTGCCACCAATCTCGCCTTAAAACGTTCGATCGTACCATCAGCTTTGTATTTCACAGTAAAGATCCATCGACAACCAACTGTCTTTTTTCCTGTAGGATGGTCAACGAGCTCCCAAGTTTGGTTCTTCTGCAAGGAGGCCATCTCTTCATTCATTGCGGCTTTCCATCTTGGATCAGTTAAGGCTTCTTGCACACTGTTAGGTATAGATACAGTAGATAATTGATGGACAAATGACTGATTTGTTTGTGACAATCGATGTGTAGACATATAATGGTTCATGGGATATCTTACTTTACAAGACAATTGAGGTTCATATGTAGGTTTTGGAATACCTCTGGTGTGACGTTGTGGTAACTGTCTCCTGGATGACTCAGACACCGATTGGTTTGGTGTATCAATTGGGAGAGATTCGAGCTCAGTTTCAGACGTTTCTCGACTTTCTGGGTGCTCATTTTCACTTTGATCCAAGTTTTGACCAATAGGTTCCACCTCATCCGTTTCTACACTTATGGTGTCATTGTGTAGGATATCACCACTTAAATCCAAGTTTTGACTACTAGGATCCAAATCCCCTACATTTGGATCAGATACTTCCACAATCTCTTCCTCAAAGTTGTATACAAAAGTCTGAATTTCCTCAAGATACTCCCCCTGAAAGTCAGACTTAGAGAAATACATAGTATTTTCATGAAAAACAACATCCATAGTGATAAACATGCGTTTAGTAGGGGGATGATAGCACCTGTATCCTTTTTGATGAAGAGCATATCCAACAAAGACACATTTCAAGGCTCGAGGCATTAACTTATGGCGTTGGTGTTTCGGAAGATGAACATAGGCAACACATCCGAAGACATGAGGGGGAAGGTTTGGGACTGTTGGAGCAACAACAGCTTCTGCAAGTGTCTGGAAGGGTGTGTTGAAGCTAATAGAACGAGATGGTATACGATTAATGAGATATGCAGCAGAGAGAAGAGCTTCTCCCCAATAACATAATGGCATGTTAGCCTCGATGAGGGAAGCACGAACAACCTCCAATAAGTGTCTATTTTTGCGTTCAGCCACACCATTCTGTTGAGGTGTATCTGGACAACTGGTTTGATGGATTAAGCCATGAGAGTCCAAAAAACGCCGAAGGTCAGAACTATGGTATTCTCCACCATTATCACTTCGTAATACTTGTATTCGGGCATTGTACTGTGTACGAATGGTGGTATAAAACTTCTGAAATAGCAAGTTAACTTCTGATTTGGATTTCATCAAACATAACCAAGTCATCCGAGTACAATCATCTATGAAGGTAACAAACCAATGTGATCCTCCAAATGTAGGGACTTTGGATGGTCCCCAAACATCAGAGTGAATAACCATAAAAGGAACAAGACTTTTATTTAAAATCAAAGGAAATGAGGCACGATGGCTTTTTGCAAGTTCACACACATCACATTTTAAAATAGAAATATCCAAATTCGTAAACAAACTAGGAAACAACTTTTTCAAATAACCAAAGGAGGCATGTCCCAAACGTCGATGCCAAAGCAAGATCTCAGTTATCTTCTTTGGTGAATCAGTGTACTCTACTGCTAATGCTTGTCGTAATCTGCTGGAAGGTTCTGACTCCAAGTCCAAATAATATAGCTTCCCTTTCTTAACACCATAACCAATCGGTTGCCGAGTCTGAATGTCCTTAAACACACAATGATCAGGCCAAAAAATAACTACACAAGATAAGGTAGTAGTAATTTGAGATACTGACAAAAGGTTATAATCTAAGGAAGGAACGACTAACACAGAATCAAGATGTAAAGTATTAGTAAGATGTGATGACCCTTCCCCAACAACCGGGGTGGTATTACCATTGGCAGTTGAGACACAATTTTGGGAAGATGGGTTAAGGTTTAAGACTTGTCTAACATCAAATGTCATATGATCAGTAGCACCAGAATCAATTATCCATGCACTATTCAAAACAGGTGTAGAAGTAGTGAAGACCTTACCTCCAATTGTTGAAGTGGTTATTAATGTTGATGACGTAGGAGGGGCATCATCTTCCTTTGTTTGAGCAACTGCTGTAGTGGATGACCGCTTGGAATTTCGATGCCGTGTTGGGTCCCACCAATCTGGATATCCAATAAGTTCGAAGCAACGACTTTTTGAATGTCCTGTTTGATTGCAGTGAGTGCATTTGTATGTAGGTTTGTCTGAGCTGTTGGAATTTTTCGGATTGGTGGTTTTGGGCCGGTCTTGGACTGTCGGATTGGGTCGATGACGGGAAATCATAGCAGAAGCATCAGGTTTCTCAATTTCCTCATTCAAAGTAGTAGATCGTATGGCCTCACGACGGACTAAGGAATAACACTCTTCCAGACTTTCGAGTGGCTCGTGACGTAAAATTTCTCGTCGAAGCTGATCAAAACTTTTCTCCAATCCAGCAAGAAATATGTGTACTCGGGTTCGCTCAATGGACTGCCGGTATGATATAATATCATCAGGATCCTTCATGACCACTTTATCACGATGATCGAGTTCTTGAAAGATTTCTGTTAACTCCCCATAGTATACCGAGAGTGATTTGGTACCTTGTTTGGCTGAGAAGCCTTTCTGATGCAAAGAGTAGACATGCATCTCATCATTACCATCATAAAAGGCTTTGGATAGAGTACTCCATATTTCACGGGCAGTGGATATACGAAGATAACGCTTCATGATGTCAGGAGTCATGGACATGAGAAGCCAGCGTTTCACCTTCTGATTTTCAGCATACCATTTTTCATATCCCTTATCTGACACAGTAGGTGAAGCGGATTTACCCATGATGTAAGAGAGTTTTTCTCGTTCAGCAATATGCATCTCCATCAATTGAGACCACACGTCGTAATTTGTTTCGGTAAGTTGAATGCCTGCATTAAAGGCACCCTCAGACTGAACAAGAATTGGAGTAGGTCTGGTTCCAGACGATTCAATGTGTTCACTCATATTTCTGTTTCTGTTTTTTTTTTTTTTTTTTTTTTTTATTTATTAACAAGGCAAACTAGAGAAAGCGTCTGAAACTATTTGCTGCAGTAGTGGACGGATACTGATGTGGGCGGGTTGGCAACGATGTGCGCACAAAGAGCCCTGTTTTACAAAATCAACAATAAACCAGATTTATCTTCGTCTGGTTCATCAATGGCAGAAAACCAAGCTGAAAACGAAGACTTCAACTTCGTCTTCTAATCCGAACTAGAACACTAGCGTAGATGACGATGATGATTGGAGAGAGCAGCGGTGATGACCTCTGGTTCTCTCGACTGCGTTTGATGGGTTTGTATTGATCTTCAACTTCGTCTTCTAGTCTGAACTAGAACACACGACGATGATGATTGGAGAGAAATCGATCTGGTTTATTTTTGATGATTGCAAAGATTTTACAGAACCTTGTTCTTGCTGGTCCGTCTCTGTTTTACGTCAAAGCAACACGGTGGTTCGTCTCTGTTTTATGGCACAGCAACACGGCTGCGCAGCGATGACGACGGCCGTTCTATGGTTCATTAACTGGTTCTACACGGGAATCTTTGAATGAGAGTCAGAGCAGGGATCTTCGAATGAGGTTTGGCTCTGATACCATATTAACAAACTGAGTTTTGATATTAATTCTTAATTGATCGAATACAGAATATAAATAGAATTAGAATCCCTAATTAAATCCCTAAAAATCTGCCCATACAAATCTCTATGATCTGTGCACACCTAAAATGATCTGTGCACACCTATACAAATCTCAACAGCTACATCATCAAAACTTCAAAAAGTTGATATCGGGGTGGTAGGATAGTTTTCCCTTCGAAGGCAGTGGGGAATCTTGTTCAGAAAAGAGTGAAAGCTTTAAAGGAGGTGTTAATAAGATGGAATAAGGATTTTTTTTTGGGAGAGTCAATGTTTAGAAGAATGAGATGCTCTAAAAAATTTAGGAGATTGATTGGGTTAATGAGTTACACCCTCTTTCGATAGCGGACAAGACAACGCGATTCAATTTGAGGGCGACTTATCATAGGCTGGCATCCTTGGAGGAGATAAGTTGGAAGAAAAAGTCAAAAGTGAAGTGGTTAAAAGTGGGAGATACTTTCATAGCATGGCCAGTTCTCATTGTAGGAACAATTTCATCTCAAAGTTAAAGGGTGAATGGGATGTGGCTAGAGGGGGGAAGAGGACGTTGCCAAAGGTATTGTTGGTTTTTATGCAAATATCTACTTAGTGCAACACTTTAACAGACTGAAGCCCGAGCTCCTACAGTTTGAGATGATTAATGGTTTGCAATGTGAGAGTTTGGAAAGACCTTTTGAGGAGGGGGAGGTTTAGAATACTATAATCGGTATTAGTAACGATAAAGGTCCAGGTCCCGATGGGTTTCCTATTGAATTCTTTAAAGTTTGCTGGGAGACAATTAAAAGAGATTTATTGTTGGTGGTGGAGGAGTTTCATAGGGAGTCGGTGTTGGATCGGAGGTCTAACTGCTCCTTCATCGCTTTGATTCCTAAGTTATTGGGGACAAAGGATATTAAGGATCTTAGACCCATTAGTTTGGTGAACACCTCTTACAAGATTATTTTCAATCTCTTAGCCAATAAGTTAAAAAGTGTTATTCAAGGGTTGATTGGTAGAAACCAAGGCTCTTTCATAAAGGGGTGACAAATCACAGAGGAAGTTTTAATAGCAAGTAAGTGCATTGATTTGAGATTGAAGTCGGGAAAAGTGGGGGTGGAGTGGAAAGTGAACCTTGAGAAGGCCTACAATCATGTTAGTTGGAAAATTTTGAAATACATGTTTTCACCTCGTGGAACATATCTTGTGTGTCCTCTCCTTCTTTTTCGGTTCTAATTAACGGATCGCCTCAAGGTTTCTTCAAGAGTGCAAGAGGTCTAAGGCAAAGGGCCCTCTTTCTCCTTTCATGTTCATCATTGTAGTGAAAGCTATTGGGCGGATGTTGGATAGAGGTGGGACGAGTGATATTCTATCCCATTTCACTGTCGGTGTTGGGGAGATCGACAGTGACACATCTACAATTTGCATATGATACATTAGTGTTCCTAGATACTTTTCTTGACCAGAGAAGGAGTTCAGGTGGCCTCCTGTGTTGTTTTGAAGTAATCTCAGGGTTTCCGATGAACATGAGAAAAAACAAGGTCTTACCGGTAAGGAAAGTCCATGTTGTGTCTCTTCTTACAACTTCTTTGGGGTAGCAGGTGGGTGTTCTTCCAACTACACATTTGGAACTACCCTTGGGGACTCCTTATAGGAGATTAGATATGTGGGACCTTGTTACTAAAAGGGTGGGAAGGAAATTAGCAGTTTGGAAAACGAATTACCTCTACAAAGGAGACAAGTTGACTTTGATTAAGAGCGCACTCTCCAGTATTTCGGTCTATTTCCTATTTATGTTTAAAATCCCTCAAAATGTGGAAATGAGGCTAGACAAGCTATTTTAGAATTTCTTGTAGCATGATAGGAAATATATTCAGAAGCATCATTTAGTGAGTTGGAAATTGGTGTGGTCGAAGAAGAAACTTGGCGGTATGGGGTTCAAGAGATTATGGATGGAAAATTCAACCCTCTTGGGCAAGTGGCTTTGGAGGTTAGGCGTGGAAAGGGGTAGTCTGTGGAGATAGGTCATAGTGACAAAATTTGGGTCAGATGCTTTTGGATGGGAGAGTGGGACAGTTAGGGCCCCACACATATGTGGTTTGTGGAAAGTTATTGTGAAGGTTCTTCCATTCTTCAAGGTGAGAATGCAATTCAAAGTGGGCAAATGAGATATGGTGAGATTTTGGGAAGATAATTTATGCATGTGGTACTCGATCACTTCGGGAGTAGTTCCCATCCCTTTATTCCATTTTCTTTTAGAAGGGCTTACTAGTAGCCAACTTTAGAAGGTTTGTGCATAGAGAGTGGGCTTGGGACTTTGGGGAAATGAGACATTTTAATGATTGGGAGATGGGAGATGTTGGGAGATTAATCACCAATACTTCTTCAATCTAATTTGATCTTGGGAGAGTGGATCAAAGAATTTGGAAGGAAAGTAAGGAGGAGAGGTTTTCAATCAAGTCCTTCTACCAATCACTTTGTAATACTAAGCCCTCATTTTTTCCTTCATAAAACCATTTGGGTTCCTAAGGTTCTTACAAACATTGCCTTTTTTATATGGACCACGGTGCTTGAGAGGATTCAAACAATTCATTTATTGATGAGGAAGGGTATGTGTGGGGTAAATAGTTGTTTGCTATGTTTAAAAGAATGAAAATTGACTGATCATATTCTTATCCATTGTAGGTTTACTTCAGAGATTTTGACCTATTTTTTTAGTTTGTTTGGCATTTCAACATGCATGCCCGAAATGGTTAAATATATTTTTGTTTCTTGGTTTTCACTTGGTTACCGTTTCTTAGGTGTGAAGAGGTTGTTGTGGAGCTTCACCTCGTTTGTAATGTGTTGGAGTATTAGGAGTGAGTAGAATATTCATACTTTTAATGTGTTGGCAAAGGATTGTAAGAAAATCGTTTTTTTCTATTTTGGGTCTTCTTTTCTTTTGGTCAAAGGTTTCCAAGGACTTTACGGGGGTTTTCTTTGAGGATTTTGTAGGCAATTGAGATAGGGTGTGTTGTATGGTTATTGAGTAGTCCCTTTTGTATTGGTTCTTGCTTGGTTGGTCATGTTGCCTTTTTATTGAATTCTTACTCATCTTGCCTTTATATATATGTGTGTGTGGGGGTGGGTGGCGTTCTTTTGATAAAATCCTAAACAACATTCTAGACAAAGCATTTTGTTTTATATGGGCTAAAATTTTTAGAATGGGTTGATTTTTTGTGAGTATGATCTCTATGCTGAGAAAATCATTCTCGCAAAAAATTAGTCAATTCTGAAATTTCTAACCCTAGTTTATAAGATGAAGAATTGTGAATCATCAATTTTTACTGTTAGTTTGTAACCACTTTTCATGGGGTTAGAAGTTTTAGAATTGATTGATTTTTTGTGAGGATGATCTACTGACTATAGAGATCATAGTCAAAAGAAAAAACTTTGTCCAGAAGGTTGTCTAAGATTTTGTCAAAAGAACGCTACCCCATATATAAAAACATATGTAAAACACAATGGTTTTTCAAAATATGGGTTAGAAGTTTCGGATCGAGCTAATTTTTTGTGAAGATGATCTATATGATGAGAAGATCATCTTAACCCCATAAAAAATGATTTAGAATGTGGACCATCAATGTTTTACCAATAATTTGTAAACCACTTTTGTTGGACTTCGAAGTTTTAGATTGAGCTGGTTTTTTGTGAGGATGATCTTCTCATCATAAAGATCATCCTCACAAAAAATAAGCTCCATCCAAAACTTCTAACCTATATTAGAAAAATCATTGTTTATATATATATATATATAATAAGCTCCATCCAAAACTTCTAACCCATATTTAAAAAAATCATTGTTTATATATATATATATAGGGTCTTGTTCAGCACCAAACATTTTGCCCAACCATTTTTGTCCTACATGGGTTAGAAGTTTTGAAATGGGCTGATTTTTGGTGAAAATGATTTCTACGGTGTAGAGATCATCCTCACCAAAAATCAGCCCATTCCAAAACTTCTAGCCCCATGTTTACAAGTTGAAAATCATGGACCGTCCATTTTTTGTAAATCATTTTGATAGGGTTAGAAGTTTTGGAATTGGCTGATTTTTGGTGATGATGATCTCTAGGAGATCATACTCACCAAAAATCAGCCCATTCCAAAACTTCTAACCCATGTAGGACAAAAATGGTTGGGCAAAATGTTTGCCAAAATGTTTGGTGCCGAACATTTCCCATATATATATATATATATATATATATAGAGAGAGAGAGAGAGAGAAATAATAAAGGGCCTCTCTAAATCACTATTCTTCTTTTAATATTTATTTTATCTACCTTTTTCCATAAATGTCATTTTAGACCTTCTATTTTCATAAAACATGTTTTAAATATTATTTTTGTCTTCTTCTGTTTTCAACTTTTTAAGTGAATGAATATTATTTTAGAAAAGAGGTAATTAGAGTTCAAATTGATTTAGAGGTGAGCATCTTTTTCAAATTTGAAGATGAAGAAGATGACAATTTAGAGGAAAAATTTGAAATATGGGTTGGATCGCTTAGTCTATTCTATACATGTATATTATGTAAGTTAGATGAATGATGTTATAAATAAAAAGAAAAATATATTATAAAACAATAAGTTTACTTCCATCCCTAAAAGTTTTTTTAGTCGAGTTATAGATTAGACCCCTATTTTGATGAAAAGAATTATCAAATGGATCTAAAGTGTAACCCAACCTCTTCAGATTTGAATTAGGGTGCAATCGAGTACAACTACAATAGAGTTCAAACTACCTCTTTATTGACTTTTCTCTTCACTCCACTTATTTTTATTGTATTTCCTCTCTCCACCCCTCTAATATCCATCCAATTTTACTATATTTCTTCTTTACCGTTTTTAACTCACTTTTTTATTTTTCCTCTTCTCCCCATTTCTTAATAATATCCTTTCAACTTTTTTTTTACCCCTCAGTCTCAAAGAGCATACAAAATAGGCGATATTAGTGTTCACCCCTACAAAATGCAAGATGAAGTTTAATCCCTTGACTTTTGTTGACTCGGTCAAATTGTTAACAAAAACAATAATCAGTTAATAGAGATGATAAAATGTCAGAAATACTTTTACATGTTAAAATTATTTTTGACTAGGTTATTTAAAACTCATTTGTGTTCGATCTAATCGTTATAAAGGCAATAAATAACCTTGAGAACTCGAATCATTTTCATCTTATCGATCTAACCCTAAAATTTGTTATTTTGAAGCTTAATCTCATTGTTTCCTACCCTTTCTCATCATTTTTAATTCAATTTTATTTTTTTCAACCTAATATCAATGTGTTCACCCCAAAATCTCCACATGAAAAATAATAAAACAAAAATAAAAAAATCGAGAGAAAATATGAGTCAATGAAGAAAATCCTCCCTCTCCCCCCCCCCCTTATATATATGTTAATTCTATCTCCCGCTTAGTAAAGAACCACAACAAAAAAAAATTCTTGATTTTTTTTCCCAAAAACTTATGCCTTAAGGATAAAATGGTTAAAAGAGCTCACATGAGAGTTGAAATCTTCATCTATTCCATGAAACATAAGATCTTTAAATTGACTAACCAAAATCTATCCCAAAATCGAAATCGAATTCAAAGATGTTAATGGTAGGATTTAAAAGTAATAGGTTTAAAGAATATAACCTTAATACTCTCGAGAACATTCCAACAATAACAAATACAAACCCTAACAAGTGAGGTAAATCCCAACTTCATCTTCATTTTCTTTAAAAAGATGAACTTGGATTTTCTTTTAATCCAATGGTGTGAAATATTCCAATCCAACGGTTGAGATTTTATTTGATTTTTTATTTTTTGAACTCAAACAATGACATTTTGATTATTTAAATGCTACAATGGTAGTTTGGGTATTCCAACCGTAAATCGTCAACAGAACAAATGTTGGTATTGATTTGACCAGATCAACGAAAGTTCAAAGGGGAGCTCATCTTGTATTTTGCGAGGGTAACCCTAATTTCGCCTATTTCTCGAGAGGTGTTACTTGAATATTTAAAGTTATGCATATCTTGAGGTAATACACATACAATGTATTAGAAAAATCAGTCATCATTAACTTTCATATATTTTTATTTATATTAAAATTTTTTAAAAAAATATATTTTAGTATCCTAATCAAATTTAAGTTAAATAATAAAAACTAAGGGTCTGTTTGGCCACATGAGAAATAATATCCTCTGAATTTCAAATTACATGGGAAAAGGTGGTGGGAGAATGGGCAACATGAAAAATTGAAATCCCACATCTAATTGTACCAAAAACAAAAAAAAATTGAAAGAGAAGAAAATAAAAAGATTAGGATTTTGTTTGGGGGTAGATTTCAATTTTTCTATTATAATTTATATCATAGAAAAACAATCTATAATTTCTACAATTTTTGAATGAGGGTGAATTTTTATTTTCTATTAAAAAAAAAATCCAATAAAAAAAATCCACTTTTCATGGGTAATGAAACACAGTCTAATTTAATGACACGAAGCACGTTTATAAAGATGTCAGGTGATCCCTCTTTCGACTTGGATCTACTTTCCCAGGATACGTCACATCCTCTGTACCATTAAGCACTTCTACGATTTCTCTCCATTTATAGAAGCAACAGCTTCTGGTCCGATTACTAATTATGGAGTCGCTTTTTCTGCTTCGTCTCTTTCTCGTCTTTCTTCTTCCCCAACCCAACGCAACCTTATATTATTATATATGTTCTCTCATAGACCCAAAAAAATTCTCAATTCTCAGAATCTCAGTAATAATCTAAATCAACGGCTGTGATTGATTTGCAGAAGAAGAGAGATGGGGAGAGGAAAGATCGAGATTAAGAAGATAGAGAATGTGACAAACAGACAAGTCACCTATTCAAAGAGAAGAACTGGAATCGTAAAGAAAGCTCGAGAGCTTACGATTCTCTGCGATGCGGAGATTTCTCTAATCATGTTCTCTGGTACTGGAAAATTATCAGAGTTCATCAGTCCTTCGACAACGTAAAATCTACTAATCGATCTCTATTCTTCTTTTTCTTCGGAAACTCTAGTTTTTTTTATCGAAGCATTTTTTTTTTTTTTTTTTTTTAAATTTCCTCTGCTTCTGTTTCTGTTTTTGATTGATTGTTGCTTGTTAGAATGAAGACTTTATTCGATCAGTATCAGCAGGTTTCAGGAATTGATCTATGGAACTCGCATTACGAGGTTCGTTCAACGATCTCGTTTTTTTTCAAAGATTTTTCTTAATTGGATCGTTTTTGAAGTTTGAGAGATTAAATTATTTTTTTGCTCACTTGTTTATGTTTCTTGGTGGATTTGCAGAGGATGCAAGAGATGGTGAACAAGCAGTTGGAGACTAATATGAGACTTAGGAGAGAAATTAGGTATAAAGTAGAGTTTCTGTTACTAATTTACTTGTTAATTAGGTGGATTGGATCGTAAATCAGTGCGATCTGAAGTATTTCATCATATAAAAAATGGAAAAACATGAACGAAAGAAACTAAATTAAATTTTATTAATTTGATCCGTTTTCCATTAATTAAGGGTCTTATCTTTTAGAGTAAGATAGTAAGCTTTGTCTGGGCAACTCATTTCGAAAACTTAGTGACTCACGAGTCCAGAGCAGATCAAATAAATAAATATTAAATTAATAAATATCTCGATAAATTTATATATTTTAAAATGTATAATTGTATTTATTTTTTTATTTAAGAAAAAGAACATTAAATATGATATAACTCATCTAAGTTCCTAATCAAACTTGATCAGTTTCTGAATCAACTCGACAAGTTCTAAACCATATGCTTTATCCTATTAAGTATATAAGATATTAAATATCATGGCTTAAAAACTCGCCTGAGATGACTCGCCCGGTTATTTTATGTGTTTTCTGATATAAAATAATAAATATTTTCGCAAATGGTTCTATATAAAAATAATATTTTGTGATTAAGCATTTACTACTCGATCTATATTAAGAAATAATTATATATATTAGGGGTGCAACGTTGTCCGGTTTAAACCGAGAACCAAACCAAACCGATAGCTTTGGGGTGGTTTGGAATAAGTTGCGGTTTGGTTCCAGGTTACAAAAATGGAGAACCAATCAATTTGGTTCGGTTCTAGGATCAAACTTGTATAGAACCGAACTCGTATACAATAAATAAATATATATGTATATCATAATTATTATGAATTATTTTAGGAGTTAGGACATAGATTAATGATCTTTTATGGATAAACTAATGACTTTTTATAGATATATTAGTAATTTATTGTATGAAAATTTATATTTATTATATGTTTATTTTTTTCATTAAACAATATTACTTACAATTTATAGAATATTGGCAATCCATAGAGCCGAACCGGACCAATCCGACTTTAGTTCGGTTTGGATTGATTTGGTTCCAATGGAATTTGGCTCGGTTCTAGTTCTTATTTAGTGGAACCCGACCTATGTCGGTTAAGTTCCGATTTGACCTCAAACCGAACCAAATTGCACCCCTAATATATATATATATATAGATAAATGTTGAATTAATTAATTGTTTTAATTGATTTAATCTGTGATTTATTATGGGTCCCTATCCGTGGCCAACAGTTTGGCAAACATTTTGGCAAACACTTTTTCAAAACATGGGTTAGAGATCTTGGAATGGGCTGATTTTTGGTGAGGATGATCTCTACGGTGAGGAGATCATCCTCACCAAAAATCAGCTCATTCCAAAACTTCTAGCCCCATTTTACAAGTTGAAAAATCGTGAACCGTCCATTTTTTGTTAAACCATTTTTGATGAGGTTAGAAGTTTTGGAATGGGCTGAATTTTGGTGATGATGATCTCCTCACCATAGAGATCATCCTCACCAAAAATCAGCCCATTCCAAGACCTCTAACCCATGTTTGAAAAATGTGTTTGCCAAAATGTTTGCCAAACTGTTGGCCATTGAACGCTACTCATTTCTTATATATGAGTTGACTTAAACAAGTCGAGTTGGTACCAGTGGGAGCCGAGAATAGACAAAATATTGGGTTATAAAATCATGATCTACTGACTACTAAAATGTTTAATTACTAAATTGAATCCATAAAACTTCACCAACCTTTGAATAAATCTTGTTACAATGTTGAAGAAAATTTTCTTTGATCAATAAAAACATTGCAGGTATTTTTCTTAGATTGTTAGTTTGTTTTTAATGAGATCAATAACTTGATTTGAACACAAGTCTGTGGTATCATCACTAATAGAAATTTTTTTTTTTTGATGGGTAAGTTAGACTTGAACCCATGACCTCAAAGCTGCTTTGCAATGTGTCAAACCTACTGAGCTATGGGTCTAAGCTCATTACCCATACTTTTACCAATTAAGCTAGCTGACACCTGATAAAAGAAATAAGAGTCGTGATTTTCTGACGCCCTGTGATGTGGCATGAGCTAGAAGCATAGATTTTTTCCCACGGGATACACAACTGTACATCCCCACAAATATGTGCAGTTGTGTATTCCAAGGAAAAGAATCTATGCTTCTAGCTCATGCCATGTCAGGGGGCATATGGGGGCGTGTGTCAGAGGGGGGCGTCAGAAAATCATTATTCAAGAAATAAACATTGAAGAATTGGTGCTAGATATCTTGAAACCATTCATTATATTTGCAATTTGATAGCATTCTTGAACATAGTATGATTTTTGAATGGCTGACAAATTAAGCAAAGATACTCACCTGAAGGTGTTTGTTTTAGAAATTTAGTCTTCACAACATTCAAGAATTGGGCTCCACAAACTTCTAGTTATAAAATTATGAACTTGAAAACAGTTAAATAATATTTTGGTGAATATTTGAGATACCCACTATATTTTCAACCTGATAACATGCCCTCCTTGACCTTGGTATTTTCTAATAGACTAATGAAAAATCCTAAATGCCATCATCTTCAACCTTTGGCTAAAATCAGTTGATTTTTCTTCCAAAAACTAGTCATCTCACTTGATCAATCACGCCCTCAATCAAATTTCTAGGCGTCCTACGCCAATATACCTCGGTCATATGTTATAAAATATTATGTATCTAATCTACTAACTAGTAGAATTGTTAATTGCTAAATTGGGCACCTAACATAGACTAAGGAATGGTTGATAGGACAAGGATTGGAGAAGGTTTGGACGATTTAAGCTTCGAGCAATTGCGCGGTCTTGAGCAAGATATGGAGAGTTCATTAAAAATCGTTCGTGAACGAAAGGTGAGATATTTTACTCATGAGGCTCTATGGAATTTCTGAAGAAATATCATCCTTTTTATGTTTTTTTGGATGATTTAAACAAGTTTTTCATCTTGTGAATGTGGCTCTTTTAACATTTTTCTTGGCATCTTTTGACCTAAATGTTCACCACTATCAAATTAGAAATTTAATGTGCAACTAAGGTCGATTCTATACCCTTTGGAAGGAACATAAAAGTTGAATGTTTTTGAAGAAAGAGAGATCCAAAACAATATGGATGAGGTTGTAGAAATCTGAGTTTATTGAGAATTCTTGGAGGAATATTATATGAACCCTATTAGGGTATTTATAGATATTTCATCAACTAAGATATTTGAAACTAACCTAAAATAGATATACTAATTATCTATAATTCCTAGTTTAGAATATCTTAATAGATATTGCTAAATATTTTATTCTCAATCACCACCTCAACCTTCCTTTTATCATGAGATACGACATTGACAATGACACAATGTATCTCATGCATCATAATATGATGCATCTCTTACATCCTCCCGCAATTACATGGTCTTTTGAAGAAAAAGTATACAATTGGTTTCTTTGAATGGATGCTCTCGATCTCATCAATTGATATGCTATTAGATCGCCCAAAATCCAATCGTACTTCTTGTGATCACCGCCTGTCTGTAAAGTACATAATTGTCACATCCTACTATTTTTTTTTTTTTTTAATCTGTTGGAGTCGGTGGCTTACAAGACCAGATTTATCATGATCTCTCCTAAGAGTATATAAAGAAGGATTATGCGATTTAAATAAAATAACTCTCGTTGGAGAGATTTTTGATAAGAAAAAAAATGAGATTGTAAGAGATGAATGTTTCGATATAGGAGATTTGTAAAGATATAGAAAATGTGTGATTTTTATTGAAGAAAACTAGAACAATAATAAAGGGAAAAAAAGAGATTTAAGTTCGGCGATGACCGTAATGATGGCGGCAATGCCATCGCCGAAGAACGGCTTACCTAGAACGATTTGCTCAATGGAGTTTGAGCTCTAATACCATGTAGAAATCTGAGTTTATTGAGAATTCTTGAATGAATGTTACATGAATCCTATTAGGGTATTTATAGAGATTACATCAACTAAGATATTAGAGATTAACCTAATATAGATATAATAATCACCACCTGAACCTTCCTTTATTATGAAATACATTAGCAATGATACAATGTATCTCATGCATCATAATATGATGCATCTCTTACAGAGGTAGTGTAAATAGATATAAACACATTTGCAATAACAAAAGACATGGCTTTTGATAACTTGGATGGAGGAACTTGATTAGCTCAGCTGATCCGGAAGTTTTGGGATAAGGCTTTAATATATTATTATTATTTTTTAATATTTTAATTTTGTTAATGTTTCTTAATAGAATGGTTTTAAAAATTTGCCATCTTATTCTGACAGGTTTTAGGGAATTTTCTGATCTTTTTGAACTAGTTTCTCTCTCTTGAAGTCAGTTTGTTTGTTTTGGATTCTAAGAAACGACTTATTGAATTACTACTTTATATCATGTAAGCTAATAAAACGATCTTCGTAACAGTATCACATGATTGCTGCTCAAACTGAAACTTACAGGAAAAAAGTAAGTTAAATCTCCACATCTTCATTTACGTTTTTTTCCTTAATTTTTTTGACCAGTTACTTAAACTGATATTCATTTACATTGTTGCAGCTAAAAAACTCGCAAGAAATACACACAAATCTCCTACATGAATTTGTAAGTATTTCAGGTCTATTTTCTTCCATATTTGTTATCATCATCATCATCATCATTGTGGAGGTTGTTTTTGGAAACATGCACACCAAGAGATATGTGCCATGAGTCCATTTGTTTCTTACCCTTCTTTTTCTCTTTGAACTCCTTGTTTGGGTAAATTTGAAAAATTATCAAAACGATATACTATTCATTTTAATTCCAAAAACAGTAAATTACCGTTTTCAGAATTAATTTGTTTTTTTTTATACCAAAACTGTAAATTTGTGAAATGAATAATAATTTTTTTTCCTATTCTATAAAACAGTAAATACTTTCCCTATTTTAGTTTCAGTAAAAAAAAATTTAAAAAAAGTTCTGTTATATAAAACTGTGAATTTTTCCCCCACTTTAATGGAAATATTTTAAATCCGAAATGGTAAAAATGAACTGTGAGCCATTTTAGTAATTTTTCAATTTTTCAGTGCATGTTTTAGTAAATCACCCATTTAAGATTCTAATTGAATGACATCTCCCCTAGTCACACCTGCCTCCATAATTTTTTGGAACCATTAATCAAAATTGTTTTGAATTAGTATTGATAGTGGCCATGCCAGTCTTTCTTTTTTTTATTCACCTATTTTTAGCAACTGTTTTGCCACTTTGTTTTTTCTAATGTATCTAACAACGTTTTTTCAAGATTTATTTTAACCTCTATGATGAGTTTGTATTCCACACCAATCACTTATCATCTCAGGTTTTCTAAAAATACCAATCATCTCTTATCTCACACCTAAAAATATTTTTCCTTTTTTTAATCAATGTGATGCATCAACGATGGCGTTGAAATCATAGTTTTGTGCTGATAATCATCATTATTATCTTCAGATTTCTTCCTTTTCATGGAAGAATTAACAATCCCGCATTGAGTTCAGGAAGGTGGAGATGGGGAACCTTACTATGAATTAGCAGATAACGGAAGGTACTATGAATCCTCGCTTGGACTAGTGCCGGACAATCCACAAATCTTTCCTTTCCACCTGCAGCCAGGTCAACCCAATCTTCACAACGGAGGAGGATATGGATTTGGTAATCTACATCTTGCTTGAGTAGAGTTATAGAGATCACATAACCCATTCAGATACTTCTAATCAATGTGGTCATTAGGGATTATATCGAATTGAACTAGTACCCTAATTTGGAACCTACTATGTTACCTATTTACTTCAAAATGGGTTTTGTGCCTCTATTGGAAACTTCAATTTTAAGTATAAGTGGTGTGTAAACATGTAGTCAACTTTAGTTATTGATGGAAGACGGATATGTGTATAGAATAGATCTAACTCTCTCTAACAAATCTAATCATAATCGTAACTAGTTAAACTCATCTTGATCTCCATAAAAATAGGATTTGGTGCATGCACAATACATCTTATTACAATGCTTCATATCTAATATTCTTATAGTACTAAACAAAACCCTTAGTTGCTCGAAGCTAGAGCTGGTGTCATAGGAGAGTAGGAAAGTAGATGCATAGAATCATTTTTTAATTGAATTATTCTAGTAAGAATGGAAGAGATATTTTAAAATGATAACACAATGATTTCGGGTAGCTTGGGTTTTTTGTAATTTAAAAAGTTTACAAATATGGTTTTGCATCGATAATACTCACCCTTCTCTCATTATAATAGTATAGAAATAGTTGAGTTAGAAAAAAACAAATCTAAAATTAAAATATCTTCATAAGACCTTAGCTACACTAGGAAAAAGCATTAGAAAATGAGTAGTATATAAATGCACGAAAAGTTAGAAGCAGCTTCACTAAGTGATAATTAGAAAACTTGTGGCATGATTTGGCCATGTTCAATGAAGATCAATTGTAGTCTCAATTAAAAATATATATTTAAATTGAAGGTCATAAAAGCAAGAGAAAGACCCCAAAAGAAAATAGAAACAATGAAAGCAGAGATAAGAACTCTCACTCAATAATAAAAGACATGGCTTTGGACAAAGTGGAATGAGGGAACCAATGATACTAATGATACTCACTTTTCTTTTATAATTAGATGTGGTTAGCTTGGGTTCACACGACTCAGTTTACATTTTAGTGGCGTTATTTTGGCATTTTCGTTCTTGGAAAAACGACTTTCAAACTTTTTATAGGGGGTTCAAAAGTAAAATCTCTTAAAAATCAGAGTACAAACCATTAAGAAAACTCCATAGGCTTCTGGTAATCAATTGTGTGCATTATGATTATAATCTCTGTCACCATGTAGATATTCATTGCTATCTATTATTTTATATTATTTCTGCTATTTATTTTACAGATAATTTTAGAGTTTGGTGGATTACTTGACCTTAAGAAAGAAAAATAACTTAATCAATATGCCATGTATATACACCGTCATCATTAAGAACAATGCTTGAAGTTTCCAAGGGAAATAATGAAAGGAAAGACATAAACTTCAAAGTTGGAACTTAGAACATGGGGTGGTATTTTTGGGATCTCCCACTCCTTGAGATCTGTACTGAAATTAATGCTTCTCTCCAATCTTCTTTTTCGATGATATTCTAAGTTTTCGATCGTCTTCTCCAATGAACCTTCATTTTTTAGATCGTCTTTCCAATCGATCTTTATTTGAAAAGATAATGTGTAGTGCTGGTTAAAGAGTCTCTGACGATCAAATAAGTACTTAATGAAAATTACATAGAAAAGAGAAGAAAATAAGAATAAGTGAATAATATGTGTTTGTGCCTTGGGTTTGAGTGGAAAATGCTTCCCTATCTATAGAGTAGATTCTTAATAGTGGTAGTAAAAGTTATGTTGTCTAGCATTTATAATAATAAAAGTCCATGATGCTTTGATGACAATAAAATTCCACTCCTCATTGGGCTTGTAACTTACATGAAGAGTGGTCTTTATTATCTAACTGCTTTAACTCTCTGACTATTCAACTCCTTAAGTTGACTCAATTGAGTTATGTATTTTTAACCTTTCAAACACAACATATGTTCTACCTTGGTGGTAGGGTTTGTTGTATTTGACTATTGCTACTTTGATAGCTTTGTGGTGAGTAATAGAACTATATTGTATTATTACTCGGGTAATTTTGCATTAATCCTTAACGCAATTTATAAAGGATGAGAGGGCTCAGTCTTGGGTCAAACCACCTAGAGATTGAACACATCGATGTGGATCGGCCTATATAGGGGCTGAACCATCTAGAGTGTGTACATGTTAATGGGGGTTGGCCTAGGTGGTTGAACCATCTAGTGTGAGAGAACACGTTAAAGGGGAGGGGGGTTGGCTTAGGTTGCCGAACCTCCTATAGTGTACATGTTGAGAGGATCGGTCTAGGGGCCAATCCACTTATGTTTTTTAACCGGGTTTATTTGGTTTGGGTTGGATTAGATCTGATTGCCTCGAATTAGAAACTTAACTAATCCCTAGGAAGAATTTTTTTTATTTGGTTCCTACACAATGTTTAATGACTTAAAATCACAAACAATATTTAGTACGTACTCATATAACTTACTGTTTATTTTTTAAACCAATTTTATGAGAAAATCTGGTTGGATCAAATCAGATCACTTCGGTTCAATTTTAGAGCACTGGTACGAACAATCGAACATTGGGTAAATATGGAGTCTGATAACATATAAACTTAGGAGATTCGTGATAATTTGATGTTGATTCAATTTTTTAATTTTCAAATTACTTTTGAAATATAATAATATAATTAGTGAAACAAACCCTCTAATTCCACTAAATTTTTATGATTCATATTGTAATGGTCACAATGTTACATTGTTAAAATAATTCACTTTTAACATTACTTTGGGTCACAAAATCTGCACATTAAAACATAACTACTACACGATTTGGATAAAATGCATATCCATATTCCATACCATATCTCAAGCATAAATTGTGATCTTTCATATTTTGGGTTTTAACGGTTAAGATTTTCTGTTTCTTTGAGTATTATATCATGAATCCAGGGATGAAAAAGATATTAAGTACTTAAATATCAATTATTTAGGTGTTGTTTGTTAAACTGAAAAAAATAAGTGTTGAATAGCATTAAGTGCTGAAATTTATAAGCACTGAATTTAAATGCTGAAAAAGTTATTTGTTTAGATGTTGAATCATGTTTGTTACACATTGATGAAGCTGGTAAATTATCTTTGTTACCCTTACAATCATATTATACATTGTTTGCATGTTTCAAATGCCTATTTCTTATCAAACACAATAAAATATATTATTTCTTATAAAATTAAAATACAATTCATTTTTAAATAATAAATAATACTCAAATCTTCAATTTATAAACAATAATTTCTATTTATAAAAGCCCACAAATTTCAAATTAAAAATAATAATGTCATACAAATCACCAAAATTTGAATTAACATTAAAAAAACTTAATTTTGGATGAATAATTTTCAATGGAGATAAAGGATGTGTAATTATAAAAGCACCTTATGAATTAATAAGGGCAATCCACACCATAGCCAATTTTTATTTATTTTATATGGGTTAAAGTTTTTGGAATGAGTAAATTTTTAGTAAGGATGGTCTATATGGTCTAGAGATCATCCTCACCAAAAATCAGTCCATTTTGAAATTTCTAACTCGTCAAAAATAGTTTTCAAAAAAAAAAAAAAAAAGGACAATTTACAGTTCTTGAACTTGTTTTGATGGGGTTAGAAGTTTCAGGATGTGCTGATTTTTGGTGAGGATGATCTCCTCATTGTAGAGATCATCCTCATAAAAAATCAACTTATTTCAAAACTTTTAACTTATATAAGACAAAATAATTTAGCCATGGTGTGGGTTATTAATTTGTGGAGTGCTTATATACTTGTTCATGGGATATAAGAGGTAATATCCTTTTAAGAATAAGGGCATACTTGTTCATGCTCAAAAAAATGAAGGGCATGCATACTTGTTCGTGTTGAAAAAAGTGAAGTGCTTACTGTTTTTAACACTTTTTTTTAGTATCAAAATAGTGCTGAATTTTTTTCACTTATTTTCAACAATAAACGTTGAAAATATAGAGTAAACAAACGCGCTTTTGACAAAAAGTATTGAATTTAATTTTTTTCAGTAATAAGCACTGAAAAATAGTATAAACAAATACTGCTTAAACAAACACACTATTTTGACAAAAAGTACTGAATTTAATTTTTTTCAGCAATAAGCACTGAAAAATAGTGTAAACAAACACTGCCTTAGTTGAAGAAACTACTAAAACTGGTTGACTGGGGCAAGTCTTTGAAAATTCTGTTGAGATCAAGATATAGGAATATTGCATTTTAAAGGATCGTATAAGACCCAAAACGATCAAGGATAATTTTGGATCGTAATACGTAGATCAATAGAAATAGGTACATTGACCAATAAGAATTGGAGGTCATGTTGAATTGTTAATGGCATTAAATGGAGGAAATTACCAAAACGGAGCACGAAAACTGAATTTTTTTGAACAAAGGTGAACTCTTCAAATTAATTTCAAAAACAAGTAATTTTAATTCCAAAAAAATAGTAAATTAACGTTTTTGGAATTAAGATTTCTACTCAAAAAAGAAGAAAAAAATGACCAGTAATTCTACAATTTACATACTCAAAATACCCTTTTTTTTTTTTTCTCTATCTTTTTACCATTTCTACCCTTCACATTTATGAAAAGACTATTGATAAAATGATGCGCTAAAACGTACGTGGTTGACGTGATAAGTGCACTTAACCGTAGATCTTTTTCCTTGTACATCCCGAAGAAAAAGATTTATGGTTCTGTGCACTTGCCATATCAACTGTGTACATTTTAGATCAAAATCCAACTTAAACTTTTACCATTTTACCCTATGACAAAACCATCCAGTCCTCTGGTGGACCTTGCTTGGTGCCTGTAAGATCCACAGAAATGTGGAAATTATAGAAGTTTCCATGAGGAACATGGTTCGTCTCGAGGTTCTAAGTGCAGGGAAATGTGTACTTCTTGCATGAATATATGTTGAAGCCCATGACCAAGAAGGTGTTTTAAGGGTGATAAAATTGATTAACAATAAGGAATCAAGACTACCCAGGTTTGGAGCTGGCGGATTGAAGTGGATGACAATGTCCATAGATTTGCAGTGGGTGATAAGTCACAACCATGAATCCAAATTTTTTTTATGAGAAATTGATTTTGAGGATGACAATCTCCATATCTTTATTAATTTAATTGATTTTGAATATGCACAACGATCAAGAAGAAAGGAGGGTATAAAGATAGAAGGGTATTAATGCAGTATATTACGATTTTGATCAAACAAACTTAATTACTCTTTTCAGAATTAATTTAAATAATGCACCATTTTGGTAATTAATCAATTTTTGGTGCATATTTTGCTAAATTATGCTAATGAAATAAGTAAAATTGTCCCAAGTAAACACTATCTATCGAGAATGTAATATAAATTTTTTTTTTTTTTTTGAAGATTAAAGGTGGGTTAGGCAGACCCCCAACCATGGATGAAGTATCACCCATACTTGTGATAGTAGATTCGTCATTAATAGTAGCTAGTCATGGTGTGTAATCGATCGAGGAATGAAAAAAAGAGGATTAGCATAAGGGCCGGGTTGATCGAGAAGTTGATGTTTCCTTCATTCTATCGATGAAATATATACACAAAGAAAAAACATTAAATCCCTTGATTTAATATATTAAATCTGGTATTGTAAATCACATGTAAGTTGAGAGTACTGTTTGATACTTCTTTGTAGATATCAAGGTAGATTTCATCATTTCTAATCATAAAGATGAGAATATTGTTTGAAAGTCAGTTTTTCTATATAAAAAATAGGTTCCAGATTTTGTAAAATGTTGGGTAGACATAAAGAGAAAATTTTTCCATCTCTACTCTATCATTATAAAACCATTAAGAAGGATGAAATTAATTTTCTTTATAAAAATAGAGATTCCAGATTTAATTGATAATGATTTATTATATTTTTTATAAAATGTTGAGATAAACAATAAAGAGAAAAAAAATTTGTCTCATGAAGACAATTTGTAAAAAATTCTAAAATTACATGGGATGTCTAGAGTCATAAAACTTAAATTCATGAATGTCGGCAAGGGCGGAGCTAGTAAGTAGCTGGTGGGGGCAATTGCCCCCACAAAACTTTGAGACACCCCTATATTTTCAACTATCTACATGCCCCATTTGTCCCCACTCCCTCCCCTCTCTTCCTCTCTTCCCCTCTGCCCCCTCCCCCTCCCCCTCCCCCTCCCCCTCAATTTTTCGTTGATGACATTGCCTCATGATTAGGCCTTCTCATATACTAATTGGAAATTACTTAAATATCCTTTTCTTCAACTTCTAACAAAAAATTTCTGAATTTCTCCTTAAAATCATCCATCTTCAAGTTCTTCAACTATATAACTAAGCATAGTTTGCCCTTACTACAAGAAAATCCCCGCCCCCCCCCCCCCCCCCCCCCCCCCCCCCCCCCGATCCCGGGTGATTGTTGGATTTCTCATAAGATATTAACATAACATTAATACAATTGGGAAATCATAGTTTGGAGAAACACTATATAGTTGATTTTCTCCAGATCAGAACATTGCACTTAAACAAGATTATAAACCTTGATGCTTACAACTTTATTCCCTTAATATGACATTATATCTCACTTATTTAAAAACAAAAAACAAACAAAATAAAACAAAACATAAACAATATAGGGATTGTATTACCTTTCGTTTTGTGTTACAGAAAATAACAGCTTGGGTGGTAAGGGTATCATATAGATCACACAAGGTATTGAACTTCCACTCGTCTCTTTCAACAGCAACAAAGAATTGTTTGAGCCCCTGTCATCAGATAAAAATTGAAAAAAAAAAAAATAAATAACTAAAATTACACACTGACATCTTTTTCCAGACCAATTCTCAAAGGCAAAAATGAGAAAAGCATGTGAATAATTACCTCCAAAGTCAGTTCATCACGCTTCACAAGGATCCTAACATAAACTTATTTGTAATTTCCATTACATCTCAAACTCCAAACATGTGTATAAGGACAGGCAGAACAGCTTCACATCCTCCCATCTGATTTGAATTGACCATTAAAGATGGAAAGAAATCAAAGGTAGGTGTGGCATTCCAACATGTGCAGTTTTCATACATAAAATTCAGAACATGAAATTAAAAAAAACTAAAAAATAAAAACTAATTAAGGGTTGATTTCTTACCACAGACCAGATGAAACGAAGAAGAATACGAAGTTGAGGAGTTTGTGACTTTCGTCTCCAGCAGAGATAAGAAGAGGAAGTTCTGTCGAGCTAGGGTTTGTTTGTACACCGAGGGGTTTGTGATTTCTTACCACTGAAATCTGGAGTTTTCGATTTCGATTTCGATGAGGAAGTTGAGATTTGAGATTTGAGATCTGTCGTCGTCATCTTCGTTAGCAGAGATAAGACGAATAATGATTTCTACAGATAAACGAGGAAGGAAGAAGACGAATCTGTAGAATAGGGCTTCGTGAGTAGCAGATTATTTCATTTGTTTACAATAGTGAAAAAGAAGCAGAGAGAGAGATCGAGGAAGAAGACGAATCTGTAGAAGAGAGGGCTTCGTTAGCAGAGATCAGAGAGAAGAAGACGAAGTTGAGAAACTGAGATCTGTTTTTACGGGGAGGTATTTGCAATTTTGAAAATTTCTTTTGTTTACAAACGATTGTAAAGTCATACTCGATCTAAACGGTAGATCTGCTGTATATCGGACGGTTTAAACCGTTTGTGGAGATGTGAGTCTGTTTGTTTGTCTTTCAAGTTTGATCTGCACCGCTGATCTGCGTTAAATCCGACGGTCTCTACGATTTATCGCGATGTGAGTAGGTTTGTTTGTCGTTCGAACGCGGCCGATATATATATATATAGGGTCCCGTTCGCCACCCTTAGTTTTACCACACACTTTAACAAACGCGTTTTGTCTTACATGGGTTAGAAGTTTCAGAATGAGCTGATTTTGGTGAGGATGATCTCTATGGTGAGGAGATCATCCTCACCAAAAATCAGCTCATTCCAAAACTTCTAACCCCATCAAAATTGATTTACAAAAAATGGACGGTCCACGATTTTTCAACGTGTAAACATGGGGCTAAACATTTCGGAATGGGCTGATTTTTGGGGAGGATGATCTTCTAATCATAGAGATCATCCTCACCAAAAATCAGCTCATTCCAAAACTTCTAACCCATGTAGGACAAAAAACGTTTGTTAAAGTGTGTGGTAAAACTTAGGGTGCTGAACATTTCCCATATCTATATATATATGGGAAATGTTCAGCACCCTAAGTTTTACCACACACTTTAACAAACGTTTTTGTCCTACATGGGTTAGAAGTTTTGGAATGAGCTGATTTTTGGTGAGGATGATCTCTATGATTAGAAGATCATCCTCCCCAAAAATCAGCCCATTCCGAAATGTTTAGCCCCATGTTTACACGTTGAAAAATCGTGGACCGTCCATTTTTTGTAAATCAATTTTGATGGGGTTAGAAGTTTTGGAATGAGCTGATTTTTGGTGAGGATGATCTCCTCACCATAGAGATCATCCTCACCAAAAATCAGCTCATTCCGAAACTTCTAACCCATGTAAGACAAAACGCGTTTGTTAAAGTGTGTGGTAAAACTAAGGGTGGCGAACGGGACCCTATATATATATGGTCAGGTTCAAACGACAACCATTTCAACACACATATAAACAACGTGTTTTGTCTTATATGGGCAAAAATGTTTGGAATAGGTTGATTTTTTGTGAGGATGATCTCTGTGGTGAGGAGATCATCCTGGCAAAAAATCAGCTCATTATGAAATTTCTAGACCGTCCAATTTTTGTTGAAAAATTATAAATCGTCCAATTTTTGTAAATCAATTTTGATGGGGTTACAAGTTTTGGAATGGGATGATTTTTTGCCAGGATGATCCCCTCATCACAGAGATCATCCTCACAAAAAATCAGCCCATTCTAAACATTTTTGCCCATATAAGACAAACACGTTGTCTATATGTGTGTCGCAATGTGTGTTGCAGGAACCCGACCCATATATATATATATATATATATAGAGAGAGGGTCAAGTTCAAACGACAACCATTTCAACACACATATAGACAACGCGTTTTGTCTTATATGGGAAAAAATGTTTGGAATGGGTTGATTTTTTGTGAGGATGATCTCTGTGGTGAGGAGATCATCCTTGCCAAAAATCAGCTCATTATGAAACTTCTAGACCGTCCAATTTTTATTGAAAAATTATATACCGTCCAATTTTTGAAAATCAATTTTGATGGGGTTAGAAGTTTTGGAATGGGATAATTTTTGCCAGGATGATCCCCTCATCACAGAGATCATCCTCACAAAAAATCAGCCTATTCCAAACATTTTTGCCCATATAAGACAAACACGTTGTCTATATGTGTGTCGCAATGTGTGTTGCAGGAACCCGACCCATATATATATATATGAACAGCGTTCCTAAGACTCATATTGGGACTCACATTGCGACACACCATTTTGTCTTATATGGGCAAAAATATTTGGAATGGGCTGATTTTTTGTGAGGATGATCTCTATGGTGAGGAGATCATCCTTGCCAAAAATCAGCTCATTATGAAACTTCTAGACCGTCCAATTTTGTTGAAAAATTATAGACCGTCCAATTTTGTAAATCAATTTTGATGGGGTTAGAAGTTTTGGAATGAGATGATTTTTTGCCAGGATGATCCCCTCATCACAGAGATCATCCTCACAAAAAATCAGCTCATTCCAAACATTTTTGCCCATATAAGACAAAACGGTGTGTCGCAATGTGAGTCTTAGTAACGTGACCCTATATATATATATAGGGAAATGTTCAGCACCCTAAGTTTTACCACACACTTTAACAAACGTTTTTTGTCCTACATGGGTTAGAAGTTTTGGAATGGGCTGATTTTTGGTGAGGATGATCTCTATGATTAGAAGATCATCCTCTCCAAAAATTAGCCCATTCCGAAATGTTTAGCCCCATATTTACAAGTTGAAAAATCGTGAACCGTCCATTTTTTGTAAATCATTTTTGATGGGGTTAGAAGTTTCGGAATGGGCTGATTTTTGGTGATGATGATTTTTGGTGATGAGGAGATCATCCTCACCAAAAATCAGCTCATTCCAAAACTTCTAACCCATGTAGGACAAAATGCGTTGTTAAAGTGTGTGGTAAAACTTAGGGTGCTGAACATTTCCCTATATATATATATAGGGTCCCGTTCGCCACCCTTAGTTTTACCACACACTTTAACAAACGCGTTTTGTCTTACATGGGTTAGAAGTTTCGGAATGAGCTGATTTTGGTGAGGATGATCTCTATGGTGAGGAGATCATCCTCACCAAAAATCAGCTCATTCCAAAACTTCTAACCCCATCAAAATTGATTTACAAAAAATGGACGGTCCACGATTTTTCAACGTGTAAACATGGGGCTAAACATTTCGGAATGGGCTGATTTTTGGGGAGGATGATCTTCTAATCATAGAGATCATCCTCACCAAAAATCAGCTCATTCCAAAACTTCTAACCCATGTAGGACAAAAAACGTTTGTTAAAATGTGTGGTAAAACTTAGGGTGCTGAACATTTCCCATATATATATATATATATAGGGAAATGTTCAGCACCCTAAGTTTTACCACACACTTTAACAAACGTTTTTTGTCTTACATGGGTTAGAAGTTTTGGAATGGGATGATTTTGGTGAGGATGATCTCTATGATTAGAAGATCATCTCCCAAAAAATAAGCCCATTCCGAAATGTTTAATCCCATGTTTACACGTTGAAAAATCGTGGACCGTCCAATTTTTGTAAACCATTTTTGATGGGGTAAGAAGTTTTGGAATGAGCTGATTTTTGTGAGGATGAGCCCATTCCAAATATTTTTGCCCATATAAGACAAAACGGTGTGTCGCAATGTGAGTCCCAATATGAGTCTTAGGAACGTTGTTATATATATATATATATATATATATATATATAGAACAGCGTTCCTAAGACTCATATTGGGACTCACATTGCGACACACCGTTTTGTCTTATATGGGCAAAAATATTTGGAATGGGCTGATTTTTGTGAGGATGATCTCTATGGTGAGGAGATCATCCTTGCCAAAAATCAGCTCATTATGAAACTTCTAGACCGTCCAATTTTTGTTGAAAAATTATAGACCGTCCAATTTTTGTAAATCAATTTTGATGGGGTTAGAAGTTTGGAATGGGATGATTTTTTGCCAGGATGATCCCCTCATCACAGAGATCATCCTCACAAAAAATCAGCCCATTCCAAATATTTTTGCCCATATAAGACAAAACGGTGTGTCGCAATGTGAGTCCCAATATGAGTCTTAGGAACGCTGTTCATATATATATATAGGGTCAGGTTCAAGGCCCGTCTGAGAAACCATCTAAGAAAACTTTCGACGGTAAATAAAATTTTAAAATATGGGTTAGAAATTTTGGATTGAGCTGATTTTTTGTGAGGATGATCTCTATGATGGGAAGATCATCCAAAAAAAAATCAGCTCAATCTGAAACTTCTAACCCCGTTAAAAGTGATTTAGAATGTGGACCGTCGATTTTTTACCACTTTTTATCACTAATTTGTAAATCACTTTTGATGGATTTACAAGTTTCTGATTGAGCTGATTTTTTGTGAGGATGATCTTCTCATCATAGTGACCATCCTTGCAAAAAATCAGCTCAATCCAAACCTCTAACCCTTATTTTGAAAAACGAAAGTTTTCTTAGACGGTTTCTCAGATGGCCCTTGAACCGCCCCCATATATATATATATATATATATATATATATATATATGAACAGCGTTCCTAAGACTCATATTGGGACTCACATTGCGACACACCGTTTTGTCTTATATGGGCAAAAATATTTGGAATGGGCTGATTTTTTGTGAGGATGATCTCTATGGTGAGGAGATCATCCTTGCCAAAAATCAGCTCATTATGAAACTTCTAGACCGTCCAATTTTTGTTGAAAAATTATAGACCGTCCAATTTTTGTAAATCAATTTTGATGGGGTTAGAAGTTTTGGAATGGGATGATTTTTTGCCAGGATGATCCCCTCATCACAAAGATCATCCTCACAAAAAATCAGCTCATTCCAAACATTTTTGCCCATATAAGACAAAACGGTGTGTCGCAATGTGAGTCTCAATATGAGTCTTAGGAACGTGACCCTATATATATATATATAGGGTCGGGTTCACGTGACAAATTCCAACACAAAGATCTAGACAAATCCCTTAGACCGTCGGATGGGTCAAGATCCAACGATGCAGATATATTAAATGGCATATGATGAATTGGTTCACTTAAAACTTTTTCAAATTACAACTACCTCCCTGGAACCACACAACCCCAAATATTGCTCTACAATGACAATCGTCACTCTCTTCTCTGTGACTTCATCTCAAATGATGAATTCGGTGATTCCACTTGAAATTTCAACTCTAATTCTAAATAGTTTTGGAAAACATCAAACTTGTAAGTCTCCGATCGTTTGATCTTCACCTCAAAAAAAAAAAAAAAAAATGATCTTTTTCGCTTTGAACGAACATGAAAATTTGTCTCAAAGACCTAATTATCCTCATTGTGGAATTTCATCAAAAATTTATGATTACTCATCGAGTTTTCGTTTTTTTTTCTTGCTGGATTAATGACTAAAGATATTAGTTTTCAAATCAATTTATTTATTAGCTTCTTCATTTTTCCAATTTGGGTTTCTTACAATTCATTTATGTTTGTGGTTGATTCTTTTAGAATTTTAAATTGGACTAAAAACATGGTCTTTTGAGGTGATTTGGGCTTGGAAAACATTTCCACAACAAGGCAGTTCTAAACGAATGGTCTTTAGGATTTGCAGATGGGGTTTGAATGTCGGCCATGGTCTAGGTTTTAGATTCAGATGATTCTTTGGATGTAGTATTTTTTTCCTTCGGCTGAGCCATCATCGTCGTCACCTGAGTTACAATCGTCAGAAATCACAGAGAGGGGGAGAGGGTTGAAGGAGAGTGAAGAAGACGAGAGCTGCTGATTTTTTTTTTTGCTTTGGTTTGGGTATACTCGAGGAGGTGGTTGTAATTTACAATTTTTTTAAAGTAAAATCACTTTGACTGTGGTCTTACACGATCTCCACCGTTGACTTTTGACAGATCCAACGGACATGACATTTTGTCCAAGACTTTGTATAGGACTTTGTCTGTTGATCCCTTCCCATATATATATATATGGGTCACGTTCCGTATACCCCTGTTACGACTCACATTGCGACACATCGTTTTATCTTATATGGGCAAAAATGTTTGGAATGGGCTGATTTTTTGTGAGGATGATCTCTATGGTGAGGAGATCATCCTTGCCAAAAATCAGCTCATTATGAAACTTCTAGACCGTCCAATTTTTGTAAATCAATTTTGATGGGGTCAAAAGTTTTGGAATGGGATGATTTTTTGCCAGGATGATCCCCTCATCACAGAGATCATCTTCACAAAAAAATCAGCCTATTCCAAACATTTTTGCCCATATAAGACAAACGATGTGTCGCAATGTGAGTCGTAATAGGGGTCATAATAATGCTGTCCTATATATATATATATATATATATAGAGGGTCAGGTTTAAGGGCCATATGAGAAAACATATGTAAAAACTTTCGTTTTTAATAAAATTTTAAAATATGGGTTAGAAATTTTGGATTGAGCTGATTTTTTGTGAGGATGATCTCTATGATCGGAAGATCATCCAAAAAAAAAATCAGCCCAATCTGAAACTTCTAACCCCATTAAAAGTGATTTAGAATGTGGACCGTCGATTTTTTACCAATTTTTATCACTAATTTGTAAATCACTTTTGATGGATTTAGAAGTTTCTGATTGAGTTGATTTTTTGTGAGGATGATCTTTTCATCATAGTAACCATCCTTGCAAAAAATCAACTCAATCAAAAACCTCTAACTCTTATTTTGAAAAACGAAAGTTTTTTCATATGTTTTCTCATATGGCCCTTGAACCGCTCCCATATAAATATATATGGGAAATGTTCAGCAACAAACATTTTGACAAACACTTTGGCAAAACATTTTTCAAAACATGGGTTACAGGTTTTGGAATGGGCTGATTTTTTGTGAGGATGATCTCTACGGTGAAGAGATCATCACCACCAAAAATCAGCCCATTCCAAAACTTCTAACCCCATAAAAAATGGTTTACAAAAAATGGACGGTCCACGATTTTTCAACTTATAAACTGGGGCTAGAAGTTTTGGAATTGGCTGATTTTTGGTGAGGATGATCTCCTCACCGTAGAGATCATCCTCAACAAAAATCAGCCCATTCCAAAACCTCTAACCTATGTTTTGAAAAATGTTTTGCCAAAATGTTTGTCAAAATGTTTGTTGCTGAACATGACCCTATACATATATATATATAGGGAAATGTTCAGCACCCTAAGTTTTACCACACACTTTAACAAACGTTTTTTGTCCTACATGGGTTAGAAGTTTTGGAATGAGCTGATTTTTGGTGAGGATGATCTCTATGATTAGAAGATCATCCTCCCCAAAACTCAGCCCATTCTGAAATGTTTAGCCCCATGTTTACACGTTGAAAAATTGTGGACCGTCCATTTTTTGTAAATCAATTTTGATGGGGTTAGAAGTTTTGGAATGAGTTGATTTTTGGTGAGGATGATCTCCTCACCATAGAGATCATCCTCACCGAAAATCAGCTCATTCCGAAACTTCTAACCCATGTAAGACAAAACGCGTTTGTTAAAGTGTGTGGTAAAACTTAGGGTGCCGAACGGGACCCACATATATATATATATATATATATATAGGGAAATGTTCAACAACAAACATTTTGACAAACATTTTGGCAAAACATTTTTCAAAACATGGGTTAGAGATTTTGGAATGGGCTGATTTTTGGTGAGGATGATCTCTACGGTGAGGAGATCATCATCACCAAAATCAGCCCATTCCAAAACTTCTAACCCCATCAAAAATGATTTACAAAAAATGGACGGTCCACGAGTTTTCAACTTGTAAACTGAGGCTAGAAGTTTTGGAATGGGCTGATTTTTTGTGAGGATGATCTCCTCGCCGTAGAGATCATCCTCACCAAAAATCAGCCCATTCCAAAACCTCTAACTCATGTTTTGAAAAATGTTTTGCCAAAATGTTTGTCAAAATGTTTGTTGCTGAACGGGACCCATATATATATATATCTATATATATATATGGGGTCAGGTTCAAACGACAACCATCTCAACACACATATAGACAACGAGTTTTGTCTTATATGGGCAAAAATGTTTGGAATGGGCTGATTTTTTGTGAGGATGATCTCTGTGGTGAGGAGAGGAGATCATCCTGACCAAAAATCAGCTCATTCCAAAACTTCTAGACCGTCCAATTTTTGTAAATCAATTTTGATGGGTTACAAGTTTTGGAATGGGATGATTTTTTGCCAGGATGATCCCCTCATCACAGAGATCATCCGCACAAAAAATCAGCCCATTCCAAACATTTTTGCCCATATAAGACAAACACGTTGTCTATATGTGTGTCGCAATGTGTGTTGCAGGAACCTGACCCATATATATATATATGGGTCAGGTTCAAACGACAACCATCTCAACACACATATAGAAAACGTGTTTTGTCTTATATGGGAAAAAATGTTTGGAATGGGCTGATTTTTTGTGAGGATGATCTTTGTGGTGAGGAGATCATCCTTACCAAAAATCAGCTCATTATGAAACTTCTAGACCGTCCAATTTTTGTTGAAAAACTATAGACCGTCTAATTTTTGTAAATCAATTTTGATGGGGTTACAAGTTTTGGAATGGGATGATTTTTTGCCAGGATGATCCCCTCATCACAGAGATCATCCTCACAAAAATTCAGCCCATTTTCAAACATTTTTGCCCATATAAGACGAACACGTTGTCTATATGTGTGTCGCAATGTGTGTCGCAGGAACCCGACCCATATATATATAGGGTCCCGTTTAGCAACAAACATTTTGGCAAAACATTTTTCAAAACATGAGGTTTTGGAATGGGCTGATTTTTTATGAGGATGATCTCTATGGTGAGGAGATCATTCTCACCAAAAATCAGCCCATTCCAAAACTTCTAGCCCCAGTTTACAAGTTGAAAAATCGTGGACCGTCATTTTTTGTAAACCATTTTTGATGGGGTTAAAAGTTTTGGAATGGGCTGATTTTTGGTGATGATGATCTCCTTACCGTAGAGATCATTCTCACCAAAAATCAGCCCATTCCAAAACCTCTAACCCATGTTTTGAAAAATGTTTTGCCAAAATGTTTGTCAAAATGTTTGTTGCTGAACATTTCCCATATATATATATATATATATATATATATGGGTCCCGTTCGCCACCCTTAGTTTTACCACACACTTTAACAAACGCGTTTTGTCTTACATGGGTTAGAAGTTTCGGAATGAGCTGATTTTTGGTGAGGATGATCTCTATACCATAGAGATCATCCTCACCAAAAATCAGCTCATTCCGAAACTTCTAACCCAATCAAAATTGATTTACAAAAAATGGACGGTCCACAATTTTTCAACGTGTAAACATGGGGCTAAACATTTCGGAATGGGCTGATTTTTGGGGAGGGTGATCTTCTAATCATAGAGATTATCCTCGCCAAAAATCAGCCCATTCCAAAACTTCTAACCCATGTAGGACAAAAAACGTTTGTTAAAGTGTGTGGTAAAACTTAGGGTGCTGAACATTTCCCTATATATATATGGGAAATGTTTAGCACCCTAAGTTTTACCACACACTTTAACAAACGTTTTTTGTCCTACATGGGTTAGAAGTTTTGGAATGAGCTGATTTTTGGTGAGGATGATCTCTATGATTAGAAGATCATCTTCCCCAAAAATCAGCCCATTCCGAAATGTTTAGCCCCATGTTTACACGTTGAAAAATCGTGGACCGTCCATTTTTTGTAAATCAATTTTGATGGGGTTAGAAGTTTTGGAATGAGCTGATTTTTGGTGAGGATGATCTCCTCACCATAGAGATCATCCTCACCAAAAATCAGCTCATTCTGAAACTTCTAACCCATGTAAGACAAAACGCGTTTGTTAAAGTGTGTGGTAAAACTAAGGGTGGCGAACGGGACCCTATATATATAGAGCGTCGGGTTCTTACGACCCCTATTACGACTCATATTGCGACACACCATTTTGTCTTATATGGGCAAAAATGTTTGGAATAAGCTGATTTTTTGTGAGGATGATCTCTGTGGTGAGGAGATCATCCTTGCCAAAAATCAGCTCATTATGAAACTTTTAGACCATCCAATTTTTATTGAAAAATTATAGACCGTCCAATTTTTGTAAATCAATTTTGATGGGGTTAGAAGTTTTGGAATTGGATGATTTTTTGCCAGGATGATCCTCTCATCACAGAGATCATCCTCACAAAAAATCAGCCCATTCCAAACATTTTTGCCCATACAAGACAAAATAGTGTGTCGCAATATGAGTCGTAATAGGGGTCGTAATAACGCTGTTCATATATATATATATATATATATATATATATATATATATATAAAAGAAAACTAACCTCAAAAAATTTATTTGAAAGGAAATTCAAAGCATGTGACTCACATATTAAGTCAAAACTATAGGATAAATATTAAGTGTTCTCTGTGAAGCATGGGTTATCCTGGACTTATCAAATAATAAACCATCAAAACTAATAAACAATTAATATTAAATCCTTTAATAATTACTTAAAATTATCCCAATAAAATAATTAGTCATTATTGTGAGAATAATAAAAGGATTAATAAAAACTTGCTCAGGCTTGCTCCAACGATCTAACGAGAAGTTTAGCCGATAGTTATCGAAAGAACAATAAATTAAAAACAAAGTAAAAAAGGACATGAAAGAAAGATAATAAAGATGAAAGAAAGGTGAATCTTCTTTATTACTTATTGAGTTCTGAAAATAGCAAAGGTTCTTCGATTACAATTCATCCTTCTAAATAAAAGCTATAAAAAAAAATAGGAAAATAAAAACTACTAATATTCTAAGATCTAGATATCTGAAACTTTGGTCTGGTCTCCTATTTATAGAGATCAGATTAAGGTTTCTAGAAAAATTAGAGTTTTTAGGGTTTCGAAAACTTTCCATAGTTACAAAAATTTACAAACCTTAATTTATTACGAATGATTTCAGTTGCCAGTCTTTAGCACAAACTTCTAGGCTTCATTTACTGTCTTGACCGCACCACCCTAGTCAACCTGGGCGGTGTTGTCAAAGTGGACCCAACTGACTTGGGTCTTGGTCGATTGACTTCTCTCAGGTCCTTAATTGCAATGAATACTTCAAATCTTCTTATTTGTTCTCAGAAATTTATGACCATTTCCTATTACATGAAAATAACAACAATTAATTCCAATATACATTATTTAATGGAAATCAATAATAAATATTGACTAACTATGCATTATGTCTAATGAGATGATTTAGTAAGTAATTTAACTGTAAAATTCATACAATAAGGGCTCTAGAAATCACTTTCTAGACTTGACCAGGTCCCATCGATGTGTTCCATTATATATAGACTAGAGTTTGACTGTGCTTATAGCACGAGTATCCTCTTTGGGAGTTAAAGGAGGAAAAAGGAAAATAATAAAATTTGAGGGATATTAATAAAAAATATTTGAGAGTAAAGGGGTAAAAGAGGAAATATAGTAAAATTAGAGAGGTATTGAAATAGGGAAAAGAGTGGGAGAAAATAAGAATAAAGACAAAAAAGTTAAAACGATAAGAGGAAATCAATAAAATGAGGTCAATGTAACTTGATGGGACATTTATCCCCCACAATTAAGGGTGTTAATGGGTCGGTTTTTATTAGAATTAGAACCACAACTACTATATTTTTTTGTTTCGATTCCAGTTTCGATTTTAAAATAAGTAGAACAGAAAAAAAAAAATTACGAGTACACGTCTGTTCCGATTCTTAAGAATCAAATGGAAAAAATATTTCATAATCATTATAAAAAAAAAAATTCCTTCTAAAAAATAACATATTATTTGCAAAGCATCAACTTAATAATAATTTGTTACAACAAAAAGATGATTTAACAACCTTTATTTTCAAAAATTAAAATTCATCACCTTTATAAGTAATAAATTTAAGAAGAAATAACTCATTTTAAACCAATAATTAATTTATAAGAATTTCGAAACTTTATTTGGTTTTGGGCTTGCATCAAATAAAATCTAATAGTTCTGATTTCTATCGATTTTGTTCCATATTAGATTTGGTTCTAATAAAAAGGGTATCAGAATCAGAGTATTCGATTTTGATTCCAAGTAAATGGGTACCCATTGACACCCCTACCCACAGGTGGACCCCACTGTTTTATTTTAAGATATAGATATGTTCCTTTTAAATACAGATGTGATAAATCAACACACTAAATAATGGGTCCCGTTTGCCGTCCTAAATTTTACCCTACACTTTAACAAACGTGTTTTGTCCTACATGGGTTAGAAGTTTTGGAATGATTTTTGGTGATGATGATCTCTATGGTGATGAGATCATCCTCACGAAAAATCAACTCATTCCAAAACTTTTAACCCCATAAAAAATGATTTACAAAAAATGGACAATCCACGATTTTTCAACTTGTAAACATTGGATTAAAAATTTCGGAATGAGCTGATTTTTGGTGAGGATGATCTTCTAATCATAGAAATCATCCTCACTAAAATTCAGTCTATTCCAAAAATTTTAACCCATGTAGGACAAAATACGTTTGTTAAAGTGTAGGGTAAAGCTTAGGGTGTTCAACATTTCCCCTAAATAATATGCGGCTGACGTGGTAAAAGTATAGAATCATAGATCTTTTGTGGGCGTGGATTTATCACTAGTCTTTTATTTACCTTGCATGCGCCCACACTCCACAACGTAAGCCCGCGGTTGAGAAGACACATAATACGTACTCATTTTATTTTAAATTTGCCCTTATGACTCTTTGTCTCACGTTTTGCCCTCAAAAAGATATCTCAAAGGCTCAACTCTAACCAAAAAGGTGATTTGGCATGCCCTTTCATGTTTTGGTGAATATTTGAGATGTTCATTATTTATGATATACCCCTTGACCTCGGTCAACTCTTATAGAAAAAGAAAAAGTAACATAAATGCCCTTATCTCAACTTGTAAGTTAAAATCCTAAATTTTTCTTCTCAAAATCAGTCATTTTAAAATTCTTTAACCTTGATGATAAATGAGTAATTTATTGCTTATAATGCTCGCAAACTCTCTCATGTTTGCCATGTCAAGACAACAAGAGTACAATGGTAGCTTTGTAAATTAGGAATGCCATTCAATACATGCAGGCTCATCTAATTTGTGGATCTTAGATTCTATGAGTAAAAAAAGGATTCATGATAAATTATTATTAATGTATTCAATCCATCATTTTCAGTCCCACCTTAATCAATTGTAGAAAACCTTTGAATTTTTTATTCAAAATTCTGTCATTTTCTATTTTAAAATCATATCTCGTTCATGACCTTTAAGGGTTGATCTTGAAGTAGATAAGATCTTAAGTTTAATCGATATGGTAAAAAAAAATTATAAATGACTAATTTTGAGGAAAAAAAAATAAATTTCAGGTTGAAGGAGAGGGTAGTTAGGTCATTTTCCATTAATCTATGCATATCCACCAGTTTCAAAAAATAAATGTGGGTCAAAAGCCAAATATTCACAAAAAAAAAAAAAAAACACTTAATTTCTTATTTATGAGGAAAGTGTTGAGATCTGAACTCTGAACTATTGAAGAGAGATCACCATTGAAGACTGAAGTTTGAGTCTGTGAGAACTGAGAAAATAAGATCAAATGAGTAATCTTTCTTTTCTTCTATCATCTCTACTTCTCTTGTTAACAACTTCAGATTTCTTCTTCATTAAATCAGATTCAAAAACTTATTGGAGAGATACAGAGGTCTTGAAACAACTAAAGAATGGTCTCAACCCTTCTTCCATCACTCCTGGATCTTGTCTAAACTCATGGGACTTCTCACTCGACCCATGCGACTACATCTTCAGTGATCGGTTCACTTGTGGGTTCAGATGCGATCTTGTTATCTCCGGGTTGAACCGGGTCACAGAGATCACCCTAGACCAAGCCGGGTACTCCGGTTCACTCTCTTCCTCCACCTGGAACTGGAGTCTGAATCTTCCTTACTTACAAACTCTCGATCTCTCCAACAATTTCTTCTCTGGCTTGATTCCGATACCAAACTCGGTTTCGAACTTGACTCGTCTCCGCCGACTTAGTTTCTCACGAAACTCGTTTTCTGGAGCGATTCCCTACTCAATTGGGTCTCTTTCAAGTCTCGAAGAGCTCTATCTCGATAACAATCTTCTTCAAGGACAGATTCCAGCGAGCTTCAACAATCTGGTAAGCTTGACAAGGTTGGAGATTCAAGGAAACAAGATTTCTGGAAAATTCCCCAATTTGGGTTCTTTAAAAAACCTATCTTTCTTAGATTGCAGCGATAATGAAATCTCTGGACGTGTTCCGGATAATTTACCACCGTTTTTGGTTGAAATTTCGATGAGGAACAATAGTCTAGAAGGAAATCTACCAAAGAACATTAGAAATTTGGGTTTTTTACAGGTTATGGATCTGAGTAGAAATCGAATCTCTGGCCCTGTTTTTTCAGCTCTGTTCGATCACCCATCACTCCAACAACTCACACTCTCTCACAACAAGTTCACATTTTTACAAATTCCAGGAAATCTAAGTACCCAAAGCGAATTAATAGCTCTCGATCTGAGCTACAATGAGATTCAAGGATTGCTACCAGCTTTCATGGCGACGATGCCGAAGCTCTCTGCTTTGGTTTTAGAGAACAACAAGTTTACAGGGATGATACCTTCGCAATACGCTTTGAAGGTTGTTGTTCCTGTCGAGGGGATTTCTCCATTTGAGAGATTATTGCTTGGTGGGAATTACTTGTTTGGGCCAATTCCAGGTCCGTTAATGGCGTTGAAACCTGGGTTTGCTAATGTGAGCTTGGTTGATAATTGTTTGTTTCGATGCCCACTGAGTTTTTTCTTCTGTAAAGGTAGGGTTCAGAAGACGTTAATGGAGTGTAAAAGGTTTAGACCTGTAAGTCCTTAATTGAATAAGAATATAATCTTCTTCAATGGGTTCTCTTCTCTGATCTTCTCTTTTGCCCATTGAGTTTTTCTTCTGTAAAGGTAGGGTTCAGAAGACGTTAATGGAGTGTAAAAGGTTTAGACCTGTAAGTCCTTAATTGAATAAGAATATAATCTTCTTCAATGGGTTCTCTTCTCTGATCTTCTCTTTTGCCCATTGAGTTTTTCTTCTGTAAAGGTAGGGTTCAGAAGACGTTAATGGAGTGTAAAAGGTTTAGACCTGTAAGTCCTTAATTGAATAAGAATATAATCTTCTTCAATGGGTTCTCTTCTCTGATCTTCTCTTTTGTCCATTTTTATTTTATTATTTATTTATAGATTTACTCAATCCAAGTGGTCTTCGAAGAATCTCCCAACTCTGCGATTTGTTTTTCTATTTTGACGGATTGGATGTTAATTGTAATAATTGAAAATTGACAAGGGTAAAATGGACTTTTCAATTGATGGAATTCTTGGATTTAATAATTGTAACAAGTGAGGCTAAGTGGATACGAAATGTTCGTGTTTTTTTAGGAAGAAAATGACAGCAGATTACTGATGAGAAAGATAGAGATTTTATAGATTTGTCTCTTTGTCTCGTGTGGTGAAGAAGATAAATGTTGTACGGAATTCTTGTCTTAAATTATGAATGTTCGAAAAATCCAAAAATATTTTTAATATTTAGAAATTAAAAATTTTAATGATAATTACTTACGGGTCCTGGTGGAGGGATTTCTTTCTAATTATTAGTCTCTAAATTTTAGGGTTTCCCTTAATAATCCATTTAATAGTACTTTTATTTTTAATTAGTTCCTCAATCCCACTCCACACATCTCTTATAATTGAAGTGTTGAAATTGTCCTAATCTTTTTAATTCGTCAATTATGTCTAAAAAAAATTGGATTTCTAATATCCTAGTCGAGTTTTGATGACTCTAGGATTTGAGAATGAAAAAATATTGATCAAATATTTTGAAGATGCATGTAAAAAAATTTAGATTTTTTTCTTTTTTGTTTGTTTGTTTTGTTTTAGTTGAAATTATCTACACAAGTCGTTATGTCAAGTTTTTAGTTGATCTTTTCATGTATTTTAATAAGAAAAACTTAAAGAACGAAAAATGAGTGGATTTTACCAGCGTCAAACTCACCACTTTTTATTTTCAGGTTCAACACTTATTTTTAAAATTGTCGAATTTAACAATAAAATTTGGTGAGCTTGACAATAAAAAGTGGTAAGTTCAAAAATAAAAATGTTGAACTCGACACCATATAAATTTTTTTGAATTTTAATTTAGTTCTTCAAATTTTTTTTTTTTTTTTTTTGTTATAAATCATCGAAATAAATTAAAAATTCCAATCGTCGGAAATAATTGGAATCACAGTTGGAAAACCTAAGTATGTGAAGAAGATAAAAAAAAAAGAGGTAGTTAGGATATTTCAAAAACATTATAAGATAAGGTTGAGGAACTATTAAGAAATAAAAAGTTTACTAAATGGCCAATCAAAGAATCGCCCAAAATGTGGGGACTAATTAGAATAAAATCCCCTATCAAGGTCCTTTAAGTAATTTTTTCTTTATTTATTTTTTAATTTTTGATTTTTAAAAAAATGACATGTTATCTTGCTAAGTTTTTCTTAGAAGTGTAATGATTTTCTAACTAAACTCTCACATACTAACTCAAAAACTCACTAATGTTGCATGTGCCAGAATCATAGATTTTTCCCTTGGGATACACAACTGCACATCCTCATAAAAATGTGGAGTTGTGTATCCCGAGAAAAAAAAATATACGGTTCTTGCACGTGATTTTTGAGTTATCCTATTATGTTGAGTTAAAAAATTAGCACTCTTCTTAGAAATGTCTTGTCCTTAACCTTTTCCCAAATATTGGGGTCAGCTAAGTGAATTTTATTCATCTAATTTGCATTAATTTTTAAGAATAATACTAAATTGATTTATAAATTTAAAAAAAAAAAAAATACTCTACTGATGTGGAATGTGGACACAATCACATTTCTTTTTCTTAGGTATCTCAAGGAAAAAAATTTATGGTTTTATGCACATTCTGCGTGAGTTGAGTATTTTTTAGTCAGTTTAGCACAACTTTATTTTTAATCGTGATTTTAATCTGGTCACTCGTGTTGTCCAACATGCTCAAACAATCTCGATTGATTTTATCATTTAATAAAAAAAATTATTTTTTTATTTTTTATTTAATCTTTTCTAATCTTTCTTACATAGTATCCTCATTTTTTTCAATACTCCAATTTAAATGATATTAATTTTTGCAAATATTCTAAGGACCAAGTTAGGTTGTTGTTCAACAAAGTTTCAACTCCTTAAAAATAAAAATTGCGCAAAATATTTTATTGTGATTCTTTCTTGTGGCGTGATATTATTTCTCTAATTTGTTGTTGTTCTAAATGTAATAACACATTATTTTATGTCTCCCTTTAAATAATATCTAGAAGGTGCCAGGCGGCATGTGTAAACGCACATGTACCACAAGGTTTATTTGTAATTTAAAACATTGAACGGAGGATGTGTGCCAATATCATCTAGTAAAAAATATATATATATATATATAGGGTCCCGTTCAGCACCCTAAGCTTTACCACACACTTTAACAAACGTGTTTTGTCTTACATGGGTTAGAAGTTTCGGAATGGGCTGATTTTTGGTGAGGATGATCTCTATGGTGAGGAGATCATCCTCACCAAAAATCAGCTCATTCCAAAACTTCTAACCCCATCAAAAATGATTTACAAAAAATGGACGGTCCACGATTTTTCAACGTGTAAACATGGGGCTAAACATTTCGGAATGGGCTGATTTTTGGGGAGGATGATCTTCTAATCATAGAGATCATCCTCACCAAAAATCAGCCCATTCCAAAACTTCTAACCCATGTAGGACAAAAAACGTTTGTTAAAGTGTGTGGTAAAACTTAGGGTGCTGAACATTTCCAAATATTTTTGCCCATATAAGACAAAACACGTTGTAGCTTTATGTGTATATGGATCCAAATCCTATATATATATATATATATATATATATATATATAAATTTGAAAATTATTTTTATTTGGGTGATTTAAACACAACCCCCTATATTTTGCTGAATGTTAAAGATACCCTTTTGTTTTGAAACCAATGACATGCATCTTGACCTCAGTCTTTTAAATAGACTAATGGAAAAAGACTCAAATACCCTCAACTTTAATTTATAGATAAAAACCTAAATATTTTTTTTTCTCCAAGACCAATCATCTTCTAGCACTTCAACATCCAATATAATTTTAAACTATTCAACCTTATTTTCATCCATCATTTTCTATCATACTTCCTTTTGAAAAACATCTAAAATTTTTCTATCCAAAATTTTACCATTTTATATTACCTCAAAAATTATAACTTACTGAGATTTAAATGGTGAACACTTGAAATAGATGCAATTTTAAGACAGATGATGAGGGTAAGTTTTTATCTAAAGAGATCGAAGATGATTAATTTTAAAAAAAAGAAAAATCTAGATTTTTGACTAAAAATTAAAAATAAAGGCAGTTGAATATTTTTTTCTTAGTCTGTCATAATTTTCAAAATATAGGGGAATATATCTAATATTCAACAAAAACATAAAGGTACTGAACCACCTTGATAAAGAGATGCATGTCACCATTTTCAAAACATGAAGATATCTCTAATATTCAGTAAAATATAAGGGTATATCTAAATCACCCTTTTACTTTATGGTTATAATTTTTTTATATTAAAATAATGATCTTAGTTTAAATGTAAAAGTGGGGACACTGGTGGGAACCACAAAGTTGGTGGCGAGTTCTACTCCGACTTCTCTCATTGTAATAGTAAAGAAATGTGGACCTAAACACCACGTGGAGCTGGGAAATAATTCTCTAAACACCTAAACACCACGTGGCTTGTAACGAAGAGGGTTCCTACATATTTTGAAGCGGACTGCCCAGTTCAAAGTGAGCATGGGTGCGGAATGGAAAATGCTGAACTGACTTCTTGGACATTGTGCTCAACATACGTGGCAATGTAATTTATTGTTATATGCACGCTGCCCCATAGCACAGTGTCGGAGAAAGTCAGATTAGAACGACTCATTGGAAAATTTTGAGATTACGGACTGACAAACTAACTGAAAATGACTTTAATACCCTCATCTTCAATCCTATTAGTCCAAACCCACAACTTTTTTTTCTTATTTTTTTAACCTTTGAAAACAGTCATCACGTCTTCAAAACAAGTCAATTGCAACCATTTTATCTTCTTCAAACCTCAATGCTGTATAGGAATTTTGGTAAAGTAAGAAAGGAAAAACTAAAAACTAAAAAAGGTTAAATTTTTGGGTTGATAAATTAGGGTTTTTACAAAGGGTTAAGGCTAGGTCTAACATGATGGAAAAGCCCTTCATATTCTCATAAATTCAATCTACAACATCCCCAAAGAACCTATCTTGCTCAGGAGGTTTGAATGTACCTTGAGGTTGAAGACAAGACTGGTTTTTTGGAATAAAATCTGTGGTCTAAATAACTGCTCAACCTAGTTCTTGTAAGATCATTTGGAAATTAACAAGTACCTTTTTAGGGGTTATTTGTTTAGAAGTATTGGGTACCCTACCAGTTTTAGGCTACCCCTTATGGCCACTGCTACTGTTGTCAGTCATTGATTCATGCCCTTGGACGGCCATAATGTGCTTAATGTCAGAACCTAATATCAGGACCCCCCCAAGGTTGGGAGTAAGCAACAATGTGAGATTGGTTTGAATGTAGGTTCAAAGACAAGGAATCCCTAATAGTAAATTATAGTATTTTTGTTAAAATCCGTAATGATGAAGGTTCTATAATAGCTGCAAATTGCAGGTAGGGTAACTTGAATCTGTAACGACGAAGGTTCTATAATATTTGTAAGTAGGGTTAACGACATTAGGTCAGCATTTATTAGCCCAAAGAACTAAAAAATAAAAAACACAAATCATCTTTTGGGTTTGGCTTTCACAGTAATGGAGGAAGAAGCATCCCAAGGCCATGATCTATCTCTCTAATCTATAATAATCTTATTCTATTTGCAAAAATAAGGTTTATAATACAAACCAAAAGAACAAGGAAATAAAGAAGAACGAAATAAAGGATGCAAACCTGTTAGTTAGTGGATGTGTCAAGAAACAACTCTATGTTGGAAGCAGAAGCCTGATCAAAAATTATAAATTGAACTATCTTATGACCTGATGCACGTACGGGAGTGAGATTCCATAACAGAAATGGCATACTAGTTAGAAGCCATTCAAGAACAAAAAAAAAAAAACATGAGACAATAAAAAAAAGAACATTTCTTATCGAAGCTTTAAGTATCCTTCCTCCATACATGATAATAGAAGTTAAAAGGTGGAGATACAAAAGATTCTCCAGTGTATTTGAATAGATTTTGAGTCTACAAAAGTCCTCATTCATCTTTTTTTCTCTTATTTTACAGAGCTACACACTTTTTATACAGCTACATACAGACAGGTCAACTAATAAATGAATTGCATCTGACATTACATGTCAAAATAATGAACCACCAAACTATGATAAGAATTGCCTAAAGAAAATTCAAATAAAAAAAATGTGCATTAGGAACTTAATTTATCGCCATTTTAGCAGACCCATTTTTATCATATTATGAAGGGTAGCACAATAACTCACAGAAAATCACCAATCTTAACTACTTACGTCTTTCTTCCCGTCAGGACACATACTTTGTTAAGAAGGGAAAGCAAAGATCCTGTCTGCAATTTTTGACCGACAAAGTGGACATTCGGAACAAGCAAGCGAACAAGGTTTGCACACTGCACACAATACACCAATATGATTATTAACCTAGTAAGTATGAAAAAATTAGGCTTACTGATCAGGAAAAAATAATAATAATAATAATAATAAGCACTTAGTCCTTGTCTCACACACAAATTGAATTAACAAGCTGAACTAGTTAAGGAACATTTCAAAAAATAGAAGCATAAAGTAAATCAAAACTATTGGAATAGTAATATGAAAATTATGACCATTTATTCACATATTATTTTTCTTCAGTGTATCATGTACTACAATTTTCCCTCGCAACCAATTCTCCAAAAGTTTTTCCAGATTACATTATCAGCCATGCAATTTTAAAGATTATCAATTTTTCCCCAAGTCACAGAATTCGTTCCGGCTAGGATTGTGGATACAACAAACAAATGTTCTGGTTTTTTGAATTTTTTTTCATTGGGTTCAGCAAACTCAATATAACATTCAGGTGAAACCAACATGTGAAAATACAACATATTTGCTTGAGAAATTCAATTATGTCTCAGTGCAAGAGTCATCAATGATGAAAAGTCATTTCATTCTTTTCATCATTAACTAATCACCACCAAATGAGCATTTACTTTTTTAGCATGCTTTTTAGAATGTTTCATCTTGATGAGAGAAGTAGCTAAAGAGACTTCCCATTATGTCATTGTGCTATCATTCTCAAAGACATTCAATCTTTCTACATGCTATAGCTTTCCTTCAACGCAGGAGTACTCCTTGATGTAGAGTTATTTAGGCCCAGTGTGGATACACCTCTCCACGCAAGAGCAAAAGCTCAATCTCTCCCTGTAAAAGCAAAAAACCTCTCCTCGCAAGAGCAAAAATCTCTCCGTGCAAGAGCAAAAATCTATCCAAACATTTGCTAGCTCCCCGCAGGAGCAGAAATCGCCAAGAAGCTCTATCCAAACGCACTATTAATTCTTTTGGTAATCTTCTAATCACCATCAAATGAGCATTTACTTTTTTGCATGCCTTTTCAATTATAAATACTCAATTACGATTATTGCTTAATATAGAAATTAAACTTCATAAGGCAATGGGTTTTAGATGTGATACTTTCTTGGACATAAGTATGTTTTTGTTTCATTTTGTATTTCAATATGCAATACGTTTAAGTTTTAATGATTTTTCTATATACTTCATATAAAATGTCTGGATCATCATATTTACCTTGTTTCTGTACAACTTATAATTCTTTTAACATATGGTTGTACTTGTAACTTTCTTACTTGCTTGAATTATTGATGTAGGACATCTACATGAGGAAGACCAGAATTTTCAGACTGAGTTTACTCAGTCAAACCTAGTCAACTCGGGTTTGACCAGCCTGGTTTGGGTTGACCCAGTTGAGTCCATACTCAACCCAATTTGGATTTCAGTCCTATGTGTTTAGTCTATTTTAGTTTAAATAATTTAGAAATTGTTAGTTAGTTTTTATTTCAACCTTAGGAAGTTTCTATTTTGTTTAGGTTCTAATTTGTTTTCTAATTTCTATATTTGTTTTAATTTCGTTTTTATTTTTTAGGCTATTATTAGAAGTGGTTAGAAGTGTTTAAATTGAGTTTCTATTGATTCCCACACTTCTACTGCATCAATTATGCATATGCAAAAAATCAAACCAGTGAATCGAGAAAAAAAATTATCTCTACCAACCCGACGAATCGAGTTTGTCCTAGAGTGGCGAACCAAGAAAGACAAACCCCTATTCAAATTGAGCGAACCAATGAACTAGTTAACCTAGAACTTTTGTCTATAGAAACGAAAAACGATGGGATATCCTTTTATCTCTTCTTTGAGAGAGTATATGTTTTAGGAGGTTCCATGTCGCAAGAATTTTCTCTAATAGGATATCCAACACCTTATCGTGGACCCACATGGAGATGAGTCGAGGGGATCATCCTTACAAAACATCAGCTAATTTTGACATTTGAAGCCCTATATAAAGTGAAGCTAGGAGTTAAAAATATTCAATACTGTCTATCCTAATTAACTTTAAGACCATATTAGATAGGGCTAGATATTGAACAATGAACTTGTTTTGGGAGAAGACAATCACTTGACTATGAAGAACAACCTCACCAAGCACGTAGCACCTTTCGAGCTCACTGACAACATGATTTTCGATGCCACCCCTTTATAGACCATATAAAAATTGAGCCTGATTAATGATTTCTCGCACGTGCGTGAGAAATTTTTAATCACGGGCCAAGCTCATAAGTAACCAACATGGGGTTTCAAGCCACGATGAAAAAAAAATGCAACAATGCGCCTAAGCCCATAAAGGGTGAGCAAAATATTCATGGAAGCAGTAGGATGGGTTCACCATATCGCATTTTTTGGGCCATTGGGTTATTGAGTCTTCAATGGTCCCTGGGTATGTGAAAAGGCTAAGATCACTTACAACAAAAATGTCGGCATGGGAGAAGCAGTGTTGCAGTTGGTGCTTCAAAGCATACTTTGCATAAACGAGAATTTGCATCGCCATTCTCAGGGGATTCAAGCTGCTTTTCCTTCTCTTGCATCTGGGCCTGAAACAAGTGGATAACAAATAGATCTACTCAAATGAAGAAGGCATATTCAAAAAACAACAAACTCAGAGTGTAACAGAGATTAATACATAATCCTTAATATCTTTTCTTACTAACTATATACATTTCATTTTCAGTCTTTTCTTATCTTCTAGAGCCCATGACTTGTACCTCAGAGCACATTCTCTGTGATGATGTCACAAATCTTTTTCACATGCCCAAACAATCTCAAATGACTTTGCTTTATTTTGTCTTCCTATGGAGCTGTACCTGAATTTCCTTAAAACATTTTCATGTATGATTATGTCATTCCTAGTCTTGTCACTCATCCATCTTGTTGTCTTAATCTCCCCTACACTCTTTGAGTGTGTAGTTTTTTGACAATCCAACAGTCATAAGGTATGGCAGGTCATATTGCTGTGTAAAATTTTCCCATAGTTTGAGCAGGACACATCGATCACATATCCCTCCAGAAGTGCTCCTCTACTTCATTCACCCAAAACAAATTCTATAAATCACATCCTCACCTTTATTTATAGTTGAGCCTAAATAACGGAAGTAGTCTCTTTGAGATTTGTTTGTCCATCGATCTTAACAATTGCTTCACCTCTATAAGAATCCTGACTAAAATTGCACTGCATATATGTCTTGGTCCTACTCTTCTTAAAACCCTTTAATTTGTATTGTATCCATCCATAGTTCAAGTTCAGAATTTCCCCATCTAGTTTCATGAAGAAACTCTACACCATCTTCTTGAATAAGAAATTAATTCCTCCACAAATAGTTCAAAAGGACATGGGCTGTGTAGATCCTTGGTGCAAACCTAATTTAACTAAAAAAATCTGTCTCACCACCAACAATTTAAACACCAACTACAAGTCAGACTCCATATCAATTTTTATGTACTTTATCATACGTTTTTCAAAGCCGACAAAATTATTTACGTGTTTTACTTCTTCTATCAAAATTTCTCCATAAACTGTCTAAGTCTCAAAAATTAATCTTCCTTGCATTAAACCTACTTAGTTGTTTCTTATTTTAACCCTTTCTCTATCACTCTCTCCCATAATTTCATAGTGTGTAGCACATCAACTTTACAGTCCCTCCTAATTTCTCTTCTTCTTGTTTTTGGGAATTTTTTCTATTTGTTTATTTGTTAGAAGTGTTTTTTCGCAAAGCTTCCACCATACACTTTGATGCTTATGCCTCAAGGCTCTGGGTAGTGAACCACCTCGCCTTACGCCTTAGAATTTAAAAAAACTGCCGAGTGTGAATAAATTAATTTATATTATATAGGAAAGTGTTGACCCATCAAAAGGATTCTTAATAATAATAATTAAGGTTTAAAATCTCCTCTAAAGGCAATGTTTCGGTCAAGAGAAAAAACCAAGACAGTTATGATTGAAACATTCCAGAACATTCTGAGACAATATGAAACAACCAATGTTTCAAGGCCAAAGATCAGAATCAGAAATTGGAGAAAAACAATTGATCAAAATTAAAAGCTAAGATGAGATGGACAATACAATGCATCTTTACCTAATAATTATAGCAAAAAATTTGAATATTATGAACTTAACATGATAAATTGAACACATGAAAATGTTAGATATAAATTTTTACCTTCAGGGGAACAACCAACTGTTCTAGCTGGGAACAATCATTAACCGGTTTCGTACTCTCTGAAACTTGAATTTCTTTAAGGGGAACGTCTCTATTGTCCTCCGCATCCGTCTTCAGATCATTTACAAGGTCTATTCCATTACTAGACCTCTCATAAATATCAGACTCTATGATGGCTTCCCGCTCTTTCTTCAGCTTGGCAACAAGAACCCACATGTTTGCCAATTCATTTTCCAAAGCCTCCTCTCTTTTCTTTGCCTCGTCAGCCTTCTTCCTATATCCATCTTCTAGAAGTTCCTTTTCAGCTAAAGCAGCTTCAAGAGCCGCCTCCCTTTGTTTTCTTGCTTGCAACTCCATCTTCATATCATCTTGATCAAGATTCCAATACTCAGCATCATAATGGACAGTGCCAGCAATATCGCTACCCCTGCTAGTTATCCGACTTTTTCTCCCAAGCTTCATATTATCGCTCTTGATTTCAGAATATTTTCGGATGGTACCATTAGCACCAGTTTGCATGCCAGGATTTCTTGAATATGCCATTTCTTGAGCAGCCAACAATTCTTTTGCTTGCCTGGCATTTTGTAATGAAAGCTTGGTGATTTCACCAGCCAAAATTTTCAGCTCAGCAGCAGCAGCAGATGCCAATTCCTTTGCATAAGAAGCTTCTTCGGCCAATTTTTGATTCTGTACATGTAGTCCACTGTTCTCCTCTAAAAGCTGAACATGTTCTAGCTTTAGTTCCTCATTCTCAATCTCCTGTTGGAACAATAAATAACAACATTGAGGCAAGACATGACAGCCCATAGCTTTAGTTGCTAGTCCCAAGGTGCAGAGAGAGAGAGAGAGAGATTGAAATATGCCTCTCCTGTTATGTTATTTCAAATAATAAAAAATGTAATAAATATTGCCTATGAACATGAACACTATTTTCCAAAAAAAAATTGGACACATGCTGACACACCTTTACAAACAAACTCAACTGAAATAGACCTATGGTTATGTCCAATATATGTATGGGTGGCATTCGCAGGCCCTAAAAAGAGCCAAACATTTTTTAAATGTATGAGTTAGAAGTTTCAGAATGGGCTCATTTTTTGTGAGGAGATCATCCTCACCAAAAATCAGGCCATTCCAAAACTTCTAACCCCATCAAAAGTGGTTTATAAAAATAGGATGGTTCACGACTCCTCAACTTGTAAACTAGGGTTAGAAGTTTCGGAATGAGTTGATTTTTGGTGAGGATGATCTCTTCATCATAGAGAACATCCTCACCAAAACTTCTGACCCCTATTCTGAAAATGTTTGGCTCTCTTTAGGACCTCTGAACGCTTCCCTATATATATATTAAAAAAAAGTAATAAATGTTGTCGATGCAACATGAGCACTCTATTTTTGGAGAATGTTTTGGTATAGGGCATTCATGGCAATGATAATGATGATGACATCAACAATGATGATGATCCATTCAAATGCTAGAAGATCATCATAGCAATCACCTGAGATTGGATTTTCCTTTTCAATTCATTAATGTATTCTCCAGAAACATGCTTATCAGAAGATGATGGTGATTTATCACCCATGAAAAACGCCAACTGCTGCTGCAGGAGTAATAATTTCTCTTGCAATTCTTCATTCTCTGAACACTACAAGCAGAAACAAATAACCCAACATTGTAAAACACAAAGGTAAAAAAAGTTGGGGTGAAAGCCAGCCCTTTTTTGTATTAAAAAAAAATCCAATTATTTACTGGGTAACATAAAAAACAATACTTCTCACAAATATAAGATGTTATGGAAAATAGCCAAGAAGAGATGAAATGCAAATAAACAACCTTATTCTGCAGCTGTTCCTGAAGAACGCGATTATCTGCTGATTTTATCTGCATTCATTAGATCACATGGTTTAACCAAAAGATGAATAAGAATAATTATTTTATAAATGGAAGCTTCGTTCAGATCTAGATATCAAATGTTATGCATGTAATATAAAGCAGTACACGCTTTTACAACGTCTAAAGAAAAAGATAAATGATTAAAGAACAAAAAAGTCACCTCTAGCTCAAAATCCTTCTCATCACACCGAGTCATCAATTTCATGAGCTTCTGTTGGGCAAAAGAACTCAAGTTAGTTGCTGATGACAACTAAAAATGATTAGTTCCTTCAATCATGGTTTACAGAGTTCCGTATCACCTCAGAATCAGTTTTGGCCAAGACCACAACGAAACATTGAACCCAAAAATGCAATGTTTCATGTGTCGGTCAAGACATTCTTAGTTTTTCCTGACCAAGATATTGGCTTGAGGCGAGATTTTTAACTCTTTTGCTTTCATGAATAAGAAGAAAATAAACAGAAATCATGAAGATGAGAAAAACCAAAATACCTGCTGCATATCAACCAATGACACGTTAGCTGTTGAAGCCTCACCACTCTCAATGATGCGTTGCTCTAAAAAACTCATTTGCCTCCTTTTTTCTTGAATCTCATGTTCCAAGTTCTGAATCTGTTATTTCAAAAAGCATCCACCAATGGTACATCAACCAAAAATCGAAAAAAAAAAAAAAAAAGTAGGAAAGACTTCATTACAAGATATAGATAATGCAAATGAATCGATGCTCAATGCAGAGGAAAATACCTCCCCCTAGTACACAATCATATATAAATAAAACCCTTCCCGAAATTAACGATCCAATTGAGAGCAAATCGGAAGTATTGATCCCATCAATCAAACAATGAGAAAAAAATTCGTCAAAAGGATCAAGAATGTTAATCATGCTCCCAAAATTTGCAATGTACATTGTTGCGTAATACTCAACCACATTTGAATGTTAATATTTAGAAGAGAGGAAACCATACTTGTGTCTGGGAACCATCGGGATCATTTTTAGATTGCTCTAGTAAGCGCTTGAGGGTACTGGTGCTAAAAGCAATCTCTCCTGCAAGCATCTTAACCTGTTCAACAAGTAGATCCATCTGATCCGACATTGTCATCCCAGCCTACATTCCAAAAAAGATATGCTTTAACAGTGTACTATAACAAGAAAGCATTCAAAAATCAAAACTATAACTTAATTTCAGCCTAATAAATCATACTCAGGATTTTCTACACAGCCACCCTTACTAACAAGCTTCAAAAATAACTAGGCAAAAAGGTCATAAATACATATAAAGGAAAATGAAAAAAAGATACGTATAGAAGTGCATGAAAATGAAAAAAAAAAAAACATAAACATTAGAAAACTTATGCATCATGTTAAAATTTTAATACAATACATGTTTTTGTTTACAGTACCTCAACTATTAAAGTGCCTAAGCACGATCAGTTCTGTTTAGTGCAGTTGAGGGCACTAATGGCATTACCATAGTATAAATACATTATCAAACAAATAAACTTGGTAGCCTTAAAATATTGGTTGGACATAATTATTAAGAAATGGACAATAAAACATACTGTTGGTAATCTGGCAACACTGGCAGTCCCACTGATAAGCTCACCCGCTTGAGTTTCCCCTGTAACTGATCTACTGACTGGTGATTGATCTTCACTCCAGTTGCTCGAAGATCTTGTGTGTTTAACATCATAAGAATGTTCTGATGGAGCTGAGAGAGCAGAAGATGGGGACTCTTTCCGGTCCTCACATTCTATAAGTACTGGAGAGCCTTCACGTAAAACATCCAACTTCTGACAAAAAATAGAATGGAAGGGGACTATCAAAACAATGTCCTCCTGATTGAAATAGGACAAATTACCACTAGGGAAAAAAATGGTTTGGAAAAGATGTACTTTTTTTCTATAACGTAGGGTATAAATGATAAAGAAATTTTTGAAAGAGAGATTCTATTAATACACCCATTTTTACTTAAAACACACCAAAATATATATAGATATTTAATTTCATATGGATTGGTGTGTTGTGAGTAAAAGTGGGTGTGCCAGTAGAATCTCTCTTCTCAATTGAAATAGAATAATCTGGCAGTTCACATATGCACCCACAACATAATGTATGCATGGCATAAGGAAGCTTATTTATTTCTGACTATAGTTAGCAAATCTCCATTCAAACATTGTCTGTTTCAAATAGAGCATTTGTAGCACTAATGCAATTGTGGATGTGTAGATGTACTCCTTAAACATTTGTAGCACTAATTTAGCTAAAATATATTGAAAAAAAATATATGCTAAAATAGATGAGATTGCCAAAATGGGGTTGCCTCTCAGACGTACATTCCTAAGTTTTATTTTAAATAATTAAAAACAATTTGTGCACATTTCTTTCAATCTATGCAACAAGGACATGGAACTTGGTATATTTAGCTACATTAATATGTATTGGCACAGAATTGTTTTGACCGTCTCTTGTCTGCATTATTAAATATTCAAATATTTAAGAGATCATACAGATTGAAATTAAAAGAGAAGTATATGCATCTAAAATTCATGACCAAAGAGAACAACTAAAAAACTTACATCGTCTTCACCATGTGAACAGCGCTGTTGATGACTAGGTATTTCACTCAAACATCCAGGAATCGTATTCTTTGAAGAAACAAGTATGAGCTTGGTTAACCTCTGGATTCTACTCATGAGAGCTGCTTTTGCTTCCTCTTCTTCCTCCAACCTTGACTGCATTTTCACTTGACCCTCTTCTAACTATTCAAACAACACCCAAAAAAAAAAAAAAACAGAAAGAAACGCTCAATGCCATAAGCTAAGTCTAAGAAAACTTTGAATTTAATTGCCGAAAATAAAATAAAAATACTGAAGAAGAAACCTTTTGTCTCAAGCTAATGATCTCCTCGTGATTGACACCAACAACCATCCCCTGCTTAAACTGGTCCAGTTCTTGTTTGAGGATTGAAATTTCGCTTTGATATTTCTTAATCAATGACTTCTCATCAATAATCTGGAATTCAAAGATTTCGAAAAAACGGAGTAAATACAATCTTCAATTTTGACTAGTGCAAATTTCTTGTTGATAACCTCATCATAAAAAATATAATCAGTTACTTTATTGCGTGAAGCAAAGATTTCCACTCGCTTTGCCCTACTCGCAAACTTCAATGTATTGTGAGTTTCCTCCATATTGCTTGATGCAGGTGTAACTGTGCATATGAGCTGTAGAAGATCCACTAGTGAAAATACTTTACGATAATGCAAAATATGTAGGAATACACATAATGCAAGGAGCTGTGCATATGAGCTGTAGAAGATCCACTAGTGAAAATACTTTACGATAATGCAAAATATGTAGGAATACACATAATGCAAGGACCAATCCATAAAGAAAATAGGAAAATGTATGATGTTACAATAGTACAGAATAACAGCGTACTTTCTTGTACGTATGCAGAAGTTGTGATTTTCCAAGAAAAATAGAACATGTGATATCGAACCATTGTTCGCTAAAACATAAATTGTTGTTGCACCACCAAACTCACCGATACGTGTCCATGGCCACTCAATGAGGATTGTAGAAGACGAGTAAGCTTAGAATCACGGAATGGAACATGAGATGCTTTCGCCTCACTCAGCTTGCTAATCACCTTCAAATTTGAAGCTTACATTCAGTTTATGCTTTTGACGAAGAAATGAATATCCATGCAGAAATTTAACTATTTGGTACGAAGACTGCACACAACCTATTCATTCTAAACGGTACATTTGCTTTGTATAAAAAGGTGGAAAAGGGATATGAACAGCTTAAATTCAGGAAACAAAACACGTCCTCAACAAGTAAAACTGCGCAAAAATGCATAAACCACTAAATGGAGCATGAAATCATGTGTTAGGCTCTTAGAATCTCGGCCTCAAGGTATATTTCGGTCAGTTGCACTAAAAAAGAAGGATGTTTCCTAGGCCATAATACAATTTACCAAAACAAACTTCCGATGCTATGTTCAAGTCATCCTCGAGACATCTCGGCCGAGACTTTCCAAGACGGCACAAGATTTTGAGCCATTCTTGAACATCAAATTCGACAGTAATTGAGGCCATGTTGTAGCCAAGCTAACCAACTAAAAGATCAACTCTCTTTCAATAAATATAGAGTGACGTATATAAACAAAAGAAAACAAGAAATTAGACCAAATAAATGTTATTGGCAGAAATTTTCACATGATTATTAAAGCAAATAGTTGATAGCACTTACAGTTCCAAGAGTTAAAAGACTTTTGTTTATGTATGATCCTTCCTTTCTCCTTAGTCCTGTTGTTTCGGTTTTAGAACTCTCAGATCCTGCTAGATCAATCAAATTCTATAGGGAAAAAAGGGTAAAATGGGCAATCAGTGAGAGAAATTAGATAAATTTATAAAAGAAGAATGGTTCTTGCATACAAGTTGGGAGAATATCACTCCATCATATTCATCACCATGGGCACTACTTTCAACCATCTGTGAGACAAAACAAAAGGATAGGATTAGAGAGAGAAAGATAACAAACGAGAATGAATAAGCAATGCCATGAACTTAAAAAGAACTCATCTTTGGAATTTTTAGGCAATGCCATGAAATTAAAAGAAGTGTGGAATGGTACAATTTTTATCTTTGGAATTTGAATTTATGAAGAATTCAAAACACTATTTCTCTTCTCCTTACTAGCATCATTGGATTCCTTAAAATCCCACACAGCCATAAATAAAAGAATTTGGGTCTCGAATCGACAAGGTACTTCCATCATAAGATCCCTATATAAGGTTTTAAACAATATGCTTATTGTTTATGGCCCTTCTTATGATAGCCCTTTTGAGTAGGAATCTAGGATTCCAAAGTTACTTTTCTAATATGAATCGGTTCTCTGGATAACATTCTTAAACCTGGTCAGTTGAGAACAAGGAAGACGATCATCGGCTATTTCAATGCGCTAAGCAAGTGGCGCAATTCTATATTGTACCATTTGCATATGTTATTTGGAGTTCCGTTTTTCTCTCAGTTCAGGGTTGGTTAGATGATGCCCAATTCTATCTTGGAGGTTTGCCATAGTTGGTCCTGCCATGCCTTTTTCTGCAAAGGTGTCTTCTTTGGAAGATGATCCTATTGTGTTTTGTTTAAGAATTTGTAAAGAACAAAATCAGAACGTATTTGACACTAAGGAAGAAGACAAATCAGACTATCATTACAAACAGTAGAGTATTAATATTCAAGTAGTTTTCTTTGTCCAAAAAATGAAGGGTTTGGTTTCAGATGGGACATCATTATTAACAAAGATCTACATTTCTTCCTTTCTTTTTTATTTTCTTGATTTAGCCTAGGTAGGTAATTTCGCCCTCCTAGAAGATGAAGTGTTTTGTAATTGTTTTTGCAATTTCTAACAAATCCATATACTAGTCAAAAAAAAAAAAGTGGTCCCCGAAGGTGAAAAAAATAATAATAACTAGGATAATTGGCAAACGAACAACCACAATAAAATTAAATAGCAAGGAAATTTCGGTAGTAAAACAAACAAGATTGCAGCACACTTCTACATGCAGTAATAAATCAATATATGAAAAGACAAACCAAAATGATGTAGATAAATTGTAGAACATAAATAAATCAGTTCTAACAGTAAAACATGCATACACACATAAATATGCGTTCTCATGACTTTTCAAGCCTTGTCCAACTTATTTGGAGATATCTATAGGAATTTTATTCCAACATTCATTATTCAGCCATCAAATCCTCAATCAATGAATATGCCTCCAAATCCTTTCTCACTACCTCGACGATCTACATCCCTTTTGTCCTTCCCCTCCTTTGAGGCCCTTCCACCTTCACCATTGCTCCTTAAACATCAAATCACACAAAATGTGTGATATTGAAACATGCATCAAGTGATGAGTGCATTTTTTTTTTTTAAATGTTATATTCACATGATTTTTTATTTTAATTTAATAAATCACCCAAAATCAGGCAAGGGTTTTGGGAAACCTATGGTTCCCTAAATTAATTCAGTTGTCCACAAACTGATGTAGTCTCGTAACTACATCACTTAAACTGCAATGATTAATTGCATCTATAGAGATGAAGCATGATAACTTAAGCAATAGAAGTCAATTACAGTCCAAAAAAAGAGAAGGAAAACACTAATGATTCACTAACAAATCATGGCAAAGCCATAAAATAGAATACTTAATTCCACTCTAATCAATTAACAAAACAAAACATTAGACTTCTGTGTTAAAAAGTATGTACCAGCGTGAATATGGTGTGACTACGGCTACTCAATAAGTTAAAATTGTTTGAACCAATGTGACGATGCTCTGCCATCATAAACATCTCCAGTTAGAAATTGTAATAGTAAAGCTTCCACATGCCGAAGACAGGCACCAATATAAGAACATATGTAACGAAGCAGTAAGTACCTTCTCCGGCAGCAACGAAAGACAATGCATGCCCAGGCGATAAAACTACTTCTTCCTTTATGCCCTCAACATAAGTGCCCTACAAAACTTTTACCTTACACAATTAATATCCCAAACACAATGTAATCTAATAGAAAAATGTATTTCTCAAGATAAAAGGACACAAGAAAGGGAAAGGCTGTAATCACATTAATAACATCAATAACTTGCTACTAGCAAAAGAAGTACAGATCACATTAATGGCCTAACAAATGGAACTAATGCAAATGACAAGGGAATTGGTCTCAGATATATACACCAAGAGACATACGTTCATGAAAAATATAAAAAAATATACATATGTTCACAAGCCACAACCATATCAAGTATTGACATTATCTTTCCAAGAGAAAAGATAGAAACAGGGCATTTCATAATCAATTCCAAAGGGATGAAGAGGAAGAGAGGATTGAAGAAGATAAAAATGAACAAGAGCTAGAATGCATATGCAAATTGCAACTCCGTATAATAAGGACACGACCCTTTTAGGAATTTTTTCTTGTAGACATGTATCGACAAATGGACACATCCTAACACATGTCGTAACAAATAAGGTGGTGTCACCCTTTATTTTAACGTTTTCTGTTACAGTTATCTGAAAGATGGTTGGTGCAATCCATCCTCCACACACTAATAGATTAACTCACTAAACACAAGCATGGATTCATACTAAAAATCTACATCTTTCTTTTCTGGAAAGGTTTATAATATCATTTTAAAGAAGATGGTCGAGATGACCATCAGAAATTACAAGAGTACATGAAATTAAACCCCTCAATTAGAAGCTACCTCCCATCTTGTTCAGTTATGTTGTATATAAATATTTTCTTTTGCTCTTCATACCTTTCTTTTTCTTATTTTTATTTTTGAAAAATAATTTCTTCGGTAAATATAGCTAAATTTGATATTATCATGCATGTGTATGAATGTGCCAATGTGTGGGCTTTCCAAAAGTTGCAGTGTCAGACACCTCATAAGTCATACCACATTGGACACAGACACGCACATCCATGTCCTGGTTATATAGCTGTAAACTAATTAACAGGAACACTCATAGGTCACAGATTCAAAAGTCGCAAGAAGGTAGGCTACAAACCTGTGCATCTTCTCTAACACGCAAATTCTGCCCTGTTGGATCAAGCAAATCGTTTATCACCTGAGCCAACACAAGAAAAACTCGTTGAAAATGTCTCAACAATTGGATCAGAATGAAGATCAGAAAAAGTTTAAGTATTTTATATCAGATCACTTTCACCAAGGAAAAGTTTTAAAAAAAATGTCTAACCAAATGAAAAGAATACTCAAATCTAAATAATATACAGAAGTTACAAGCAAGAAAGGAAATGTTAAACATGCACACAAGTGCACGTGCACGCGCACGCGCATACACATAGCTCTGGAATATAATGCTCTCAGAAAGACAGGAAATCATTGTATATGGATACTAGATACAACTTTGAGAGTGCAAGACAAAAGAAAGACAAGAATCTCCAAATAAAGAATTACAAACAGTAAAACCTTTTCTATTGCTACATGTATTAACTATTTCTAAGTACATGACTACTGACCTCATTGTAGATTTCAAGATATGACACACGAAGTAAGAACTCTCTTCCTGGAGTCTGCAGGAAATCATCATAATTATGTCACCCATAAATTAACAGTTTAAGGATGGAATTATTTGTTCAGATATGCATGTCTGTGTTAACATAAATAAAGAATGCAAAGATTTGTATTGCATAACAAAGCCAGGAATTAATGGAAACACATGTTACCAGCCAGATAAATCCTAGAGTTGGTGTTTCAAATAAGTTAGGAAAAATAATTAGGATAGATGATTTACAGATTAATGTTACAAATTTTATGGATGCTCTTACATCTTGGATTATGCTGAACACATCCTTGATGGCTAATGGTATAATACCTGGAGAGTTTTGATCTCCCTGCAAAGAGTAAATGGGAAAAGAGTCAAACAAGATAAAAGAAAAAATGTGCACGAAATATTGCCATCATACTGCATTTCGTTATTTCTTCTAGGGTAATAGAAACATGAAGCATATAGAAATGCAAATAGTAAAGGCAAGCAAACACTTTTTTGAAGTCAGCAGATTAACCATTACTTGTGTATTTTTTCCAGAAATTCATAGTTATAAATAGGGACACATACTGAAAAAGCACAACCAATCCAAAATGTGCCCAATATCAACCCGGAATTATATAAAAATAAAAATAAAATAAAAAATCACCAATCATAAAAAAGCAAGAATAGGAATAAGGCTGACACCTTCTGGAACAGCCAACATAAAGTGCAGAAAAAGAGAATGATCTAGAAAGGAGAAGCAGGTCAACTTGCTTTCGAACACAATTTAACTTTGGAATAGAATCTTATTTGACATAAGATTCTATTCCAAATTACTACTCTGCAATCAAATAAAGGTGATAGCAACCAAATGTTTAAGTCATAATAGACAATTTATATCACACCTATCATGGTTAACCTGCTCATGGTCAAACTAAGGTAATTATGAAAACTGAAGGTGCCACCTTAGTAAGTTGAAAATGAAAACACTAATAATATCATCCAGTCAAATGGGAGGTATGAGAGTAGGAGAAAGTCGCACAGAATCCGAGACGATGATCATTTGGGATCATTCTAACTGAAGCACACTCCAGCAAGCAGCAAGAATATAGATCCGAACATTTGACTCGAAATGCACAAATTAGATAATGGTATTCCCAAAGATGGGTGAAGAACCAAAAATAACTCGTTTCCCAAAAAATAGAAACCCCCCTGGTGCACAATGATTGTTGATTGTATGTGGCCTGACTTTCCGTGGATTGATCTGGCAGTTAAAGTGCAGCACACTGGTTGAGGATGCATGAAACCTAACATTCCGTGGAAATCACGAAAAAATGAAAGAAAAAAAAGTTTCAACGCAGACATGTGTTGGAACCCCCAAAATGATAATAAGCAAAAATAAGTGTTACAATCATACTCACAAGGTTTTTTTTTTTTTTTTTTTTTCAAAAGTCACATTTAAAACACGTTTTGTACCTCTAACGATTAAAATGATAAAGATACGTATTCTATTAAAATAAATTATAGGTCTATGTTTTTAATTTTTTTTCAAAAGTGAGTTATTTTCTTCTAAAGATAATTTGATGATTAGATTTTTTAGCCTCATAACATGCATAATTACATGTGGAAACATATTATCATGCATAGATATTCAATAGTGTTTGCTTTTTTTTTGGGTAAAAAAAATATATTGAAAACTTAGAATAAATGTCTAATGTGTGTGTGTGTGTGTATATTATTGTTTTTTACTAGTTTCTAATATATATTGTATCATTTCTTTCCCCATTTTTTCAGAGTTTTCCCTTGCCATTTTAAACCCATTTTCCGGACTAGGTGACAATGGTTACAATCAAGACCTCTTAGCTATAAATAGACGAGCAACGAAGGAAAATGTACAGAATTCATGCTATCTTGCGCTGAAACTATGACAAAATCATTTCTAATTTAATTGTCTGAGTGTAATCTCAGGTACCACCACTCATTCGCCTAGAAACAGAGAATCACCTAATTCAAGGAGATGTGGAATAAGGTGTTGAACCAAAATTTGTATCTAAACGAGGTTTTATGCCCCCTAAACTCCCCTCCCTCAAATAAACATAAATAAATAAAGAAGTGTGAATGCCTAAGGAAGGAGGCATTTTTGGGTAGGTGACCATAGGGATTTGGTGTTGAAGAGTCCACTTCTTGGAGGAAAGCAATCTTGATTCTCGAGTATAGGACTAGTACCTTGGAATGGAAAATGGTGAAATGTGTCAACTATGGTTGTGGTGTTAAGCATTCACCCAAATATTTATAGTTCAATAAGGGGCTACACTTCAAAGGGAATAAAAAGGATGAGGTCCCGTTTTGAGAAGATTGGTTATGTAGAGGTCCTTCACAGAATCAAGATCTTGTTTCCTTTTGCACTATCATTGAGGAGAAAACTAATTAGTAAAGGATTTTATGATATGGTTTAGAAATGAGATACTATGGGATTTCTGACTCAAGGGAAAGCTCAATGACTTTAGACCACATTGATAGTTTGCCAACTCTTCGCCATGAACATGGACAAATGGTTGGGGTTGTAGAATCGCAATGGAACGTTCTTTTTAAGATCATTTTTCTTTGGCTTTATACATTGTTCCTAATTCTGCCTTTCCTGCTTTGGTATTTTTAAATTGAAAATTCCATCAAAAAATTATAAGAGTCAGACATGTACGTAGTTGTAATCACAACAGGATCATTGGCGATTTTATGTCTAGAGGAAAGTCAATTATCCATCTCTTGATCATTATTATGTTGCAAGGATTGTTTGAGTTACCGTTTAAGTTCTATTGACATATGTCGGACCCTATCAAAATATGTGCTAAATCTCTTTCAACAATTGCATGTTTTGGCCTTTTTCTTTCAGATGGCAGATAATGCTACCCTTTGCGGTTTGTTAGGACCTTGGGTCTAAACTTTTTAAAAGAACGTTGAGTAGTTGTTCTTCAAGTATCTTGTATTTCAGGTGGGATTTTATCATAAAAGGAGCTGTATACTCAGTTTCAGGGTCCTAGTGCTTATTAGAGGAGTTGGGTAGCTCACAAGTTTTCTCTGTTCTTGCTCTTCCTATTCTGTTGGTTGAAGGTAAGTTTCCTCAATCTCCTTAGCAAAACAGAACCATAACTTAATACATGTAGTACTCTTCATGTTCAATTTATCTTCTCTATAAAAAATTATTTCCCCAATGTTCCAATAAGTAAAGAAATAACTTCATAATAAATGTGAGAACCAATGGAGATCAAGTCAAAGTCAATATCATGACACAACTCATTGTAAAGAGGCTTGATTCTAATAAGCAAGAACAATCAGCTCTTCTAGAAGTCCCATTACAACTTATTACGGTTTTAATTTTTAAAAGATCTTGGCTTACAATTTCTTAAGACTTGAGTAAAACCACCAAGAGAAAACACATCATGGTGAATTAGAGACTTACATGCATCGTGTGTGTCTTTCCACTACTAGTAACACCATAGGCAAAAACAGTCCCTGCAATGTAAAATGCATGGTTTCAGTGAAGATATATCATCCAATGAGGACTACGAATTGAATTAGAAACTAGAGGATCAGATTCAATTACCATTCACACCCTCCATTGCAGCCTTGATCACAGGCCGTGCAGCTACATCGTACACTGTCTGTGAAGTTGTCGAAGGTCCAAATACTCTATCTGTAACAAGCAACATCATATAAATAATTACAAAAGAAGCGGCATTTGCAATAAACATATTACCAGCAAATATGAAACCAAAATGAAAAATGGCTGAAATCTACTGTCTTATACAACATTCATCTAAGCAATCATACAATAGCAAATAAATAAGATAATAATCTAGATTTTTTATTTTTTTTTTGGCCACGGGTTATTTATTTGTGTTTTATCTGAGCCGTTAGATTAGGATTTAATCCAATGGTCAGGATAAGTCCTTTTGTGGGAGCCCTATAAATAATAATGTTATGGGATGTTCTAATTAGATTCAGGTTTTCTTCTTATAGGTTTTGAGAGATACAGGGAGAGTAGTGTACAAGGGTTTCAGGGATTGGGTTTGGGATTGAAACCTTGGGTATCTTTGTACTATTCTCTTTGTTTTTTTTTCTCAGAAGAAGATTGGATCTATGCGTGGATGTAGGCATCATTGCCAAACCACATAAATCTTGATGTTCTATTTTCTTTGTATTCGTATTGAACATGTATCTCCAAATTCGCAGCACCACGCAATCTAGAATTGGATCATTGTTTGAATTTCAATGAAAATATTTCAAATTCTAAATTTAGAAACTATACCAAATGCATAAGCAGTAGCTGGATTATATTCGCTCCTAACAATTTTATCCTCGTCTGGATACCAAGCAATCTCATCTCCACGTTGAAATTCCCGCTCACTACAACCACAAATCCCCAAATTGACAATTAAACAATTCAAACTAACACAAAATTCAACCCTAAGTCCCCAAAATTTTCAATCTCATTACCCACACAGATCTACATTCATACCTTAAAGGCCTAAATCGAACTGTAACTGAAATGCTTTCTCCTGATCTTGGCGCATCTATCGGATCCCCAGTGAGCTCCTCATCTAAAGAAGCAAATCCAACAGAAATACAACTCTCATTGCCTCTCGAATCAAAGTACATTGGATCGCTAGAACTGCGATTAGGCGTCATGGATCTGTTAGTGATTTGATTACTGGATTCATAGATCGATGAAGCCGAAGAAGAACAAGAACGAGGGATGATTTTTCCATTATTGATGATCGATGAAGACGAAGAAGATGAAGATGAGAATGGACTCGAAGATTTTCGAGTTGAGAAGGGAGAGCTGCTTCGTCCTCTTGACGAAGAAGCCGCCATTGATGATCGATCGAGCCAGCTAGCGAGCTAATTCGCTCGATTCTTCCTCTCTAAGCGAAGAACGACAAATTAAAGTAGTTGAAGAAACTTCTTTTTTATTTTTTATTTTTAAAGAAAATATTTGAAGAGAGACTTGATGTTGCCTTCTCTTTAAGACAAGGAGAAAGAGACGCAGAAGAGAGACTCGATCGACGACCACAAGTGAAATAGTGAGAGTTTGAAATGGAAGGATTTTTTAAATTTTTTTAAAATTTAACTATTATTTAAAGAATATTTTTATTAAAAATGAGAACTTATATTGGCACTCCAACTTCCATACATTACATCCCAATTAAATTTTTAATAAAGAATAGATTACCGTTTATAATGCTGAACATGACGAAATTACGAGTTGGGTACACCGATCATTTTAATTCCCCAAACGTGTTTTCATCACTTTATTACCATCGATATCGTCACTTCTCAGTCTTTCACCAATGAGTTTCCCAACAATCTCACCTAAAAACATGTTTTGAAAATTAAAATGAATTGTGTATCAATATCGGAATTTAGACATAATGGGGTATGTCTAAATCGACACGATATTGTAAACCTTAGTTGTGGACTCTCCCGTTCAATTCCTGAAAAATTCGTAATTTTTTTTTCTTTTTTTATGAAAGCACTAATCTCCGGATTATTGAATTATTATGAATAATTCACAAATTTTAAGTTTGAAAAGAGTAAAACACATTTTTTACAAATTTTTATACAACTCAGTGAAAAAAAATATTACTATAACTTATTGTATGTTGGAAAGTGTAAATTTGTAAGTTGTTACATGTAACACAAGTCGAATTTAAAGCGGCCATGCTTTAAAATTTGGGTGGAATTCACCTTTTTACATGACAAATGTCTATTTTATCTTTAAAAATATAATGACATGACCCTCTACATTTATTTGAGATTACACTTTAATTTTTAAACTGATGATTTGTCCCTTAACTTCGATCTTCTTTTAAAAATCAATGGAACAATACTCTCAGTGTCCTCATTATCACCACTATCATTATTACCATCACCATTAACATCACCATCACTATCATAAGGCTGAATTTTTTAAATGATAACACACGTATAAAGTATATGCTGCATATTTTCCATTTATCAAATTTTTGATCGGATTTTTCACGAAATAAATTTTTGTCGTATTACGAATTACTAACAAGGGTTGTGGGTAATGATATTTAATGTTTTTTTCATTTTGCGTAATTTTTATTAGCATATTAGGAAAAAAGTTCTCATATGAAAACACTAGTTTTCATTTTAAATAGTGGGGGTTATTTTTTTAATTAGGTATAACAAACAATTTTAGTAATTGGGTTGTAATAAGTAAAAGCTGGAGTGCCAATAGTATCTCTTTAAAAAATTAATAAAATCCAAGCTCAAATGAGGATTGGGGCTCTCCATCAAACGAACGGCTGATGTAGAAGCATGTTCTCTAGAGATACCAAAATACGTGGTTTGAGGTTTGAAAAGTCTAAAAGACTTGATGATGTGGCCCATTTTGGCTGACGTGGGTTGAAGGACTTTTGAGATAATTAGACCTGTAGAAACCGCTCCCCCTTTAAACTAATTTTAAATATTAACTTAAACGAGCGGGAACAATAATGGTCTCGCTTGCTAAATTTGCAAGAAAGGTTGGAAAATCTAATTTTGATACCGACGTCGGTGTCTAAAGTTTGATATCGATATCCAACATAGCACATGGGAAACCATCTTTCTTTTCCGGGTCACAAGTTATTCAACAAAAGGTGTGGAGACCATTCTTGCCACACTAAGAGATAAGGACACCTGTCCTTAAGTATTGGTGGGCCCCAAATCGAAATATCAATCTGGAATGAGTGAATCAACACTTTTCGATAGATGCCAATCTGAAACTATTAAGAGCGTAAGATGGACATTTAACAAAGTACAATTCAACAACTTCATAGGGTGGAGAACAAGAAGTATAATTATGCCATCTTCATAGAGGTCGTTCGGTTTTTAACCAAATGAGGTATTGGATATGAAAGGGACTTGATTTGAGCAAAGATTAGCTAAATGTCAAGTTAGTAAATGAATAGGTTAAAATGGGATGTCATTTTGGCAAAATAATGACTTGGAACTCAGTATTCACACTTGAATAATGCAAAAAAAATTAAATATGATCTGAACTCTCTCATGTGTTAAATCTTTCATTTAATGTCAAATTTATAAGTACTTATCAAATATTGAAATGGGTGTGATATTCTCTGACTCACTCACCCTAAACAGTGAATCACACTAACTTAACAAAAAATATGTTGAAACTCTACTAATTAAATTTAAGTATCAACATTAATAAGACATGGACACAAACTGTAAGGGAGGATCAAGTAACCTCCGTCCAACTCACCCCCAACTGAAATACACTTGGACCAACCATATGGTGACACCTATCTATGGGTTTGAACAATAAAAACCCCTCTCAAAGACTGAAGATGGGTTGAAGAAATCATTCTCGAGAAACCTGAAGAAAACACCCTTTGCATTTTTCGTTATCCACCTTCTTCTCCATTAATTGGACTCATTTCTTTCTTACTCATCTTGATCAACTTATTAATAAAATCTTCAGATGATTTTTGGCAATCACCACACCAACACCTCTTCCTTTTACCTTCTCACATTCTATCTTTCTGAGATATTAAATTCATTTGGAGGAGTGAAAGTGCCTCCACAAAAGGAAAACACCAGACTCATGATTGAGTCTCTCTATCAAATTGGTCGTTGGGATGGTGGAAATCTCAAGAAAAAATTTATCTTAGGAAAATTGTGCAATTCCCTATAAATCTAATACGAATCTCAAGGAAATATATACATTTCCTCGCATCCTAACCATATACTCTTATGGAATGTGTCGAGAATAGAAAAGTCTTAAAATAAACATAAGAAAAGATAATTGCTATTGACACCCCAACTTTTACTTATTACACCCCAATTTCTTTAATTATTTATCACCACGCAATTATAAATTAAACAAACTTTTTAAAAGTTACAAAGGTTTGGCTCAAATTATAATCTCAACATTACGAACAAAACATATAATACGTTGAAACAATTTCAATAGTTGTTTACAGTTATGTTTAGACTTATTGAAAACGCCCTCGATTCGCGTGGGCAGATCCGCCTTTTTGATGTTTTAGGAATTGCCACCTAATTTTACGATTTAGGAACCGAAACATGATTCAAAATAGATGAAAAGTATTGATTTACAAAAACAATGGGTCTGGAGATCATGTTACGAGATTAGAAGGTGTTAGAAACCAATCACATCCGGCAAATGCCGGTATCTACTTTTTTCAAAGATTTTTTACATTGCAAAAAATGACAAAAAAATTAAAATAAAAAATATTACTTTTATTACATGGGTGATTGCGACAGTTGATTCCCTAAGAACTTGCGGAGAGCGTTCCTCGTGTGAGTCTTCCTATTTTTGTCTCGATAATTAAATCCGCTTCCAATCTTCGAAATAAGGTATATTCTTTTTAGATCTGAATATTTTCTCTTTTTTTTATGTTATGAGGGTTTTAGGTGTTTTTTTATGATTTCCAAGTGTATTTTGAGTAAAAAATGGGGTTTGAGTGTTAGGTAGAGACTTGGGACTTTAGATTTAAGATTTTGTGATGGCTGGGGAGAGTTTTTGACCTCTATTTCCTAGGGTTCTTCTTGACCTGCGAGTTTAGACTATGGAAGCTCCTTTTTATAGAATTTTTTTTAGAGATTTTCAGTTTGACTTGGTCTCTTTAAGTTGTTTACTTAGGGTTTAATTAGGGTTTTAATTCTTACATACAATGAAGATTTTTTAATTTTTTGGAGAACCCCCCTAATTATATTTTTAATTATTTGGGACCCTAGATGAAGGGGTCTTTTATAAATATCATGTAAGTCCCACTTAAATAAATGGGCCACCACTTAAAATTTGACCTGTCAGCTTGATTGATTGATTTTATTTGTTCAAATTTTTAATTCAATTTATTAAAATTTCACTTTATGTTAATTATTATTTTAATTATTAATTTCAAAATTTTAAAATTTTAGGGTTGGAAAATTATCGTTTTGCCCTCAAAGAGGATTTTTTTGTTGAGAAGTTGATTTTCGATGTTTTGAAATATTTTGAAATCGGTATTTCGTAAGAAATTCAATGAGTATCAATTTGTGTCACTTACGGGTTTTTGGCATAAAATGATTGTGTGCCCTATGAGGGCATTTTCGTAATTTTATCAAATCTTGTGAAAATTGGCGAAACAGTTTATTTGATTTTAGTGTGTTGTTTTATCTATTTGAAAGGATTTTCCTAAGCGTAATGTAGACTTTAAGGATGTTTTGATGTCAGGGATCTTTTGATAATTTGATCATTTTTTTATGATTTTTCTCGTAAAGCTTCTTTTTGTATGAAGAATGATGATTTCTATGTTTTTGGTCATATTTGCCTAGCGTAACATGATTTTAAAGTTTTGCTTGCTTGAGATACCTCATCCAAATTTCTGAAACATATCTAATAACAAATACAAAACATTAGAATATTCATCCATCATTGAGAACCGTCACAATCGGGTTGACGAGTTGATTAATCAGGCGAGTGCGAAAATGGGGTGTCTACACTAACATAAAATTTTAAACCCCAAAAATAAAAATCTAGCAAAAAAAGAGCATGTTGCTACGGTGTCAATAGTAGCTCTTTAAGAAAAAGTAGGGAAAAAAGGAATTTGACTACTAAGACAAGGCCCATTTTCTAGGATGGGAGTTGAAAAAACTAATATTTATGTTAAATTAGAATCACAACATTATATGTTTTTCTAATAGGCAATTTACATTTTTGGGGGAGGGGGGGTAAGATTGAGGTACCTGGAATACCTAGCTAATTCTCAAGGAATTTAGGAGGGAAGGCTTTAAAGGAAATGAGGGAAAGAAGTAGAGAAAAAAATAAGGTAAGGAGTAGAATTTTGGAGGAAAGATTTGAAAGGGAAGGAAAGAAATTGAGAGGGAAATAGATTTTGTAGTTTGAAGAAAATATTTAGAGGGAAGGGAAAACTATGAGGGAAATAAATTTTGGAGGGAAAGTAGAAGAAAGATAGGTGGGAAAAACAACTTTGGATGATAAAGCAAAGAAACATGTTTTTGAGATAAGATGAGAATTTAAAAAAAAATATATTTGAGTAAAAAATTGACCTTTCCATTAGAGCATTCCATACCATATGAAGCTTTTACTCAAATGTGAGTCATGGTTGGATATGCTCTAAGTTGGAGTTCCAATTTTTTCCTTCTTAATTATATTTCTTCTATAGATTTTGTACTCAGCTAAATTTATTTAGATTAAATTTCTCAGTCTATGCAAATTTCAAAACTTTATCTTGATTTCTCAAAAATGGTTGTCGTGTTGTAATTGACTATTTTTTCATGTTTGCAATCTCGAAATAGAGTTGCCGTCGCTCAACCTTTTCTCAATTGTGGTACCCAATTACTTGATGTACCCGAAACTGATTAAATATTTTTTTGGGTTCGCTATGAGAGACTCGATTAATTTTTGAGTTGATTATGAATATTAATTAAGGACCCGTTTAGATCAAGGTCTCCATCGGGTACCCATTGGGTAAATGGTAAAATAAGGTGTTTTCTTAATTAATTACTAAAAAAGAATAATTTTTATGAAATTTCCAATAACAATTTAATACACTAAATGAGTGTTTGATAACGCTTGAGAACGCAGCTTCTATTGCGTTTGCGTCTAAAAAGCGCTTTTTAAAATGCTTTCAGTGTTTTTTAACGCCGTTTGAAAAAGTGGGTAATAGATGCTTTTAAAATTTGCATCTGTGGGAGAAGCGAAATGAGTAATAACAGTTCAAGTGAAAAAACCAAACTAACCTTTAAAAAAAAAAACTAAAATTCTATCCCTATCCTTTTCAAATCTGAAATACATAACGAATGCATTTCTTCATTCGTCTGCCCTAATCAAGTTTGCACACAGGGTTGTTTGTCGTTTCCATTAGAGCTCCGATTGACGGAGATTTTCGTTATTGTGTTTGTCGTTTCCATTAGAGTTCCCATTGAAGAGGATTTTCGCTGTTATTTTTTTCGTTTCCATTAGAGCTCCGATCGACAGGGGTTTTCACTGCTATGTTTATCGTTTCTATTAAAGCTCCGATCGACGGGGGTTTTCGCCACTGTGTTTGCCATTTCCTTTGCAGGTCCGATCAACAGGGATTTTTATCGCTTTGTTTGTCTTTCTATTAGATCTCCGATCGACGATGAATTTTTCCACTGTTTTGCCATTTTCATTATAGGTCTGATAGACATCATACCTTAACTAAGTTAAAAATCCTTTTAAAATTGTTTTTTTTTTAATAGAAACCAATTTTTTTTTGTTAGTTTGTTGTTGGTTTATATACCTATCAAACAACAAAAATATGATGTCATGACTGGGTTCAAATTTGTGTTTGTTCTTCATTATAAGGGTCATTTCATCATATTTAGTCGGTTTGGGAGATGAAAAAAAATCTAAAATCTCATTATTTGAACTGGTTCTTTACGATTTGGGTAACTTGTAGTCGTTTCATCATTATCTCATTATTCGAATGGGTCCTTTATGACTTCCTTGTTATTCTTCATTAATTTTGGTTAGATTGACGAAATAATACGCAAATTTTCTTATCAATTAATTAAAAATCGAAATGAACAACCATATGTGGTGATTTATTTTAGTTTGATCAATGATCAATGGTTATTTATTTGATTTGATTGATGAAAACATCTGAATTTTGGTGGATTATTTCGGTTTAAAAACACAAATGAGGTGATTTATTTTGGCGCTATCTATGAAAATATCTGAAATTTGATGGATTATTTTGGTTTAATTGATGAAAATATCTAAAGTTTAATTGAGAAATTTGATGAAATTTGAAATACAGTGTATTATTTGGTTTGATCGATGAAAATATATGATATTCGGTGGTTAATTTTATTAAATGTGATAGATTCTTAAATAGGATCTAATGTGTTTTTAGTCATTATTTTCTATTGTTAGATGGAGGATAACAATTCAAAGGGTGCGAAAGCAGATTGGATACCAAAACAACATGAAGATTGGGTCGAGATATGTTATGAATTAGTTAAGAAGGGGAATAGATCACATAAAATGTTTGACAAGATCGGATATGAAATCTTGGTAAAAGAGTTTAAAAAAAAAACTAGTGTTTACTATAATAGAGGGCAAATGAAAAACAAGTGGAATCGACAAAAAAATATTTGGGGATGTTGGAATAAGATTTGCACGAATACTGGTGTCTCTTATGATGTTAAAACCAACATATTAGATGCAAGTGAGGAGTGGTAGGATGGTTAGTTAGAGGTATATTTTTTCTTAATTTTTGTTATTTATTTTAGAAAATTTTATTTTATTTATATAATTTAAGATTTTTATTTTTTAAACATCATAAAAAAGATGCAATATCCCGAACAAAGCCTCTAAAATTTGCGAAGCAATTGGATTTCATCTTTGGAGGCACATATGCTACTAGTATGCGGATGTGGTCGCCTACATCTAGTACAATGTCATTTGCATCAGAAATCAAGAAAAGAACTTTGATACAGATGATCTAGATGATGTCATGGAAACCCAGCCCTCAGAGTCTTAGACATCTTTAGACCTAACTCTTGATGATGTAGACGAGTTTGAAGATAATGATACTCTTATCGTACCCCTACCCACAGATCTCGTTCGATGTAAAGGTGGCGATATTCTACAGCCTCAAGGTCGTAGATAGAAGATAACTACTGTTATACGAATTGGCCAAACACTGGATTAGCTCTTAGATGTAGTTCACACCCAAACATCTACTTCTAGCAACCTCATTCCTGTTAAAAAATGCAGTATTTAAGAGTCCATCGACCTCTTAGTCCAGTTGACAAATGCAATATCAACGGTGATCTTTATCGATTTACGTTGAAGATGTTTATGAAGAGCAAATAATTCAAAGAGGTTTTTTGTGTGTCACGATCAACAGTTATTCGTCTTAGGTTGTTGGAGGACGAGATGGTTGATTTTCTGGTTGGAAGGAATTTTTAGGCATTTTTTTCATGTTAAATATATATTTATGTTAGTTTTATGATGCACTTATAAGGTGCAATATACTTTGGTTACTTTTTGCACTAATATCATGCAATATACTCTGTATATTTTATGTTGGATGAATATTGTGATTAATATTATGGATGCTGATTTATATTGTATGTAGTGGATATCATTTAATTGTGTTTTCTATATTGTGTATTGTAAGTTGGTTTGTATTTAATTTAATATGGAGTCAAATACAGGTCATATAGATTCAGATGTTGATACAATAAATACTATCGATTCAGATGATGATATGATTAATATCATAGATTCAGATGGTGATATCACGAATACTGTCGAGACAAGTGTTTTAAATATAGTCACGATAAGAGTCGTCCTAGGTTCCTTATTTTATTACGATAATTTATTAAGTAGAAAGCCATATAGTAATAGTTAATACATGAGGATTGATTTTGTTCAGAATACACTAAATAGTAATCATATAACATGTCACACTCTATTCAGAATAGAAAGATACGTCTTTCTGAATCTATGTACCATTTTGAAAGAACGAGGTCTACTAAAGATAAAACGATACGTTATTATTTAAGAACAAGTAGTGATGTTCTTATTGATGATAGGACACAATCAAGTTCAAAGAATAATTGCAAATCATTTTGATCACTCAATTCAAACGATTAACAAATATTTCAACATAGTTCTTTTGGCTACTATGAATTTGTCAATGTCCTTAATTGTACATCTTGACTTCAATGAAATCTCTCCGCACATCCGTAATAATTATTATTTTTTGCCTTATTTTAAGGTAATTTCTTATATATACTTTAAAAATATTTTTTTATTAATATTTATAGATTAATATATTAAAATATATATAGGGTTGTATTTGAGCAATAGACGGAACACATGTTAGTGCACTTGTACCAATAAAATAACAAATACGATATCAAGGACATAAAGACTTCACACAAAATATAATGGCAACATGTTCGTTTAACATGTTGTTCACTCATGTGGTGGTTGGTTGAGAAGGGTCGACTAATGATTCACGTGTCTTTCTTGATACAATGAACATTTTCAATTTAAATTTTCTATATCTTCCAACATGTCTGTATGTAAAAACTTGTCAATTATATATGTTTATTTATAATATAAAAATTCATTTTTTTATAATAGGTAAATATTATCTGGTAGATGTTGGGTACCCACTCATGAATGGTAATCACGCACCGTATAGAGGTATTTAATACCATCTACAAAACTATAGGAGATCACGAGCAAATGATCGAAAATAACTATTCAATCATTTATATTTTTCACTTCAAAACGTGATCGAAGAGACCTTTGGGATTTTGAAGGTAAAATGACTAATATTAAAGTTAATGCGTTCATATAATTTAGACAAACAACGAAATATTACTATTTCCTGCATGGCATTACACAATTTTATCATAAAACATGTCATTGTTGATGAAGATTTTGCTTAATTCAAATAAGTAGGATTAATGTAAGAAGAATAAGACATAACTAATCAAGAGTATCTAATTCCCCCATCAACAAGTCATCGGAGCCAACAAACAATGAAATACAGAGGGATTCAATTGTCGATGTTATTTATACTGGTAATCATTAATACATTTTCATATTATGTTTATTACTTTGTATTATAAGTGTAAATACTATTATTCGATATTTAGATAAAAATTATGTTATGTTTAAGTATATTTTCAAGATTTCATATGTTATTTATTATGTTTTTGTGTATGAAGATTATCATTGATAACAAACTATACGTATCCACCATTTTATTTATATGGTCGAGTAATGACATTAGTTACAATTAAAACAAAAGAAAATTATAGAAGGATATGTTATATGTGTCCATCTTAATAGATAATATCTCATTGATATTAATGTTGGATGCCTACTTGTACAGTTAAATTAATATTAATTCATGTGTTATTTTACTTTAAAAAGACATGCAGGATCTTTTGTGTAGACACATGAAGTTGATATTATCGATGATAATGTTACTCAAGATAAAGTAACATAGACAAATAAGAAGGAAAAATTATAAAAAAAAAAATCGAATAAAAATGTTATTTTAGAAAAAAAATCAAATTTATTTGAAATTAGCAAAATGATAATAAATCAACCATTGAATGGCCGATTATTGTCTCTCTCCTATTTCAATTATTAAAAAAAATCAATTTTTTTTAAAAAATATGTCATTGAATAGCCGATTGTGTTTCTTTCTCTCTCTCCACTTTCTCTCTCTTAATTATTTAAAAAAAATCAATTTTCTTAAAAAAGGTCATTGAATGACCGGTTGTTTTCTCTCCTCTTTCTCTCTCTCCACTTTCTCTCTCTTGATTATTTAAAAAAAATTGAATTTAAAAAACAAATTTATTAAATAACCGATTTTTTCTCTTTCTTGAAAAGAGTAATTACAAATAAACCCTTAAAAAACTTATATTATTCCACATGCCACCTACTTAATTAAAATTAATATTGTACTTATAAGATTACTTTATGACATAAACACAGTCCAAGAGTAATTATAATAGTTATAATCGCTATATAGGTTTTTATGATTCATCCTACATCAATGTTATTGGAACACCTGATACGATTAAAACAAGAAGCTCTCTATATATCAAGAAACATTTAATGATATTTACATGTTTGGGAGAGGTGCTTAACATTAATAAACACGTAGAATATGTAAAACATGTCTTATATATTTAGGTTGCATTCTAAACCTTGATACAATTACTAATATAATTTAAAGTAAATAACGCTAACATTAAACTAAAAAAAAACTTAATATAAAATCAGAGAAATTCTATTGGCACATCAACTTTTACTTGCAACACACCAATCAATTTAAAATTATATAATTGTTTACCTTAGATTGGTGTGAAATAAGTAAAAGTTAGTGTGTTAATATAATCTATTTAATATAATATGATGTATCGAGGTCAAAACATAATATTCTTAAAATATATCAAATGGATCTTAAAAAATCTATTAACGAACCATTTAAATGTTGTGTTTTGTCTTGGATTTCATTCTCCTTTTAATTCATACTAAATTTATTAATATGGAATAACAGACATGACTCCCTACCTTGATAGCTAGATTTTGCCTTTAACATTTTAATCGACACTTTCTGGTCATAAGTGATTGTGAGAGCATAATTATGTTTGACGGCGAGGACCAATAAGATGCATCCACGTAACCACTAAAGCAAGGCAAGACTTAGTCGGAAGTGACATGTGTCTCATCCTTAAAGTCAATAGAATCATTCGATGGGTGAATAGTTTAGCAACTAAGACATCCATCAATCATCTTAGATAATTCTTTGAAAGAACTTCGTCTAAGTGACAAGTGTAAGAATTTGAAGCACTCAATTTAACATGACCTAGAACTTTTGTGCAAATTACATAATTAGTAAGAGAATAAAGACAAATCTTAAACAAAAAGTTTCCAAGGATCTACATAATCTGTATTAGAGTGAAATTATCAAAACAAATTAGAAGAAGATTAACAAAATAAAGAAAAAATGGAAATTCATCACGAAATCAATAATATAAAGACCATAATATCCTAATCTAAGTAAAATTTTAGAATATGTGCAAGATTTTCAAAAACTGAGTTACTAGGACTCTTGGAATCTATAAATATATGTATCAACACACAGGAAAAAGGCTTTCGTCTCATGCCCTAATTCAGTCTTTTTGATTTTTTTTCCTACCAACTTGATTGTTATAGGGTCTTAATCTTAAAAATTCTCACATTTTTGAATCAGAAAACAAGAAGGAGATCGTCCTCGAGATAAGAGTCTGGGGGTGAGATAATTAATTTTTACCTATAGTGAAGAAATCATTTTTTTAAGTGATTAAAATTTCTAGGATAAGATATAAAATTTCTAGGATAAGATATAATGAAATTAAAAATTTTACAATTTAATATTAGAAAAAAAAAAATATTGTGCAGGTACATTGAAATGAACTTCTATTTTTGATATCATACTCGAGATGATTCCCATAAGGGGATCCATAACTCTAGAGGAGGGATGGGTTGTCTCCAAAGTAGAGTCGTGGTTTGTTTTACATGAAGACATGAACAAATGCATAGACCAATGGCTTCTACAAATACATGAACAAGTACATAGACTAATAGGATGAATTGTCTTCAAAAGGAAATGCATGTGATATAACAAAAATAAAGGAGGGCAAAATTTGTATTGAAAATTGTTTCGATGAGATCAAGCATATGTGATTAAAATATTGGGAAAAAATGAAAGACTTATCAAATTAACAATTTTATAGACCAAAGGATTTTCTCAAGGGTCCAACTCCAAGCTACATTGAACACTACGGGGTTTCTTTTCTTTCTTTTTTTCTCTATTTATGTAGAAGAAGAGAAACTAAATGGTCAAATCAACAACTTCATAGACTAAAGGGTTTTTCCAAGGGTCTAACTCTAAACCACGTTGGACACTAAGGGGGTTTTTTTTTTTCTCTATTATGTAAGAGAAGAGAAACTGAATGGTCAAATCAACAAGTGCATAAACCAAAGGATTTTTCCAATGGTCCAACTCCCAATACTAAGTTAAAAGATCAAAGGATTTTTCCAAAGGTCTAACTCCAAACCACGTTGGACATTAAGATATTTCTCTTCTTTAATTTTTTCTCTATTTATGTAATAGAAGAAAAGAATTGTCAAATCAATACTAAGTTAAAAGACCAAAGGGTTTTTCCAAAGGTCTAACTCCAAACCACGTTGGACATTAAGATATTTCTCTTCTTTAATTTTTTCTCTATTTATGTAATAGAAGAAAAGAATTGTCAAATCAATACTAAGTTAAAAGACCAAAGGGTTTTTCCAAAGGTCAAACTCCAAACTACGTTGGACAATAAGATGTTTCTCTTCTTTAATTTTTTCTCTATTTATGTAATAGAAGAAAATAATTGTCAAATCAATACTAAGTTAAAAGACCAAAGGGTTTTTCTAAAGGTTCAACTCCAAATCACGTTGGATAATAAAATGTTTCTCTTCTTTAATTTTTTCAATCCAACCGTTACGTAACCGTCTTTTAGTCATTTTTTACCGTTATTTAACCGTTACACTATATGTATATATAGACATCCAAGGACAATCATACCATCTTCGAAATTCCTTGGATGACCAATCATATAAATATTTTTAAAATTATCATGTAAGTCTCAACATAATTAACATAATTGACATAAGTGAACTTCACTTTAAAATTACCATGCAAGTTCTAGCATAATTGACTATGTACGCGAAATCTATTAAATCTTTGTTCTCAATTTATCATTAATGTGGTATTTATTATTTCCCTCTTCCCCACTGTAGCCCATCGTTGGACAAGACCCGGGATAAGTTACTGTAAATATAATTGTCGCATACATCTATCCACAGGATGATACAATGCAATGTGTAAAAATATTACAGAAGATCAGTGTAAGCTCAGATCACGAGTTGTACGTATAATCTACATATCTTCACTTACAATATTAAGATATGGGGTCCATACAACATAAAGAAGAATAAATAAACAAATATGAAGAAATATGATAATAACAATTTAATTAAACATATAAATTAAAAATGTTTATATTTATTATAAAGGGAAGAAGAAAATCCAACTCGGTCTGATATGGTAAGACAATATGATACGGATTACCAATATATGTCCTATTATGCGTCATCCATCTACTCGTTCGAGGGAATGAAAGATCGTAACTCGTAAGTATGAGTCTACCTACTGATAATCATTCGTGTGCCCATACTTGTAATAATGGTGTGCATCCCATAAGTCTCGATGGTCGTTTTCCCTCGTTTCTTACAAATTTGCTAAGAGAAGAATATAAAAATGCAAGAACGGCGGCACCCTAAACATAAGTTGACGTAACAGATAGATCTCTAAATAAATGGAGCAGACTACTATCAACAACATTACTCGATGCATCTAGAAATAGTGTGGCTCTAAATAGTGCCAATAGATATCCACGAGTATAATTATTTACCTAATATAAAATAATATATTAATAAATAATTAAAATATATTAATTTTAATTTAATATTTTTATAATAATAAAAAATTAAATTTTACCTCATTTATAGACATATCTATGTTTAGCAATCTTCTAAATGTATCACGTAGCCATTTATAAGAAGAGCTTCCATCAGCAGGAGGTAGTCTTCTAAGACACTCGTAGATAAGATTGAGATACTCCTCTCTCTTTATACGTGACATAATAACCGAGGACCCATTAATATTCAGTCCCAAACAATGAAAAATGTTATCTAATGTGATGGCCATCTCACCAATTAGAAGGTGAAACATGTAAGTTTGTGGCCAAAATCACTCAGCTAATGCTCAAAACCAACAGCTACAACAAGAGCATCTCGTGGACCACTAATGTCCCAATCTCTAAAAAATTATCCATGATATCGCAATCGTAAATGGGAGTCGTAATCAATCTGCATAATTATAAAATTAATTATTAAATAATTATATAATTGTAATCAATTTACATCATTAATTTTTAAATAATAATTCTAACATGTCTCATCCATATATCACTTGATATATGATCTTGTCGATCGGCTAAAACAACATTTATAGTCGAACCTCTAGGAATATGTCCATCATTGGCGGCAATAAATCAAGATCATAAGATATTGACATTCAGATAAAGATCTTAAGATCAAAATGTTAATGGTCGAATTATTACCATTTTCATAATTTTCAACAAATAATGTTCTTTTTACGAAATAATTTTTTTATTTAATTTTTTTTCATAATTTACCCTAAAACATAAAATGTTATATATATATATATATATATATATATATATATATATATATATATATATATATATATATATATATATAATTTTGATGATTTTTAATTTTATGTAAATATCATTATAATATAATATTACAATAACAACATTTTTACTATTTATTCTAAATTTCATTAATGAAATTTTTTGTCAAAATAAGTAAGATTAAAATATCACGATCCCTAAATTCATTTTAATTTTTAAAAAAATTGTCAAATCTTATCTTCAAAATTAACTTAATTAATATTTTAAATTAAAAAAATCCTTACAAAAGAGATAACATTAGAATATCATTAGATTTAAGTTAGTTAATTTTAAAAAATTATTAAATATCTTTTTATGAATTTATCTTCAAAATAATATAATTTTAAATAGAAAAAAAGAGAGATAATTCTAATTTTAAGTTTTGGTAGTACGGTAACCATCCAAATTCCAAAACAGGTAGTTTTGAAAGACTTGAAACTCTATGGGTCTTTTTTTCATTTTTTTGAAGGAAAGAATAATCAATTCAAAATGTATCTTAAGTATTTTTGGATCGCTATTTCTTTGATATAATTTACTTGAAGAATTTAAAGATTAAAAAAAAAAACCCCATAACTTTTAGATGTTGTACCATTTAGATTATTAATGGTAGGTTGGTTTTTCTTTACTTATGTTTTTGATTCATTACCAAACCACAGTCTAGCAATTAAAAATCACAAAGCATAATCACAATAAAAAAATAGATAAATATTGGGAAGAGTGTGGATTTTGTAACTCGTAATTTGATTCTAAGGTCACGTGACATTTAAATTAAGAGTGCTGAATTTGTAAATATTTTAGTTACATTTTGTAGTTTCTAACCAAGGAAATTAACTTAAAAGAGAAATAAAATATGACTTAAATGTCTTTGCATCTATAATAAAACATGACATGTAGACAATAAATAAAAAAATAACCTATGGATTGTGGAGTGTTGCTTGTTAATTGTTGTTTATAACGTGCTTATGGATTGTGGAGTGTTGCTTGTTGTTTATAACATGTGGATTCGCGAATTAAACGCAAACTAGCCGTATAATATTGTTCCCGATCAGGACAGCCATTAGATTCAAAGATTCAGATTAATTCGTGGATCTTTGAATCCCAACGATTAGATCGTGACTTATACATATATTCCGTAAGTATTTTATTAAGATATGACGTATTTCCATGTTCTCTTCTCACTTCAAAACTCAAGACTTAAGAGAAGGGGAACAAATAAACCCTAAGTTGAAAATTGCCCCCACCGACCCACCGTGAAGTTTACTAGTTGGCCATCCGCCGTCCGGTGAAATTTTCATTATCAAATTGTGAGTAACTAAGAATTTCTTTAGTCTTTCATTGCTCCACGACTCTACACATCCTCACGGTCTCTCCCTAGAGGTAATTTCCTTCTATCTTTCTCTCTCTCTCTCTAGTCTGTTGGGTGAAGCTTTTCTTCAGTTTCTCTTCTCCTACAGAAATAGAGAAAAAAAGAAAGAAAAGAAACACTTGTTCATGTCTTTATGTAAAATAAACCACGACTCCGCTTTGGAGACAACCCATCCCACCTCTAGAGTTATGGATCCCCTTATGGGAATCATCTGGAGTATGATACCAAAAATAGAAGTTCATTTCAATGTACCCGCACAAATTTTTTTTTTCAGTATTGAATTTTAAAATTTTTAATTTCATTATATCTTATCTTTAAAATTTTAATCACTTAAAAGAGTGATTTCTTCACTATAGGTAAAAATAAATTATCTCACCCGCAGACTCATATCTCGAGGACGATCTCCTTCTTGTTTTTTGATTCAAATATGTGAGAATTTTTAAGATTAAGACCCTATAACAATCAAGTTGGTAGGAAAAAAAAATCAAAAAGACTGAATTAGGGCATGAGACGAAAGCCTTTTTCCTGTGTGTTGATACATATATTTATAGATTCCAAGAGTCCTAGTAACTCAGTTTTTGAAAATCTTGCACATATTCTAAAATTCTACTTGGATTAGGATCTTGTGGTATTTATATTATTGATTTCGTGATGAATTTCCATTTTTTCTTTATTTTGCTAATCTTCTTCTAATTTGTTTTGATAATTTCACTATAATACAGATCATGTAGATCCTAGGAAACTTTTCGTTTAAGGTATGTCTTTATTCTCTTACTAATTATATAATTTGCACAAAAGTTCTATGTCATGTTAAATCAAGTGCTTCAAATTCTTATACTTGTCACTTAGGCTAAGTCCTCTCAAAGAATTATCTAAGATGATTGATGGATGTCTTAGTTGCTAAACTACTCACCCATCGAATGATTCTACTGACTTTAAGGATGAGACACATGTCACTTCCAACTTAGTTACCTTGCTTTCATGGTTACGTGGATGCATCTTATTGGTCATCGCCGTCAAACATAATTATGGCCTCGCAATCACTTATGACCAGAAAATATCGATTAAAATGTTAGAGGCAAAATCTAGCTATCAAGGTAGGAAGACATGTATGTTATTCCTTATTAATAAATTTAGTATGAGTTAAAAGGATAATGAAATCCAAAACAAAACACAACATTTAAATGGTTTATTAATAGATTTTCTAAGATCCATTTGATATATTTTAAGAACATTGTGTTTTGATCTCGATGCATCATATTATATTAGATAGATTATATTAACACACTAACTTTTACTTATTTCACACAAAATAAAGGTAAACAATTGTATAATTTCAAACTGATTGGTGTGTTGTAAGTAAAAGTTGATGTGCCAATAGAATTTCTTTGATTTTATATTAAGTATTTGCTTGGTTTAATGTTAGCATTATTTACTTTAAATTATAGGAGTAAACGTATCAAGGTTTAGAATGCAACCTAAATATATAAGACATGTTTTACATATTCCACACGTTTATTCATGTTAAGCACCTCTCCCAAACATGTAAATATCGTTAAATGTTTCTTGATATATAGAAAACTTGTTGTCTTAGTCGTCGCAGGTGTTCCAATAACATTGATGTATGATGAATCATAAAAACCTATATAACGATTATAACTATTATAATTGCTTTTTAACTGTGTTTATGTCATAAAGTAATCTTATAAGTACAATATTAATTTTAATTAACTAGAAGGTAGCATGTGGAATGGCATAAGTTTTTTAAAGGTTTATTTTTAATTGCTCTTTTCAATAGAGAGAAAAAATCGACTATTTAATGAATTTTTTTTTAAATTCGATTTTTTTTAAATAATCAAGAGAGAAAAAGAGGAGAGAGAAAACAACCAGTCATTCAATGATATTTTTTTTTAAATCGATTTTTTTTAAATAATTAAGAGAGAGAAAGTGGATAGAGAAATACAACCGGCCATTCAATGACCTATTTTTTTTTTAAATTTGATTTTTTTTTAAATAATTGAAAATGGAGAGAGACAACAACCGACCATTCAATGGTCGATTTATCATCCTTTTGCTAATTTCAAATAAATTTGATTTTTTTTGTGAAATAAGTTTTTTATTCGATTTTTTTCTATAATTTTTCCTAAGAAGAATGAAAATATATCTTGTATGCATTTGTTTAATACATATTTTTCATGTTTTTATTTATTTCAATTCTACTTATTATATTAGTTCTGGTTATTATGTTTAAATGATATCAAAATATAAATGAGATGTTATGTGGATGTGATATATATCAAATGTTATATGGATGTTGAATTGTGTATTATGCAAATATTTTCTTTATTAGAAAATTTTTATATGTCCATTTTTTAAAGGAGATGTTGTCGAAATTTTGATAGAATTAAAATTTATAAATATATTTAAATTAAAAAATATTAGTTATGGTTATTATGTTTAAATGATGTCAAAATATAAATGAGATGTTATTTGATAGAATTATAAAATTTATAAATATATTTAAATTAAATAATTTTTTAATATAAATTTAATATATATATATATATATATATATATATATATATATATATATATATATAGTGTAATTCTATATTTACTAAGATTATTTTGATAATTTTTTTATGCATTCTGGGTGTATTATCAACATTAAGGGGTATTTTGATCATTTTACAATAATACAGTAAAATACAGCAACTATATCAAACAATAATTATCAAATTTTGGTAAATAGCACAGTACTTTTACAAGACTCTATCAAACAAAATTTTCAATATTTCAACTTTTTACAACTGTTTCAAACAACTTCTTCTTACAGTAGAATCGGACAGTAAATTTTGATAGCGTTATCAAAAGGGGCCTAAGGCTTTTTATTTTATTTTATATATTTACAAGTCATCAATGGGTATCAAGTATTTGTTGGGTCAATTCTGGTTCTCAAAATCGAAATTGATTGGAACCAAAATCAATGTTCAAAGTGAGGTCCAATTCTGAATATACATGAAACCGACCCGTGACACACCTAATTGAAACCACAATCCACAAGTAAGCTTTTAAACAATAAATTATAGTTTTTAGATATATTTTTTTTCCTTGATCTAGATACTTATTTACCGATTCAGGTGCTTTTCGATCTAGAAAACCTAATGTGACAATTGAATTTCATCATAAAGTTCACAAAAGCCTCAATTACACTATAATTCTAATTTGTATGTGTTTGTTTTTTAATCCTTTCGATGGGTTTAACTATCTATAACCCTAGAATCGTTAAGTGTTTCTGCCATATATGAAATTTAAAGCTTATCCATTATAGGTTTTTGATAAAATTTAGGGCTTAAGTCCTTTCTTTTTAGACGTTTTGTTAACCTACTAGCATGGTTTTAAAACCATGTATCCCTTGTCTCGTCCCTCACTAGACGAGATAAACCCTTCAACTTGTTAAAAATAGGGAACTTCAATTGGCACCCCATCTTTTTCTTATTAGACTCTCTTAAATTTAAGAAATCAATAACTAATAATAAGGTGAAAATATCATCCTCTCACTTTAGAAAAGAATGTCGAGTCTGGATATTTTCTTCCATCTGATGGAGAGAGGGAAGCCCACAGGATCAACATCAAAAGTCAGAGTAGACGATCGTCATTGATGTTTAACTTGTTCTTTTTTATAGGTCACCATCAATGATGACAAGTTGGGGCTTTTTTAATTTGTGCAAACCTGATGTCAAAACTTGGTTTGGTGTCTCACCTCATTATGGCTGAGATCGAATTGTCCCAGTCGAGCTAACTTGATTTATAATTATTTGTTCATAAATATTTATACAAATAAATAATTATTTGATTTATAACTTGATTTATATATATATATATATATATATATATATATATATATATTGCAAAATAAAATACAGCAGCTGTATCTAACACTTTTTTTTTTCAATTATATCCCTTGTCATTAAAAAATATGTTTATTACATTCGCATTGATTGCTATAGCATTTCCTACACCAAAGACTTTTATTATGTAAAATATTAATATAATCTTATCTTTTTTATTAAAAGACAAATCTGAAGAGAGGTATTAAAAATATATATATATATATTCAACAATGTTAAGGTCCCCATGTTAACATTTCCCATTAGAAAATATGTTTAGTAATAAAATTCTATTTTATATATAATAAAATTTAAATAAAATATTATTATTATTTTAATTAAAATATTAAAAATCCCAATCAACTCAAATGAGATTTACCGACTGAAATTTTTTTCAAAACATCAGACTGATATGCCATATCCATCCATCTTTTATATGGACGATACTCAGATAACTAACCCTAGTCATCCCGCTCTGATGAGAATTAAAATCTTGAGATCAGGTACTACAAAGAAGTTTTGATTTCAAGATGATAATTCTATTTTAAATAGGCAGATGAATTAAACCCCTCAAATCATCAAGAAAACCTAACGATGACTCATGGGTAAGATTTTGACTGACTAAAGGGCCGTTTTGCTCAAAAGGATTGCCATACCAGAAATCCAACACCACAGCTCTCTTAAGTTTCGTAAAAATACTCATGCCTTGTTAAGTTTCTTAATAAATAAAAAAAATTCAGAACCCAATATATTCTTTTTGAGTTAGAATCATGATTTTTAAGTTCGTAATATCGCCCAAGTTAACTCCGTATTGGAACCAACGAAACCAACTCACAAAATATTATGAAACGATAGTGAGATAAACGAATCATCTCAGATGGTATTTTCGATTATCTTACAATACGAAGGAAACAGCACAATAATGATTTAACTCATGTATTAAATGAGACATATTGAACAAA